>NC_059434.1:46837435-47437435 GCF_021028975.2 Sphaerodactylus townsendi
GCATACTTTATTTTCTTTATATGCTAACAGAGTTCAGTGTGTGACCCATTGCCTGTGCAGTTCTTAGTTCTGAACAATTACCCTATCTCTATGAGGATTGAGTTTTAATTAGCAAGAATGTGAAAGTATTCATGTTTCTGCAAGGATAAAAATGCTAAAATATTTCAGATGATCATAAATAACTTTGTCTTAATGTCCTTTTAACATAATATTAAAATATTATTTTTAATGGCCAATGTTGAGCAACAAATGTAATCTAAAATATTTAAAGAGATATATGTGTTAAATCTCTGTTGGAACCTGCTTCCTGAACAACCTGGAATTATCAATATGAAGATGAGCGCAAAATCTCTCCTGCATTTGCTCAAATTGTTTCATACTTCCGAAGGCTTGCCCTTAGTGTCTTGCATGCATGCATGTGTTTATGGTCAAAATAAATAGTTTACAAAATATCTTTTGAAAACCTCTGAATTCTTTGTTGGTAGAGAAGAATTATTATCTCTTCTGTACCTTGCATATGCATATTCATGTATGCATACACACAGACAGAGTCTGGACCAGATTCTATCTTGTACTGCTATTTATAGGAATTTTGCAATTACATTTTGATATTGGAAGGGGTTGGGGATGGACTAGAATAGCCAGTCTCTGCTATGAAAGCTCAGTCTTTTCTATTAGCTTGAAAACACAATTTCTGGTGCTTGCACCTGTGTGTTTTTAACAGTTATGTAAAGTGTACTGAGTTGTGGTAATGTATTTTTAAAAACCAAAAACTACACCAAAAATACCATGATCCATGAAAAATCCTCTGCCTTCCTTTGATTGTGAACATATCTCATTAACTATTTAACCTTCCAGTAACATTTATCCTACTGTGTTTCTTCTTCAACTGCCAGTGTTTTCATTTTGTGGCTTCATTAGTCTTGTATACAGAATGGAAGTCATTCAGAGGAAGGCACAAGTTACAAACCATGCTGTTCTGATGTGCGGCTTTGATCTTTACATGGTGGGGTAGGGAACCAGAATAGCATTACACTTGACTAGACAGCACCACTTCTACCATTTCCTTCATTGTGGTATTGTTTAAGTAATAGCAGAAGAGGAGAAGAACAACAGAGGACAGAAAATGGGGAATATGGACAAGAAAAAGAAAAGTAGGTCTCATGTTATAGGCTAAAGGTTTGAAAAGGATAATGTATAAGGTATATTATAACATGCTATTCTAACGCTTTACTATGTGTATGAATGTGTGCGAAGAGTACCAGCCATTGCACTGCCTGTGGCTATCTCTGTTTGGAAGGTGGGACAGTCTTCCAGAAGAGTGATACTTTGATTTCAGGCAGGGAAGGAAGAAAATGCATTGTTGCCTCTTTGTTGGACCCCTGTATAAAAGGAAAGAACCGAGCCACTCCCTTCAGTGTCACAGAGGAGAAAGAGGTAGGAGAACAGTGATCCTTCCTTTTGCACAATGAAGTGAGGTGGGGAGTTTATATACAAAATGGAAGAATTACTGCACCCCTTCTCTTGCTCACCCTTCTTTTTTGTGATATGCTATGCATAGGAGGAGGTAGGGTTATTAGCCATTGCTGGCAACCTTCCAGGAGTGGGGGCTGGGAGGCAGGGACAGGAGTGCTGGCATCACACCAGCCTTTAATAAATAACCAAAATAGACAGCAGGTCCATGAAGGGGCAGAACCATACAGGAAAAAGCAAATAGTAGTACCTAGACAATCCGAAAGCACGAAAGCAGTCCCAAACACTTAATATTCAGTTATTTAATGTAAGGTGCTTGAAGCATATCCAAAAGAGTTTACAAAGTTTATAAAGGCTTTAATTATAGAATCATGTTTTTGACAGACACCTTTTGAACAGACCAAAGATTTGGTGGTTGTGGGTTTTCCAGGCTGTGTGGCTGTGGTCTGGTAGATCTTGTTCCTGATGTTTCACCTGCATCTGTGGCTGGCATCTTCAGAGGTGTATCACAGAGGGAAGTCTGTGTAACGTGTGTGTGTGTGTGTGTCGCACACACATATTGAAAAAGCCCATATGACAATAATATAATACTTAATTCTTTCAGCGAGTATACAGAAAATATATATTTGAAAGCTTTGTTTTGTCACATATTCCATGAACATACGCACAGAAATTATAATCTGTTTTTTCTTCTTTAGAACCCCTTTGTATAATGAGCCGAAACGGTAACTTCCCCATTTTATCCGTACATCTGCTCTAGTTTTTCCTCATAAAACTACTGTCAGAGCAATCTAGATGGTTATCAGTTTTTATTAGAAAGTCCCACTGAGTTCAATAGAATTTATCCCCTAGTAAATTGTGCAGGATTGTACCACCAGGTATATTTACTTGGGGGGATTATACCAGTAAACCTAATTAGACTCATTTCTGAGTAAATATAGGTAAGATCAAACTTTGGATCAGGTTGTTCTTTTTGGGAAGAGTCACTTTCTCACTACCTCAGAGTTTTCTTATTTTGGAAGCTGTACCACAAGATTTTAACCACATAAGGGACATTTAAAGTTGAGGACTGTGAAGGCAGAAACTGCAGCTGAAGAGGCTGTGTTTCACAAGTGATAGGGCTGAATATAATGGTGGGGATTAAAAGTGGGAATTCTCCCACACACACCATGACTTAATTTCACTGTTCAAAGTATTATAAGGCCGTAGAGGCTTCAGGAGACCAATATACTTTTCCTCTCAGTTTCTTTGTTTGTCACTTTTCTCTTTAACTGAGCCTGCTTCTACATGGGTCTCTGCAAGTGCTGTTAGTGTATAACTCTCTTGTCTTTGCTTCTTCTTCTCTCCCCACCCATTGAGACTGATTCTGTTCACAGGTATCCTATAGTTTCCCATAAACTGGAAACAAAGAGGGTTTCTTTTTTTAATTATACGGAAAACCTCAGGAATGCCATCAGTCATACTTTAGAATTAGCGCAATGTCTTATGGACATTCTCCTTTAATCCAGGGCTTTGTTACATTCTATGTGAAGAAAATCACCACTCTGTCTTTTCTGAACCACATTTTGGAGCATTTATACTGATTTTTTTAATTTGTAAACAAATATTTTTATTCATTCTTAGGGAATCTCACACATCTGTCTTATCTTTAGAGGCCCTATTTGAGTGTTGTCTTAATATACGGGCAGCCCTATCGGGGGGGGGGGGTTGTCTTGCGCTGGTGGGAAGGACAAACTGGAAGGTGGATGGGTGCTGCCAAGTTCTGCGGTGCCCAACCCACAAGACCCTGTAACCTGAAGAGCCACACTGACCTAAAGTTGTATGCTGGTATGCAGTTCCGTTGGAAGGGAAAATGGCACCCGGGCCAAAATAGTGCCTTCGCTGCGCCCCTCCCCCCCGCATCTGTGCACCCCCAAACATATGCCTCACTTACCTTTTACAATTAAAAGAGCAGCCTGCTCTGGTCCATCAAGACTGCTCCGGGCCGCGGAGGCAGCCTGAGGGGAGGGGTGGGAGAGCGATTCTCTGTCCCTGTGCCTGTGCCCGGTATGTTTGCCCCCCCCCCCCAGCCACTGGAGCCCTCTGGATTGTCACTTATGTATTTCAGTGCTTCAGAGATTGATTTACTACCCACCTTTTTAGCTTCAGTCTCTAATACGTAATCCTGATTCCAAAATAATAATAGATAAACGTTTGGAAAAATCATGACCTGTCAGCTATTCTGGCTATCAAAGGAAAGGGCTTTTATTGAAGTATAATTTATCTAAACAAAGATGCTTGGCTCTTGGTCTACATGAAAGGTACAAAGATGACTGGAAATGGTTGAAATGTTTCTTTTGATTTTTGTATGTGTTGTCAATAATTGTAATCTATAGGAAAAGATCATTGGTTTATAGAATAGCTCAGTGCGCTCTACTATAAGCTATTTGCAGTCGGGTCAAGTTGATGGATGCTGCTTTGTAAGACATAAGCTGTGCTTACATGTAGTTTGTGTTATTCTGCACTGTTATAGACTTGGAATTGACTTGGGAATAGCTGTGTCCATTGACTGGCTGCTTAAATGGTTCCCTAGTGGTTATTGCATCATAATGCCTAAGTCAGCATTCTAAAAGCTCTGTTTATCGAATGTCATTTGCATTACTAAGTTGTACATGGAAAGGGGATTTACCATAGGTATCCAAGCTTTCCTAGGGTGTTTTGTACCAGTTGGAGAACACTTGAACTATGTCTGTTCAGCTTTGTTGGCATCTGCATTTACATGTGTGTTCACATTTTATGCGTGTAGGCATTAGTTCTCAGCCTCTGCTTTGTTTAGAACACCATTTAATATTTTAGATCAGAAATGCCATTTCCCATTGTGGAATGGAAGAAAGACTGACTGTGAGGAAGCATAAGATTATTAGCAAAGTATAATGAGTCTTCCTTGGATATTCTGATGATTGCAAAAGAACAGCATTTAGCATTTTTGCTAACATGTGAAACAGTCACCTTCATTTAAAAAGAATTTGATCACCTTATACAGAGGCTCACAACTGTTGATAAATTGTTGGGGGAAAATAAAGGCACATTTGAGGAATAATACCTGTAGTCTGAAATGTAGTGAAGGACCAGAAGCCCCTTCAATCAATTACTGAGTACATAGATTGGGTTGGGGGGTCTCCACTTTGTATAAAATGCAATGTGAGTTGTAAGTTCCATCCCTTCCCATGTGTAGGGTGCTTGATTCAGATCAGATGTGCAGCGTATGTGGAGGATGAGCTTTAGCCTTCTCCTGCTGCAGTTTTTCTGTCTTGAAATGGTTCTGAGGGTGTTATTTAACCAGCTGGGGAATCTCACATGCACAGAAGGGAAGACATGGGTTTTCCCAGGTGACCAAATAGTGCTCCCAGTACTAATTCAGGTTGGGAAAACAGGATAGGAGAAAAGGCTGAAGCCCTTTACCACATGCACACCATATGTGGGAATTGAAGAAAACTGTCAGTTCACATCTACCGGTAATTGTTTGTCCCTTGTTTATCAGGCTAAAAGAACAAATCTGTTTTAGTTGTTTATGCCTCTAAAATGCACACTTTTTGTAATCTGTTAGCCAAATGAGCTTTTATTTAAACAGTTTTTCTTTGTTATATTTTTGAAGTAACACTGAGATATTCTTAAATCAGTCTTCTCAAGAAACCAGGCTACAAGATGTATTGTTTACCTAACTGGCAGTGCAATTGGGGCAGGGTGTAGTTGCACCATAGCCGGGGAGGGCATAGCCATGGCACAACCATGTTGCTTCCTAAGAGGTTTGCCTCACTGCAGCCAGCAATTCAACATCAATGCTCCTGCTTCCCCTGTGAAAGTGGCTATGCGGTACAATGGGCTTCTCCACCATTTTTGCTAGTGTAGTTTGCATCAGCAGTTGGGGGCATGCTTTGGCCCAAAGGTCTCAGAAAACTGATTAATACTGATCCCATCCCTGGGAACACCCTCTTCAGTGTTGGCTTGGGCTCCTGTGCCAGAGAAGTGCTGCCATCGTGATTGTGCTGGCAGCCAGGCATTGTGCTGCTGCATGGCTACCTTGCACCAGTGTAAGTGCTCTGATTCCAGTGTAGGTTCCCCTTACGTTGGTGCAAGTGGCATTTATCCCAGCACCGGAATTACATCATCTCCGGAGCAGTCCCCCCCCCCCCCCCATTGGATTGCATTGTCAATAATTTGCTTAACAGTTAATTAGCTACAATGAATTCTCAGGCACTCTCACTAGTCATCTTTCCTTAGTAGTTTATGGTAGTATTGCTGCCACCCTAGGCTAAAATACTGTAATTGTTATCATTAATGCTATTTTTTTTAAAAAAAGGAAGAATAAACAGAAACATTCATATTCTTCTGCTAGCCATTGCTTTTTTGTGGTAGCAAACTATCTGGGATTCTTCCTGTCTATCATGCCTTTCAAAGAATTACTTGAAGGCCTTCTTCATGCAATCTCTCTAACATTAAAACAAATGGTGGTGAGAATTGCATAAATGGAGAGTCTTCACTCATTCATTAGCACAGTTATTCCTATTCACAGTAATTTTGCAGTGTGTGATCTGCCCCTCTGCAATGCAGGCACTAAATTTAACACATGGACCTCAACAGAATGATTTTGCACCATCTTCTACTTACTGAATGATTAAACCCACCAGCTATTTTGAAAAGGCTCCTCTAGTTTCTTAGAACCTGTCCAACCACTATGGTCATCTTTAGAGGCCCTTCTTTGGGTGTTGCCACCTTCTGAGCTTAGGTAAGGGGCAACCCAGATGAGGGCCTTCTTGTGCTTGTGGAGCTGATTAAATCACAGTTCAGCTAGCCCCAATGTTAAGCCAAGCACACCTTAAGACCAGGTGAAAAGATCAGCTGACAACCTCCTTCCTGCCCAGACATGAATCCAACAACATGGATCCTAAAAACTCTGAGGGGAAGCTATTACCCTGCTCTGGTGTGAGTCTTGGGAGACCCCCTGGCCTCCACGAAGTCTTCAAATGGTAGGAAATTTGTCTGTTCCCTTCTGTCTCCATCTTGGTGGAAGAAGTGCAGTATATATATTTTCCTTGTGATGGAAGAAATGCTATATATATATATGAATGAATGAATGAATGAATGAATGAATGAATGAATGAATGAATGAATGAATGAATGAATGAATGAATGAATGAATGAATGATGGTAATCCTCTCTCCTCCTTTTGAAAAAGAAAAAAGGTTTAATCTGGCAGTATTAATTTAAAGTCTCGTTATCAAATGCCAATCTACAAAAGAGCCTCTGGAACCTGTAGAAATCTGAGATATTAATATTTCATTTTTATGAACAAACATGCAGTTAAAATGTATTTTAATTTGGATGTGGATCCAATAATTCTATACATGGAATACTTTTTTCTTACATTCCTCAGTCCTCCTGAAGCCCTTCTGACCCCTAGAAAGAATTTTCAACATTGCAGGAATCATATAGATAAATAGCTACATGTGTTGTGGGACTGAGTGAGGAGCAAGGATGAAAATAGTTCTTCCTTTCTCAGCTCCACTGAGGAAAGTGGTTGATTTAATCCCCTTGTTGTTGCTCATTCCAGCCCACTTACCTCTATAGCTGTTCTTCCATGTAGATCCCACAACTCAAAGAATGACCTTTCCAAGGGTCAGAAGAAGCTGCAGGAATGGAAAGGGATGGGGAAAAATTATGTGTGCCTTCCATGCGTGAATGGTTGGATTCATACCATTAACTGTCCCATCAATACTTTGTTTTAAAAGTGGAGCATGTTTCTCTTCTCCACTGTGAAGTTCTTGCCTTTACATCAAAGAATTTCAAAAAAAAATGGAACGAAGTGGTTCTAAAGTGCTTCCTCAAGTAGTATCCCTATTTTCCCTGCACAAGCAGGTTGCTCATAAACGCCACCCAAACATTAGGAAATTACATTCTGAGTCTGTTCCTTGGGGTCCTCAATTCCCATCTGTGTTTAAAGGAAAGTCTACTTAAAAAAAAATCCAAGTGAAGTAGCTTATAGACATGTATTTCTAAAATGAATTCATTTCCATAATCCTGCCTGTAGCTTATAAATTCTGACTCGTCATTTAAGTGGACTAATGCCTGAACTGTCCCTAGAAGCTAAAATGACTTAACTAAGGCTATCATACTTTGGTCACATTATGAGAAAACTCACAGAAAAGCACAGTAATGTTTTAAAAAGTCAAAAGCAGCAGGAAAAGAGGAAGATCCAGCATAAGATGAATTGAATCTATAAAGAAAGCCATGGATGGCCCTCAGTTTACACTTAACACACACACACACACACACAATTGAGAATTCTTGAGATTTTGGTTTCCCTCAAAAACGTATGGACGTCTTCTGCCCTGCAGTGAATATAGGAATGAATACCACATGCAGCAAAGACAATTCTCCAGTATCGTTGATGGAACACTTAAAGATTACAGCCTTAGTAAATATTCTAGTAGGCTCTTAATTTTGTTGAATTGTTAAACTAAATACTTACAAAACATAGCAAGAGTCCCTGAAACAAACTCAAGCAAACACCTCCTCTTAAGAGCTTTCTAAAGTACTGAAAGATTTATGTGATCCATATACCTTTTGAAGAAAGGATTGCTTTTCCAGAATAAGGTCAAGATGAGTCTCTGATCAGTATCTGAGAGAAAGGAGGGGGAGAAGCTATTTTCAAACTTTTTTTAGAACTCAATTGTTTTTTTGAGAGAACAATATCTGAGGTATATCGATCGTCTGTGTCCAGTAGTTAGTCAAAGGCTATCTCCTTTGACTAACCCTTTAGAGTGGTGTCATCCTCCCTCATGTGATAGATTGTTACAATCTCAGCCAGTGTAATTACACACTAACCAAGTGGGTCATTTATTTCTTTACCTTCACCATTTACCAAAAGTCTCCTTTATCTTTAGAAGCCAGCTCTTCTATGTGTAGTAAAAGCAAAATAATGGCACATAAAACATTAGATCCTAGAACCAAGGCTTGAAAAATAACTATAAGAACTACTTAGGGGAAGCTGTTATACTTTTTTGTGAGCACCTAATATTGTTTTACTTTCTTCTTTTCCCCGTGTCTCACAGAACAGCATAACAAGCATGTCCACTGTGTTTCAAGCTTCTGGCAAATGCTGTCTTTAAAAACTTTTGAATTTGTTTCTGATTTTGTCATATTTTAAAGGCTATCTAAATGCAAGCACTGCTATCCAAAGTTCTATGGACTGTCTATGGAACCAAAAACCTCCATTAATTTTTATATCAGTGAGTACACGCTGTCTTGAAGAGCTCCTCAGAGCACAGTGGTGAATACATACGGTCCTAGCCTTTGTTCTCATTGTATCTCCTCTATATGGAACCCCTGGATTGCTTGTTTTTTCATGAGCAGTTCGCCTTCTTTCAGAAGCAGTGATCAACTGTGGTGGTATGCTTATTTTCAGAAAATGGAATACTAATTAGTGGACATCACTTGTGACAAAGTTAGGTTCTTGGCTTTTGTTTCTTTTCCAGAAGTGTTACCATCTGCTTGGTTTAAAGGGGCTTAAGTGCCACTCTGGTTCATGTACCATCAGAGTTTAGATTTTGTCAGAGTTTGAAAACATGAAAGTTAGAATTTATGTTGCATTTTATATTCACAGTGTCTGTATTCAGATGCCACAGAAAACCATGGTTTGATTAAATTCTAGGTTAGCTTGATATTTGAGTGCAGAGTGCCAAACAAGATTGTTGTTTGTTGAATGCTAACCTGGGAGTCGAAATTGTGGTTTGTACCTGGTTTGTCAACTGTAGTTTGCACTGACTGTGGCTACATTCCAATCAAGAATCTGTGGCAGCTGGGAATGGCGCTGCTGCCGCAACGTCATCAGAGGGCTTCCAGGCAATGCGAGGAGTGAGCAAAGCCCATAGGACCCATGGCCACCTGAACAGCACCCATTGGGGAAAATGGACTGATGCCACCTTTTGGGATTTGGGTGGCACCTTTTGGGTGGCATAAGGCCGAGGCTTATGCTGGGGACATTTCTGGGCCAAAGACCTGGTGGATCCACCCTTAGGAACACCTATAGCCTCTGTCCTCTAGCCTCATGCCAGCATCCGCAGTTTTGCTGGCACAGCTCCGGGTCAGGCAACCTCTTCCAGTTCGAGAGCTGTACAGCTCTGCGGCATCTGCCCACCACCCTGTTGCCATCCTTGCCAGCATAGGTGCCTCCTTACAGTAGCACAGTAGGCATATTCATCAGCGTGAACCCACACCCCTTCCCAATTGTGCTCCCCACCCCACACCTCTGGATTGAGCTGCCCATCTCCTGCAAGTGGAGGGAGAATCTTTTGGCTAACCAGCCATGGTACTTTCTAAAGACCCTCCTTCCCTATTGATTATAGCCTTCTTTCCATATACCCTTTCTCTGCTCATGATGACTTGCCAAGTAGGCATCTGCCTCAGTCTCTTCTTATAGCAAGTTTGAAAAGCAGCAAAATACTGAGGTCAGTTGGGAAAAAGGACTGTCAAATCTATTTTTGTTTCAAAGAATACAGTATAGTGGATGCCTTGAAGTGGATGCAGAAGCAGAGTGGAGGTGGGTGGTAATGATTGACAAAAGAGGAAGGGGAAAGGCTATGAAAGATTTTGTTGTTGCAGATTAATTCAGTAAATATCTGCTAGAGAGAAAGGGGCAAGGAAACTGTTTGTTTGCAGCCCAAGAGTAAGTTTGGCTTGTGCTAGGCTCTATGCCTTCCGAAGTTCCTCTCCCATTTATTGCAGCTGACCAATATCAAATGGGCTGCATAGCATACATAGCTTTTGCTAGTAGCTTAGTGGTACAAAACAATTCAGAGAATCAGGGGATTCTGCTTGTAAGTGGGAAAGGAAGCAAGTTGCAGACTTTGGTATAACCTAACCTGGGCTTGCATAACAATTTGTTAAAGCAACCTTTCATTTTTGAATCTGAAGGCAAC
Source organism: Sphaerodactylus townsendi (assembly GCF_021028975.2). Taxonomy (NCBI): domain Eukaryota; kingdom Metazoa; phylum Chordata; class Lepidosauria; order Squamata; family Sphaerodactylidae; genus Sphaerodactylus; species Sphaerodactylus townsendi. Next base: position 46,847,866 of record NC_059434.1, read on the forward strand.
CAATTTCTAATCAAGATTTTTTAAAAATTGACTTTCCTTCATTAATGTTTCATTCTAATTTACAAAGTTTCAACATATTTTGGTATAGAGTAGTATGCCAGCATTCTAACTCTTCTTCCTGTAGTTGAGTCAGTTTATGTGTACTTTTATTGGAACTCAATGTGTTGAGATAAGTCTTGTGACCTGCATCTTTCACAAAACTGATAACCAAAAGATTGTCAATTAGTTCATGAGGCCATTGTGGTTGGCCACTCATGGTACCCATATCCTACATATGTAGCATGTTACTTTATCTGACTAATTCTCTGTCTTATTAATCTCTTGGATCCAAAGATATCTAGTGTGAATTGAAAGCCTTTTGGGAGCTATTTGGTTTAGGTGGCCTCTGCCTATGTAGTAATCCCTACACACAATTGGCTAAGGGGTGGAATGTCCAACAATGAACCCCTCAGCTTGTGGGTGTGCAGGACTCACGACATTCCATCCTGTTCCCCATCCACCTTCCCCCATCCACCTTCCCCCAATCCAGGAGCCTCCCCCACCCCAAATAATATGGACTGCTCTCCAGGAGGGGAAGAGGTCCCCCTCTCTCTCCTGAGCCTATTTTATTTTAATTTAAAATGGGCTTTAGTTCTAGCATATAAAAATACTTTCAAAATGTTTCTGCATCTTTTTGCTGGGACAGGTCTAACTTACTTGACAATGAGGAGGTTTAACAAACACTCGAAGAAGGTCCAGCAATTTATAATTTTGACAACAAATAGTGCTGAATCTGGGTTATTTATTCAAAACATTTTTATGCTGCCTTTCATCATGGTTGGGGTCCACAAAGCAGTGGGCATAAAATAGTGAAAAAAATGTAAGCAATTAAAAATACAGTTAAGTACAATAAAATAATTACATTAATACATATAAACAAATATGTTAAATTAAAACATTAGAAGGAGAACCAGTAATCGTTACTGAGAGTATGCCAGACAAAACAAAAATGTCCACCTGCTGCCAAAAGACACTGATAGAGGGAGACAGACAAATCCCCCTAACGAGGCAGTTCTAAAATTTTGGTGCCGTGACTGAGAAGGCCCTTTCTTGGGTCACCACCTTTGTAGCTTCAGATGGTGGGAGCAACTGAAGCAAGGGCTTTGAAGATGACCAGAATGTATGGGTAGGTTCATATGAGAGAAGGTTGTCCTTAAGGTATGTTGGTCCCAGGCTGCACAGGGCTTTAAGCCTCAATTCTTCACCTTTAATTTAGCCTCGAAGCAAATTGTAAGTGAGTTTAGAACAGGGGTAGGGAACCTGCGGCTCTCCAGATGTTCAGGAACTACAATTCCCATCAGCCTCTGTCAGCATGGCCAATTGGCCATGCTGGTAGGGGCTGATGGGAATTGTAGTTCCTGAACATCTGGAGAGCCGCAGGTTCCCTACCCCTGGTTTAGAACAAACAAAACTGGAATGATATGATCCCTTCAACACATTCTAGTTAACACTCTGGCTGTAATATTCTGCACCATCTGAAGCTACCAGACTGTCTCCAAGGGTAGCCTCACATCCAGTGCATTACAATTATTATTATTATTATTATTATTATTATTATTATTATTATTATTATTATTATTATTATTATTATTATTATTATATAATATAAGAGAGGTGGCTTTTTGTGCAGGAAGGGCCACGGCTGGTTTACCAGTCAAAGCTGGTAAAAGGAATCCCTGGCTACCGCTGCCACCTGTTTAATCCAACAGGAGACTTGGATCCAGGAGCATGCCCACCCATTTTCAAATCTGTTCCTTTAGGGGGAGTGCTTTAGGGGGAAGTTCTTCCAGAACAGAGAATAACTCGTTTCCAGAGCCAAATCACTTTCCCAGTAACATCTGTGTTTTGTAGAGATTAAGTTTAAGCTTTTTAGCCCTCAACCATTCCAAAACTGTCTACAAGCTTTTTGTCTTGTAGACATGGTTTCCACAGATTCTGTAGGATCTGCTAGTAGCATGAGATAGAGCGGAGTGTCACTGGCATATTGGAGCTCAGCCAAGATCTTCAGATGACCTTTCCCAGGAAATTGACATAGGTGTTGAAAAGAATTGTGGACAAGAAGGAACTTTGGAGAACCCTATAAGCCAAAGGCCAAGGGGCAGAGTAGCAGTCCCTCAGCACCTCACTGGAACCTACTCTTGAGGTAGGACTGGAACCACTGAGAATAGTTCTTCCCAGTTCCATAATGTGATCCAGGATACCATGATTGATGGTATTGAAAGCCGTCGAGAGGTCCAAGAGTATTATCAGGGATCATTTCCCAGCAGTTACTTAATTCAGTCTGCTGCCAGTTACCTAATTCCAGATCTGCCCCCAAAGAAAATCCAGACTGTTGAATGTCTTTTTGCAGTGAGGGATTGATAGAAAAGGGAACCATGTCTGTGCTAGTTCTAGCTGTCCTGACTTGTGGACTAGAAGTTCTGCAGGTTGTATTTCTCCTGTCTTCAGCTGCTACAGAGACAAACACGAGGGGAGGGACTGATTTTACAGGAGGGAGGTCCTGCTTGTGAGAGAAATTAATATACTCTAATTTAAGAAATGGTCTACACATTTCAAATGATGTTTTCTCGGTTCATCCAAACAAAAGAAATTGAGAAAATGGCTATTCCCTAAAAAACCACCTTGAGTTAGAGCTTTTTAAATTCTCTTATAGTTGTTAGGGAGGACATTTATAGACTTAAGTGTTCTTAATCATGCAGGTTGTGGAATAACCTTGCATTAAGAGCATTTTGGCAGCTCTCTGCCTCCTGTGGGGTTCTTTAATATAATATGAAACCAGCATGTTGCATTCTTAAGTTGTGTCTCAGACAATATTATGTACAATATTTTTGTTATTTATTGAGTTTGTAGTGAAAATACACACTAAGCTTGCTCATTAAAGTGCAATAATTAGCATATAATTTTCTTCGTTTCAATGAATTTTTTGTCATAACATTTAAAGGGGCTTTAATTGCAAGTAATCAGGATTGCATGTTAATAGGCTGCAGATAATTAGGAAACCATTTGCATTTCTCTTCCCACAAATTTTCTTAGCATTCAGATTTCACTTAATTTGTAACTTTTTCTCTTGAGAATTAACAAATCCCATTTAGCTACAATAATAATAGACATGCTGTTTTTTTCTGTAGCCTTTCCTCTAGTCCTAATGATTTTCAGAAGGATTATAGCTTTGATTAGTCAGATTTATTGGTGTTGGATGTACAGTATTTTTCTTTTGACTTCTAATAAGCACAAGTAAATTGTCAAAGGAAGATGCAGTAGCTTTGTTGATTGTAAATTTGCATTATTCTCCAGTAATGAAGATATGTTCTCTACCCTATTATGTCTTTGTTGGAAATTTGAGAAAACATTTCAGCAAAGCATTGCCTTGTAGAACAATGCATACAAAGGGGGCTGAATGCTCCGTACTCTACACATTATTTGGGGGTTTTCCCTTCTCCTTATAATGTGATAAAATGTATTAGTGCTAAAGAAGTAGGTTTATTTCAGCTTTTTAGTAGAAGAGAAAACTATATTAAATGATGAAGGATGTTCAGAAGTTTGTCATACAAAAGTGCTAATTTCTATATAACTTCATTTTATGCTGGCATTTTAAAATTGTAATTATATAAATTATTGTGATTTTTTGTTATTTATGTTAGCCGCCCGGAGCTAGATCAGGGAGGGCAGGATATTAAGTTGCATAAAATAAATAAAGTTCTATTGATTTCTTGACTGTTAGTTAATTACTATGCTTGTTTGTCCATTTTATTCAGTAGTATTTGTGGAAAGTGGGAAGTATATGTTTATTTTGATGGTGGAACAGAACGCAGCACTCAGAAAAACCAAGTGAACTACAGCAGTTTGCTCTGTACATTACTGTAAAAGGAATGTAATAGATTGGGGCAGAGGCCAGCAGCAGCAACAGTGGCAACTAAACTATGTTAAATTGAGATAGCTGGAAACCACCTCTTGATTAGTTCTATGAAATGTGTCTCAAGAAATGATGGTAAAGGGATCCTGCAGGTGGAGATAAAGTGGAGATTGATCACTGTTGAAAATATCTATCTTATTGTCCACCATATGCATTTGGGGCTAAGAAATCAAGAGAAGCAAAACCTAGCCTGGAGGGCACTTAAAGTAATAAAAATATATGATGATAAGTGTCAAATGACATGGACTGGTCAGAAAGTAAATGTTTCAACTAAATCCATGCTGGGTGGCTTTTGGTGACTGAGAAAGCAGATTTTAGAATGCTTCAATAAACAGATGCTGCTATATCAGTGGCCTGGTGAGAATTCACAAGCAGAAATACAATAAAAAGTGCTACAGATCTCCCAAAATGTTTTGTCTAGCTCTGAGAAAATGATTTGTGTGTAATATTTCTGTGGTTTGTACTCTTCTGGTACAATGTTACAGTTGAGAAGCAACTTGTTCCAGAATACCAAGGAGAGTGTTTGTTTATGTATGCCACTTTTACAGAGACTTGCCTGAGGTGGCTCACAGTACAGCAGTAAAATCATAAACTCAACACAGCATGCCAATTATCAATAAAGTCAGTAATAAACCAAGTAGAGAGCATTGTAGGGGCATAAAAGCAATCCCGGTAGCATAAAAAGACCACAGCAGGAACATTAAATAGTGTCCATTAACCAGCACTTGAGCTAGAAGCAGCACATAAAAGCTGCAACTGAAAAGATGACTGGCCCTTCAGTTAAAACCTGGGTTATGACCTGGTCTCTAAAAAACAGTAAAGCAGGCACCAAGGGAGTCTTAAGTAGGAGGGCAATTCAGAGGTAAACTTCCATCACTGAAAAAGGCATGATTGTTGCCAACTGCCTCGTTTCTGCAGGCCAGATCACAAACAGCAAGGCTCAGGAGGAGGGTAACATGGAAGGACTGACAGGCCCTTGTTCCACTCCATTTTGCACTTTAAAGCTAAGAGCCAGCACTTTGAGTTGAACTTGGAAACAGTGAACAGCTGATGAAGATCTTTTAGCACATGGGTCATGTGATCACTACGTCTAACCCCTTGACTGCTGCACTTTGGACCAACTAAGTTTCCAGACATTTTTCAAAGGCAGTTCAATTTAGAGAACATTACAGTATGAGGATGTTTTCAGAGCTGAGATCACCATGGCTGATCGCTCTGTTCGCTGGACTGGCTGTTGCTGGTGTATCTTTAAAAACTACATTTCACAGCAGAGATCTGAGCTGTCAATTGCAGGCCAGGATCCAGTGGAACCCCCAAACTACAGATATGCTTCTTTAAAGGGAAATGCATCCCTTTCAAGTCCAGGCTGATTCTTCAATCTTTGAGTGGCTTTGCCATTGACCAACAGTACTTCAGGCTTGTTTGAACTGAGCTTCTGGCTGTTCATTACTTTATCTTGCCCATCCATTTGTTTGGGACTTCCTCTGACTCACCTGACACAGTTTTCAGGGAGAAGGAGAGCTGGGTGTTATCCACATATTGATAGTACTTCACTCCAGATAAGCTCCCCTATGGCTATATGGTAGGTTTTAAGGAGCTATGGTTCAAAATAGATCCCTGTGAGATCCCACAGCATAAATGCCATGGGACTAAACAGCAGTTTGTAAGCACAGCCTTCTAGAACCACCTGACCAGTATACCACGGAATCATTGTTCCAGCTTCCCACCCAGCCTTTCCAGATGTACAAGATGACAGATGGTGTTGAAATCTTCTGAAAAGTCTAGGAGAGTCTCAACAGGGGGATACTCTCCCAACTAACATAATGGTTAAATAAAGGGCTGAAAGTGAACAGATTGAAAATGAACCCAAACAAGACAGAAATAATGCTGGCTGGAAAACCGCAGGTCTTAATATAGCTCTTTTTATGAGGTTCAAATTATCCCCTCAAAACCAACTCAGAGTTTCCACTTGGTGTAGGACAGCACAGGTCAGTTATTGCTGGCATCTAGGTTGGAGCATACATATGACGCCCATTCTGCAATCACTCCACTAGCTTCCCATCAGTTACTGAGCTCAAGTCAAAGTACTGACTATTGTATGCAATGCCTTCATGGTCTTGGACCCTCATACAAGACCACCCTGTCTCTCTATGCACCACTGTAAAATTTACATGGTTATAAGGTAGCCAACTGATCGTGGAAAAGTGTTCTGTTGCTTTAACAGAAGCTTAATGTGTGAAATCGGCTGTTGGTACTTTTCATGGCATGGAAGTAATTAACATTACCTAATATACAACATCCCAGTAATCATCTGCTAAAAAGACAGGGTGTGTTTCTTTAGGTCTGTTGGCACCCCTTGGTGATTATGAAGGTTTAGTGATTTTTGCACGGAATTAGACAAATGCCTGTGCAGAATACTAGGTGATAGACGAGGATGATTGTATTAACATTTTATTAATAGAACAGTTTATTAAATCTCATTTGACATAGTAAGTAGACCAGTGTGCTGCAGTGGCTGGAGAAGGCACAGTGAAGATGTCTCTGTGGCCCCTCCAAAGGGCTTTAGGAGACACTGAGGGGAAAGAGAACCAGAAAACCCTCTCACCACCCAATTTACCCCATTGCCAATAGCAGTTTACGCTGCACAAAAGTGTGGCATAAGCCTGAAGGCCCAAGAGCAGGTGGGCTGGAACACCAATGCAAGTCAACTAACAACACTGCTCCTCCCCCAATCTCCCATGCCGGCATCCGCTGAGGACTCCAAGACAGCTCTGTGACACCCAGGACTTCTGGGCTTCAGAGCAGAGGGGCAGTCAGTCGCTGGTGTGCTTTCCCTCTACACCAGCGGGGCTGCCTCTTACAAGGCAGAAGGGGACAAAGGCGTCACTGCAGCCCTCTGCTGTTCCCTATGTGGATTCTACCCCCCACCCCAAAATCTGGATTGGACTGTAAGTAATTTTACTTTGTTGTAAAGCACAACTGCTATGTGTGAACTAGACAGACAAATAATTATTTTCCCCTTCCGGTGAGTGAACACAAATCATCAGGAACTTAGCTGTCCAAATTACGTAGTGTGCAACTACGTACATATAGTTTGTACATATAGTATCTAACAATGATATTAAGAAATTCTTTTAGAATAACCAAGGCTAAATCATTTTGTCCAGAACTGTAAGATACTTTGATTTGACTGTTGGGAGACCATAAATTAGTGTATAATTAAAAATGAGCATGCTAAGTGTTTCAGCTTTTTTGCTACTAAGAGCAAGTAAGTATCTGTGTTGATGGCTGCTATTTGCCCCCTTGTTCCCTTTATTTCTACTCTGCCTTTCCCTAGTTACAGTAGTGATGGCCTGGTGCATGTTGAGCAGATGTTTCTCCTTTGCTTCTTTATCTTGAAATACCCTTTTATACAGAAATCAGATTGTGCTGCTACTGTCATTTTTATCTGAGGAGAGGAAATCCCACCTGAATGAGGCTGGTTTTCTTTTCAGGCAGCTACACAGTGATGCTCAGGGGCATGCACTTCTTTTTCTTGCTTCTGTTGCAGTTCATTGCAAATGCTGTTATTCTGGCATGTTTCTTCTCTAATCTCCCTTTAAATTTTGGCCGTGATCTTTAATCCCATTGGGTCTCTTTTGAACTGTCTACAGTTGTTTTTAAGTCTCTAGCTTCCCAGTTCCAATTCTGAAAACTCTACTGATGCAGTTCATACTAGTTTCTTTGCAGTTCTTTGTGATTGTATAACTTAGCTAGAAAAAAGTATCCTGATTCCTGCATTCTGTTCTGCTGCAGTTGTATGTTTCTTGATTACTTTTACATGGGTATGGAACTTGCTAGGGAACCAATCACTGACCATGACCAGGTATACTCAGTGGTGAATGAAGGTGTTCAAGGGGCAGATGTGCATTATCAGACTGCTGTTGTTGAGGTTATTAAAAACAGAGAAAATTCTTATGGTGCAAAAGAATACTGATTCTGTTTTAAACATATTACGTTTGTTTTTATTGTATTTAATTTTTATATTCATATAATGTTTCCCCTTTCCTAGTAACTAAGTTCACCATTTAAGTTATACAAAACACAGTTGTGATGTATCTGCTAGTGTGATTAATTTACTCAAATCAGAATGAAGTGAATGCTGAAACTATGTGCAAACAAGAGGCTTGTTTTTCTTGGTATTTTTTTCCCTGCTGTCTCTGGCCCCCTTCTTCCATCTGTCCATTGGTGATAACCTGCATAGTGTCCGTGAAGTCAGAAACTTCCGCTGCTGACCCTGGCTATCACTTTCACTTCACTACATCAGAGAAGCTTCTTAAAATGTGTGTGCCTTGAAATTTACTGTTTCTTCCTGCAAAAGTACACAAAGGAATCTAGAAATTCTTTCCCTTAATTGATAGAAACCATTTTGTAAATAGGATTCCTTTTCTAAAACCTCTGAGGCTGGAATTTTATGTCTGTCTTTATCCTTTCCTTTTTTTGATTGATGAAACTATTTCCTTGCCCTACTGAAATCTTGATTGCCTTGGATAGGCTGATTGTAATGCAGAAAACTAGCTCCATTTGTTCAAGAGGGCTTTGGTCTTCTATTCCATTAGCAATAGGGCCCATATTCAAACAACAAACCACATCTGAAATTGAGGAGTGTTTTAAAATGTTATGATATGACATGGATACCTGTATTGAAAAGGGGGGGGTACCACAAACCCCACAGAGTATGTGTAAATCCTTGAATATAGTAGTGATTCTTAGGGCTCTATTTTCACAAAATTGAAAAGGAAGTGTTATCTGTTTGCTAAAATAAACACACAAATGTACGTGCAGAAACATTTTTAAATGAAGCAATTGTTTTGTTGTAACTTGTGTCTGTATTTAATTCTTATGCGGGGAAGTGAAACCTGTTGTATAAATAGATTAGTTCTGATTTAAAAGATATTTTGCAAAGCCAGGGTTTGATTTTTTTTGGTAAAGTTTAGAAGGGCATGCTTTAAATGCTGTGGATCACTTGGTGATTCAAGCATTTTCTCAGCTCTATAAAATGTTTATGACATTTGTACTGTGGAATGAACTATCCAGCATAGGTGAATAAATGTTGATAGTAACTTTTGCTTTTTGAAGGCAGCGATCTTGGATTAATGCCATGGTTAATTTGTTGTTCAACAGTGATTTTGCTTGATCTGATCAAATATTCAGTCTTATATCCTGACCTTGGTACTCTCTGTACTTCAACTGACTCTAAAATATTTGCTGCATTAAGCCCACAGTGATTGTCACCATTTCTTTCCTGAGTCTGTACTCTTTTCATCATGAAACTAAACATCCTGAAAGAGACCTGAAAAATATTGGTTTGGATACAAGATACACAGGATAAACTACAATTCTGTGATGAGCTTTTTTTCTTTGAATGGCTGTTCATTTCTGTTGAGCAAAGTGTATAATATTAAGATAAGTGTTATATAGCAAAGAGAAAGATGTATTGGAAGAAAAGAAATAGAAATCCTGAATTTCTGTATTTGGTGCAGATAGAAGACTTAGGAGATGACTTTTTGATACTGTGACCCTTATATTATTTATTTAATTAAATTCCAGACCACCCCTTCCCTTCGGGCTCGGGCGGTTCCCAACAAATAATATACATAAAGAACAACATGTAATACAATGAACTGTAAATACTATAAATTCAATTTAAAACTTGTGTACTTCGCCATCAGTCAAGATGGCGAAGACATCCCATTTCAAATTAGCTCAGAATCTTAAAAAAGATAGCACATACTTGTGTACTAAAGATGGCATAAATGCTGAGTGGCACATATAACATTGCATTTAAATATATAGTTGCCCAGCTGAGAGTCTCAGCCATCTGAAATGTGTGTACACAAGATAATTAAAATGTTCACTGAGAAGACTCAAGGTGCTTTTAAACATGGCTTTTCTCCAAACTTACTGTGACTTGTCATTCTGTCACTACATTTATCTGTGCTTTCCAATATGAACACTATTTGCAAGTATGTGTGTCTGCGTGTGTTTAAATGTAGTTAACTTAGCCATAGTACAGATGAAGTTTTACTTATACAAATCTAATTAAGTATTAAATAGAATCTTAATTGCTTTTAAAACTAAATGCCTTTTTAATTTTAGGCTTAACAGGCCAAAGACATGACTGTTGTTTGGCTTATGGATATGAATTCCTTAATTTTGCCATTTAGTTACGTATTGATAAATGCTAATAATGGGCAGAGTTAAGGAATTCCAGGTGGTACAAAGTGTCTCTGAACATGGAGCTATTTCAGTTGTGGCCCTTTTCTTTAAGGCTCACCTGGCACCTATTCTTCTTTATTCTAGGCTCCATGCCAAAATGTTTCTGTTCACCCAAACTTTTGCCACATGTTATCTTTTGGTTCCTTTGCCAGTTGTTGGGAGACATGTGCTTGGAGAGATAGAACGGAGTGAGAGATGGTGTCATAATTTGTAGTGTGTGAGATAGGTGAGATATGGTGGCAGCAGAAGCCCTTCGGGGATTGGCGGTCTATGAAATCTAATGATGATGAAGAAGAGGAGGAGGAGGAGGCAAAATAAGGGGAAGGGCCAACAGACATTTGCATGCTGTTATCCTTCCGGGCTCTTCTTTCAGATAAAGTGATGTTGGTAACTATATCGACTACCATCCTGAGGTAGTGGTGCTGTAAGCTATAAAAATTCTGTTCTTCTGGCATTGTGTGCCATCCAGGCTATGTCCAGCTGAGACTGTGTACATAAAGAAATTTTCAGTGAGATCAGACAAGGAAATAGTTTCACACCTGCTTAGTGACCATCATCCCCACACTACTGAATCAGTTGCCAGGTTTTTAACAAAGGCACTTGGATCAAGAGTGAAACCTTTGTGTAAATTTTAGTCAATTGGTTTTAACATAATCTGTATTTTACCACTCTTTATATGCCATTAAAGGTTTTGTATTTGTATTTGTATTTGACTGTGTACATAAAGCTGAAACTGAGAGAAAGGATTAGCAGTTCGGTGATATACAACCTACCTTGCCTGTTAAAATACAACCTACTCCTGCCTGAGTTGCCAGAGGTGATCTTGGGTGTGGTTGTGAGGACTCCTAGGCCAATTTTCTCTGGGGGACTTCAACATTCTTGCTGAGGCTGTCTTGCTAAGAGCAGCTCAGGATGTCATGGCCTCCATCACAATTATGGGCCTGTCTCATAATAACTGGTCCTACACGTTGTGAATGTGACACTTTTAATGTGCTATTTTTTTTTCTGGGCTAGAGGAATCTGATTTGTGGCTAAAGGAATTTATCATGGGCAAATCACTGTTTGCTCAGGTTTAGTCTTACAGAAATATCCTCTGGAGGGGTAGGGGATCTATTAAAATAATTGAATCCCAAAGCAAGATGGATCCAGATGGCTTTCTGAGTGCTCTAGAAATTTTCCTGTTGATATGGCTGGTTCTTCTACTGGAATTAGGAAGTTACCCAGGCTCATGGGGTGGGTAGCGTGGAAGTAGGGGTGGGTAGCGTGGTGGCCAAGTTTGCAGATGATACCAAATTATGTAGGGTGGTGAGAACAACAAAGGATTGCGAAGAGCTCCAATCGGACCTTGATAAATTAGGTGAGTGGGCTCAGAAATGGCAAATGCAGTTCAATGTAGCAAAATGTAAAGTGATGCACATAGGGGCAAAAAATCCAAACTTCACATACACGCTACAGGGGTCAGTGCTATCAGTCACAGACCAGGAAAGGGATTTAGGCGTCTTAGTTGATAGTTCCATGGGAATGTCAACTCAATGCATGGCAGCTGTGAAAAAGGCAAACTCTATGCTGGGGATCATTAGAAAAGGAATTGATAATAAAACTGCAAAGATTGTCATGCCCTTATATAAAGCAGTGGTGCGACCGCACTTGGAGTACTGTGTCCAGTTCTGGTCGCCGCATCTCAAAAAGGATATTGAAGAGATAGAAAAAGTGCAGAGAAGGGCAACAAGGATGATTGAGGGACTGGAGCACCTTCCTTATGAGGAGAGGCTGCAGCGTTTGGGACTCTTTAGTTTGGAGAGGAGGCGGCTGAGGGGGGATATGATTGAAGTCTACAAAATTATGCATGGGGTAGAAAATGTTGACAGAGAGACATTTCTCTCTCTTTCTCACAATACTAGAACCAGGGGGCATTCATTGAAAATGCTGGGGGGAAGAATTAGGACTAATAAAAGGAAACACTTCTTCACGCAACGTGTGATTGGTGTTTGGAATATGCTGCCACAGGAGGTGGTGATGGCCACTAACCTGGATAGCTTTAAAAGGGGCTTGGACAGATTTATGGAGGAGAAGTCGATTTATGGCTACCAATCTTGATCCTCTTTGATCTGAGATTGCAAATGCCTTAACAGACCAGGTGATCGGGAGCAACAGCCGCAGAAGGCCATTGCGTTCACATCCTACATGTGAGCTCCCCAAGGCACCTGGTGGGCCACTGCGAGTAGCAGAGAGCTGGACTAGATGGACTTTGGTCTGATCCAGCTGTCTTGTTCTTATGTTCTTATGTTCTTATGTTCTTATGATGACACAATCACTCCCAGGCATCCTCTCTCAGGTGTTAGTCTAAGTAGCTCTTTAATTATTGAGAGCCTGTGGGTTATAAAAAAGGAACATGGAAGACAAGGAAGATGGCTGGAGCAACAGTGGAATTTAGGTCCCTTCCAGTCTGAGCTTAGTTCTGACTGTGAGATTAAAACAGCCTTGGTTGACCTGGTTGGATGACTTATGCCAGGATATGGCTTTGCTGATTCTCCTGGATCTTTCAGTGGTTTTCTTCTGAATCTTTCAGTGGATCAGCACTGAAAGGGGGAAAATGTGTATAAACAAAAAAACCCCTATGGAAATGGATGCTGAAAATGAAGGAAAAGTCATGTGCATAAAAAGCTCTAGATTAGATAACTGGAATATGCTCTATGTGGAACTGCCCTTGAGAATTGTCCATAAACTTTAATTGGTGGATAATAATGAAGCCAGGATGTTGACTGGAGTGGATCATAGGAACCATAATCACACCAATTTAGTGCCTGATTTCTTTCTGTGCATAATTCAAGGTGCTAGTCCTGACCATTAAATCACTATGTGGTTTGGGACCATCATACTTGAAGCCCTACCTACTTTTTTATGAACCTACCTGACCACTGTGGTCATCTTCCAAGAACCTCCCTTTTTTTTTGTGCCCCTGCCTGGTGAGATTGAGTGGGTGGCAATTCAGGAGTAGGCTTTTTCAGTCATGGGACCAAAACACTGGAACATTCTCTCCAGGTACACTCATCTGTCATCTTTCTCCAGTGGGTGAAGACTTTTTTGTTTGGTTTGGCATTCCTGTCAGAACATGTGTTTAGATGGACAAAATCTAGATGACCGGTGGACCCTCCTTCCAGCAGGTGCCGTGTGCATAATTAGGGCTGTGTGCACAACTGTGTACCGTGTGCAAAGTCAGATAAGACATGGGCACCTGATTGGCACCTCAATTGTATATAGTTGGCACAGACTACAGGGTGATGTGTGCCTGGAAACACCTGTGGTCTGGCGGAGCACTTTGACAGTAGTTAGCAATAAACAGAACTGCACTGGTGACTGTGTGTCTTTCGGTTCTTGTTTGCATTGCATCCTGCAAGGTGACCTACTCGCGAGTAAGCCGCTGCTTCAACAATTCCCTCACTTTGTTTTAATTGTTGTATTTATGTTTTTGTATGTATTTTAACTGTGGTCTTAGTTATTTTAATTATGTTTTTGGCTGCTTTTAATGGTTTTAAAAGTGTGATTCTATTATGTGTATTTAGTTATACTGTATTCCACAGAAAGATAATAGTGCGGTCAGTTGAGGTGCAGCAGTTGAGAAAATGGTATGTTTCCATATTAGAATATAGTCCCAAACAATTTCAGGAGTTTTTTACATGCTGCCTTGGTAAAACCATTGGTTTGTGCATTATAAATGTGGTACTTTGATAAAAGAGCAAACAGGTGGGGGTGAGGAAGCAAGTCTAGGTAGGCACTATGACCCAGGCAGAGCATTCTACAAGAAAGAAGGTTCTGCATGCTTTGTTCTGTAATGGGGCAATATACAACTCTACTATTATCTTTCTGTGGAACCGAGTATAACAACTTAACTAGCTGTTACGAGCCTAGGAAGGCAGGTATACATTTTGTAAAATGAATGAATATCCCTGGAATAAACCTGCTCTTGGTTATCAAGTTGCTTGATCTGGTAGAAGAAATCCAATATTGTTTTTCCTCCAGAAGTATCATTTATTGTAGCCTGGAAGCTGTTCGCAATTGAGCCTCTGCCTAGCTTTTTTCACTTATATTTCACTTGCTCCTCTTTGGGTTCTATTTTCAGCCCCACTAAAATGAGCCTATGGAGAGAGATCTGTTGAAACCATTTTATTAACAAAAGATGGTAACTCTATATACCATTGAAGTAATTATGTTAATAGCAATTTCATATTTTACAATAATTATTTACTAATGTGCTTTCAATTAGAAAGTGAAAATTTAGACTGAACTTATATTGTCAAAAAAGGGAACACAGATAGGAAAATTGTCAACATCAACATGCAAAGTAATCTTTAAATAGGAAACATTCCTTTTAGGGTAGCAATGCTGATTAAGATGTTTTATGGCGTTGCTGTTGTTGTTTTTAATCTGTATGCAGTTTTTCTAGATACCGGTATGTGTTAGAAGACATAAGTAACAGGTTAAGGGGAGGAGAAGTATAAAGCATTGCTGTACTTCATATCATTTTCTTGTAACCTTAACACTTCAGCACAAACATTATAAATGACTGTTTCTGCTTTAGGAACTGACTTGTTTAGAATGATGTATGAAATAATGTGTGTTTTGCATGTCCTGTTTGTAATGATAAAGGTCATATAGTATCATTTACATAATCTCCAGCCAGAAATGAACTCTTGCAATACCTTCTGTATAACATATACATTATCTGAGGTTTAAAACTCTCATTATTCATGAAAGTTAATTTTACAGTGGGTGTGAATGATCTATCTTATGGCTGCTTTTTTGATCATTCTATAAAATAATATGGTGAAAAGCCTGCACAAATAGCAGGAAAACCAGTAAAGAGTGATGCATTTGCCTGACTCTCTGTATACCCGATTGGATCTTGATTGATGGCAATCATTTGTCTTTGTCAAAAAGGAGAAAAATTCAGACATTGAAATAAGAGTGCTATCAAACTTTCTACAATGGCAGAAAGATTCTGTTAATGTGTTCTCTGAATATTAACTGTCTCTGCTGGCAAATGATAAAGAATGTTAATTTTTTTTCTTTGATCATGTTAAAGTGTAAAATATGTTATTTTGTCGCTGTTAAGATTAAAAGTGACATGTTTCAAATTTGTTATGCATTAATATTATAAGTTTTAAAAGTAAATTAAAAATAGACAAAAAGCTTAATGGAACAAGTTTTAATCCTTCTGATTTCAATTTTTTAACAAAACAATAAATGTTCAAATAGCATAGTGTCATAAAATCCTTAATGCTGCATTCCAGTTGATATTGTAGCTTTGAAGACTTACTTCAAAGAACATTGAGCAAGAACATAAAAAGGTATAGAATAAACAAATTTAGAAAATTTATTCCCGGGAATTGTATCTGTTTTTTTTTAAAGAAAATATCAGACCCAGAAGGCCAGTAATTAAATGAACTTTAAAGTTCCCTAATTAAGAAAGCAGCAGTATTTAGAAACAAAAAGCATCTGTCTATGTGGAACAGTTGAGTTTTAAAGGAAAATTTGAAAATGTACAATGGTATTAGGAGCTGATTATTGTCCATTCACATAAAGAACACCTTTGAAGATGACCTTTAGAGAAGTTGTATTTTGTTGAACAAAAACTCATAATTTGGTGGGAATTGTTCTCTGCATTAATTCTAGATGTGCTCAAGTTATTGCTTATAGCCAAAAAAGAATACATTAAGCTTTTAAAATTGAGTGCATCCCACATTCCTGTGTGCAACATTTATAATACTAAAATGTAGTTCTATGGTGTGGATAGCCTTCACATAAGAAAGGACCTGCTCTATTCATTAATGCCCAGCGATGGCATCTGCTGCCGCTCCAAACATCCCCGAGCCCCACCTGATGGCTCCAGCCTGCCCACGGAGTCTGGAGCTCAATGCCCTGGGATACCAGCAGGACCCCCCTCCCCACGGTTGTTGGAGTTTCCCGGCCTGAAAGTGCTGGACAAGGAAACACCGCCACAACTGGTGGGGCTTCTACCAGCTCCAGGTGTGTAGGGAGGAGAAGGGCCAGAGGGGAGCAACAACAGTGGCCAACGGAGCAGTTGGTGGCTGCTGGGACCAGGCTTTCCAGCAGAAAGAAGCCATGCCTGGACTCCCAACACAGCGAGGAGGGGTAGGAGCACCTCACTCACCTATGCCTAAAGGATAAGGTGGAATTAGGGCCTGATCAGCCAATCAGGGTCCCAGCAGGGCCAGACGGATGTCCCAAGGGCCTATGGGAGAGTGGAGAAGGGGATTGGGGGGTCAGGCCCAGGAGGGAATAAAAGAGGGAACTTATGGGCAAAGGGGGGAGAGCAGAAGTAGCACATGAGAGACTGAAGAGGGATAGATAGATAGCAACAGAAAGGAAACAGCAGAAGGGAAAGAGGAGGAGGAAGAAGGTCAGGTGAGCAGGCAGAGGAGAGGCAGTAACACCTTCTGCAGGCTACATCACACCTACACTCGCTGGCTGCTGAGGTGCCAACTGGGTTTCTGGGGCTTAGCCCTGTGGTTCCACCAACTGACCTGTTGCCACACCAGCTCCCCACCCACCAGGAACAAGGACAGGTAGGGGGAAAGGGGATGGCACACTTGGCCACTCACAGCCAGGAGGAGGAGGAAGGGGTCCACAGTGAGGGAGGGACAGCTTTAAATGTATCGAAGGGAATGGATTTCTGTCTCTCACTCTGCCATGCAAGTTATTTAGTTTGTGAATTTGCTCATTTGTAGCCCCCTTTGTCATTGAGCATTAGGGAAGATTACAATTTTTTAAAAATCAGACAGCATTAGACAATCCATAAACAATGCAATAGAATCAGTACAAAAATTAGAAAACATTTCAAACAAAATGTCTGAGGCATGACATACCATAGTACAGAAAGTAAATTACAAAGGAATGCGCATCAGATGTGGACTACCATTCTAGCATTTATCTGATACTGAAACTGGAAAAAATTCCACATACTGAGGCCAGGTACGGTCTGAAAGGATGTTGGTACAAACCTTTGTCATCCCCTAACTTTGCAAAAAAATCCAAAAAAAATGTTGACACGATTTGGCCAGGCTCGCAGGGGTTGCTGGAAATCGTAGTCCATGAAGGGCCTGAGTTTGACACCTCAAGTGTAGTGGTTAAGAGTGGTGGATTCTAACCTGGAGAACCAGATTTGATTTCCCACCTCCTCAGAAGTGGCAGACTCTTGTCTGGTGAACTGGACTTGTTTCCTCACTTCTACATATGAAGCCTTCTGGGTGACCTTGGGCTTGTTACAGTT
Organism: Sphaerodactylus townsendi; assembly: GCF_021028975.2. Lineage (NCBI taxonomy): Eukaryota > Metazoa > Chordata > Lepidosauria > Squamata > Sphaerodactylidae > Sphaerodactylus > Sphaerodactylus townsendi. Next base: position 46,865,367 of record NC_059434.1, read on the forward strand.
CTTTGGAACTCTCAGCTCCACCTACCTCACAAGGCATCAGTTATGGGGAAAGAAGTTTGTAATCTGCCTTGAATCTTTTTACAGTAGAGAAAGGTGAGGTATAAATCCAAACTCTTTTCTTCTAAGACTGTAAAGGTTTCAAGCTATGTTGTGAGATCTTGGTCACCATTTTGTGGGTTGCTTAGCAATATTATAAATAAAAGCAGTCAAAGGTATTTTCTACACAGTACAAATATAACAAAAGACATTTTGGGGAGGAACTCCACACAGCTTTCTCCGCCAAGACATCTTCAGGTCAAGTTTGTTTCTCCCAACCTGGGTTATTCCAAAATCACTCAAAACTAGTGAACTTTTCCACCCAGGATGGGTTGAATGTGCTTTACCCAGTGTGCAGAGGGCAGCCCGGTTTATTTTTCCTGCATGACTGAAATCTTTTTACTTTAATTTTCCTCCACCAGCATTTTGCTGCTTACCTGTTCCATTGTGCCAGCCAAGATCCCCTGGGATGTTTGCTCTGCCAAGCCAAGATTCCCTGGGATGTTTGTTCTGCAGGTGTTCCAGCCGCCTACCTTTTTACTAAATGAACTAAATGATTGAACTCAGGCAGATTCTGCATGGGCCAAAATCACCAGTGTCAGCCCAGTTAAAACACCGTTCAGAGGGGGAACTTCTCAAGTCTGCCGCCTCCAAATAGAGGCAGCACCACTCTTTCCCCCAAACGGTGTTTTGTTGACTCACTAAATGAGCGAGTCTTTTGGAAAACATCATCGTCCACCTGGTCCCGAGCGAATGGCACCAGGTGGAAGGCACTGTTTTCTAGCATACCGCTTTTTTTGGTAACTTACCTCCTCCCTGCGTAGGAGGTAAGTTACCTCCTCCCTAGCATAGGAGATTAAGAGCTCATGTATCTAATCTGGAGGAACCGGGTTTGATTCCCAGCTCTGCCGCCTGAGCTGTGGAGGCTTATCTGCGGAATTCAGATTAGCCTTGCACTCCCACACACGCCAGCTGCGTGACCTTGGGCTAGTCACAGCTTTTTGGAGCTCTCTCAGCCCCACCCACCTCACAGGGTGTTTGTTGTGTGGGGGGGAAGGACAAGGAGATTGTAAGCCCCTTTGAGTCTCCTACAGGAGAGAAAGGGGGGATATAAATCCAAACTCTTCTTCTTCTTCTCTGTCGGCTTCGATTCTCATATCAAGTCTGTGAAGCTTCAAAGACAGGTCCTCTAAAATAAAACAGCGGCAAAACTATATGTTGCTGAAATCAGCAAGAAGAGTAAAAAGTCAACTAGTAATTTATTTAGTAAAAAGGAAGGTGGTCAGGATACCTGCAGAGCAAATGTCCCAGGAGACTTTCATAAAATGGCAGGCTTAATGGAGCAGGCAAGTGTCAAATCGCTGGTGGGGGAAAATGAAAGTAACAAGATTTAAGTTGGGCAGGAAAAATAGCATCTGGGGGGGCATCTCCTCAAACACTTAATTTTTTTACTGTGCTCTGCGGATAAAAAATTAGGAGACGACCTTGTTTAAGATGTTGTCAGGACGTTTTCTTTTGGTTGGGCAGAAAAGACCAAAGTGGTTGGAAGGCACTGAAGTCATGTAGGGCAGGTTGCAAGGAAAAGGGAGGAGAAGGAGCTGCTGTTACCACACAAGTCATACAAGCAATATAGTGGTACTGAGGCATGTTGGCAACGCGGTGACGAGGAAATGGGGTGATGGATGGGTAGGCCGGCGAGCATATAATTATGCTGGAGAATAGGTAGGCTAGTGACGAAGCAGCTGGACAGGCATGCAGGGTGATAGGAAAGTTGAGAGAGGCCATGTAACTGTGAGACCAGGAGGAAGTGAAAGTGGTGGAAGGAGAAGCAAGAAAATGAAAGAATCAGTGAGGGTGAAAAAGGGGAGGAAAGTGTCTGCAGGAGAAGCAAGTGAGGCAAAAGCAAAGAGAGAGGGAGGGGGCTGCTAGAGGGAGTACAGGAGCAGCAATATAAAAGGATGGGATTCCGCCCGCCCGCCCCCAACAAGTCTTATGGGTCTCTATTTACAAAATTTAGCAATCAATAAGATTTTTGAGGGGCCCCTTTGAGAAGTAACTGCTATTCATTAAATACTAGCTATTGCTTCTTCATTTCTTTCCCTTTCCCTTCTAAGTTAAAATTGGATTAGTCACAAAATATTTCAATATGTCTAATTCCCATATGATGTTCTTTGCCTCCAGTTACCTAAATCTGCAGATGGGGAGCACACTCACACCCCAACAGATGTTTCTGCAAACTTGGGGAACCCACTAAGTTTGCATTAAAAATCGGGGGGTGGGGGGGTGGGGTTTAAATTCCCTTGATTGTTAAAAAGCATTGTCTGTGATTGTTTCTGCCCCGATGAGTTCCAAAGGCCCCAACTTCCATCTTCATTTCTCAATACAGCCTAATCCATGGATAGTGTGCTACTGGCAGGTACTAGCTAGGCTGTGGCCAGACATACCAGAGACCAGGCAGGCAGCAAGCAAGGCGTAGTCAAAACAGTCTGGAGTCAGAGCAGGCAAAGGTGTAATCCAAAATAGTCCAGAGTCAGTCCAGACAGCAAGCAAAGGGATGGTCCGAACTGTCCAGAGTTAGGGCAGGCAGCAGGGAAAGGTGAGGTCAAAGCAGCTTAGAGTCAAGGCACAGACAAGAGGTGAGGCTGGCAGGCTGAAAGCTTGATGTCAGAGGCATGTGGAGCTTATCAGGAAGTACACTCATTGCTCCCAGGTAGAGCAATGGCCAAGACAGGATTTATATAGGAGATTCTGGCTAATGAGGCTAGAATCCTGCAAGGATTCAGTCCTCCTCAGATGCAAACCCCTCCATTTCTCAGAGTCTTCTGGGCTACCTAGCAGTAATGCAAGTACTTCTTTTATTCCAGAACTGTAGCCTCTGGTTTTGCCTCCTTTACGCAGCTGGCTCGTTACTTAGCTCTTCTGAGATTCCTGATGGCTCTTCCAGCTGCATGGAATCAGACTCTGCCTTGACTTGCAGGGAAGGGCTTGGAGCTGCCTGCATTTCCTTGTGAGGAACCAGCTCTGGCTCCTTAGCATCTTCAGGCTATACATCAGTGTCCTCAGTGTCCAGGGACTGGCTCATGACAGACATGATAGATCTTTCTGAAAACCTGAAAAATGTCCCAGGTTTGCAGAAAAATCTGAAATCTGAAAAAAGGGGGAAAGGTTAAATCTCACCCAAATAAAAGAAACATTGTCAGTAGCTTTAAAAACAATGTCCTCAGTGTCCATTGTTCGGCAATTCCACAGCCTGCACAGGTTTCTGTCAGTAAAAGGCAGGGTGGTAGTGGTCAGTGCTGGCCACTTTTCAGGGTTGTTTTGCCCTTTGAGGGAGGACTCAACTGGGCCAGGGCCAGGAGCTAATATGTGATTTGCATATCTGCTTGCTATTATTGAACAGCAGTCCTTTCATGAAAGCCAGTGTGGCATCACCACTCTTGCTATGGAATGTCTTTGGGCAAGTTACACATTTTCGTGTTGTTGTTGGAAGTATAAAATGGAGGAAAGGAGAATTTTGTGGAGAATTTGATGTATAAACGAAATAATAAATACAGCTAAGATTGGAGGGGCAAATAAAATGTAGGTGTGTAGGAAGGACGCAAGGAAATGTGAAAATATGAGGGTTGCCAAGAGATAGGAAAGAGAAAATAGTGTGGGGAAAGGGATATAGAGGAAATGCGTGTCCCCCAGAAGTCCTGTGAAGTTTCTCAGAGCTCACCTTGGGCCCAGCCTAGCAGCTGGCACCACATAACCATAGTTTTCTTGGGTTTACCAGGGAGAAAGGAGGGAAAACTGACAACAGGGATTCAGATAAACTTATTCCCATTATGCATGGAATGCTTACCTTGGGGCTCTTCACTGCACAGTGGGATATAGTGTGTTTTCCGCATGTTTCTCTGTTTACACACAGGCAAGCCATGCAGCAAGTGGGGGTGCCCATTGGTTGGGGGTTTACCATTGGACATTCCAACCCTTAGCGAATTATGTATAAGGATTGTTGCTCCTTTACAAAAATACACACACACACGAGTGAAAGAAGCAAAGCAATTCCTTGGACACACTCTGCTGAAGAAGGGGACCATGTCCTAGAAATGATATTCTCTCTCCACTCTTCTGAACGCGCACGCGCACACACACACATATTTCCTGCTGCTGCCACGGTGGGAGTAGAGAGAGGCTTGTTATTTCAATATTTCTTAGTATTTCAATATTCCTGTATTAGATCTGTCATGATTTTGATAGATCCAATATAGTACAAATGCTTGAAGTTGGATTGGATAGGATATTTAATTTATTAATTGTGCTTCATATGCAGACCTATGTTTAGAACTCGTGCAAATATTATATGCCACAATGGCCTGGCTGAGAGCTGTCAGATACTGGCTACGTATCCACTATTTGCAGGATCACTCCAGTTTGCTACACCTCATGCTTTCCGACTATGCAAATTCTAGGTGGCTGAAACTAGTTGAGGGAAAAATCAACGCTTTTGGCTTTTCATTAGAGTCGTTAGTCCCTCTTTCCCTATCAGAAGCATATAGCTGCTTGAAAACTAAGCTATTAGAACAAGAGTATCGGGATATGATAACGGCTGCGAGGAAAACGTGTTCCCCCCCTGACCCTGCTTATTCCAATTGAACAAGGACACATGGCCAATTATTTACATTGGATCACCAACCCTAAATTAAGAAGAGCCTTAACACTGGCCAGATTCAATCTAATGCCTTCTACGCTGCTCTATGGCAGATATCAACAAATTGATAAACAGAGGAGGCTATGTCCATGCAATATGGGTCAGGTGGAGACACTCGATCATACCCTCTTTCATTGTGTAAGGTTTGCAAAAATCAGAATGTCGCAATCTGCACTTATCCCATTTCTGTATAACAATCTAACCGATGCTCTTAAGATACCTATGCTTTTGAACAACATGGATCCCACAGTGTGCGAGAATGTAGCAAAATTTCTGCTAAAGATAATAGACGTAAGTCTAGATGTATACCAATCAGTGTCTATGTAGTATGACCACATATAGCCAGCAGTAATTTTTCTAGCTTCTGTCAGTATCCGATGACGTTTAAGTGAGTCATCTTAGCTGAAGGAATGTCCTATAGTTACAGAAGGACCATGTATATATTTTAGTACCAGTGTCTATAACTGTGAGCAATAATGGGCAAATTTTGTATGCTTATTTTGTATGTTTATTTTATGCCAATAAAGGCTTGTTACTAATACTAATTTATTAATTTAGTTGAACTGCATGAAGTTTTTAAAAGCTCTCCTGATCATTGGGGAATGCGAAAGTAGAGCAGGGAAAGTGGGGGGGGGGGGGGGAGCAAAAAAAGCCTGAAGCAAAGAATAAGGCAGGGCCATTTGTTCCATCTTCCCACGAAGCAGGGGGGAAAATAGCTCTTTGCCCACTCTCACAAACACCAGAGATTATGGGATCTGCCACACAGTGTGGATGAGAGGGGTGAAAAGGTGTCTGTAACAGAAGGTCTGCCCCAAAAAGAATCTCACTTAAGCATGGGGCAGAGCACCAGTGTATAATCAGCCTTGGATTGGCTGAGAGGTTGGAAGAAGGAAAGAAAACCGAAGAAGAGAGAGGGGCTTTCAGGGAAAGACAAAATAGTGAGGGAAGGGGAAATTAGATGCTCCGCAAGTCATTGCTGGTTTCCCACTTTGTTTTTCTGTTTGTTGTTTCTGCCCTGTTACATTTCAACTTCAACCTGCTATATTTTATCTCCGTCCTTTAATCCATGGCTTAGAACAGTACTTATGATCCATATGGTCTGCTAAAGCATCTCCCGCTGTCACCCAACTTTTTTTCTCAGAAATGTAGGAAAGGTCAGGTGGCAATGGAACAAAACAATCACACATGGGAGAAGGGGGAGTGAGTGCCCCTTCTGGGACTCTCTTTTCAGATGTGGAAAGAAAGTCCTTGAAGGAGGAGTTTTCTACCTGGGCTTGTTTTTTTCCTGAGAGGAATGCCTAATCTATCTGGGACCCTAGGGCCTGTGAGAATGCTAAGAAAAAAGGCTTTGGTAATTAACACAAGGGTGGAAAACTATGCCTGATTATTCGTAGCTCCCTTGCTAAAGTAGTTTAAGTGGACGGTTAACCCTGATTTGGAAAACTTCAGCATTTGAATTCTGAACTGTACACACAATCTCAAGATACCATGGAAAAGTTTAAGATGTCCCCTTGTGACTGCTTTAAATTCCTCATCTGCAGTTACTTGCAGATGACAATAGCTTCCCTAGAGATTCCTGTAATAAGTGCATTGAAATGCACTTTTTAAAGAGGGGAATTGAGGCCTCTTCTTCTGCACAGTAGGCTCCAGTAATGAATTCCTTACTTTCTAGAGCTGTATACCCATGGGTAGATAGTTTGGCTTCATCAGCCTTGAACCTCACTAAAAAGGTGAAAGGTAATCTCCACAAGATATCCTTGATGGCAGCCTTCTTGGCAGATTTTTCTTTAGATACTAAGCAGTTCTTTGCAAAGGCTATGGCTACCAGCTGTGTTTCCTGTAGAACTACTGGCCCCGTAGTTGGGGTCTCAGTCTGACTGATATTCTCCTTACAGGCACCAAGCTCTTCTGTGATTTTATAAATACATTGTATTCTGCTTGGGAAGGAAAAAAACAAATAAGACTTTTCTCATTTTAAAAAGGAAAAGGAAAAGAGACATAAACAGACATATTGCTTTTGTCAGCAGTAAGGTTTAAGGCATCTTTGGAAAAGTTTAGCATCCTTATGGTTCTAGAGAATAATATCCATGCTGAATTCCCTGGATGTTCACAGGATGTCTGTAAACAAGTTTTGTCTTTTCTGGGAGTCATAGATCCTTCCAATCACCAGCCAATTCTCTTGTATAAAGAAAATCTATTGGGCTTTGCCGCAATAAAACTTGTTCCTCAGGATCAGATTTGGTCCAGTGTATGGCTCAGTTCTTTTTATAATGTCTCAGAAGAATATAGTTGTCAGACCTGTCTTAGATATAAAGTAGCTTAATGGTAAAATACAGAAACCACTCTTCAAATGGAAACTCTATACTGCATATACATTTATTTATTTAATTTAGTGGATTTGTACCCACCCTTCAAATACATCCCAGGGCAGGTTACACAGTCTAAAAATACATCCAGTATTTCAATAAAAACATCATATGCCAGATAAAAACTCCGCAAAAATACCTAAAAACAATGACCCAATACCCAAAAGTGCATTCCTCCCTATCCCCCACCCCACCCCAGTGCAGTTTGAGGGCAAGTTCTAAGAAAGCCAATGTCTGAAGGTAGATGGCATCAATTAATCAAATTCCTGGAGGAAAATGATGATCTTAACCAGGTGCTAAAAGATGTATAACGCCAGTGCCTGTCAGACCTCTAATGGGAGGGCATTCGATAAAGTGGGGGCTATCGCAGAGAAAGCCCTCCATGCACCCCCCCCCCCACCTTCCTCTGCTATCGTGGTCTGCTGTAGTGGAGTTCTGGTGTCAAATGATTTTTCAGAAGTCTATCAGAATATTTCACGCTGTCTTTCATGCAGAAGATTTCTGCAATGCAACTGTACTGACAAATGCTTCCAAAATTTGTCATATGTTTGGGGGTCTTAGGCTGCTGGACCGTTGACAAGATCCTGGTGCCTAACCTGTACCTACAGACATGTTGTTCCTTCCATTTTCAGACATCAGTTGCCCTCTTAATGTTAATTGTGAGCCGCCTCGAGCCCTTCGGGGATGAGGTGGCCTATAAATCCAATCAATCAATCAATCAATCAATCAATCAATCAATCAATCAATCAATCAATCAGAGCATCCAGGATTCATTATCTGGTGAACATTATCTTCAGCGTGACAGGTTTATGAGAGAAGCATTAAGAGTGACTGGAACAGCCAAGGAATGTGACACCTGCCTCTTTCATACCTATTTTCCACCAGTGGCCCTTCCAGACTTCACCCCTTAAGCAGTAACATCCAGTTGCTGAGCTTCCTAGCATTCATTCCTGGGTGCGTGGGGTGGTATGTTTTTTTTTTTTTCCTGAGGCCCAGTATCAGCTAGAACTGAGCAGTTATGTTAATGTCCACATTTGGTATGTGATATATCAATATGTGACCAGCCATTACCTATTGACCTTCATAAATGATGAGAACCATACCTCCTCCTCTCCTACCAAACAGTAACATTCAGCTGCTGAGCTTGGAACCCCTAGTTGTTTATGGTGAATGGAGTATTTTCTTCAGTGGTCTGCTACCATGAGCAGGATGCTACCACTTAAATCACTGTGAAAACGGCTTGTTGACTGGCAGAGGATTCAGTTTTTTAAAAAGGGAATCTATTTTTAGGTAGGCTGAAGAGTCTATCACTTGCCATACTTCTACAGGCAGAGACATGGAAAGCAGGATGTTGGAAGAGGAGTAATAATAACTTCCCTTGTTCTGTGAAGTAGTATAAAGGGTTTTTTTTAAAGCAGAAGCGCAGAAGATAGACTTTGTTAATAATCATAGATACATAAAGGAGAATAATATTTCTGTCAAAAGAACATATGAAGAAGATATGTCATTAGGACAGCCTTGCCCTGCCACAGATGCAGATGGTCCTAATAACTCTAGTTAATGTTGTGTTAGGATGTTATCCTTCGAATATGATTCACGGAGAGGCTTCTATCCTTTCAGGACCAGATTGTTCAACTGCTTCATTTTCCAATCATGTTGACTTTAGAAATTGACACTCCCCTTTAGTAGTGCCTCCCTGAGCATATTTTGGCAGCTGTGTTGTCAAACTTATCTTTGGGATCTGGTGATTCAAGGGATGTGATCAGTATCAGAAGGCAGGAAAAACTTCCTCTTCCAATACACCCAGATCTGCCAGCAAGGCCTGAGATAGGACCATAAAAGTTGAGGACATATGCCTTGTTATGATTGGGGAAAGGTGCAGGACAGCATATGTGGAAACTCAAAACCAACTCCAGAATAATTCAGGGAGAAACCTTCCCTTCAGGGAGAGAAAAAGTTAAAGGTTTAACACACTCTGTGAAAGGTTCAGGAATAAATGAAATGAATTGTACTTTGACAAACCTCTATGTCACTGCTCCAGCTTTGCTTGGGTCCCTTCCTTAAAATGGAATGTCAAGGTAAAATGAGTAACTTTTACAACTTAGTTAGCTTCTAAATTTGTTTCTTTTGCTTAGTTTGTGTAATATTCCTGCTAATGTTTTGATAGAGTTTGTTAGTAAATAAAGATTTTTTTTCTTATTTAAAGGATCTCAGACTGTGACCAAAGATTCTTATCCAAAGCCCTGGGCATTCATCCACATATAAGCCAAAACTCTGATGGGGCTAGAGTTAGCAGGCTAGGGGAGGAGAGGTGTATGTGGCTGCTAACACACACACACACAGTTGCCTCTATCAGCTCTTCAGAACCTTGATAGAGAGGGAACGGCATTACAGTTATCCCTTCCACAACACTGGGGTTAGGGGCACAACACCCCCCACGATCTGAAAATCCGCGTAAAATCTTTTGGCCCTTCCTTTGTGCCAGAGAATAAGTCTGATTTTTTAAAAAATATTTCTTTTATTTTAACTTTAAAAAAAGAAATTGTGCATATTTATGGTATTAAAATGTAAAAAATGTTGATATTATGCAATACTATACATATATTTTAAGCATTTACGAGTTTCTGAACATTTCCTGTGTTGTCTGCTGGCCTTCATGTGTTGTCTGTGACTTCCACAAAACTCCCTAAAAATCCCATTTAATTTATAGCGCCAACCTGCAATATATCTAAACTGCGATGAGGAAGGTCACAATGTGGAAGGGATAACTGTATTTGAGTGGTGGAAGCCCACCCTGTAGAGTGGGAAGCCTGTACAGCCTCCCACTCCCACAATCGGATTCCCCACCACCTCTTGGGTACTCTTGGGAAAGGAGGGTGGGGAGGGGGGTGGATCATCTCAGTAGAACCTAAGAAGATTTTTGTCCCTATCAGACCAGAATTTCTGCATGAGGGTTTGACTGAGGGGCTTTTAAAAGGCTTGTAGTGCCTGTTGCTAATGTTCAGAAGCAAAGGAAAGTTTTGATCAGCACTAGCAAATTAATAGTTTTCAATTGTGAGTTCTTTTATTAATCTAACCATGAATCTTTAGTCATGTAAATCATTATCGCATACCCCCTTGAATCAATGACCACTTGTCTAGTCATATGGACACACAAAAACAGCATTACTGGTAGTTGTGATGTGAACCTAAAGGATTTCAGGGTTTAACTCTCCATTGGTTAAAAAAAAAAAGGTAGGGTTGGTCCCGTTTGTTTCATTATGCAGGCTGTGCTGGGGGTTATGAAATCTGTATGCATAAAAATAATATGATGCACAGTCTATTTTAAGGAGAACAAAGGTGAGATTGCGTGAAAAAGCTGAATGGATCTAACCCATAATAGCTGCATTGAGACACCATGACAAGCAGAGGTTTATTCATGATGAATGCAAGTGCAACTTGTTGCTGGGCTCGTGCACTCTCTTTCCTCTTGGCAGGAGTGCAAATGAAAATTTCTGGGCAGCATAAAGAATAAAACATAGTCAGGGAACCGATGTGAAATAATTCTATTGATGTTCATCATTCATGTTTCTCTTCTTGGTTACATTAATAGTTCTTGGATTTTTAAAAAATTGCCCTACTGCAATTATTTTAATCAATATGTGTGCATGCTAAACAATTTAATTGGGTTAGTTTGTTTAAAAGGGGAGAAGAAGTCATGCAAAGTTGCAAGAATTAATTCTAGAAGCTGGACTGTATTATGAAAAGCACTGGTGTAATAATCCTTAGCCGTTTGTTGCTGTGATTTGTTGCTTACTCTTACAGATTCACACATGTATTTCATTTTAAGTCCACCAACATTATTCCCTATAAATTGGGTGCCAGTCTAGATGAAAACCATTCCTTTAATGTAAAGCTATAGTTTCTTGGTTGATATTTCAATTGTGTATTTTAATGGTGCATGGTGTTTAAAATATACAGCTTGAAAATACTGCAGCAAAAATATCCAATTTTATACATATAATTTTGTCACTTATATTTACTGTGGCATGTTAATATTACGGTGTCCACGGTGGGCATACTATGCCTATGGAGATATTAAGAGTTCATATTTCAAATTAATATGGTGAAGCAAATATGATGATTGATGAATAATGGTTCAGATTCATGACATTCTCTTTCTCTAGGATGAAGGTAAACAATTTAAAATATGGGCAGCCCAATCCTCAACTGGAAGTGGCCAGAGACAGTGCTAATGCAGCGGTACCACACCGCCTCCAGAGAACTTTCCGGAGGTGCAGGGAGGCAAAACTCCCCCCCCCCCAAAAAAAATCTGCCACCGGAAAGCCCTCCATAGGGCTTAATGGACTTACGTCACCAAAAAGGATGGTGTAAGTCCGAGCCCTGAACCACAGCACAACTGTCCGCTGAACCACAGCACAATTGTCTGCAAAATTCAGCCTCCCTGTCCAATTGGATGCCAGTGCTCTTCCACAGCGGGCCAGACTTCTGGGTTTCACTGCTATGAAGCTGAAGGAAGGCCACCTATCAGTACATTTGCCCCATCCACCAGCAGGTGTGCCCTTTGTGGTGGCAGAGGGGGCAAATGCATTGACAGAGCCCCATACTTCCTCCATGATGCAGTTCAGCCCTCCCCAATAGGATTGGGCCACATATTCTATATCCTGCGAAGAATAGAGAAAATTTTAGGAATGAAGATTGTATCTTAATATTACTTTGTCTTTGTGAAAGATGCAGAAATAACAACTGAACTTAAATATCACTACAAATACACAAATAGAGCTTGTTTTTCATCCTTGTTCACTTCCCTTTTTCCTCTTCCCTTTTTCCTCTTCCTGTTTCCTCTTCCCTGTCTCCTCTTATCTCTACTGTATATGCTGTACAAGTGTTTTATTAGTTGACCAAGTCATTCTAATATGTAGATTTCTTTCAAGGCAGGTATTACTTTCAGAAATATATTGATGACCAATTGTGCAGTACCTCCTGAATACCTAACAGTTGAGGCAACATGAATGGATGACAGGCAGTAGTTCTCAGCTATCACTGTGGCCTCTTCCCCATCTTCTCAACACTGAAAAGTCGAACCTTTGCCTCAGTCCTGGTTGGAGTTCAGGCTCTGTCAAGCGACATCAATATATATGATTCTACTGATTGATGCTCTTTGTGACCATTCTTCTCACATGGATATAACTAGTTTGCAAATTGGAAGAGAAACTAGGCACTAATTTCTGAACAATATGAACTGTCTTTTCATTGGAATTAGGATGAGATCATTAATTGAGGAAGATGCTGATAGCCAAAATAGCCTCCCTTCTTCCAAATTTAAAGAAGATTTTCTGATATAGGAGTTGAAATGGTTATGGAAAGTTTCCTATGTTTTAGCAAGGAACTGTCCTTGCAGTTTTGAGTTTTCAATTGAACCATGACGTTTTTGAACTACATAAAGGTGGGGTACAGAGCATTAATGTCCCAGGTTGGGATGTGTGCAGAAAAGAAAATCAACATACATTTGACCCATCTGGTGTCAGTACTAGTGACTGCTCAATTATTCCATTGAAGAAGGTAATGAGAAGTTCCCTCAATCTGGTACCTATTCCCTCTTCTTTGCAGTCTACACTATAGTTTTGCACATTGCATCACTTTTGTGCCATGGATGAAACATACAAAAAAAAAGGGTTGCCGTTCAGAGCCTCATTGGTGGGAGTTTTGAATGGACCCCCCACTTTCTGATTGGCCAAAAACGGTCACTGAGTAATCCTTGAAATAGTAAGGTTCAGTACCTCCTGAATACCTTTGTCGTTCTTTTGTCAAGTCAGACAGGTAGGGCTGACCCCCATCTCTGACCCCATCTCTTAGGTGAACTGGGGAGATGTCAGAAGACTGCATGTTGAAATAGCACTTTTAAAATTTGTGTGTCTATATTCTGTAGTTTCACCTTGGATATGTCTTGGATACTAATAGATTTTGGTGTCTGTAAAGCATAAAAATTAGTTCTTTCTTTCTGAGAGACTTTCTGGGATATTTTCTCCCATGAATCAAACCACTTCAAGACTGCACTACCAAACAGAGCTAAGGAATAGGAGGTGAGCCCTTGTCACACGCACACAAAAAGCCACATTCAAGGGGTGCCATATTAAATGGCCTGAAATCAATTTTTCCAGGTGGTGGTAGGGAAACTACTGAAGGCATAGCTCTAGAATCCAAGAAGGTTATGACCTAATAGACACTCAGTTGATTCGAAGAAACATAGGAATCATAAACCTCATTTAACTTATTATAAAATGTTGCTTATTTTTGCTTTTGTTGTAACATGATTTTAATTCAGTTCTCTGTCTTCGATCAGTATCTGTGGAAGCAATAGTTAGATATAAATGACTTCTGTTGTTCATATCTGCACTTGATTGTAGTGAAAGAAAGGTCCATAATGTGCAAAGGAAGAGGAATAAAATGTGACACCCATGCGGTATTGATTGTTTTCCTTATGTGCTTAGTTTATTGTCTCTTTACCCAATATTGCTTCCTAGCAGATAATTTTTAAAGAAGCTTAATTGTTCTCAAGTAGTTTGAGAGCTGGACATCAAATTCAATTAATAGGGTTTTTTCTTTGAAAGGTCTCCATGAGACCAGAAATCATGTTCTGATTGAGGCAATTGAAAAGCATAACGTAACTGATAATTTGAATTATCAATGCTGCTTTTAAGGAAGGAAGACAGGGTTCCTTCTGAGGTTTTAACATAGGCAAACATGATCTACCGGTATAATATTTTCACCCAAGTTTATAGTCCTTTATGCAAGGCAAGCCATGCTGAATTAGATCAGCAACTTATTTTCCGCAGTAAGCTAGCCACATGCCCTGTAAGGCCTAAAAGCAAAGTACAGAGGCCAGTACCTCACACTGCTGCCTTCCTGGAGCCTGTCCTCAAAGGTAAAATGCCTTTGAACTATTATGGTTGCCAACGTCCAGGTGAGGTCTGGATATCTTCCAGAATTACAAAGGCTCATCAGACTACAGAGATCTGTTAACCTGCACAAAATAGCTGCTTTAGAGGTGAAATGTATGGCAATATACCTCCCCCTTCCCATTTTCCACCCCCAAATTTCCATGAATTTCCCAATCCAGTGTTGGCAATCCTATTGAACATTCTGGTTCCAGGCTGTTAGCTATTAATGGATAGATTTATCCTCCATTAATTGCCTAATGCCCCTTTAGAGTGCTGTAAGCCAGTGAGCATTACTACTGTCAGTGACAATAAGTTCCAGAAGTTAATTGGGTTGTATGAAGCAATATTTTTTTCTCTTTCTTAAACCTACTGTCCATAAACTTCAATTGTGTGCTTCAACGTTTACTATTATGGGAGAAGGTGAGAAAGTTCTCTACCCATTTCTCTGTACCATTGTATATACCTACATTATGCCCCATTCGCCATTTCACCCCTAAAATTAAAGCCCCACCCTCATTATCCTTTTCTCACAGGGAAGGAACTCCAGCCTCTTCACCATTTGGGGTATTTTCTAACAGTTTTACATTTATTTGGGGTCAGTTCAACCAGTCCTATCCTCAGCACTCAAAATTGAGCTACACCATAGATTCATACGAAACTTCAGATTGTTTTATTTTCAGTTCTTTCTCAATGAGCTTCAGCATAGACTTCTAACTACCATACACTGGGATGATTTTTTAAAGCTATTCTCTAAGAACCCAGTATCATTTTCTTTGTTATACACTGCCTCCTCAGATCATTATTTATTTAAAGAATCCTTATGGGCTCTTAACCCATTTTGGCTCCCAACAGATTTTTTTTTCTCTAGTTTTCACATACCTTAAGGATAAAACACTGTCCTTCCACAGTTAATGAAACTTTAAATTGGGTTCTCCAAAACTTGGTTTTCTCAGGTGTTTTTGTCGTTGTTGCACTTTGTCCTTAAGGTGTGTAAAACCTTAAAATCCGTTTATCTTCAGAAGCCAGTTCAGGTTTAAAGAGCCCTTATAAAAGATACTAAAGCTACGATAACTTAATACTTACTTTGAACTTCATTTACATATTGTAGCCCTCTCACCTAATATTTAGAGAGACTCTTGGATCTCTGAACATCTTCTGTGTTTATCTACAGATCAGCAGAACAAACTTGTTCCCTGAAAGCCATGCTCTCACAGTACAGAGTCCACACTTTCATGATCTGATCAGCAAACTGATAGATGTGATACTATACAATACAGAAAATGGATCCTAGCTTGTTTGCAATCATGACAATGGAATGCACTATCTCGGAGTGTGGTGGAGTCTCCTTCTTTGGAGGTTTTTAAAGAGAGGCTCGATGGCCATCTGTCAGGAGTGCTTTGATTTTGTGTTCCTTCATTACAGGGGGTTGGACTTGATGGCCCTTGGGGTCTCTTCCAACTCTATGATTCTATGACTGTGGGAATTTGTAAACTCAGTCTAGAGGTTTCAAATGGATATTGAACCATTCTGGACTTTCCAGAAATAAACTTGTTTCATTTACTTTCTCGGGTCAGTCAACCACGCATAAGAAGAAACAAACTGTGTTGTGTCTGTTTCTGGGTGGCGTGATCTGAATTCCCACAGATTTGATATTATTTGATGTCTAAGAATGTTGAACTTTATGGAGAAAAAGAATGTTAACCAATTAATTAGAAACCTATCTGTAAGCCTGTAAAATATAATTTGAGTGTTAGTTTTGATGTAATTCTATAAGGAAGGAGAGAACAATATTCCTCATGTAGTTATCAATAATCTAGAGTTCATTTGCAATTAAAAAACCTGCTGCACCTTATACATGCAAATGCAAGGAGTTATTTACTATTGTACTTGTGCTGGGGCAATATATGTTTATTGCTTATGTTCCCCATCTAAGTCTATTAAAACAGTTTCTTTTGTGTTTCTATCTCAATGTGTTGTAACAACTGAGGAAGTCACTTTGTATGTCCCTTAAATTAGGTTTAAATTAGACAGTTCTGTTCTCTGAGCCAGGTCCTTTGAAGAACATCTATATATATATATATAAAAAGCTAACAGTGTTTTTGTTGATGACAGTATACCTCAGTAACTGCTGGGCCAATTCCTCTGAAAATTCCCAGCCACTATAGTCAGCCAGGCGAGAGTGTTTTTAGATGTTCATATACCTGAAATTTCACACCTGCCCCAGGTAAAACGCCTTTTTCCTGGCGCTCCATGGTGAAGGACATGCAGCTGCCTGTGTGTAACTGTCACCCTTAGAATGTTCGTGCTGCTTAGAATGTTCACTCAGACAGCCAGGGAGAGGGAGGGGTGGCATGCAAGGGAAGAGAAGGAGGGAGAGGAAAGGGACGGAGTGGGAGGCATGCAAGGGAAGAGAAGTGAGAGAGGGGAGACAATGAGGGGTGGCATGCAAGAGAGAGGAGGCAGGGGGCCCAGCATCTTGATATGACCCACCCACCCTAGTGGAGGGAAAGGGAAGGGAAGGGAAGGAGGGGGAGGGGTGGCATGCTAGGGGAGGGAAGAGAGTGAGGGGTGACATGCAAGGGACGGGAGGGAGGG
Source organism: Sphaerodactylus townsendi (assembly GCF_021028975.2). NCBI lineage: Eukaryota > Metazoa > Chordata > Lepidosauria > Squamata > Sphaerodactylidae > Sphaerodactylus > Sphaerodactylus townsendi. The sequence goes on from NC_059434.1 coordinate 46,881,998, forward strand.
GCCAGGCACCCTAGATTCCCTGAACACTGCGGTTACAGTTAAGAAAACCAGGCACGCATTACTCAGGAGTAAGTTCGGTGCAGCAACCGTGACATACTTTGAATGGCTGCATCGCGCCCCTCAGAGGGTTTCCTCAGAAGCGACAACCATTGCCACCAACCAAATTTACTCCCAGGTAAAGGATCATGACCAGCCAGCCTAGATGTGTGGGAGGTGTGCCTTTCCATTCCCCTCCCCCCCAAGGAATGCAGGCACACACATCAATGACATCACACAGTATCACGCTGCGTATTTGCATGAGCACGTACTGCTGGCCTCTGCAATTGATTTGCTGCTACTGTTCCTTTTCCATTTCACCACAATAAGCCACAGCAACGCATGGCCGGGCCCCTCTAGTATTGTTATAAACATTCAAACAATAAGCAGAAAACCAACTAGGGAGGTATATTCATCACTATGCAAATGCTGGAGGAAGATATAGTGATTGCAGTGATGGTGAATTGTTTGTATTGGTCTTCAGCAATTTGTGCGTGTATGTGTGTGTGTACGTGCACAGGCAGAGGGAATCTAAAAAACTGAGTCAAGTAGAGATGACAAGAGATACTTCTAGAGATAAATGACAAATTAGAAATTAACAAATCAATGAATTTGGATAGTATACACCTAAGAGTTCTTTAAAAAAAATCAAAATGGCTTATCTAACAAAATATTAAAATTCTCACTGTAATTACCCTCACAGATGAAGTATTGGAAAATAGCCAGTTTATTGCTGGCTTTTATAACAGGGATGCAGAAGGGAGTCAAGACATTGCAGGCTGGTTAGCTTGTGTGTTTCACTTAAATTGGTGAATGCATTATTAATTCTAAACTAGAAGAATAGAAGTCTATAGAAGAACAAGCCTTGCTGAGTAAGAGTCAGCTTGGTTTTTGCAAAGAGAACTCCAGTTTCACCAACATTATGTGGTTCTTCTGAATGTCAACCAAAATATGGTTGGTGTAATTTAATAGACATGATACATGAGGATATAGAAAAGGTTTTGGCTGAATTCTAACTCCTATGCCTCTTGCATAAACCTAAAAGACATGGGATAAATATCAAATAGAGCCAAAATGCTAGGCAGTGGTATATAATATCTATTTAATGTGATATCACACATTGTGGTACTGCAGCCCTGAATTTACATAGGAAATGAACCTATTAATTGTTGAGTCATCTGAATGTAATTTGAGTTCTGATGTGGTTCCAGTTCCAGCTGACAGAGAGGCCTAAAACTTATAGAAGGCTGCTACTGATGTTGTTGATATTGGAAATATGTACCTGGTTCCTCCATGATAACATTATAAGTACAGTTACTATGATTTGTAATTCTAGGTTGTCTTAGGGCCACAAGTCTGACCTACTGGCTATTTAAAGCTGAATAAGCTGAATAAAAAGGCTGGTCCTCAGCATGCTGGGAATTAGGTGCTCTTGTCTCCCCCCCCCCCCCCCCGCCCCCAAGTACACACCTTTTCAGCTGCTGAAACAAAATGTTGCCACTTGAAAGGGTATAGAGAGGAGAATATGAGGGCCTTATCCTGTTGTGCTGCAGGCCAATCTGGTCCTCACAGCCTTTTAAGTTTGCCTCATCAGGCTTTAAAATGGTGTTGTCGAACCTGGGTATGCCATCATGTCTAATATGGCCCCGAGTGACTGTTAATCCAGTGCAATCTGAAGACATCCATCACAGTTATTGCCTGCATTCTTGGAAGGTTTCTTCTGGTTTTCTCTGTGTTTGAAAATTTATGTGTATGGTTTTACCTTCTCGCTCATGGAAAAGGCTTTTCAGCCTGGCAGCTATTTGTGTTATACACTCAGATTGTCAGTATTGGAGTAGCTAAAAAAATAATCACTATTTAAAGTTGCTTAACATTTTGAATCTTCCATAAACACACAATTAGTTAATGCATCAGAAAGAACCTTGAATGATAAAATGATTTACAGTCTGATCCTATAAAGTACGAGATTGGTTAAAGAAACGTAATGACAAAGAGTGGGATAGAAATGTCCTAAATAAATAAGCAATTAAGTGAGAATTCAAGGCATTAGAAATGTAGTGGTCTCACTTGAATACCTTAATTGTGAATCTATTTTTTTAAAAGATTGAATGTACCCTGTTTCCCCAAAAATAAGACATCCCCTGAAAATAAGATGTAGTACAGGTTTTGCTGAAGTGCTAAATATAAAGCATCCCCTGAAAGTAAGACGTAGCAAAGTTTTTGTTTGGAAGCATGCCCGTCGACCAGAGCATGCAGCTGTGGAGTGGAAAAATAAGACATAGAGCATCTTTGGGAGCAAAAATTAATATAAGACACTGTCTTATTTTCGGGGAAACACAGTAAGTGTTTTATGTAAACACTCTCTGTATTGTCAAAGGCTTTCACGGCTGGAATCACTGAGGTGCTGTGCAGTTTCTGGACTGTATGGCCGTGTTCTAGCAGCATTCTCTCCTGACTTTTCGCCTGCATCTGTGGCTGGCATTCAGATCCTCTGAAGATGCCAGCCACAGATGCAGGCGAAACATCAGGAGAGAATGCTTCTAGAACACGGCCATACAGCCCGGAAACTGCACAGTACCTCATGTATCTCTCTGTTTCTTGCTTGACCTGCACTAAAGCAAACTTTGTACTATAGGCTTGACCAAAACTGTTAGTTTCACTTCTGAAAATATTGAGTTTCAAGAATGAGCCTTGTGAACCTACGAGGAGGCTAATGATATGTTAACTGTCTATTGAGGAGATCGTTGTGTTCTGTAGGCAATGCTTTGAGAAAAATTCTATTGTTGTATTGTCAAAGGCTTTCACGGCCAGATTCAACTGGTTGTGGTGAGTTTTCCAGGCTGTGTGGCCATGGTCTGGTGGATCTTGTTCCTAACATTTCGTCTGCATCTGTGACTGGCATCTTCAGAGGTATATCACAGAGGTAAGTAACAGTGTGTAACAGACTTCCCTCTGTGATACACCTCTAAAGATGCCAGCCACAGATGCAGGCGAAAAGTTAGGAATAAGATCCACCAGACCATGGCCACACAGCCCGGAAAACCCACCGGGCTGTTGTAATTCACTAATAAATTATTATGAAAAGTCCACCAAACATCTGTTGATTAATGTTGGTAAAGATGCTTGATATGGGAAACCCATATTGAAATCAATTGGCTAAGAAGGCTGTTACTTTGCTTAGGAAGGCACTGTCAAGTTCCTAAGTACTTAGTTCAGATAAGTTTCTGTAATATGCCTGGGAAACCTATTCCCACACTTGAAATAGACATGACACTTCAGATCTCCTAACTATGGTTAGGGTAGGAGTATGGGAGACAGCTTATAACGAACCACAGAACACAGCCCTTTGGGGATAGGGCGGTATATTAAATCAAATAATAAATAAATAAATAAATTCCTGTGCCAGTGTTGATGCTCACAATTATTAGCTTTAACTAGTGGGGCCCGGCCACGCGTTGCTGTGGCAATTGTCCTTCTCATCACAGTCCGCAACACACACAGATGTCCATGCAGGTCCAATGATCCCCAGCATAGCCTTTTGGGAGCAGCAGTGGTATAGTGGCTAGGAGCAGGTGCACTCTGATCTGGAAGAACTGGGTTTGATTTCCAGCTCTGCAGCTTGAGTTGTGGAGGCTTATCTGGGGAATTCAGATTAGCCTGTGCACTCCCACATACACCAGCTGTGTGACCTTGGGATAGTCACAGATTTTCGGAGCTCTCTCAGCACCACCCACCTCACAGGGTGTTTGTTGTGAGGGGTGAAGGGCAAGGAGGTTGTAAGCCCCTTTGAATCTCCTGCAGGAGAGAAAGGGGGATATAAATCCAAGCTCCTCCTCCTCCTTTTCCTCCTCCTCCTCCTCCTCTTCTTCTTTTGGGGTGGTCAAATGGAATCCCTCTTTCCCTTTTCAATTCACATTATTATATGGTGCTGTCTTGGTTTTTAGTATAAGGTAACCCTTTCCATTCCACAACGGAACTGTCCAGAGTGGGAATCCCGCTGTCCAGGAGGCTGGTTGACACGCACAGTCCTGGCTTGGGTAGGGCAGAGCTGGGGCAAGGAGGCTATCCCAGTCAGGCAGCAGAGGCAGGTGGTGAGGCGCTCAGATCGAGGCCAGCTCCCTGGGTTTTTAAAGGGCTATGTTCAAAAGAAGCAAGAGGCAGTGAGTGTTGGATTCGGCCTCCCACCCTGTGGGATTTTCTACTTAGAAGAAAAAAGGCAAACTCCAGTTTGCTTCTAGTAAAAAGAGAGCTTAATAATAAGGCGGAATCATGGGTGAGAGTAAAAGAGGGTAAGTGGTGGTTGGATGTGAGGGAGGGCAGAGTGAGGTGTGTGAGGATGAGCTGGGTGTGGATGAGAGTATGTGTGTCGTGTGATAGTAGTGGGTGAGGCACAGAGAGTGAAAGTTACCTGCATTTGTGTGTGGGGGGGGACTCCACCTGATGTCTCACATGGCAAAGTGTGTATGTGTTTCATTTCCACTCGTATTACCTAACAATATTACCTATTTACTGTTTTTACTGCTCGTCTCTGCCCATCTGCACGAGCATTCTAAGCCCTCATACCAAGCCCTCAGGCCACAGACAGACAGGCTGCACGAACATTCCAAGAGTGACAGTTAAACACAGCCAGGTTCATGGCCTGGTGCGCCAGGAAAAAGATGTTTTACCTGGCTCAGGTATGGACTTTTGGCAATTTGAAGGTCTGATTACCTGCCCGCAACAGGGAGGGACGTCATGTGAAAATTTGGGGGCAATCCGTCCAGCCGTTTCGGCGTTAGGGGGTCACCAACAAACGGATGGTTAGCTTTTTATATATATAGATTAGGATTCGCAAAGCAGCACTGGCTCCATAGCACAGTTTCTATCTCCTAATCAAGGATAATTTTGAAGTGTTATATCTGTACCACATCTTATTTGGTATCTCTTCTAATCTTTGGAAGAATCACTATGATAATAAATGAAAAGCATATTTTACTAGGGAAATTAATGGTAATTTTAATTCTAAAGACAAGGACTCTGAAATTTGGAAGAGGGCTTAACTAGCGTTCATTATGGGGTTCCAGGAGATGCAAAATAACTGATGTTCCTGGTAGAGGCGTAGCTCCAAGGGGATCGGAGGTGCAGAACACACTGGGCACGCTCCCCTTTGGGGGTGTGGCAGGGCGTGGCGGGGGCATGGTAGGGGCGGTCCAGGGCGGGGGCAGGGGCAGAGGACGCACCAGTGTACTGGGCACTTTCCCCCCGTGCTACGCCTCTGGTCCCTGGTTCTGTTGTTATCAGATTCATATCCCTTTTTGGTATATAGTGTCTTTACTATAGCTTCCATTAAATACAGTGACTGCCCAAAAGATACTACATAAATTAGTAGGCATGAAAATCTGTTTCAGCATAATTATATCCAGTTCTTCATTGAAGTTAATGTTCTCTGAAGCTTCATTAAAAGAAATATGTGAAGATTAGAAAATATTTTAATATCTGAAACAGTTTTTTTCCATTAAGATGGTACAGAGATGGGAAGCTTGTACTTTATTTATAGCTACTGTTTGAAAAATGGTAGAGGCTTTAGTTAGTATTCTCCATCTCTATCTGCATGAAGGCACAATGCATTTCAGTTCACGAGACAGAAGAGAATGCTTTATCTCGTGATGCCCTCTAATACCTAGATGTTATTTCATCTAGATTTATGACGAAAGTAAAGCCTCGCTGGAACTTGATCACTTTTATCTTTCAATTTAAAATCAAGTGCATAACACTTTTGCTGAAGGAGGGCAAGCCAGCCATTTATTTAGTTTGTAGTTGACCTAGTTGTAATCTTAAATTTTTACAGTAGCTGATGTCAGCTGGATATAAGGAAGAAATCCTTAGACAAACGTTTGAAGTGTTACAGCCTTTATGGTAGGAAGTTTCAAATTTATAAAAACAATTGGAGCGTGTTTATTTTTACTGTCATGCTTAATTTCTGCTACTGTTAACAATTTTGAAACCAGCAACTGATAATCAAACATGTATTTTTCTGGCATATTTTGAAAATCTAAAGGTTACATCCTAAGCATGTTTAACCAGGAAGTAGGTCTTACTGAATTCAGTGGGATGTATTACTAAATAAACATATGTAAGATCATACCTGACCCTGCAAACCAGTGCTGTGAATAAAACAATATATGTCTTCATAGCACTAACTTTGGCTTTATATTAGCCCACAGGTTTCAGGGCATATGAAGAAACAGGATTTGGTATTAAGGGTTGGCGAATTCTATCTGGTGTGGTGGGATGGAGGAAAGGAGAGGGCTGGCCATGAAAAGTTGGTCTTGTTCATGCCAGATCAGCCAGTTCTTAGTGTTACCCTCTACATAGATCAATAACATATTGAAGGTTAAAAAGGTGGCATTAAAGCCATTTGAGTTCCCTTCACATTAATCCTAGGCTACCCCGTTTACTAAGCAATTTCCTTATCCTTATGCTTGATGCCAGAGTTAGCTGTGTCACAAAAACTCCAATTTTAATTGTCTTAGATGGTTCTTAAGATGTGATTTTATTAGTATGTTTTAATTTGTAATCTGCCTTTGGTGATCCATATGTGGGCAGAAAGGTGGGTGTAAATTTAGTACAATAAATAAAGCCAACCAATATTATCTGTATGTTACTCCATTTTTTAATCAAACCTTTCGTCCAAGGATATAAGGGCAGTCTGCTTCGTACAGTCTTCCTGCTTTGTATAGCATTCTGTCTTTTTAGGAACTTTGTCAACAAAGTTCCACAATCATATATAGGCAAGAACTAGGCAAGAACCCCTAACTATGCTCTGCAATGCAGTTTTAAGTTCTTCAAATAAGCTCCTTCAAATAAACCTGATTCAATTAAAATCTTTTATTGTGGTAGTGTGCCATCTAGCAGGAAAGAAATTGGAGATAAATTAAAAGTTCACACAATCTGTTCCACAATTACCACTGATGTTGAAAATTCTTGTGTGTGATCACAAATTTGCCAGGCAGGCTGAATAGCAGTATTTCTTCCCATTCTCTGGTGAAGTGCTATTGTTGAAGCAGACAGAAACAACATTTGTCTATCAAAAGAAAAAAAAAACCCTAGACGTTTTGTATATATCTAAACCTTGTAGGAAATTCTGAATCTTAGCTTTTCCAAAAGTGCTGTGATTTAAACTGCTTGGACTTTGACATTACTTGTGTTGTGTTCTGACTTGGTCATATTCTGTTTTGGGGGTTATTTGTTTTAACCAAATCAGACTATGATGGTATAATGCATGTGTCGCTATGTGGATTAAACCAATTTCCAGGGGGGCTCCATGAGATATTGAGAGTACAGCATGGTGAGCTAGAGGGGAGTTGATGCTCAAGCCTCCCTGTTACCCGTTTTTTATGTCTAGTCCCCACCCCATCAGACTCCAAATATTCTCTACTCAACACAAAACAGCTGAGGAGAAGGCATTTCAGAAGGGCCTGGATTCAGTATTCCCTTTCTGCCCACCCATGCTGCCTCTTATATATTGGCACAGCTTTCATTGTAACACACAAGTTGTGACACCAGAACATCTAGTTTGGCCCTAAGGCATTTGTTCTGATTATTTCAAACAGAGCGTAACATTTTGAGAAGGTGATCATCACAACACGAACACCTACGAGCATAATTAATAGCTTCGGCTTCTGGAGCTGTCAGTCAAGCACTTTCCTCAGTGGTCCAAAAACTCACACTCATGACCAGGCATAAGCAAACATTTTACCTGCATGATGTATTTAACCTCCAGCCCAGGAAACAAGAGATGTTTTTCTTTTGAACAGGCATCTTGTGAAATGAGCTCCAGACTAGTCTCCTGTTTTCATTACAGCATGTGGTTTATTAAAGCTACTGCACTGTACTTTCTGTCTGGTTTTATATTTGGCAAAATTACCCTTCACGTAGATAGTTTTTTTTAACCTTTTAAACTAGTTTTTATAGCAGACACTGCTGCATTCATTCAAGATTGAACTCACTTCCGTGAAATGTTAGCCTAGTTTGGTCCCTCTTCATGAAAACCATAAAAATTTGGATTGTGTTTAGATGTTTTACGTGACTCAAAATAAATGGTTGTCTAAGCAATCCACGTCATAATTTGGGAGGCTCCACTTTTGTTGCCCACTCTCATAAATTCCTTTTCTCTCTGCACAGCTGTAGCCATTGCCCTTTCCATGTACTGCTAAAGAAACTGGTATTGCCGAACTTGACCATGTGAGTTATTAATGATAGTTGTTCAAACATTGCAGGATACTTCAACATCATTATTTATACCTTCCTGCTTTCTGTGTAATTAATTTATGTGTAGGGAGAGTGGAGAAGGTGATTTTAAAACTGTTCAGTCTGGGCCTTGATGCTATGCAAACGTGCATCACAGTGGTAGGTGATTACATTCACAGTGGGCCAACCATAGAGATGATGAGACAATTCACTTTTGCTGTGTTCTTGGGCTGTAGCCCTTGATTGTTCCTGGATAACATCCAGTCATTTCCTGTGTATATAAATAGTCTCCCCACAGCTGTCCTCTTAGAAACAGTCCCTTTTATTTTCCCAGAAGTGAATGTTTCTATCTTAGCTACAAGTCATTGTTGAGTTTTCCTTTACATCCATGCAACTAATGTGTTGGTCTAGGCTAGAGCTTTTAACTTTAGCTAGTCAGCCCAGAAGTGATATTGAAGGAGGACATATGCAACTCACAAGCCGCTAGAAGTTGCCAATTGCTGGTGGTTATTGTACTAGTATGAAGTTAGCATTTTGGGATCCTTAAAAAGCTGCTGTTGGGCACTGTTTCCCTCGTCTCTATTTACAGTGTTTTGTTAAATTACCACATTGTCAGAAGACAAAACAAAAAAGATAGTCATGCAATCAATACACTAAAATGCAGTGTGGTCTTGCTAAGTTGGTTTCTGTGCACCCTCTTTAGTTGAGGCAAAATTCATTCTTGTCCTATTGTTCCAGTAAGATTGAGGGTATGTGTCTGCCCCTTGCTGCAAAGGTAACAAATGAATATGGTGGATTCAGGTAGTACTATCAGTTCTTTAAATTCTTCCCTTATTTTAAGTAGAGCATTGAACCTGCTGGTGAAGATGTTGTGATCTATCCTTTGAATATTATGATGATGATGATGATGATTACTATTATCATCATTAATCATTATTATAATGTCTTAGCCAGTGCAGATTTTATTGCCGATATGTTAGTGTATTAGTGCTTTATAAACGACACTGCACATTAAAGGGCAGATTTTTTTTTCATAATCCACATGTTCTCAAACACATCCTACAGTTAACTATAATTATGCACTAAAATAAAGCAAATATGAGGCATCCTCAGTAAATACACCATACAAGGAGTTTTCAGTCCAATGTAAGCATTTGAAATCTGTGATTTTCCCAATAGTGTGTTTTCATGTCTTTCTCTGTTGTTGCATTAATTTTCCTAGTGTTAACACAGTTATATAACATGTAGTAATTTTAACCAAAAAACCCCCATCATTTAATTACAGTGAAAGTTCAGAAAGATGAATGGATGACAAATTAATAATTTACCATCTTTGCATAATACTGTAGGGCATACCATTGGAACGATTGATGACTATAGCAGTTAACAAATTTTAGAAGCCTCCATTACCTTTTCATTTTCAGACGGTTGTGAAACTGATTACAATAAGCTTTGTGGAAGATCTCAGTTGAGGGAACTAATTACTTGTGCTGATTCCCATACTGATGAATAGACTCTAATTGTATCCTTCCCTGTAAGATTGAGAAACAGATTCCGATTTCACAACTGTATCCTAGTTGATATTTTATTGTAATTTTAACTAATAAATGAAGGAAGGCAGAATGATGAAGTGACTATCTATGCTCTATGGCTATCAAAGGCATACACATAGCAGGCTTGTGTTCTGTCTTCGGGGGTGGTGAGGGTGGTAATCAGTAATGGAGAATTTTAAGTTATTAATCATGCTGTGAGCAAATGTAGGGGTTTCTTCTGATGTATATAACACTTCCAGATAACTTTCATGGAATTACTTGGAAAATAAAGTCTTTCAAGTCTTGTTTGTTTGTTTTCCAACTGTATATTGTCTAAGACTGTAATTTACCCTTTGACAAGAAACGTTTTGTCTTTTAGGTGTCTAAATAAAGAGGGAAGACCCCAGCAGTATTGTGTGTTCATAATAATGTCTAATCTATAAATTAATCAGAGCTGCTAATTTGTCAGAGCTGACTGATATACAGTGATTATTAGCTGATGTAAGAGAAAATAGGTTATAATTTCTAGTTTTGGTTTAGTAGTCATAAAAACATTCTTTTATAAATAAAATTATAACTTTGTAATGTAAGCATGCAAATTGGTTGTAGATCTCTCGTAACAATCTCTTTGTAGGCTTTGTTTTTTTATTATATAACGTGCAGATACGTGTGTGCGTGCATAAATTGTGAATGTAAGAATGCACACCTGAGTTGGTTGCCTTTGCAGTTTTTAATGATTAATATACAGTTTTACAGCACACTTATTCATGATAATCTAACAAGATAGTATCTGACATTTATATATGACCATATAAAAAAGATATATACATATTTGAATAATACAATGTGGAAAATAACAAATGTGATTAAAAGCTTTTTTCTAAATGTAAATTTTAAAATGGCTTCAATATTGCACAGTATAGCATAGTAGTTGTTAATTAAATGCAAAAATGCAGCTGCATAAAAAAGAAATCCAATCTGAATTGTTTGAAAATAGATTGCTATTTCACTCTCCTGGTGTAGTTTGTTTAAAAACAGAAAATGAAAACGAAATATATTTTCTTGTGTTGTTCTAAGCCTCAGGGGCTAAATGTAATGAATATTTTAAGAGATTATTTTAATTAAATTCCTGCACATCTAAACAGAGTAATATTTTATTATCACATACATAATCATATAACAGAAGTATTCATTACAGTTAACACTTTCTCTACCAAGAATTCATGTGTGATTTACTGACCTTGTGCAAAAAGGCACAAATTAGGAAGAAAAATGAAGGGGGACAGACTTTGATTAATATAGGTAATGCTATACCATATTTATAATAGCCTTTTCCCTATTCTGGTTTATAAATGCAGTCACTGAGAAAGGTGCCCTGCTGAGGCTGAAATGAGGCTGAAATCGGAGCACATGCCACTAGAGTGTGGGGAAACTGATCACACTGTCAGCAATTCATTTCAAAATGATGTATTTAGTGCTCATTTCACCTTCCAAGAAAAAAAAAGAGAAAGGAGTTCCTCAGACTGGAAGGTGATATTGTTATTTTCAAGGACATACCTAAGTTAAAGATTGTAGAAAAAGGTTTGGGTGCTATTTTTTTTAAGGCCTAGAGCAAACAAGGAAAGCTTTATGCAGAAATTCAGTGCTACCATGCTGTTTGATAATTGCTAACATATGTGGCTCCCTCCTGTTTCCATTGTAGAAGTCGTCCCTCGTGGAGTTCTGACTCTTGACTACCTGGGAAGATGACTCTTGCGTATGGCCGTGGCTTAATGCATTTGTCGCTGTGAACCTCCTTGGATCGACACATCCTGAAGCAACGTTAAAAGCAGCCATAGAACATGGTCAGTGTAAAATCTGCTTCTTGCCAGCAGCAGCAGGTACAATGTATGGCAATGACGGTTCGAGCTTCATTTGTCTGAGAGGATGTGAAACTGTTCACATTCAAAAGTCTGTCCCTTGCATTTCAGACCTGTGCATTTAAAGACCTAATTATACCCTAATGGCATTTGACTGTGAGCTTTTTGCATAGAGCATTGAACTTGCCAATGATTACAGACAAAGGTAGAAGATTCCTTTATTCCTTTGGTATAGTTTTGTGGTAAATTACATATATATGTTATAATAACATGGCAAGAGTGTTTTTCCTGTGAGAAAACCTTAGTGATTATTTTAAGTAGCTTCAGTTTAAATGGAAAACTGCGTACAAACCTAACTATATTGTCAGGAATTCTGTTTCAGTTCTCCTGAATTTTTTTAAATCTAGGAGGTGATACAGAGCACAGTGTCCTCTGCTAATATGAGAACTAAATTCTATGAGCATTTTTCCCTTTTTTGTTATATAATACATTAACATCATCAAAACAGCAATATATTTTCTAATTTAAAGTTGTAAAGCACCATGTGTTCAGTAAGCAATCGTTTTTAATGGCTTTAAAGTTCGGCTTTGTCATGTGTTAAGGTTTTCCTGGGAGCTAAATGGGGAATAACATAACAAATGCCATTGAAATTAGTTTAAAACTGATATTAATTTTGCTGTTAATAATAATATTTCACTTGAGAAATTGACGTTTCATGAAACCAGGTACAAATTAGTAAATTCATTTCTGCCGTTTTGGTAAGCAGTTCATGGCTATTGGAAATTATGATAGCATTGTATGACTGTTCATAATTAAAAAATTTCATCTGAGCCAAGCACCTTAACCTCTTGGAGCTACCTATGAACATCCATTTCTAGAGGAAAACATCTTCAGTATGTCAGCCACTATAATGCCACATGTGACAGAAGTCCTTTAAAACAAATAACCATAGAAAGAACAATCAATAATATGAGGTAAGTGCAATAATAGTCTATAATCCTCACATCTTTAGCCAAAGGACAGAAAAAAGGATGAGATGTAGGCTTAATTTCTGCTTTGGGATTTCTTGCCAACTTTTGCTCTGTATATGCAGAAAGGGTTTTGCACAGACTAATCCTGCTTGACCATTCTGTAAAACTGACACTCAGTTACATTCCTTATGCTTGCCGTAATGAACTGTAACATTAACTTACATCAATAGTGTCTCTTCACAGTCTACTGATTGGAAATTTTAACGTGCATCTACTGTACATTTTATGGGACAAAAGATTTGAATCATCTTTATAGAAATAAATGCACTGTGTGATCTTATAGCAGTACTATTAAATAATAAACATTTATGTTTTGTAGAACACCATAATATTTTTTTTGCAGACTGCTTTAAGCACAAAGATTTAATTACAGATTGCCGCAACTGGAAGCAGGAAACTATTTTACTAGAATTTTTATTATGTGTGAATTTTTTACACCTTTTTTTAGTTCTATGGAATAATACTGATGATCTTAAACAGAGCCAATAATTCTTGTATTTTTGACTGAAATTATTTTATAAATTTGTCAAATTGACCTCCCCAGTTAAAATACAGTTAAAATAATTTGCCTTGGAGAGGGGAATGACATTATGTACTAGAATATGCAAAGCAGCACAACAATCTTATACTGCTCATTTGATCTGTCCTCCATATTAACGCAATCTTCAAGATTCATGAAAAGATCATTCCTGAGGCAAATATTTCTGTATTTGCATTTGTATCTTCTCCTAAAAATGGGGATTATGTTAAATAACAGCAAGCTATTGTTAAAATAAAAAAGCAAGAAATGTAGCTCAACAGCTCCAGAATAAGTAAATGGCTTACATTCAAGGGTGGACTAGCCATTATGGTGGGCTGATGGTCTCCCCAAAACTTGGGTCAAGCCAGCCCAGTGGCAGAAGGGCAGTTCATGGTGCCTGCTGTGCGATCCTAAGAACACTTTTAGAGGAGAAAGCCCCATTGAGTAGGCTTAGAGTAGGATTCTGAGTCAATCTGCTTAGGATGTCGCTGTTAGAGGGTTTGTTCACTTCTTAATATCAGACTCCTCTTCTCTCTCACAAGCATTTTTTTTAGATTAGACTCCAATAGCATTTTTGCTTTGAATAATGTTTTTAGGGGAACGGTCCATATTACCCATAAAACCTAGCATTTTGACCTCTCACATCTAAACATTCTTATCCTATGTACAGACATACCTAACAAGTACATGTCCTGTTTTTTTTAATAATTTGAAAACGTTCTGTACCAGTTATTTATACTCCATTCCACAATCCATTTATGACAATTGGATTCAAGTCAATTCTGACCCATTTTGCTCAATTGAACTGCATTGTTTTAATTCCAAGTGTTTTCACTTAGCTGGGATGTATATCAGACTGATAATCGTCCTTGTGCAGCATGCATGGTTTGTTACATTGACAAAGAGTTCCTTTTCTTTCCAAATTTTGCTTATTTTAGAGTGTGTGTCTGTGTGTGTATTTTTCCTTTTTCACTTGCTTCAACTTAGAATCATCTATTGGGAGAAGGTGAGAGAAGAACTGGGGTTTACAGTGTAAACAGCAATAAGAAAAATTGTAAATGCTGTTTGCCTTAGAATTGTCATAGCAATTAAATACCACTATTGTTGTAGATTGTGACAGTATTGAGCATTCACAATATGCATACTATTCAAACAAAAAGAAAGACTATGTGCAGCCCTATTTCCATTTGATACATTTGGAGATTAATTTAAAATGCTAATTAATGTAGGGAAGTTTCCCCCATAGCTCCTACCTTAGAAAACATAGACAGTGAGAACTTTCAATCAGAAGTGGTAGAGATCAAAAAACAATTTGAAACCAAGATATGGTATAGTAAGGCCTAGAGAGAGAAACAGCAAAACTCAGCTCCATTTACGCATTTCAGTAGCCATCTCGCTTAGGGATTGATTTGATTTGAAGAAGAGCCTCTGGTGCAGTGGTGGCAGAATAAATACCTGAAGACTAATGTTCTCTGTTCAGACAATCAATATCAGCCCCATGACTATACTTCTGGCTACCTTCTAGTTAAAAACATTTTTTTTTAATTCTGACAATTTAATTGCCCTTACCGAGCACACATTAAATTGCCTGGGAAAAAAGAACTGTAGATTTTTCAGAGTGGAGGAAAAGAGGTAAGACCGGAAGTGGTTATTTGTAAAAGTCAGTGTAAAAACTGTACTGTTCTCTAATTTTTGCCTTTGCTACTGAATAAAAGTAAACTCCCATGGAAAGTGTGTTAAATTCAGTGTGCTTTGTCGAAATCTGCAGCACCCTGTAAAAAAGAAGTGTTTTATCTATTCTACTCTCACCATTTATCCAGTCTAATAGATACATTCTTAATGAATAGTTGTGAGAGCAAAGATGAGATTTGTTCTAACTCATTTCAAAACTAAGAATTGAGGGATTTGGCTAATATGAATCATTTAAGTACATCTGACAACAAAACTGCAGTGTATTCTTTATATAGCTCTCTCTTTCCCACAAACATCTTAACATTTCACTAGTGTGTTTTATGAGTGTTGATGGAAACTTTATGTATTTGTTTCATCCTGCTGTCAGGATATGGGCTTTTTTGCATTTTTTATCTTGACAATAACAACTTGTTAGGATCACCCATGCAGGAGCCCTCTAACTGGAACCTTCTTGAAGACCACAGATGTCCTTTGTGCTAAACATCTTCATCAACCCTTACCTTGCCTGCTTTTCTCCTACATGATTGAGCAGGGGCTGTGGCTCAGTGGCAAAGCATCTCCCATTAAAAGGTACCGTTGGTAGGCAATGTGGAAGACCTCTGCCTTAGATATGGTAGAGCTATTCCCAGTCTGAATAGACCATTCTGACTTTGATAGACCAAGGTAATAAGGACCAATATAAGGCAGCCTCATGTCTACATGTGGGCACATTTCCTTCCCTGCTTTACATATCAATATCTTGTCGTCAGTCTTTGGAAAACAAAGACCATTAAATGGAGCACAGACTGAGTACCTTGTCTCAGTTCTCTCTGTTTCTTTTTTAACTGTCTATTCCTGGTTTATTGGATCACTAAACTTGTTACTTACTGACCTCTGATTTACTCCACCTGTTTGGAGTTCCTGAATAGAATCAGCTTGTCTTGGTTCAGTCTTTCTCATTCCTGAATAAGATAACCTCAGTCTCATTCCTCATTTGGCATGACCAGCACAAGCAGTTCAGTCTGTTTTCTAGCCTGACCACTAGGAGCCCTGATTGTTCAAGGAATATTGCTATTTGAACACATAGAGCTGCCTTATGGCACATCAGAGCATTGGTTCATCAAGGTTAGTGCTGGCTACTCAGTAAGGTGGCATCTTTCCAGGGTCTCAGGTAAGCACTTTTATATCCCTTCAGCGGGATATACTGTGCATTGAACCTGGGATTTTCTACAAGCATGGCAGATCCTCTGCCACTGAACCATAGCCGCATTTCTGTCTACCTGTAATACTTTTTCAAAACACAACTGTTAACAACATCAGTAGTTAATATTTATGTCAGAAAAGGAACTAGGAAACATTTTGCTGAGAATAAACATGAAGGGAAAACACCAGGCAGGTGTTTCATTAGGTTCACCTATATTGGGAGTTCTCAAACTGGAACCTTCCTGGATTCTGCATAATTGTTGAGCAAAACTGAAGGAAGAAAAAGATTTATAAAAAGATAGCAAGAGTGGGTAAATTATGAGGGAGTGTTGCAGGCAAAGGGAGGCTCTAATGGATCAAGAAAGCCTTCAGACCAGTGGGTTTTGTGGAGATTTTGAAGGAGAAGAGGATGCTGGGTGATGACTTTAGTACAAAGGAAGCACATTCCAGATGTCAGGACGGGGATGAATAAAAAACATGGGGCTGGTAGTGAATGAGATTGTGCAGAATGGGATGTAGAATAAGAGAAATGACTGAGGAAATAACAACTGCAATGTAGCAAATCATTAAACTGGCCTAACTTATTGATGTCAGTGAGATAAGCATATGCTGTGAATTCTGTGTCTGAATTATAGATCTTAGATGGAGAATATAGAATTAAAGGTACTCTGAAATATTTCACCTGATGAATAATGCACAGAATGGGTTATGTCCAACCAGTTTTTCATTGATAAAAAAGGAGGGTGGGGCTTCCTTTGATCACCAATAGGGCAGTGCTGAGGACCATGGAACCTGCATGGACAAAACCCACATAGAACAAATTCTGCAGTAACAAGCAGAAATTGAGGGTGACTTAACTGAAAAGTTTACTGCATCCAACCAACTCCAAATGACCTTGACTTCAGCAGCAGTATTTTGATCAACAAAATTAATCTCAGGGTTTTTTAAAAGGAGGAAATTCTATTTTATTTACTTTTTGAAAGGATTTAACTCTTAGGAAGTGATTTAATGTGAATTTCTTTGTGAAAGTTTCAGAATACTAAACTCTGTTGATTCCAATCAGATGTACCAAGTTATATTTTTGATGGTGCAACTAGTGTTTTAAATGGTATAGGCTTTCACATGTTTAACATCAAGAATAGCGAAAAAAACAGCAGTTATACATATGAAGGAGTTCCTTTATAAGGCTGAGCACTAGCAGATACTTTCAGAACAACAACAAAAGTCCCCAATCAAACCCAACCATTTTTTTCTGAACGACAGTTTGCATTGTGTAGTTGACATATGACTGATCTCATTTCATCTTGGTAACCATATTATAAACAATCCTGATTTTTTTTTCAAAACTTGCTTCTGGAATAAGCCTTGCACTGCAATATCGAATAAACTCAACTTTCTTTCCACCCAAACGCCAGATGTCAGTCATATGCTCACCTGTCACTACTTTTCTATCTTACCTGCCAGAATTAATTTCCACAATTATGTCATCAGGTGAAAGAGCTGTCATTCAGGGAGCATTCTGACCTATAAAACATCCAATCACCATCCTTAACTCTATCCCATGTAGTCTTAAGAAAGGCATCCTTGGTGCGCATGTTAGCCTGAGAAAAAGAATGGTTTAAAGTAATTCAAGACTTCCCATTTTCTCCCCAAATACCTCTCAGCCAATACACATGACACAAGAGTGCCAGTAAAGCTTTTAGACTGTCAGGTAGGCAAATATATAGATTATTCACCAACTATACTGTAATGTATGTGGTATAAAATATATGGCGTTCCCATGGCATGCTTCTAGTCTCTCATCCTGATCATAAGGAATTGAGTATTCACATTCAATAAGTTACAGCTAGTTAAAAAATGAGCAGTCTGTTTTATTAGACAGTAATGGTTTTCATACTTTTATTTTGCTAGAAGAGCCTGAAATGTGTGTGTATCGGCATTTGTTTATATGGTACAATTTATATAGGGCCACATGTGATTTTATGTGGAAAAGTACTGTTTTTGCATATGTAAACTATGCATTTATGAGAATAAAATATGTATAACAATAAAATACAATCCATCAACATCAGTATATAGTATATATCAATATACAGATATACATAATATATCTTATGGTCTAATAGCAAAGTTGGCCACATCTTTGGATACTTAAATGCAAAATGGAACTGGGAATGGGCAAGGCAAATCTTTCTACTAACCTGAAAAGGGCCCCAGGTTTGCAGGGAAAAAAAGGTGAAATCTAAAAAAAAATACATTGGGAGAAGTGTAAAAATCTAAAAAATGATAAAAGCATCACTTCTACCTTTAAAGAACGGATTCCCTCAATGTCTGTTGCTAGCCACAGTTTGGGAAATTCCTGAAGAGTTTGTGGTGAAATCGGAGAAGGGCAAGGTTTGGAGAGGGGAGAGGGGAGTTGAGGCCTAGGCTGAATATAATGCCACAGAGCCCCACAGAGTGATTATTTTCTCCTGGGGGGCAGACCTGTCGGTTGTAATTTTGGGAAATCTCCAGGTCTCATCTGCAGGTTGGCAACCCTGGGCCTGGAATCTCTGACTGACTTAATGCTACTTGACTTGTATTGCTCAACTTGGCGTGATTGCTTGCAACTGTTCAGCAGCAGCCACCCTATGAAAGCCAGTGTTGGATAGAAGTTAGAACTTGGAACTAGGGTCTGGGAGATTCAGGTCCGAATTCTCATCTTGCTGTGAAAGCTCACTTAATGATTTGGAGCCAATCACATACATTCAGTCTAACTACACAGGTGGTTATATGGATAAAAAAGAGAAGACGAGACTGCTTTACGTCACCTTGCTGTGGAGAAAGATGGGGTATAAATGATGGATATAAATAATAAATTTAGCTAAAGATGGAAGGCACATAAAAAGTAGCTTTGTGGGTGGCTGAGAAGGAAAAATGAGGCAAGGAAAGAGGAGAGTATATGGGAGTTGTCAGGAAGAGAAAAAGAAGAAATACTGTGGGAAAGAGGATACAGGGAGAAAGTAAGGTGCTACTCCACAAGTCCTTGAGAGTTTCCTGTCTTATAATGGGGCTGGCCTAGTGGGCAGCACTACATAACTGAGGCACAGTTTTTCCAAGGAGAGGCTACTGGAGCGGGTGAGGGGAAATTTAAGAGAAGAGGGACAGATAAATGAGGGTTGGCTGTTGGGTGGGAAGGAAATAGGGTTATGAACTCCATGTTAGAAAATACCTGCAGATTTGGGGGATTGAGCTGGGGGGGGGGACGTTGAGGTGGGGAGGAACCTCAGAAGGATTTAATGCCATGGACTCCACCATGTAAAGCAGCTATTTCCTCCAGGGGAACTAGGGTTACCAGATTTCAGGTGAAGGCTGGAGATCACTCAGAATTACATCCTCTCCAAAAGACAAGGATCAATCTCCTGGAGAAATTGGCTGCTTTTTGGAATGGAGTCTATGACATTATACTGTGATCGCTTCCTTTCCCAAACCCAAGGCTCCATCACCAAAACTCCAAGAATTTCCCAATCTGGAGCTGACAATTCTAAAAGGAGAATTGATCTCTGTAGTTGGGAGATTGTTCTGATAACAGGAAATGTCCAGAGCTTGGCAAGGAGAGAAGGAAGCAGGAAAAGAAGAGGGTCTGTGGGGACTTTCAAGAGAGGGGAAAAGGAAATTGTGGCGGAGAAGGAAATGACATGCATTTTGCAAATCTTTTCCTTTGTTGTGGAAGCAATGGTGCTTTGTGCTGCATTCCATACATTACATGGAATAAATTAATCTTGAACTACTGCCTGGGGCACCATGATTAATGACATGTATGCAAGAGGATTTCATTTTTTACTTAAATTTGAACAGATTTCACAGATTGTGAAATCTGGAGTTTTAGGGACAGTTTGGTGGATTCCATGCAGCAAATGTATAATGGGTTGCAGTCATTATAAAGGTAACCATTTTCTTTTTTCCCATTCATGTGCGTGCCGTGCAGGCAGCAATTGGAGCCCATGGAAACAATCCGGGTTGCTTTCCCACCTTCACATGGAGGCACTTCTCTCTCTTTTTTCCCCCTGCAACACATGTGTATCTGCGCAGGCATATAGAAATGGACCCCCGCCGCCATGCCATCGCCCCACAATACGATCAGCTACACCTGTGTAGCTGTTCATGTGTAACATGCAATTTAAAAAAAAGAAAAATGGGCCTCCCTGCAATAGCAGGGCAGTAATGAATGTGTTGCTGTGGCAAGCAGATTCTCCCTGACTGTGAATGGCAAGGTGGAATGGCAAGGTAATAAAGCGGCTGCTGCCTGGCCATTTTCACTAACCTGGGATTTTGCAAAAGAATTGCTGGTTTAGCAATTTTCGAAAAACCTGGGTTGAGGGAAATAAAATGGGTCAAACTCGTTTTGGAGACGAGACCTGTGTGAAGTTGTGTGTGTCTCTCCCCCCCCCCCCCACGTTTTGTATTGCACTCTGCACCCATTATATTTGCCCTGTGTGGAATCTACTTTTGAAGTGATGTGTAGGTCCTGATGGTCCAGGAAAAAGTTGAGCACATCTAAACTAATGCAAGTTCTTTGAGTCCCCTGGAGAACCAGCTGCCATATGTAACTGGACACTTGATATGAATGTAGATCACAGTATATCAAACAAAATTTATACCATCCATAAACTGGTGTGTGTGGACATATTGGAGGCACAACTGGTAACATGCCAAAGGTGGGTTATTTTCTTGTACGGGCACTCTAGTTCACCCAGCTATACATAAGAATTTGATCAATAATCAAGGGAAAGCCTTGCGTCTCAAAGAGAAAGGTGGACTATAAATGGCATAAATAATGAATTAAAGGAAAATACTTTTGCCATGCATTAAAACATAGCAAATGGCATTATTCAACTATATATAGGTTGCAAAAATATTCCTGTGTTACATACATACCTTGACACTCAAACTGAATTTTAAATAAATGGAATGGCACACCTTTTTAAAATTAAAATTAGGCTATTAATATAATTAAGATATTTTCAAGGTATGGAGCAAGATGAAACTGTTACCTGCATGTAAAAATTTATTTAAAAATGTATTTTCTATAGCTACACATTCCAAGAAGTTGTAAACAAGCTCTTTATCTGTTTTATTTTATACTAGTTGCTGCTGTATTCTAATTAAAAAAGAAAATTCTTCTCCAGAAAGCTATTAGGCCACTGAGAATTAAATGTTAGTGCATGTTTTGTGTATTAGAATACTGTAGGTAATTTTACTGCTGCTAACTTAAAATCCTCAAGGGGGAGTTAATTACAGGAAAACCTTTCTAAATATCAGTTGCATATTTCCCATGACAAGAGGGTTTCCCCCCCCAACTCTCATTGAATAATTCCAGAATCAGAGTTTTGTTTACATATATCGACTGGTAGATACAAAAAGGGGGGAAGGGCTATTTCATTTTACCCAACATAACCTCTGTGAAACAAACATTTGTAAAAAAAAAAATCAAAAAAGTAACTTTGTTTGGAGAAACTGCATGAAAGAAGAAAGTGGCATTTTATTGTAAATTGACCTTCTGTTTTGGTAAAACTGAAGATTGAGATTCCAAGAGGTTATTTTGCCCACTCTGCTAGTGTGAATAGTTTTATTGGAAATTTATGTTCACGTGTTTACAGAGACAATTAAGCTTTATGTATGGTCACTAGGGATTGCCTTCGTCTGTAAATGTTTGCAGATTAAAGGTTTTTAAAAATAAGCTAGTGGAACCTCAAGTCATGTATGGCAGTAATCAAAAAGTAATGAGCAATGTGTTAAAGTTGGTTGGCCAGGATGTGTTTGGCATATGTTTCCAAAAAGACCCAGCCTTTTACTTTGCATGTCTCTTGAAGTCTGCCTAAAATTATACACAAACTTTCAACTTTTTATTTTAAAAATCTGGATATATTTCCTGTGCTATACAGCTGCTATATGGGAACTATCAGCAAGATACGTATGTAGCGAATTGCTACCTCTTATCTGTTTTTTCTTGTCACCTTAAAATGCTTAGAACATACATTTTAACCATAGCAGGACAACAGGGCCTACTCCAAACAGCACATTTGCTTCATATTGGCAAGGAATCTGTGCATTTTAAATCAGAGTGTATTTCTAACATGTCACTTTGATTAAAATGTGCTGCGTGAATTATATGTTTCACAATGTAGATAGAGATATCCTGCTGTATCCAGTGATGCTAGAAAGAGAGGGAGAGGCCCACTTTGTATCCGAACAGTCTGGGCCTGTGCATGCTTATGCAAAAATAAGTCCAAATGGCTAAAAATCCTAGCGAAAATACTTAAAATTGCAGCTGTGTAGCTCAGTCCCTATGACTATTTGCTTTAAAGTATGTTTCCGCACTGCATGCAATGACTCTCAAGTGTACATAGGAGTGAAGGTCTGGTAACTAAAACACATCTTATTAATTTGACTTGAAATGCACGTTGAAGTGCAGAGGGTGGTAAATTCTGATGACCTTTTTAGTTCACCTCCCCTCTTTGAAACTATATGTGCCTTCCTGCCCAAAACTGGTACTTGTGGTGATAATGATGCCATGCCCTTTATTTTGTGTGCTAAATTGGAAAGAGATGGTCCTCAGTTCTATTGCCTGTACTCTCTGCAAGCTGGACAGATCTATTAAGCAGAAACACCTTCCCTGCATTGCCTGCTGTCTTATATGTGAAATAGACCTGCAGTCACAGCACACTCAGAATACATAATAAAAGGCACGTTTACGAGAGTCAACTTCCACTGCTTTGAATAGGTTTGCTTTTATGGATAGGGACATATTGTAGGACCTGTGCAATTTCAAGCTGTAGCAATCCAGAAAGTGTGTGTTGGTCTTGAATTGCTGAGAATCTTAAAATGCAGCCCACTGAGGAGAAATTACTGAGTTGATCATGAAATTGCCTCCATTAGATACTAGAAAGATATTCAAATTCAACCTTTGCTCCCTAGAACTGATTCTCAGCCACTCCTAGTGCGTGGAGATTTGACAGAGTACTCTCTATTTATATGCCTGCTTTGCATAAGTGTAAAGCTTCCAAATATGTTATGGGTTGTAGTTAAGGCATACCAGTCTGGCCAGTCTAGCTCAGCTGTGCCTCCTTCATTTTGCATGCTGTAGGGAGAAATCCTCTCCCACCCCATATCCTTCCTGGTTAGCCAGCATGCTCAGGCCAGGCCTCTGCAGCTAGCTGGCCATATCCAGGCCAGTGCAGGTGCAAAAGTCAGTGGCTGAGAAAGGCCAGCCTGGAGGGCGAGGCTGGGGCTGCGGGCGGCATCAGCAGCTTCGCAAGAGGCTTTCGCCTCAAAGCACGGGAGGGTCTGCCACGAGGACCCCCCACCCTATTTGGACCATTCGGTCCCGCACCTCCCGATGGGGTTTTCCCGTTTAGAAGCTGCCCCCTCCCGGTCCAAGTGGATCTCGCTCGCCTGTCGCTCCCCTCCCCCCGCAAGTGGCACCGGTGGTTTATGGATCGGGGCCACCAAGCCTGGTTTTTCCCGGGCAGGACACAGGCGCCTTTCCTCAGAGGACAAGGGGCCCGAGGGGGTTGCTGTGGCTGCTTGGCCGGGGGCAGGGCTGCGGGCGAGCAGTCTGCCGGCCGAGCCCCCCACCCGAGAGAGGGTCACCGAGGGGAGCAGTGCCGCGGACCTCCCGTCCAGGGCGGAGCAGCCGCGGCTCTTTCGCGCGTCTCCGCCAGGGGACGAGGCAGCTCGGCGGCCCCAGATGGCTTCTCCACCGCCGGCCTCTCTGCTGCGCTGCTGCTGTTGCGACCCGCTGGGATCGGAGCAGCCCGAGTGTTTGGACTCTAAACCGAGTTCGCGCCCCTGAATGCCCGGGCTGACAGTGCGCCGCGCACCGGCCTGCGCTCACGGGTGGGGGCCGCGGAGAATACATTTCTTTTCTGCAAACATGATCGAAAAGGCCGAGTGGGAGGAAATAGTGTCCGTCGGGTCATTGCTGAGGACCCCAGAGCCTGGGACCCGTCGTCCTGGCGGGCCTCGATGGGATGGACGTGAACGCTGCCCCAGCCTGCATGCTTTCAGCGGGCTTGTGTGCTCGCTAGCCGAGCGGTCCACAGCAGAGTTGTTGAGCTCTAGCCTTCACTGTGTGCGTGTGTGTGTAAAAGCAAGGTTGTTTTCCCGCTGTCCTCCCGCCCCGCCCCGTAACTGTTGCCTCGGAGAGTTGATGGACAGCCGCGTTTCTCTTTCATTTCAGCTCCAGATGAAGATGTACTTGTTAAAGGAAAACAGTCCATCAAGAGTCAGGCTTTAGGAAATCAGAATTCGGAGAGCGAGGTTCTCCTGGAAGGCGACGATGATACCTTGTCATCCATCGAGGAGAAGGAACTGGAGAATTTAACGGGTAACTTCAGCTGTCTATTACCTCCTCCAGATAGGTCCTCTTAGTAGTTTCCCCAGTGGCTAACCCCCCCCCCCCTTGCTGCACTGGGGAAAAGAGCACTGGGTTGTGCTTTCCTATCATTGTGTTAATGAGCTATCATTTACTCAGCCTTGGAAATGAGCTTCAGCTCAATAGGTAGGTTTCAATTTAAAACCCGCACACACACAATTTTAATATTAGAAAGACAGATTTAATTTCCCTGCAGTGCTGGTTTTTATATATACTTTTGCAGGATGGGAAATAGATTCCGTTGGCTTCTTTTCTCTCTCACTGGTTCTAGTATTCCAGGAGGCTGGGACAGGAAGGCAATCTGGCTGAATTAATCATAAAAGCTATTTACAAATTTGTTTGGGGGAAAAACACTAACTCAACTGCAAACCCTTTGGATCATGAAGGGATTTATTCTGTAAAAGGGCTTTTAAATTCTTGAATCTACCAGGTCATTTTATAACAGTCCATGGCTTCATTGCTCCCCCAGCCCTGCCCCCAGACCCCACAAAATAAGCATTCCTGGAACATTCATTATGTTTACTGTTATAGATTGGCTCAGTTTTTAATTTAAAAAAATTATGTACAAGTCTCCTGTTCTGTGGCTATCACTACCATTGCACTATTTTTTTTGTTAAGTGCAACATCCCGATAAATCCTGTTAACACTTGTGAGGACAGCAAAATCATGTCCTCATTTAAATTCTGTTGGGAGGTAGGAGTGGTTGCAGGGGGTTCACTGTCATCTATACAAAGAAATCCAAAGTCTTGCTGTTTGGATTGTTCATTATCAATTGCATCATCCCACTGACCTCTAATAATAAAACTGAACATGGCAAATGCAACTACGCAGTCCAGGAAACGCAACTCAGTCACTTCAGCTTTTACAGAAGCTGTTCTTCAAGGGCCCTGCAAGATCCTCCAACCCATTTCCTTCCTCTCTGCATTCTACATTTGTTGCTTCTGCTAATACATTCATACTATAATAGAGGTGAAAGTGGAGTTTAATTATATAATCTTGACAATGGCAATAGGATTAAGAAGTAATCCTTGCTAATCAAGTAAGTGTGGGTTAGAAATGAAGTTGAAATTGTCAGGGGTCTTCGATGGGACCTGCGCTGCCCTGGCTCTTGCAGCTGTCTGCCTGCCCTGTAATTGAATGTCTGAAAGTGATTGAAAAAATGTTATTTCTTCCCTGGATTACATGCTAATGTACAGAGGGCAAAAGGAGACAGCAAAAGAACACATAGCTGCTTATTTCATCCATTTGTGGGAATGAGCTTTGGGAAATCATGGCAGTAGTGCAGCTATCGGATGCCCATCTGCAAACACAATGTATTTGTACACTGGGAATAGGGGGCAAAGCTGCTCTGATCTCAGCCGAGCATCTCTGCTATTGTCCTACTGGCACACATTGAGATTGATGCAAGATTAAAGACCATCACACCTCCTAACAATTGACAGAAATGACAATTAATCTGAATTTTTGGCAGTTATTCACCCATTGATTACCTAAGCACGTGCACCTCATTTATATGTACTTTATTAATGCAAAATGCTATGTGTCACACGTGCATTTTATCGTATTTTTAAACAAAGGACTGCCACTGAAATATACACCCTTTGTTGATCTTCGGGTACCTTCATGATCAGGGGGGGGATCTCTGGATGTTGCTTTTTATAATAGCCCACATATTGTTAGATCTAAGGCCAGCCTATTGTTTTGAGTAGTACGCTGATCTCTCTCTGTGATAAGCCCTGTGGAGATGTGATTATTCTAATAAAAATTCATTCAGTTGGAAACCAATGCTCCAGCTGTTTACTCCCACAGTCCCTGAGCTGCACTAACACTGTGTGGATTCCTAGAAGAATATTTAACTGACGGATGGAACCCACTTTTCAAATATTATGCTTATAGTCCTTAGAATTGGCTGATATTTAACTTTTGTACAATAGATTCTACCTTGCCTTTAAAAAGCCAGAATCCATAAAATCATTTTCTACATACTCAAAAGAAGGAAATCTGGGTCAAATTGTATTGCAGCTCCTCCAAAATTTCAACACGCACATGTGAAACTAATATTTCCCATATAACTTTTTTTTTGCATTTCCATTATTGTTAAAAGCATAAGGTACTGGGCTCCCAAGCATTTTAAAATTCTGGATGAATAAAGCTAGATGATCTAACCACCACCTATATGGCATACATAATTATTTGCATTGGTTGCAGCTGTTGTTATTCAGATATTTGGAGTACAGCAAATGCATTGCATGTGTACCTTTTGGAGGGCTGCTTTAATTTTTTAAGCCATTCCTTTTTAATGGTGTTTTGGATTAGTTTTAGGTAGGTAAGACAAGGCCTACCTGACACCTAATATGTGTGTGTTGAACCTTTTGAGTTTGCTGTTGAATGCATTGGAAGTGCGGTGCTGGAGCATGTTCTGTTTCCCTTTGATAGGTCCTGTTAGTCTTTCTACATCAGCTCAGCTTGTGGCTCCATGTGTAGCTCTGAAGGGCACACTTTCCATCACCTCCTCTGAACTATATTTCGAGGTAGATGAAGAAGATCCTGGTTTTAAGAAAATTGATTCCAAGGTAAGCGATCAATGACCCCATGGAAAAAGACTAATGACAAATTACAAAGTGGCCTCTAATTTTTCATTTTCTCCCTTAAATTCAAGTTTGCTCACATTTGAATGTTGTTGTACTTCATTGTACACATGCAAAATATACAAATATTTCATGCTATTTCCATTAGTAATTGCATTGTAGGGCAGATACCTTAAAGGAAACATCTTAAATAAACCCATTTTAGATCAAGATGTGACTACCTGAAAGTTCAGAAAGGGCTGAGTTTCAAAATCTGTTCTCCTCAGCCATTTTATTTTATTTCAGTATGTACTGCTACAAGAAGGTGCTGTACTGTTCTACAATTTTCTTGCATGTATACAGCCAATTGACCAGGCCTCAGTATGTGCTGATGCAGAAAATTCCCTGTTGCTAGATTTCTAAAATAGGCTTGTTAAGGGCAAAATTAAATTTGTGTCGTCTTTCAGTTTCTTGATACTTTGAGGGTTCATAATACTCATCTTCAATTGCAAAAACAGTGTACATGTTCAAATATTGTCTTTTCTGTCAGTGCAATGTAACTGCTACAGTGGTTGCCAGAGTGTGTTCTGGGTTTTTAAAATGTGATTAACCAATAAGCACTTTGGCTCAAAGACATGTCTCTTTCCTAATTTCGCAATAAGGAATCATGGCTAAAATACAGATCTTGAGAGAGAAAGGAGGCTGCAAGACCTTTTGTGTGCCTATTGTGGTAAAGAAGGATGCTTCACTGTTCACTGTTGTTCTGTCTGAATAAATCACCCCAACAGTTAGTGTCTCTAAGAAAGGGATTTCATAGGAGATGTGAGGTACAGATCTACCCAGTACTTAACACTACAGTCACTTAAAGGCTGCAGTATAATGTAAGTTAATTAAAGCCATGGGATTATTTGAAATACATCAAGTTTTCAACCGTTTTATGGGAAGTAATAGATTTTAAAGTGTGGTGTCCGTTTTTCTGTGCATATTAAATTTGGCACTAATTGATCTTAAGGTTTAAAAAATCCAACCATCAATACACTTGTGGCATTTTAGATTAGATGCTGCTGCCGATTTTCATGAAAGCATTAAAAATGTGTGTATATATCCCTGTGCATCACACTAATGAATAAGGAAGACTGATTCCCCAATACTTGTTCACCCCTCCTTAGGAGATCTAACTAATCTCCCTCACAATGTACAAAATGTTTTCCTTGGACTATTCTTCTGCCTTTATAGCAAAGAGATGATAAATGGAAAGGTATCCAGCCCTGTCCTTTAATCTGCAAGATGGGCATTTTTAAAGAGAGAGCGCACAAGACTCCAAACTTTTGAGTTCCCCCTGTGCAAATCTACCAAATCTTTAACCTGTTGGTGTCCTAGTTATGCAGTTATACACTGAAAACATTCAGTTTTCTTGAAAACATTGACATTGTCCTATGTTCCTTTCCCTTCTCCTTCCCTTATGGAGAGATGGATACACAGAGCTTGCCTATCAAGATCTTTCAGTATCAATCCTACATTTACTGAAATTCCTGTTTAATTAATGTGGGTTTGTTGGGTTGATAAATTCTACTTCTCTGTGTGTTTTTCTAAACTCCTGGAAAAGAAAACACTGTGACAGGATTTTGAGGTAAAACCTGTATTGGCATAGCACTGATTGCTGATAACATCAAAGTTTATATTCCTATCCTGAGTCTGTCTTCTACAAGGAAGCTGCAGTCTTATAGGCTCAGATTTATTCAGTCACACTTGGGAGGGGGAGAAATTCTAGGCTCATTTGGGGGCATTTTCAGATGTCCCGGACATTTCTGGCCCGCACACAGGAGATTATTTGTAAATTAGTTCATTTAGGAAAGATGTTGGTTAATATTCTATGCTGTCTGTGATGGTCTCCAGCGCTTAACAATACTTTTGCTTTGGGGGGGGGGGGAGGGTCTACTTTTGTTTCTCCTTAATTGTAAATTGTTACGTTTTTGCATATATTTATATATATATTTAAAAGAAAATTGTTCCTAATGAAAACGGGAAAAACCGGACCAAAAAAATAATCCTACGATGTTGAGACTGTAATTTTAGGCATATTTTCCTGGAGCAAGTCAGGACTCCTTTCCAAAAAAAACATGCCTAGGATCAGGCTAAAAATTATTGGAAATGTTTCCCACCAAAAAAATCCCAATCCCTTCCCGTTTTCCTAAACTAAACCCTGATGAAATGATCGGTAACCTCACGCGAGCAGAGAAAGCCTAAAAGTGATTCCTTTACGAACCCGGGTAACTTAACTAGGCAAGGCAGTAATTGCTGGCTGGGCCGAGCCAGACGCAAAAAGTTGCCATCGAGTCTCCGCGGAGGTCTCTCAAAACCCCCGCGAGCTCCAGGGATCTATTGAAAAGCGAGAGCAGCCAAATGTTTGCGCGGGAGGAGAAAACAAAACAGGCTCGATGGATTTGTCGCGTATTAATAATTCAAAGTTAATCCATCTCCGGCCCTGAAATTCAAAGTCGAGCCGGACTCGTGCGCTTGAGGAAGCGGGAGCCCCACGGGCATCGAAAGGCCAAATGCGGAAGGGACCCTTCTCGTCTCCCCTTTTCCCAAATGAATCGGAATCTGGGTCAACTGATCCGACGCCCCCAAATCTACCTTGGCGAATGAAAAAAATATATATCCAAATTTACCTCCCCCCCCTTCCGTAATTGCGTTCAGTGCTTAGTAGGGTGGCCGTTTTCAGAAGAGGCTGCCTTTGAAAGCGCCCCTTCCTCGCCTGCACAATCGAATAAACCCACGCGGGAGCCAAGGAAAGTTAAAAGTCATTTTTATTTTTATTATTATTATTATCATCATCATCATCACCGTTTTCCAACAAGTCAGTCCGGGGGTGGGGGGACGGAGGGAGGGCACATCATCTGACCTTGGCACTGAAATACATTTAACACCAGTAAACTTCGTGTGGTTCTTCTTCTCCCCCCCCCCCCCCAAAGAAAAACAAGAAAAGGAAAGAAACAGAGAAAGGCGTACAGAGAGTTTAAATAAATGTCTGTTTTCACTTGGTGACAACATTCAGGCGAACGAGAGCGAGAGAAACAAACGGGGGACACTTACGCTTGGGGGGGACAGAGTAGAGCAGTCCGTCGGGGGGGCTGGTCTGGCTGCGCCCAAGTCCCGGGGCCCGCTGGCCAGTGCGCCAGACCGTCGAGGCTTGGAAGGAGACCCCAGAAGGGGACGGGGGTGAGTGGCGGAGAGGGGCCCGGCGCTGCGCTGGGCGCGCGGGGGAGGGGGTCCCTTTGGCTGCCGCCCGGCGAGTCCTTCTGCTCGCCCGCCGTGGGGTCGGGCCCGGCCGGGGCGCTCCTATAGCTTGTCGAGGCTCTTGGGGTTGGTGAGGATCTCTCGGGCGAGGCGCCAGGTCTGCTTGGCGGCGCTCTCGAGGGCGGAGTGGGGCTTGCCCTGGAAGAGGTCGAGGTTGGGGAGGAAGTAGTGGGGGCAGCGTCGGCACTGCAGGCAGGAGATGAGCTGCAGGAGGATGCCGTTGAGGCGGTCGCCCAGGCAGGCCTCGTCCCAGTCGGTCTCGCGCGGGTGCTTCTCGCACTCGTAGAGCAGCAGCGTCTTCATGTGGTAGTTGTTGAGCGGCTGGCCGGGCAGCTCGAGGTGGCGGTCGCGCAGGGTCTTGAGCACCGACAGGCACTTGTTGCGGCAGCCGCCCATCAGCAGGCGGTTCTCGGCCTCGCCGAACTGCAGCACCCAGGCGTCGCTCTCGGCCGAGCTCTGCTTGCCGGTCAGCGAGTGGCACTCCTTGGAGAGGAGGTTGAAGCCCTCGGCCTTGACCTCGGCCACGCGGTTGGGCCCGGGCCAGGGGATGTGGGGCAGGGGCCACTGGGCCGCGCTGCGGGGCCAGATGCCCGTGCACTTGAAGGCCGGCGTGATCTGCACCACGTAGCGCTCGCGGATGCGCAGCCGCACCTCGCTGGTGTCGGCGATCATCTTGACCACGTCGCGGTAGCTGCACTTGTCCACGGCCTGCGCCACCAGCGTCTGGAAGCGCGAGCGGATCTTGCGCGCCGACAGGTAGCCCGAGGCCGTGATGAACTCCACCCAGAGGGACATGCTGCGCTTGCGGCCGTCGCTCAGCTTGAGCACCGCGCAGCCGGGCAGCGAGCCGTCGTCCACGAAGTTGAAGACGCCCATCTGGTTGAGGTAGAGCACCACCTCGAACTCGGTGGGCGAGACCACCTCGAGGCCCTCGTAGCGCGCGTCGATCTCGCTCAGCGAGCTGATGAAGCGCGGCTCCTGCACCTCCACCTCCTTCAAGACGTCCGACACCACCTTGCACACCTCGCGGATGGTCTTGGCGATGGCCGCCTTGCGCGCCTGGCACCGCTCCGTGTAGTACCGGTTCAGCTGGTACACCAGCTTGGCCTGCGCCGCGATCATGTTGGGGCACACGTCCGGGCTGTACACCGGGCTCTCGCAGTACGCTGACGGATCCAACGCCGCGGCCGCCCCGGAGCCCCCGCCGACCCGCCGCCGCCGGCCACCTCGGGCCCTCTCCGCGCCAACTTGGCCCCCCGCAGCCGCCCCCGCCGCAGCCTCACATCGGAGCCCGGCGCCCCCGACCGCCGGGCCACCAGCTCAGGCCTGCATCTCAGCGGCGGGAGCTTCGAAGCCCAGGCTGCGCGGGAACTCGAGGGCGCGGGCGATGCCGGTCCCGGGACCTCCGGGGACGGCTGGCGGCGGCTGGCGTCGATCTCCGACTGCAGGCGGCCTGATCGGAAGGCTTCCCGGGAGTGGAAGCCTCTTGGAGAGCTGCTTCTGCCGCCGCCGCCGCCCTTCCCCGTCGGGCTTCCGTCTGCTGCTCTTTGAGTGCTGCTATTATTCTTAGTAATCTGGTGATGATGATGGTGATGCTGGGCAGAGCGGAGTAGCGGCGACGGACCTGTGACCATTCACTCGTGCCGCTGTCGGGTCAGCGGGCGGACAGCGGCGCGCCTCTTTGTTCCGGCCGTCTTTTGCCGCCGTGGAGCCGCCGGAGAGCAGCGGGGCGAGTGCGGCTTTCCAGGGTTTCTCTCTCCGCTCCCCCCGCCCTCTCCCCTCGTCCTCCTCCTCCTCTTCCTCCTTCGCCCGCCCACCTCTGGCCGTGGATTGTGCTGGTGCTGCTGCTGCGCCCGCCGCCGCCGCGCGCTCGGGCCATGGAGGTGGGGAAGTCTCTGGGCCGACGGAGGGGCCGCGTAGTTTATGAATGGCCCCCGGGCCCCGCTGGGGGGAGGCGGAGCTCCGCGATCCTACAATCGCCGCCCGAGCTGTCAGCGGGCCAGCCAATGGCAGGGCCGGCCGTCGTGCGCCTCCGCCGGAGCGGGGGCGGAGAGGCGGCGGCCGCGGCGGCGGCGGCGGGAGAGAGGCTGGAGGCGCGGGCCGGACGGGAGCCCGGGCCCCAGCAGTGCCCCTCTCCCTTCCCGCCCTGGCGGCAGGGCTGGGGCCGCTGCAGGTCGGAGAGAGGGCAGGGGAGCAGAGGCTGCGCCTCCTGGACGGGGCAGGCAAAAGCTAGGGCCGACCTTGGGGCCCCCGAAAGGCTTCCCTTCCGCAGCTCCCTTCCACGCGTCAGACCCGCTGCTCGTGCGGGACG
This sequence comes from Sphaerodactylus townsendi, assembly GCF_021028975.2. Lineage (NCBI taxonomy): Eukaryota > Metazoa > Chordata > Lepidosauria > Squamata > Sphaerodactylidae > Sphaerodactylus > Sphaerodactylus townsendi. The sequence continues at coordinate 46,914,673 of NC_059434.1, forward strand.
GAGGGCGCGCTGCTTCTGGCGCCTCCTCCACCTCCCCCTGGCCGCTCTGCAGCTCCGACATCAGTGCAAGGGGTGGTTAGATCAGAGAGGCGCCCCCACCCCGAGTTTGTTGCTCCTGAATTAGGGGAGGGCTCGTGAAAGACATCAGTCTCGTCTCCTGGTGGGTTCCCCCCCCCCCCCATTGCTTTGGAAAAGGAAACCCCATCTGCAGAGGTAGACAGACAAGTGCAGGGCATGCGTTGACTGAGGAAGGAAGGAAGGAAGGAAGGAATTGTTGATGATCAGACGTGTAAACCAAGGTTATTCCGACAAAGTAGTAGCCCACCCCCAAAGGCGGAAATGCTTCCCACGGTGTGTAACTCAGCTAGACTGTTCTTCTACGTAGAGGCCGGCAGCTTAGTGTAAACGAACGAAGTTTTTCTCCCAGAAGATGGCCACGTCTTCAGTCGGGTTGAGGGTATTGGTAATCTGTCCGATCCCCCAAAGGAATGGCGGGATCTCATTCATAGAGATGCTGTCGGCCGTCGGGGCTTTTCGTGGCGCGCCTTCCGGGAGAACAGTCCGACACCCTCTCTCCCCACACCCTTTCCAGAGATCTGAGAGTGACAATATCCTCCCTGCTTGGCGAAATCCCCCCCTCCCCGTGACGGAGAAACGCACGGGCATATTCTGAGTAGCCCAGCCTGGCCCCTGTTTGCCTGCCCTCCTCAGCCACCAGTGGCACATTTGCCTCTAAACGACAGATGGGTTTTGGTTTTTAACCCAAAACATAACGGTTGATCGGATGTCACATTAAAGCCACACCGGGCATCCCGTTGGCATTAAAGCCGAAGGTCATCTCCTTGCCTGTCTGCGGTGCAGGCGGCCTACCCGACGGCCCACCGCTGCCCTCGTGTCGTTTGCCCCTTCGGCCGCCTTCGGGGCCGGGAGTTGGGCCCAGAGAGGGAGGGTTTGCTGGCTGCGCCCAGGACAGCAATCGTGGACTTAGGGGGGGAGGGGGGTTCTCACCAGTAGCTTCCACCCGCGGCCCGATCCGGCTTGATCGAAAGCGGATTCCGGCTCTCTTCCCAAATCTCGCCCTCGCTTTGGGTTGGAGGGAGCCCAAGCAAAGCAGATCAGGGTGCGTTTATCGAGGGTGGGGTGGGGTGGGGTGGGGGGGCGGAAACCAAGCGATCCGGGGCAGGAGATGCTGCTTCCCGAGGCCGCCGCTGTAGGGCCAACCAGGAAAAAGAGGAAAGCGGCCCTAGACGCCAATCCTCAAACCTTTCTGCACTGGGCAGCGCTGCGCCCGCTTGCCCAGGAGCCGTGCGAGGTGTGAGGATAAAGGGAGGCAAACACCCAGTGTTGTCGAAGCCCTCGGCATAAGCTGTGGCATGGATCGCGGTGCAGGGCAAAAGGGACGCCCCCGACGCCAAGCCCCAGTCGCCCTTTGAATTTTCCGAGGAGCCTAGAAAGGAGGCGAGGAGACAGTGGGCAGAGCCCGGCGGCCTTGCTTGCCTCCCTCCTGGGCCGCGATCCTAAGCATCAAGGCATCCAACCCCTCGGGAGAGCCCCTTCCGTCGAGGGGCTTTCGGATTCCGGCGGCCCATCCAGTGGCTGGCTCGACAGCCTCAGGAGCAAGTTACTTGGGGCGGGGGACTGGCCAGTGGGACCCCTCTGCGGACCCCTCGGCCCTGGCACTGGGGAAAGTGCTCCTTCGTCAGGCGACGCGCTCTGCAAACCAGCGGGGGTTCCTGGCGAGGCAGCCGGCTGGGGCTGCAACCGCGCGCCTGTCGGACAGTGCCTTTCCCTGGCTGGAGCGCTGGCCCCGCCGTTCGGGGTTTCCAGGCCGGTCCTTTGCCAGGCTCCCTTTTTGCCCGCCCCCCCCCCCCCCCCGAGGTCGAAGCTCCGGCAAATAATAAATCAGTTGGCAACAAAAGCCGCCTCGGATTTATGGCTGGCAGCGCTAATTAGAAACATCATTTGAGCAATAAACTTAAACACTTTCGAGCAAATGATGCCTGCGAAAGCCCCGCCGCGCCTTCGCCGGCTGCTGCCGCTGCAGTTGCCGCCCGGCTTGCAAGAGCCGCTTCCTCGGCTGTGGCGGAATTTGCTCGGGGCGGGGGGTGAGCGGAGGTTCCGGCGGGCGGCCCCGCCGAAGAGTGCCCGGGGCGCAGCCTGGCCGCGGAGGAGCCCATCGGCTGCGCCTTGACGGGGCGTGAAGGCCAAGGGGAGCCGGCGCGCCTGCCGGGGAGGAGGAGGAGGAGGAGGAGGGGAAGCCCTGCAGGCTGCGAAGCGCCCGACGCCTGAGCCCGACCGCTCGGCCTCCTTTCGCCCCCGTCTAAGCCGTCTCATCAGGCGGGAGTTAATGAGGCGGGGGCTGCGGGAGGGGGGGGGTCCCGCTCCGATGGGCTTTGGCCCCATCCATTGGGGACGTTTGATCTGGCTGTTGCACGTGGTGGGAGGGTTGGTTTGGGCCGCCGCCGCTCGGCTCCCGAGGAGCCCTGCTGCTCTCTCTGCCTGCGTGGGGGCGCCTTGCCTGGGCTGGCTCCGCCGCCTCCTGCCCGGGACCCGTTCCTGGGCGCGCTGCTGTGCAGACTGGGCAGGTCTGGTGATGGGCATGGCAGTGGCGCGAAGACGCTGCCGCCGGCGAGGGGCGTCGCAGAGGGGGCGCTGGGGCAGGCAGGCAGGCAGGCAGGCGGCGAGCGGGGTAGTTAGCAAGGAGACCCAGGAGGGCAGCCGGCGAGCCTGAGCAGCACGGGCGGCGAGATTACGACGTCAAGCTTGACAGTAGAGCCACTCGGCGCCGGCTTTTCCTATTCTTTCCTTGCGCCTCTCTTTTGCCTCCGCTTCTAAAGCAGACGATTCAATCGCCTTTGTCTTTGGCACAGTCATAAAGTGTCCAGAGGAAGGGAGTTGATGATCGGAGACCGCGGATCTCTGGGAAACTTTTCCACATCTGCCTTTGGAATTTTCAGAAGTTGGTTTCGAACTCTGTGCTCGCAAAGAAGACTAGATATGCTTGGGTGTTTTTTTGGGGGGGGATGAGGTTGATTACCTTCCCAAAAACATTTCACAGCTATTAGACGTTTATGTAAGGAGCGTTAAGCTGAACGAGGTTTATTTTAAATATTTTTCAAAATGGAACAGTGTCATCTTGCATGTTGTCTCCGTTTAGATTTTGCTAGAGATCTTTGAACCAACTTGGTTTAAAAAAAAAAAACCTTTCTGGAAGAACTTGGTGTTTCCATTTATAGAATCGCAGTCTGGGAAAAGAACTCATGCCCCTTGCCTGTCATTTTCATACATTCCTCCTCTGCTGATGGAGCTTGAACTGCTGCAGGGAATGTATGAATTTGAAAAGAAATGATTCAGGAGTGCATGTTGCTTTCCTCAACAGCCAAACTAAGCTAATGGGTAAAGTAAATGCATCTGGAGGAATGACAGCTATAATCCTGTTTACATTTCCAGGATCTTTCTTTATACATTTGTGGATAGATTTTTATCAAACCTCTTTTCATCTCTATCAAGGTCTTAGTTTACCAAATTGACCTGAGCTGGCTATTATTTAATTACTACAGATATTTTAAAAAGAGTAGTATTCATACCATTACAGGCCAGTTAGTACAATAATTAAATAGTACATAAATGACTGCTGGGTGGTTATGCTATATTTGTGGGTTTCTTTCTCCTTTCCCTACAGCCAATGTCTGCTGTGGAACATTTCTTGGACTGTCCTTCCCTGTTATATCATATTTTCTTGAAAGAAGACATTGGGGGGAAATGAAGAAAGTTTATGTAATCCTGTGAGATATTTAGGACAATATTACAATGAATGCTCAGTTTAATAATTTGTTGTACGAATTCCTATTGCATTCATTTAACAACTGAAATTGTGATCTGAAGCCCCTATGTTTCACTGAAATCAGTTAGTCTTACTTCTGAGGGAGTGTGGTTTGAATCTAGGCAAATGTCCACTGCTGCACATACACCTTGAAATAGGTTTTTTTTTGTAAAAAATGAGCCCCATGTTATGTGCTTTCAAGTATGTATGCTAGGAATTATGTGTGTAGTACAGGCATTTAATTTGCAAGGTCAGTTATTTGTGTTTTTGTAGGAGAGTCTGAATAAACTAATCTTAAAGAAACCAAAAGGTAAATAAGAATGCTATTCCTGTTGCTTTTACACCATGATTGGGGTGGGGGGGTGATCAGTGGTGACTGATTTTTTTTAAAAATTGATGGTACAGTTATTTATGCTGAATGTTGGTAGGGTTGATTATGTTAATAAAAGTTGAGCTCTGCAAGTCTGTTAACTGTGACCTATTTTAAAACTTCTTAGGCCATTTGAACTGTTTAGATTGAAGTCATTAAAGCATGGAATCCATTTGCTGTTGAAGGCAATAGCAATGTTCCTAATTTTTAACAATTGTACTGGATTACATCACTTTGAGTATTTGAGGTGTTTTTCTTTCTCTTTTAAAAGACATAACATTGATGTTGTTGCCTTATATGGATGCATGTATGGTTTTACGGAGTTCCTCAGACTATATGTTTCCTTTAGATGGCAGCAAATATAATCAATACATTACAGTTTGGGGTGAAAACCTTTGTATTGCCTGGCGTGACTACAATGCATTTTTAGCAAATTTGGAACTGGGTCAATTTAAGCATTTTTGAGCCAGAATCATTTTTTTTGGAAGTAGGTATGAATTTGTGCGTAGGTAAAATTTGTTACTCATTCTTTTGAGTAACTGCATTCTACAATTGGCAAGCCAATTCATAGCAGTAGGAAGTAGCATTTATGGTGGGATTAATTTAAATCTGAACTCCTTGACCATCAGATAGGTTGAGATGCAGTGTTCTTTGTTTCTGTACTGATAGCAGTCTGATGTTACACTTGAAAAGTAGACTGTCAGTCTTCATTTTATTTTTTCTTTTAAGTAAAACCTAATAGTTTTAATTGAATAGTCTCAAAGGAAATTATTGAGATAGTATAAAGTTCAGAGTGCTGTTTTCAGGGTGATAAGCATTTGAGATACCAGATTTTGTGATCTGTATTCAACATGGGAATGCTGTTAAAAGAAACGGGGCAGACCATAGATTAGTAAGGTCACCGTGCCATCCCAATTGTGCATGCTGTTGCTTCTAAGCATGGGGCATGGTAATTCTTTTTGTCCAGGTGAAACAGCCAACACTCAGAATTAAAAACTCTGGAATACAACGTCATAATTATTCTTAGAAAAGGCTAATTAATCAGTTTGCCCCCTTGTATAGAAATGCCCAGGGGGTGTGGTGAAAGAAATGTGTGTTCATATAAATAAAATACAGAAGCTGTATATGTGGTCTAGTTGAAATAATATTTGGTGATGGAAGAGACGGTGGCAACTTCTCTCTCTCAACAATCTGCAACTAGGACGTAAACCAGCTGTCGTGGCCTATGTATGTAACGGTTATGCCTGTCTGTTTCTTTTCTACATCCGTCACCCCCTATCCCACACTCCAGATCTTCTTTTATTATCTTTGGATTCTAAGCAGTCTTCCCCCGCCCCTTTTTCTTTCTAACTGGTTTTGTCTGCAGCAGAAGTCTGAGTTGGTGTGTTTAAATCTAGTATGGATAGGGTGAAAAACCTTTTGATCTATGGCAATGACTGTTTCCAAATGATTTGCTTACTGGGACTGGACACTATCCATGCCCTTTCTCTTCACTATCTGATAGGCACACACAAAGGACGTGACATGCTACCAGATGCACAGTTAATCATCACTTTAAGTCTGTAAAAAAGATGCATCCGGGCTCAGTTAAACATATTTAGTGTGCACCGTAATGCATATCTTCTGCCCTCACAGAAACTACATTTATACATTTAAAGGTTTAAAGGAAATTCTGGGGACATTCTAACTGGTTAATCTTCGTAAAGTCCCATTGATTTCAGAGTGAAAGTTAAGCATGTGCTTAAATTTTTCATGTCGAAATAAGTGGGGATTTTAAGTGCTGGACTTTGGCTGAATTGTGCCCTTCTTGTGAGCATAGGATCAAAATTAATATTTGTTCATATACACACTGGAATAGTGGAGCATTTACTTTTTGTTTTATGTATCAGACATCTCAGTCTTCAGGTTGGCAGAAACAGATGGTATGGTTTGGGCCGCAGGGTGCAGGAGGACATGGCTTTGGTTAGCTTACCCAGTGAGAGCAGTGGATTCCCCCTCCAAGATCTTCTCTCCTTTGTTTTGCTCCAGCTTGCTCTGGATGAGCTGCCTGCATGGTTTGGACTGGAGCAACCAGGGCAGCCTGTGCCCATGCTGCTAGTATCTGAGTAGTGAATGGGACATCTTGGCTGTGGCCTTTGCAGTGTGGCCTTTGCAGGTGGAGGAAAGTGGTCTATTTATCCATCCTACCAATTCATGTTGTACTGAGACACATTCAGATCATCTACAAAACATGCTCTACTGGCACCTTTGAGAGGGAGGAAAGATGCTGAATCATGTCTAATTCTTGCATTAACTACTAATGTTGGTATTTATTTTTGTGTAGAGACATCACACTGCATGATGTTTTGTATATTTTAGGTAGTAGCCAATGTTCCCATTAAAAAACTATGAAAGCATAAACACACAAAGCTGCATTTTACAGTCATACCATTACATCAGGGTCAGCACTGGTCAGTACTTGTAGCACCTCTCTAGGGTCTCAGACAGGATTCACATCCCCTTTCAGCTGGGATCTCCTGCATGCAAACCAGATGCTCTATCATTGAGTCACAACCCTTCTCCTGCTGAAGGCTTATGGAAAGCAGTAGTTGCATACGGTGGTGACTTTTAGGTTTTAGGTTACTTTTAGGTTAGGAAATCTGTTTTTTAAAGTCTCCTTTGCTCAAGACACCATACCTGGTCTCTTCCTGCTTTAGTTTTACAACAGTGTGACTCAGTCATCCATCCGTAATCCACTGAGCTTTACAGCGGTGTGACTCAGTCATCCACCCGTAATCCGTAATCCACTGAGCTTCACGGTAGAGAGGGAATTTGAACTCAGATCTTTCTAGTCTACCTTACTGGAAATAAAAACAAAATACTGTTTCTTTCTTAGGAAAGTTGAATGAAAACATTTCAAGAAACTCCACATGAAGTTTCATTTCGGTACTGGCCAAGTTCCAAGTTTCAGAAATCCAAGAATCAATAATGTTTGTCGTACTAGTAGATTTGCCATTTTAATGCACTTTTTAAGTGGAGTTAATTATATGGAAGGTGTTAGCTTAGAATGGGTATACTGATATTTGCATATATTTAGTGTATAGAGAGCTGGCATAGTGTAGTGGTTAAGAGCAGCAGATTCTCATCTGGAGAACCAAACGCATGGAGCCTGCTGGGTGACCTGGGCCTGCCACAGTTCTGCAAAACTCTCTCAGCCCATGTTGAGACAGTCAGTGGCAAACCACTTCCAAACCCTACAGAGTTGCCATGTCAGCTATGATTTAACAGCACTTCCACCACCACAGTATATAGATATGACTCCGAATGAATCTGCAAATATCCTCTTTGGCTTTCAACAGACACTTGGGCGATCACTTGTGTCTTGAAATGACATGAGATTAGATAAAAGTTGGTGAATGCCAAACTTGCATTTTTAGAATTAGGTGTCAAACGTGCGCCCCTCCAGATGTTGTGGACTACAGTTCCCATCATCCCCTGCCAGCGGCAGGCTCGCAGGGGATGATGGGAACTGTAGTCCATGACATCTGGAGGGGCCGTGAGTTGACTGTAAAACTAGCTGTCTCTTTCCTGTTTTCCATTAATTGAAGTGAGGAACAACATATTAAAAGGTAACAGTTACCATATGTGGTTATTGTGCGTGAGTAACTTGGAGTAATACAGATTTTAGCCATGGTAGTTAAATAGGGTTGCCAGCTTTGGGTTAGGACATACTTGTAGAACTTGGGGGTGGAGCTTGAGGTGGGCGGGTTTGGAGAAGGACTTCATTGGGCTATAATGACATACAGTGTACCTTCAAACATTGCCATTTTCTCCAGGTGAATGATCTCTACTGCCTGGATATTAGTTGTAACCCCAGGAGATCTCCAGCAACTACCTGGAGTTTGGCAACCCTATGGCTGAATGGAAATTTAATGTTTGGAAGCCATGTACATTTGTTACTAGTCACTGTGTTAAAAAATGGTTGAGGACTGCCTCTTTAAACCCTGTTTATGAACTTCCTGAAAGTATCTGGCTGTTCCTACTGAACAGGAAACAGGATGAGGTGAACCCTTGATTTGAAACAGCAGGGCTGCTGTTATGTGTTCACTGTGTTGTTAACAGCCACAGGTTGCCAAAGGATTATTTATTCATTTTTTTAACAATTTATTTTTAATATATTTTTCCCCAATGTTATTGGTCCTGAGCCTAGAGAGAGAAAATGCAGGTAGTGGTCTGAAGACCGACAATTTAATGATTTGCTTATAGTTTTGTTTAAACTAGAGCTATCTATGTACTTATGTATGTTTATATAAGTTTAGAAGACGAAGTCCCCAAGAATGCTAGAACTTTACAGAACAGTGATCAGTGAGGTTGGATAGTCATTGTTGGGGGCATTCAAATATAACACCACATTCTTGGGATTTTCTTATTATGCAGTTTGTCAGCTTCCAAAGTGCAAACTTGGAAGAAGGAAACTTGAAATAGTCCGACATTTATGAATTTATGTTTTATCTCACTTCACTTGAAAATTTATGAGGAAGGCAACTTAGGGGTGCTTAAGTTGTGTGTTCCAGGGCTTGCCCCCACTGATAACACCCTTGTTGGCGTGAAAGTGCAATGCAAATTATGACAGTTACAACCTTCTGTTTTGTTTAACCTGTCACTGAATTTCCTGACTCAGTACGGAGGGTAGCAGTGTGTTCAACGAGTCCATATTCACCTAAACTTAAAAGGTCAGGTTTCTACAGGCAAGCCTAGTCAGAGCCTAATTGATGAGGAGGGCAAGAAGACAGAATTTACTGTTCTGTTGGCTAGTTTCATATCGTTAGGTTGTCCTGAAAGCATCAGGCAGTCAGCCCCTTTCATGTAAGTGCTGACCCTAGACAGGAGCTGACAATCAAAGGAGGCAGCCACAGGAACCAGTGCAAGTACGCTATTGATTTTTCAGTTAGTTCTAAGTAGTTTGTAGTATGGGTAATGGGTGACAGAGGCAGGTATGTCATTATCAATGAGCTCCAGAACAGTAGCGACAACCTTCCCTCATATTTCCTTCAGCCACTGACAGTTCGCATCCAGAAGTGGTCAATAAATTGCCCAACCTTTTGCTGACAAGCGACTTGCCGAAGGAATGGGGGATGGGAGCCCAAAAGCTAAACTTCTGCTCTTGAACTTGATGTAGAAATGGGAGGAGGAAGGGGGAAAGGAGGGGATTTCTGCCTCAGTACATGCTGTTTATTAGACTAAGTTCTTTTCTAGAGCAGTGAATACTGGCAGTGAGTTGGTATCTTTTTATAGTGGACTAGAAAGGATTTACAGAATCTCAGGTATGAAATGGAAAATAATTGGTAAATAAATTGTCCACCATTTGGGTAACATTTCACGGGGTCTCGCCCCCCCCCCCCCCCGCTACAAATACTAACAGTGGATTATGTTGATTTTGTGTATCTTTTCGTAATATAAGTTAATGACTAGTAACCTTTAATATATAGCCATTATTACTATTCACTTAAGGGGAAGGTATCTCCCTTTTTACTTGGATATGATGTTGAAAATATCAGGTATTCCATTCCTTGAAATTTTTGCTACAGATGGTATTTCACACTGAAAAAACTTCCAGTCAGTGTTGCTGTTTCAGTGTATTAGGCTAATACATCATGTAAACAGACCAGTATAATGACTGATAATTCAAACTTCTCTAACTGTGCATTCTGAATTTTAGAGAGCAAAGATGGTTTGAGTTTATGTTTCAGTTTACAAGTTACTGTTTAAACCATATAAATGTCTGGTTTGATGGAAAAGTCATATCTTAAAGTTCTTATAGAAACACAGTAAATGAAATAAATTATCACTGGTTCCTCTTTAAGCTACATTTTCAATATATTGTTGGATACTTTAAGGGGTGTAATTATACCATTTTCTTCCATCCTCTCAAGTTTTTTCTATGCCCAGATGCTAACAAAATAGCATATGCTAAGAATTAAAAGAAATCTTTAAAACCAATTGAAACAAGGCAGAGAGTAAATATTTTGAAAAACCTCTTTAAAACAACTTATTACTATGATATCTTGTTGAATATGTCTTTGCAATGTAAAATCATTAACAGAGACTGAATATTGAGAGAGCGTTACATATCTTGCAAGTCTCTTCTTTCAGACTGATTTCAATTTAGTTTGATGGCTTTTGGCTAAAAGAAATGGGCGGGTGGGGGGAGGATATGAAAAAGATGGGCTGGTTTGTGAGATGTCCATGAAACAAGGATTTTGTTTTTACATCTGTTTAGGTATGCCTTTGTACTTCATCTAAAAAATTAAATTTAAAATAAACTCATTAGGATTGATTGGAAGATGCTTAGTGTAATTTTTTAAAGTCAATTTAGTGGTTACAGAGATCTGAAAGCAGGCATAATCTATTTTTTGGGGGGGGGGTTGCGAGTTATTTGGCTCTGGTTCTGAGCCCCTCACATTTAGATTAGATAAAGGTATAAGCTTACATGCTATTTTGGTCCATTTGCAGAGTGTTGCTGGCATGCTTTGTTAATGCTTCGGAAATGTTTAAAGGAGATGCAGAAAGGCAACAAATTAGGGTTTTCTTTCATGAAAATTTAATCAGCAGTGACAGTGTAAGAGAAAGATGATTGCCACTTGGTCATTGTAGAAAGGCACTTAGGTTGGGTGTCAGTGCTTCTGTTAATGATGACTAATGTCTTTCTTGCAGCAAACACATGCTCAAACATTGTGCTGCAGCAGCTTAGAAATCAGACTGAGCAGTGTGTGCACCAGATTCAAAAACAAAGGTTCTGGCATTGAATTGGTTGTATCAAAATGTGCTATTCTGGCCCTCCCCCCCCCCCCCCAATAATATTGGAACTTCAAGTTCAGAAACTGGTTAAGTCCTTTATTTCAGAAGCAGAAGGAGTATTGAATAGTGTAGATGGTGCTAATTGTCCAGGAGGATAATGGGGCTCTATAAAAATGTACATCAGTGTTCCTATAGTAAACAGACTGTGGTTTGTGAATTCATAGGAAAACCCATTGAAAGACTTCCAGTTCTTATTTTGTATTCTACATAAATCCTTCATACTTAAAGCAGAGTGACTCAAAAGACCTTTTCAAGTCCTGTGGCTTTAACCGTTTAAATATACTGGCAAAAGGAGACATGGCATGTGTCATTTCTTTAGCTTTTCCCAAAGTGAGACCTTTCAGTGGGGCATTTGTTGTGCTTGTCATATTTTTTCATATACATCTTATTGGCCTGACAAGTCTAGAGGACCATGAGAACACAGATGTCATTGCATTCAGACAACACTAATTACTTTGGGATTTTTGCAGTCTCAGTAGCCGCATGCAGCTGTCGATTATGAGTGTTTATGTGCTATATCATGGGTATATCCCGTGAGCTCGTGTGCTGCCCCTGGCCCTTTTGTTTCCTAACAAACAATAAGATTTCTTAAACACCGTCAGAGAGAAGGAACATCGACATGGAAATATTTGGATAATGATTAATCGGACAGTGTTTCTTTTAAATCCATGCACCCGTTTTGAGTCTTTTGTTACTGTCGTGCTATTTGTCTCCCCACTAAGATATAGCTATATGTTTATATTTCTTTTCCCCACAACCACTCCCATTCCAAATTAAAGCTTCTAGGATCACCATTAGCACTGATTTAGTTATCTTAAAAAGCAGTCATTTTCTAAAGTCACATCAAAGATATTCTGCTAATTTAGGGCAGAGCTGAGATTTACAACAAAACAACCCTTAACGTAAGGTTTACAGAGCATTCAGTTAATGCTTGTGTCTGTGTTGAATTTTGTTTTTCAATTTTTTTAAAAACCCAGAATCTCTTTGTTCTGTCACAGTTCATAGTGCGTAAAGCAGCTGATTCTCACAAAAAAGTTCAAATCCTGGTCACAGCATGAGTGACATTAGGTGGCTTTGGGTTTTTTGGAAAAAAAAAAGCTTATGTTAATATTCTGTCCATTTTCAAAGAACTGCAACCTGTGTTAATCACAGATTGGAAAATAAAAGCACCTATAATGTTACTTTACATGCTGATGATGCAGAAATAGAAGCAGCTTTATCAAAGATGTATGATGAGATAAAACTGCAGTCTCTGCTGTACAGTTATAGTAATTATGACTAATGAACCGTCCAGTCTGGATGAAATGGCATGTCCACAGGGACTGTGTCCAATCAGTTGTGACTTATGCAAGCTGTAGAAAACATTGGTAGCCCAGATTCAATATTGTAATGTGGAATATACTGGGTTAGCAATTTCAGATTTTCAAGGTTGGGTCAATTGGCAAATAGCCTGTATTGATACATATTTCTGGGAGTCTGGCGTTTTGTAGCAAGTGCCTGGGCGGAGGTGTAATTTTCACTTAAATTTCATTACTATGGCTTTCATACCTATTATTGATATGTCTCAGAAGAAGATACTTCATAGGTTTTCTTGTAGCATTTATGTGATGTCTCTTTTGCACTCGAGGAACAGTGAAATAAAAACTGAAACATGACAATAATGTATTTGCTAACCTGCATAAGTTTATTAGGAATGTTTATGTGAGACTTTGCATCATTTGGGTTATGTTTGGAACAACCTGACTCTTGCCAAGTGTACATGAAAAGGAACTTTAGCACATGGAGGACAACGAGAACTCTGTGACTCTGGACCTGATGCACTCAAACCCCAGTATTATGGTCTTGTCACCACTGAGGGGAAAATCAACATATTCTGTAATAACACATGATCATCTTTGAACTATTGCTGACCAAATCAGCAAACAGAAGTGAGGGAAGAACTGGAACCCTTTGAAGAGGTGAGGGCACCAGATGATGTTTGGGTGTTACAAGCAAAGAGAACAGCAGTGTTCTAGAATGTAATAAAATAGTATTCTTGGTATGCCAGTTACTTACAAGCTACACTGAATTTGTGTTTCTCTTACCGTTCTGCACCTGTATCAGTTGGAGCCTTGGGTTTCAAACTTGGAGATGATACACTCACAAATACAGTCTGAAATTGTTTTTTCTAAGCAACAAGCATGACTATTCCAAAACAAGAGCTTTATCACCTTATTTAATCTGTATTTCCATGTTGTCTGCTCATAATTCCTTGTTTAGTCTCAGTTTCTCTATCCTTTCTTTTAATGCATGATTTTTTTGTCTCATACCCCTTCAAGTTTATTGTCTTGTGTCTGTTTATCTCCATTCCTTTTGTGTGTGGTTTTAAGCTAATACAATTTGTGCTGAACTTTGGAGTATTTGATGGATTGTGAGCAGAACATATATTCCATTTACTGCAAAGCATCCAAGCCTATTAGAGGGGCAGTAAGCATGACCATATATATTTAATTTTGGGACTTTGATAGAATGCTAGGTTTTCATTACTGTCTAGGGTCATAAATGTGAATTTCAGACTGTGGATCCCATTGGCAAATGGATTGTAACTTATAGGTAGGGTTGTAAGGAGTCGCGGCAAGCAATACTTTCCTAAACACATAGCGGCAATGGTACATTTAGGGCAGTGGTGGCGAACCTTTGGCACTCCAGATGTTATGGACTACAATTCCCATCAGCCCCAATTGGCCATGCTGGCAGGGACTGATGGGAATTGTAGTCCATAACATCTGGAGTGCCAAAGGTTCGCCACCACGGATTTAGGGTATACTTGCACCTGTGAACAACTCATATCAGTGTAATAGGATCGTGTGAACATAATGCATTAATTTTAATAACCCAGTGCTGCATAGTAGTTAAAGTGTCACACTAGGATCTGGGAAACCGAGGTTCCAATTCCTGCTCCACCATGGAAGCTCACTGGTGACCATGGGCTAATCTCAGCCTGGCCTTCATCATGGAGTTGTTATGTGGAGGAAATGCAAGAGAGGAGAATGGTATATACTGCTTTGGATACAATTGGGGAGAGAGGTGGAGTATAACTGAAGTATATGAGTACTCTAGGATAGAAAAAAAAACCCAAAACAGATGCCCTATAGTCCCTGGCACTGAAAAAATTGAGCCTGGCAAGTGGAACCGACTGGCCAAAGATGCTGCAACCAGATATCTTCTAATATCTTTCCTTCGTGTTGTGTCAGATTTTCTATCAGTGCCTTTCCAAGCAGTTCCCTGATTTTAGTTGGCACTCAGGAACCTTAATGCATAAAAACACTTCTATAAAACATGAAGGACAATAAAACAATATCAAAATTATTTTCAAAAATTACTAATGGCCCTAAGGATTAAGATTATTTCACATTTTAAATTACAACTGATTCATTAATTCCAAAGCATTCAAAGCAAAACTTATTTTTCAAAGCCTAACTCACTGCCTGATCTTAGCCTAACATTATGCATCCCTCTTTTTAATATAATTCTTCTGAGTGACCCTTGACATAGGCATAATAACCAGTATGTAGAATTGTTGCCTTGGATATTTTTTTTCTTGATGACTTATTGGAAAACAGACTTTCATTATTATGTTATAGCAAGTGTCAAATTGCAGCTCACTTATGGCAACCCTGTAAGGTTTTCAGGGCAAGAGACGAACACAGGTGATCTACCAATGCTTGCATCTGTGTAGTAACCCTGGACTTCTTGGTGGTAGAGGCGTAGCAAGGGGGGAAAGCGCCCGGTGCAGCAGTGCATTCTCTGTCCCCGTCCCAGAACGCCCCTGCCACACCCCCACAGGCGCGCTCCAGGTGTATTGCCACCATCCCCCTTGGAGATACGCCTCTTCTTGTTGGTCTCCCATCCAAGTACTAACCAGGGTCAAGCCTGCTTCCAAGGTCTGATAAGATCGGGCTAGCTGGGCCATCCAGGCCAAGCCACCCACTTAGTTCAGTCATTTTGGGGAAAGTGCAATTTTTAAAAATCTGAATAAAGAATTCATTTGGACTTAACCGAATCATATGAAGGCATTATACCTCTGGAGCATGAAGTTATATATAGTTCGAGGCAGGAGAGTGGAGCTCCTTTAATGGAACGATTCTTTCATTCCTCCCTCATTCTTCTTCCGTGCCCTTCACACATCAAAACTGTGATTGCGATTTGGGGATCTTCTGAAACAGTAGGCAATGTGGGTTGCAAGTTTATATTCTGCCCATCAAACTACTTTGAATCTAATCCATGTTTCCTGCTTTGAAATCTAAATTGTACAGTTATTAAATAGGCCTTTTAAAGTGTGCACCTGGTATGCCAAAATGAAATGTTATTTTAGGTTTCATCCTCTGAAACAAAAACAAAGATAAAGTAAGGCTGATTCCGCATGGGCCAAAAACAGCAGTATGAAAACGGTGTGAAAATGGTGTAAAAGGGTTTATACTGTTTTCACACCGTTTTCACACCGCCGTTTTTGGCCATGCGGAATCAGCCTAATATTAATTGGGGTTTTAAATGTTTTTTTATCTATTGCACGTGTTGAAAAAATGCTGAGTTTTGGGAGCAAATAGCTTTTCCCTAAACATCTGTTTTCTTTGTGTGTATTTTAAAGTCCTCCTTGTTCCTTTCAAGATAATTTATACATGGCACTTGTGTAAAGCCAGAGCAATTTCATTTAAGATTCTTTAGTACTGTTGAAGACAATTGAATTGAATAATCTCAGATGGAAATATTCTAGCAGAAATAACCTTTGGTGTGTTGTCTGGTATGATTTCATTTTAACATGTTCCATTACAAAAAGCTGCAATATTAGCATTAATTATAAGTGCCCCAAAGGAAGTTTGGAGCATTTTTGTGCAGCAAAAGGCATTTGAGGCCCAGCTTGCCAAGAGCTCTAAAAATCTTATTTCAATTTGGCAAAATGTTTTCCAAGATATTGTAGAAGTGCAAGTAAGACCCATATATCATGACACACGGGCAGGCCTTAATGCTAATATTGTTCTGCTTCGAAAAACGGATTCTTTCTTGTTGCTAAATTACAGTCACTGATTGTTTTGCAGTTCATCCATGACTCTCCCAAGCCAGTTCACTTTTAAAGATCTTCTGAAAAGATACTTGAACTTTGATGAGATAATTCTGCAGTCATGGTGTAGCTGCTGTGGAGGTTTTCCTGTGGAATCTTGGAGTACAATCTTGGTACACAAGTGCTAACCTAGAATTGGTTTAGTGGGCCCTAGGACAGAAAAATATTGATTGTACAAGTCTGAGGAATACAGTGAACTGTCTTTAGGTCATTGCTTATAATTTGTAAGCGGGAAAAGCAACCTCCCTGGACTCACAAGGGGCCACTTTTGCAGCTCAGGGCTGGAAGTGAGGAGAGGAGGGCATCTGACCGGCTCTAGCTGACAGCATGACCTCATGGGTGGGGCTGCAGTGGTGGACAGAGGTGACCCTCTCCCTGGTGCTAGTCAGAAGGTGGCAGTAGGCCATGTGGGCCTGCGTCACAGGGTTTCTGCATGAGTCCATCCCCCCTTCCCATATAAGTGAATCACTGCTGAGGCCTTGCTTTTGCTTTCTGATCTAATTTCCCCCAACATGGTCTCTCTGTGGTTCTTCCTCCTTAGTGTTGCTTCCCTACCCCACCCCTGGGTTCACAAAAAGAAATTTTGCTGCCTGGTTTAGATGGCGTTTGTGGCATAATCTTTGCTGTGTATCATCTAGAAAATTTACTCTGCTACAGCAGTCATTTATACTTATTAGAATATAGACATTTGAGTTGCTGTGGTTTTTGCAGTGTCATAGAGACATCGTGTTGGTACACAAGTACCAGGAATCTAGATGTTCGAGAACAAACATGTCTTCCATGTTTGGGGACATTCATCCTTTCTTTTAGGCTAGTTATTCAGAACAACAAGTCCATGGTAAGTCTGAATTGCTTTGTGTCACTTGTCTTGCTTATATCAAAAGTCTTGCTTATATCAAAATTAACTCATATGGGTTATGCTTAAATAAAACCAAATTGGAATCATGCTTCTCTTTTATATCTTAAAAAAAGAGAAAGATATTTTTAGATCCTCCTCTTTGTTCTCAAAAAATCTGGTGGAGACATGAGTTGTATGTAGTTCAGTATCTCTCTCCTGGCTTTCGATTCCTGTGCAGTATAAATGTCACCCTTAACATCGCTTATTTAAGTTCTGTATAAGACAAACCTTTTGTCCTGTGGTCGTATTTTTTATTACATTACAAGTAAGGGTTACTATAATGAATTGTTACAAGATGGTGGAAGAGAAGAAGGAATTAAGCAGAATTCCCTGCAATTTTCTATTCAAGGGTTCTGCAACATTAGTAGAAATAAATCATTAAAGGCTGGTAGAGCGGTGAATTGATATATTGGTATAAACATTGGATAGATTTAAACATGAGGCACTATCTGCAGATCTTCTTCTAGATAGTCATGAGAACTTTAAACTGTGTGTCTAGATATATTTAAGGCCAGTTGAGCCTATATGGTTTTATTAATGTGCTGTAAATCTTATATTCACAAGCAGTGTTTACTGCAGTGCAATATATTTAAAGGGAAAATTTACACCCTGCTGCAGAGGAAAGTAAGATGAGTAAGGAAATACCAGGGTATACCGAGGACATCTATCCTAAACTGACAGGTATTATAAGAAGTTCTACAAAAGTGTAAATTTGGGAGGGTGGTTTTTTTGTGCATACTTCCTAACAATTTATCTTAATGTGTACTAATAATAATAAGTATAATGATCAGCATTATGCTAATACATTTTCTGGGTTAGGAAAACACACATTTAATTAAGTATCCTTACTGATTTTTTGATCAGCAAGAGATGTATCTAAAGGTTGTACAAAGGACAGTTGGGAATATCCTATTGACCATCACCAGAGCCTGTCAATGTGTGGTTTAAGGATACCTTGAGGATCAAAATACACACTCTCACCATCTTAACTAAATAGCTGCTTAAAAAGAAATATTCTCCTTTATGAATTCTTGTGTCTTTTTAAAACTGAAAACTTGTAGTTACTTTTTGGCGGCTTCTGAAGCATACTTCATTTGATGAACATTCAGTAGTGAAACTGCTGATGCATTGCCCTGTTAATAAAGATCATTGGTATGCGTTGTCTTCAATTTATATCGGGCTCCTTGCACTAAAAAAGCATCATACAGCTTTTAAGGAATGTTTAATTGCATAGGGAGCAGCAATTTAATTGCTTGCTTGTGTATCTCTGGGAATAAAAATCCAAGTATTACAAATGGCTTAGACAGCTGTCGTTTTCCTTAAAACATCATTTATTCATGTCCTTGCACTCGGAGTAGTGCTGTACGTTTCTTTTCCTGTTGCCATTTTCACATTTTGGTGATAGTATGGCTTGTTGTCAAAATGTTTGCTCAGTGTTTTACAGGAAGATTTCACTTCAACAGAATACAGGGGGGTGTTTGTTTATGTTTGAACAGGCTGAATTTCAGCAGGGATGTCATAGGGGATCTTGAAATATTTAAAGCATGGCTTGGGGCAGATTCATATGTGCACACTGATTACCTGGTAATTTATTCCTCAACATGTAGCTGAATGTCTGAACTACTTCCATTTAAGAGGTTGCAGAAGACATGTGGTGTTTGGTCTGTGATGACTATTTCATACATGGAATGCCACCTTTGATGTTGTAGTCAGAGTGATGTGTATGCACATGTGTTGTTATGGCTTCGTAAACTGCCAGTTTAGTTAACTGTGATTCAAATTCTGTAAAGCATGGGATCTGAACAAGAAAGTAATTTCCAAAGTTTGTGAGTCTTTTAAGCATTGGAAAAAAAATATGGGATTGTTTTGGAACCAGAACCATGATTTGTCCACAATAATTCTCTGCACAAATTTCCAGTTTGCCAGATGACTTATTACTGTTAATGTGTTGGCAAGAGCAGAAAGGGGTTTCCACCGTGACCTTTTATTCTTTTACAGTGTGCATTCCATTTCAGTCTAGATGCTTTTTAATCAACATGAGAATTTGATGTCTATTTAGGTGTTTCTGCTAATAAATGGTTGTAGGTTGATGTCTAGCTTAAATATTTGAATATTCAGTTGGGTAGTCATCCTGTCATCCTCCTTACAACAATATAACATTGGAATTGGAATTTCTAATGCATCAGAAGAATGCCAGTGTTCATATGGTCATGCGAATACTGTTATAACATTTTGGTCCCTTTTGTATCAGCTCTTTAATCTGCTTTGACTTCTGAAAGCAAACAGATTTTTTCACAGGTTTCACACATCTTCACAATAAAGCACTGTCTTCCAGCAGTGAATGAAGCCTTAATCTGCAGTTTCCAAACCCTATTTTGAACCAGTTCTTTGGTGGTGATTTATCTTTAAAGTGTGTAAAATCTTTAAGAAAAGATATGTTTGCCTTCAGAAGCTAAAGTGGGCCAAAGAGCCCTTATGAAAGAAACCTTCACCATGGATTGAAGTGGACATAGTGAACACACCCAGATTCCTGACCATCAGCCACATTGCTGTGGCATGAAATATATGAAAAATTAGTGACCCGGTTGTGCTTTGCTGACCCTTTTTTTCCTTCTTCTGCCTGTTCAAGAAATGACTATTTATTTTCCCCAATAAGTGTGCTTCGGTTTTTCTGATCTACGTAATTATTTTAGGATATGAGAGAGGAACAGTGAGTTAGAGTCTGGGGAACTGCAGCAAAAGTACAGATCATGCTGGTCATGCATACTTGGACCGGAAACAGATTGACAGGACAGCTCACAATATTAGAGTGGGCAGTTCATACTTGGAATGGAAGAAGGCTTGTCAGCCTCTAGGTAGGCCTTGGGGATCTCTCAGGATTACAACTAATGTCCAAAAAGTGACTCTGGAGAAAAATGGCTTTGAAGTGTGGACTCGATGACCTTATATCTAGCTGAGGTCCTTCACCTCTCTAACCTCCAACCTCCCCAGATTCCACCCCAAATCTCCAGGAATTTCCCAACCTGCAGCTGGCAACCCTTAATGGAAGATGAGTATCAAGTAGATAGGCATGATGGAACTAAACATTGCTTTCTAATCCTGTTTAGTTGTCTTGTTGCCCTAAATCAGGGCTGGCCAAGCTACAATGTTCCAGATGTTCATACACTACAATTCCCATCAGCCCCTGCCAGCATGGCCAGTTGTGGCTGATGGGAATTGTAGTCCATGAACATCTGGAGTGCCATAGGTTGACCACAACCGGGTCTAAATTATAGTTATTAATCACAAACGCTTATGGATTTACCTGTATTGGAAACTATCTGTGCAGTCATCTGATAAGGACACATTTTACGGATAGTAATGATGTTCTTCAGATTCCAGAAATCTTTAATAGGCATTAGAAAAAACCCCAAAACAGTTAAAACTAAATAAAGTTACAGTTAAAAGAACATTATTACGAGGCATGCAAAACACGTATTAAGAATGTGGGTACAGCTTTGGATATTTCTACTTCAGGATTATCCAGTAACTTAATCATTTTTATTTTGTCTAATGCTGTTCTTGTTAGAGAGTATTGTGAAAACTTTCCTTCTGGTATTAGAAGCACCAGTATGTTGTGATAGGGCAACATGGTGAAAACAATGGAAGATGTCTGACTTAAAGGCTGATTCCACATGGGCCAAAAACAGCAGTATGAAAACGGTGTGAAAATGGTGTAAAAGGGTTTAAAACGGTGTAAAAGGATTTATACTGTTTTCATACCGTTTTCACACCGCTGTTTTTGGCCCATGCGGAATCAGCCAAAGACTGGTAATTATGGAATGTTTGTCTCAAGATGAACTTGTACCTTACTGATGTTCTATCTATAGTGCTACCAAATGTCATGTGATGTTGTGTTGTGGTTAGGGTTCATATGCTCCAGGCTTTCAGTAGATACACTTGTTTTCTCTTTTATTTAAATTCTATATGTTTGTGTGTGTGTGTGTGTATATATATATATAATCTCCACCATACGTCAAATTAGAAAGAAGAAAAAGCAGTGTTAGTTATAAACATAAAGTGGAATCTATGTAACCCCAAGCAGGATGATAGCCTTTAGTAGTGTTCTACAAACTCTTTAACAAGACTTAACACAATGCTAATGTTTCTGCTTGCACCAGAGGTTACACATACACTTGTACTACTTCTTGTAAAAGAAGACAGGTTTCTTTAGGTTTAGTTGCACTTTCCTCATGCATTACTCAAGCAGGAGATGTGAGTAGCAAATACCTTCCACATGCTAGAGCATATCTTTTTGATCCAACCACAGTATTATAAAATCTCAATTAATGCAAAACTATAGTATTTCTTGTATGCTAATGCTAGGGCTGATTTAGAGAACCATGTGATAAAAAATTGAACATTCAAGCTCTGTGCTGGAATATTTTCATGTATCAGACCTCAAACTTGCTTTCCTTTCTAATCTGATGCTCATTTTTGTGGTCATTTTTTACATGTTTACTTTCAGAAGTTAGTATGTAAATGTAACACTGAAATACAAATGTTATGTGGCTTTATTTTCCGTATGTAATCACGAAAAGTTATGAATGAAGCTCTGGCTCTTTTATGTATATGACTATGCTTCTGGAAGCTGCAAAAAGAATTGTGATTCTTCTTTCTCTTCTTAAAACATTTATATCCTGTCTTTCTTTATGGGTCAAGCTTACTACTGCTGTCTGCCTGTCTTGTGATTTGTGTCCCAGAAGTGTTTCATTCTTCCTTTGAAATATTATTAATTTGAAAGTTTTTAAATGTGTAGTTGCTTATACAAGGAATATTGTTCCAAATGCTGTCCCTCCCAATCACAGTGGATTAAAATTTGGTGCCTGTGTTTAATTCTCATGCTTCCATCTATCTTCCTGTGTTTAATTCTCATGCTTCCATCTATCCCTGATGCACAATTTGCCCCCCAAAATTGACTTTGGTATGACCTGTCCTGAAAGCTAATTCCTGATGTATGGGATGGAAAGTGAGAATAGAACTAGATGCTCATGTCCAATGTGATATCTGGTACAATCTTCCCCATACTATCACTAGTATTTTCCACATGGATGGGGAGGGGGGTGGCATGCAAGAGGATAAATCAAACAGTAAATCTCCGTGCAGAAGGAACATTTCTACTGCGAATGTCTTTGCATTTTCAGTGGTGATCACGGCAGAACAGGGCATCATCCCAGAGCAGAAGTTGCTGTAGTATTTTCCATATTGCAGGCTACTCTGCCCTGTCTCACTGAAAGATAGCTCAATTGTGACCAAATTCCTTTCTTCTTCCTATGGAATGCTCTCCTTGTAGGTCTATTCTTAAAGAGTCACACTCACAGCAGAGTATTCCACAGGAAGAAGAAAGGTATTTGGTCACAGCTGAGCTTCTGTCTTTCAGTGAGAAAAGGTATAGAACAACCATACTTTTAAAGGTGAAGACCGTTTTATCTTACTGGTTGTGCAAAAGCCACTTCCTACGGTCTGTTGGCTGATAGTAGGAAACTGCTTTGTTCGGTATTTCTCAAGAACTTCTGCCTTTTTAAACTTTCTCTGCTTTCCAGATTAAAATTAATCTTTTTAGCTAAAAAAACTGTTGTAATTGTTTGGCGGACGAATTGAGGATGTTAATCAGCAGGACTGGGAGGAAATTGACATGAAGAGGAGATGCTAAAGAGCTCTCTCTCCCTCAACTCTTGACATTGAACTGAAGGACAAGAACTGAGCTCTCACTTTTTCCAGGACCTGCTTATCAGTTTTCTTCTTATGTCATAGCTTGCATGCTGATTTAGGCCTCTGATAACAAGGGTTTGAATTTGTAAGGGGGGAGATTAAGGAATACATTGAGGGGGTACCTTTTAAACACCTCCAACAGCGAAGCCAGTTTGGGTATGTCTAGTTGAATCTGTACCCTCTCCAAAAGAGCCACATGATTACCACTCATATGAGTGGATTATTTAGTCTCCACATCCAGCAAGGGAGTCAATTTATGGATTATCTATAGCTACTGCTTGCCTCCCAAAAACAGTAGCTACAGAGCATCCCCCGTACTAGTGTACCTCTAAGGTTCACTCTCATTCTCTAGGAAGTTCACTAAGAAACTTGCTCATGATCTGTTATCTCATCCAATATGACACACAAAGTAGTAAAACAAAGTGTCTGGTGTAGCCATGTAGGGTATCACTCTCAGTCTTTTCCAGTATCTGGGTATGCTAATCCTTGAGAAGCCGTATACAGTACACTCTTGGCTAAGGAGCAGTTGGTGCTGATGGGTACCTGGAAAACTTAAAAATCTCAGGGGATTATAAACCCTCCTGCCATAATTATTCTTTCACTGCTGTCTTTCACAAGGGCTTTGAAGCTGCCTGCTACAAACGAGCCAGTATCATAAGAGAGAGGACAGTGGAAATTCAATTAGTTACAGTTTCTTTAAAGACATATGTTTATATAAGAGGCTTATGGGTCCTGTTGTGTTTTTTGTAATGGGAGCGTTCCTGCAAGTTGCCTTCACCACGAAATTTTAACACAGGAAATATGTTAACAAATGTTAATTTTTCTGACAAAGATAAGGTGCAGGTGAACTATTTGGGCTCTCAAGGTCATCAGTATTGTCTACACCACCTGCTGGACCATCTTTGTTTTAGAATGCTCCGTTCGGGTCCTAATGTCTACCTAGTTCTGTTAGGTAGGCACTAAGACTAAAACAGAGACGGTCCAGCATGTGGCGAATGAACTTACATTTTTTTTTCTTTTGGTGAGACAGAGTATAGCTTGTCTTGTAATTATAACAAATTAGTCTTAAGACTACTTTCCCTACAGGACAAGTGTGAGGAAGTTAGAAAAAGTGACCTGAAAAACAAGGGTTCAAGCAAATACAAGCATTACTTCATACTGTAGTATGTATTTTCTAGTTGGCTTGGACATAAATGATATCTTTCCAAATAGGCATAACCTCCCATTTTGAAGCATTATAAAATGTACAGTGTGACCTGTTCTCTCAGTCTGCTCTCTCCACATCTTTGCATAATTTCATTGCTTTCTTATGTACCATTAGAGTGTGAATACTTCGTGACTCTGGCCGGGTAAAAAGGTCCAACTTTCTGTTTCTGTGTTATACTTTTTAGGGTTATTGAATGATGGGTGTTTGGTTCAGATGCTGTGATTTGAGTGGAAGTTTTAAATTTTCTTCAGAAAAGCATTTGTGTATAAAATGCGGTAGCTTAGCGGAGTATATGATTTACACTTGGATCTCCACTATCTGGTAACTGTTACTCTGATGTTTAGTTAAACAGGAGAGAAGCTCTTTATTGTTAGATGTTGTGATCAGAAGCAGGAGTGTTAGATGCTAAGCCAATTTTATTTTCAATTTACTTTTCTGTGGTTTGATATACCGGTTATACTACAAGGCAGAGTCCATTTATTTAGAAAGTTACCTGTTTAAGGAAACAATTCATTATGTGTCGTGGAGCTGATGAGTTCAGTTGAGCACCTTTTAATCCTTGATTCCCTGTGGATTTTCTTTCACAATGCTTTTTCCCTTTGAGTCCCTAAAACTACAGTCCTTTTGGCTGAATAGAGGCTATTTTATACACCACCCTGCTCCCAATCCAATTAACGGCTCAATAATAGATGGATTATGGAAAGTTTACTTCTTAGCAGAAGAGAAGCTTTGGAAAAATAGTATGTTGATAGCAAGAGGGAATGTGAGGGAAAGCGGAGAAAATTAAGGGGACAATGGTCAGTAATCTTACCTTGTCTGATGTTTGCGCTGTTCACAATATAGAGGACCCTTAGAATAAGGAGGACAATGATTCAGATTCTTTAACCATTTTGTTGCTGGAGTTTAGCTGTCTCTTCAGTTTTCTTCACTCTTGCTTTTGTTATCTGCATTTTGCACAAATACCATTTAATCCTTTACTTCAAGTCTTGGGCCATGAAGTTTTTTTGAGGAGATGGGGACACTTTCCCTTAGAAGAAGTTAGATGGTGAACAATCAGCCATTTTGCACTATTTTTATTTTAAAGCAATAGATTTAAGTTTGGCAAATCATTTCAACATTGGGTTTCTTAAAAAAGGAAATGACTTTTTTAAAATTGAAAGGAAAACACATTCCAAAGCATGCTCAAGTTGCTAAAATATGCATGTTTAAAGCACTGTATACTTGTTGAATACGTAATAATCTTGTTGAATGTGTAATAATTTAATGTTAGGAACAAAAGGATATTTTATTTTGCTAACTACCACCAATTTTTCACACTGAACACAATCTATTGCACTTCACTCAATGGGTTGTCTCAAGAATGACTGTGTTACTTTACTGTATTGTTCTTAAGTACTCAGAAACTGTGTCATTTTTAAAAGGAGCCCTCCAGACGGTTTTCTCAATATCAGTGGTTAACTAAGTGTTAAAAATCACTCTCCAGTTCCTGTGTGTTGAACAAGGTAGTGGAGCTGGGAACGTTTCTTTGTGCAGTCAAACCATTTTTTTTTGGCAGATAAATTAAGCCTTCTCCATTTTGTAGAACAACCAGTAGTCATTATTTTCAGCTACTTTGCTACCTGATTATTGTTAAGATCTCTACAGAGCCTTTTTCTTTGGCTAGCATAGTGGATTTTAGTGGGCTAAATGTTTAATGAGTCAATGTGTTAAAGGCTTCACTTTTCTTCCAATTAACCCCGAGACCACTCTGGCATTTTTGTAAATCCACAGAAGTATTTTGTGAGGCCTAAAGGGTAAGCTGCAGGCAGGCTGTGAAGAATGTAAAAAGACTAACCTGCTAACAAACGTTGTGCGGTGGGACAAAAAGAGTTTAATCCGTATTATGGTAAATGCAGGCTTAGTGTCCCAAAAGGGCTTTGCAAAGTGGAACAAAACAAAGAGGGCAGCACCAATAAAAATCCAGTGCTTTTATTTTTATACACAAAATTGTTGCAGAAGGGGGAAAAAAACCCCTGATAATAGCATTAAGAAAAGTTTTGAATGGTGGTTTTAAATATGATACTAAACATTGCAATTGTTCACCAATTGAATACTGTTTGTTGTACATAAAGAAGCTAAAAGCAACCCAGGGCGTTCAGATGGCTAAATATTCATGAGACTAGCCTAGATAAGTACTTCAGTGTAAATCTGGAAAGCATATCACAATTTTAGAAGAATATACTGCATGTGCAGTTTACTTGCATTCCCACTCCAGTAGTATTTTTTATAATGTAAACTTTAGTCATCAGGAGTAATTCAGCAAATAAAGAACCGAAGTGTATTTGTAAACATTTCCTTTCTTAAAGGAAACTTTCCTTTCCAAACAAAGTATTTTTCACTCCATGATGTAAGTGTGGTAGTGCTAATTTGGTGTTAGTGCAGGCTCTAGAATCTAGAATGATGTCTAATTAAGGGTTATTTACTGATACAATGGTATTTTTACAAGTGTCAAACTTTAAATTGCTATTTCTAGTTAAATGGTCTGCCCCCGAACCTAGACCTAGTTGTGAGTTCTGCATATTCTGAAGTAGGGGTCTGCAACCTGCGGCTCGCCAGATGTTCATGGACTACAAATCCCATCAACCCCTGCCAGCATGGCCAATTGGCTGTGGTATGACTGCACAAAAATGGTTTGACTGCACAAAAAAACTGCACAATTGGCAGGGGCTGATGGGAATTGTAGTCTATGAACATCTGGTGAGCCGCAGGTTGCAGACCCCTGTAAAAGTCACTGTAATGATCACGTGATCTCTTGTGCTTGTCTTTGGTGTCTATTGGCTAATGTCAGTGACCTCCTCTGTTCCTTCTATGCTTTTCATTTCCCCTGATAAATATACTCCACTGTACAACTTTAGTGATCTTAATTCTTTTAGTGACCTGTTCCCCCACGACATATTTCCATTCACTTTTAAAAACTTTGTTTTTATGCTGTCTTCTTCCTGCACAGTAACGGAGTACAAGAACTGTTCCTTAATTATTCTTTTTTTTTAAAGAAGAAAATTAGGAGGATCAGGTGATTCACTTTACATCACAGTTATCATTTCCTTCTTCAAGACTTCCCACATTTATATCCATTATAATGAGAGAAGAAATTGTCTTGCTAGTCTGTATAGCATTTCTTTTGTACTACATTAACAAATAAGTCATATATACAGATTTCCCTCTCATCTGGAAAAACCCTTAGTAATAAACCTTAATTAACAAAAAAGTCTCCTAGATATTGATGGAGAATGCAAAAAATGGGTGTGCCTAGGTAAATATAAAATGTTATATCTGTTAGCCCTAAAGAAATGATAATGTGCACATGATTATTTTTTTTCAACAACTACGATCTCAAATTGTTTCACATGTCCATTAAGGTATCAATCTAGTGTACACAGCACTGCTTCTTAGTTGTCTAGTATGTCTTTTTGTTAGCTAGCATGGGATGTTTGAAAGACAATATTAAGATCTGATAAGAAAAAGACCAGGGTAGGAAGAAACTGATAGTGTAATCCTAAACAGAGTGACACCATTCTATGTCCATTGACTTCAGTGGATTTAGAAGGATGCAATTCTGTTTAGAGTGCTTTTGTAAATCTCATATTTGCCAAACACATCTGGGTTGTTTTAATTTGGACCTTATTTTGGTACCAAATAAGGGCTGTTTTATTGACATCTGAAGATACTGAGTTCCAGTGTTGTAGGGGGGGAAATGCCGCCCGGGACAAAATGGCACCTGGGCACCACCACCCCACGCCACCCCTGTGGTACTCCACCCCCCATGCCCCCCCCACTTACCTTATTTCAGCTGGCTGCTCATTGCAGCCGGCTGAACTCCAGGATGCTCCGGGTTTCTGCTGGGCCAGGCAGGGCAGGGGAGGGGTGTGGAGGCAATCTTCTGCCCCCACATGACCCCAATGGTGCCTCCCGCCCTGTGGCTGCTGCGCCACTGCTGAAAAGGTGTACTGTACTTGCACTGTACAAGACTTTCCTCAGAAGGCTAAATGATTAGAAATTATACCATTGTGGCCATTAGTGTGGCCATTAGTGTGGCCATTGTGTGCCAAATAAACATTCCAAAATATAAGGAAGTATTTTGTCTGGTTTTATTACTGTTTTTAAAAGAAAAGCAATAGAAGTATAACCATTTGTAAAAGGCAGGAAGTGAGAAGCAAAATAACACTACAGAATCTGCTCCCGTTGTGGGAGGTAGATAAGAGGTGGGACCTGGAGTACTCTGTGAATTACAACTGATCTTCAGACTACAGAGATCAGTTTCCCTAAAGAGAATGGCAGTTTCAGAAGGTGGACTCTATGGAATCGCATTCTTGCTAAGCTTTTCGCTTTCCCATACTTTACTTCCAAATCTCCAGGGGTTTCTCAACTTGGGGTTGGCAGCCTTAGTGGTAGAGTTGCATCTGTTTAAGCATAAAAAATATTGTATTGTCTTCTTCAAATTAGTTGACTGGCAATGTTCATTCATATCTGTGTATTCTTCAGATATGTGCATTATATCTGTGATCCTTGTCGTAATAGACTTAGAGCATTAAAAGTTTAAAGGTGTTTTTGTATTGCTAGTAAAGGAATATACTGTTTAAACTTCATTGTAGAAGACACTGACAAGGCACATTGATGTGAGGTGTTGCACGGAGGCACTGAAGAAATTCATGATGGTATTCCTTATTCAGCTGGTGTAGCCTGCTGGCAACAAGATACAGGAGTTCAATATGTAAACCGTGATAATGGTGATATGTCATTTGTATTACAATTTGGCTGTTAATTGAAGTGCATTTCTTTTTACAAAAACCAACTCAGTGTATAATCAGACTAAATTTATATTGTTAAGATTAATTTTTGATACAGGAAATGTGATGGGATGAATACTTATATCTGCCATTCCCTGAATTTTAATATTTGCTTTAGAACTGTAGTGATTTTTTTTCACATAACGGGGGAAAATATATGTGGGTTTTACCCTGTTTCCCCGAAAATAAGACATCCCCGGAGAATAAGACGTAGTAGAGGTTTTGCTGAAGTGCTAAATATAAAGCATCCCCCGAAAGTAAGACGTAGCAAAGTTTTTGTTTGGAAGCATGCCCATCGAACAGAACACCAGAGCATGCAGCTGTGGAGCGGAAAAATAAGACATCCCCTGAGTGGCATAGCGCAGTGATGGAGAACCTTTTCGAGACCGAGTGCCCAAATTGCAACCCAAAACCCACTAATTTATCACAAAGTGCCAACACGGCAATTTAACCTGAATACTGAGGTTTTAGTTTAGAAAAAAACAGTTGGCTTTGAGGCGCATGTTACTCCGGAGTAAGCTTGGTGAAGCAACTGTGCAACGCTTCGAATGGATGAATCACAACCCTAGGAGGGTTTACTCAGAAGCAAGCCCCATTGCCAGCAACTGAGCTTACTCCCAGGTCATGCCCAGGCCAGCCTAGGGGTGTGTGTGTGTGTGTGGTGGGTGATTTTCTGCCCCCCCCCATGATGAACTCTGTGCACACGTGCCCACAGAAAGGGCTCTGAGTGCCACCTCTGGCACCCGTGCCATAGGTTCGCCACCACTGACATAGCGCATCTTTGGGAGCAAAAATTAATATAAGACACTGTCTTATTTTCAGGGAAACACAGTAGGAACTCTTAAATTGTAATGCTTAGTTGACACACAGAGAAGTGGTTTCAAAAGACCTCTGGGGAAGACAGAACTCAGCTGCAGTGAAACAGTCGGATTCGCATGGTAGAGCCAGAACCAGGGTGGAATAGAAAGATGGTCCTTCCCTGCCTTCTCATCATATCTGGAGCACCTTTTTATCTTTATTTCAAGTTCAGGGTATTAGTTTAAAAGGGCAATATTGTGAATCTTTTGACTAGACATGCTGAGTAAATCATATTTAATAAACTTGTGGTTGGGTCCTTTAAAACAAATAGATTGTTGCATGTGAATTATTTACTTCATTTATATCCCACTGTTTCCCCAACGGGGACCCAAATGATTATTTACACTGTTCTCCTCCCTCCCGTTTTATCCCCACAACAACTGGGTGAGGTGGATTGGATGGAATGTGTGTGACTGATCCAAGGTCACCCAGGAAACTTCCATGGTGGGGTCGGATCCGAACCTGGAGCCTCACAGACACTACGCTGACACTGCACCTACTGCCCCACACTGGCTCATGCAGTTCCACAAACAATTCCACATAGGAAAAAAAAGATACACATTTGTGCTGTACAATACTAAAGGATTTAATGCTTGTGGTGTGTTATATTCTTAAATTTGTGAAACTTTAACTGGACGCTAGAAGTTGAAAGGGCTGGGAAAGCTGTATATTATTGATTAGAAGAGAAATGGGTAGGAGAGTGATGAGCTGTCAGGGTGTCTGAAGGAAGGAGGACAGAGCACAAAATGGCTCTAAGCATATGAACATGACAGGGAATGGTGATTGCCTGCAAAGTATTGAACAGAGGGGACCTGAGGCAAAATGGGATTGACAAATATTCTCAAAGGCCCATCATGCATAGAACGCTTACCTTGGGGCTCTTCAGGGGCTCTTCAGTGTGCAGTGGGCTTGCAGAGGGGTCTCCTTGCATTTTGCTGTTTGCATGTGAGGAGCCATTCTCTGGCCCTTTCCCCACACGCAGAATAATGCATTTTCCAATCACTTTCACAACTGTTTGCAAGTGGATTTTGCTATTTCGCACAGCTTCAAAGAGCATTGAAAGCAGTTTGAAAGTGCATTATTCTGCATGTGCGGAAGGAGCCTCTGCTTGCCCCAGAGAATGGTTTTCCTGGTTCTCTTAATTCCGCCCATCCACTCCTCTAAAAGGTACAGATCTAATCACACCCATAGTTGCAAGATAAAGGGCTTTGTTAAACTCCTTTAAATTGCATTTATATTGATAAACCTGTGATAGCAAGTATATTGATATTGTAGCCCCTTTCCCAAGATATATAAATTTATATAAATTTAAGGGTTCTGCATATAAATAACCCTTTGCACCCCAAAAAAGAAAGAGGCAAAGCCATTCCCTTGACCACACGCTGCTGAAGAAGGGGACCATGTGCTAGATCCCCCTCCCTTCCCCACCACACACACACTGTCTCCCTTTCTCTCTTTATCTTCCTGCTGCTGCCGGGGCAACATCCCCTGCTGCTGGGGCAACAACCCCCCCTCCCGCGCCATCCACCTCTCTGCAAGCTGGCTTCTGCTGTCCTCAAGGGTTTGGAGAAGGTAAAAGTCGGCCTGCATGGAGCCTAGGGCAGGGCTCGGCAGTGGTGGGCGGCCCAGGAGGGTGCTGCGGCTGCCTGCTGCTGAACCCCCCTGCTCCCTGCAGGGGGGCAGAACTCAGTGGCGTGTGGCTGGAGCTTGGTGCCCCCCACATGACTGAAAGGTATGCGCCCGGGGACATGGGTGACTACATATAGGCCATATGCCTTTGCGTTGCAACTTTTGACCTCTCGTGCAGTATAGCTTGGAGCTTTGGGCTTCACAGATTTGGATTCAAATATTGTTTGCTAGAACGAGTATTCTAAAACTGTTCCCCGTAACAGTGGTTTGTATTTGTTTTTCAGTCAGGATAGGGTTTTCTGTCTGCCTTGGTTGATCATGGGGAACATGCGTGTTTCTCCATCTCCAGTTGTTTGGCATGAGCAGAGGCAGCAAATGCAATTGGGCTGAGGCCCTATTTGTTTTTGAAACGAAATTCTTCAGTAATTCAGAGATCTGCTACTTGATTTGAAAAGACACAGAGTTATGGCTTTTCTGAATGTATGTCTCTATCCTATCTTTACTATCTATCTATGCTATCGCTCTGCTAATTATATATCTAATATTCAACCATATCCTGATCTGCAGATATTTAAATCCACAGATCAGGGTCAGTTGAAAAGCAGGAAGTTTTTCCCTGAAAACTTGGGGTGGAGCAGGTTTGTAGGAAAATCTGAAAACCTTAGGGAGTGGGAGAGTACCATTGCTTTGCATGTGCAAACAACTTTTCTCTGTTGGAGTCACTGTGAAGGGGTGATAGTGTAGGCATGCAAGTAGGCCACCACAATGTTACCTGGCTTGATGACAGCCATGGACCTGATGTTGTTCTTGAAGTCGCTGCAGTGACTCCCAGAGTTGCCACCATGGCCCTTGGGCCCAGTGTTTCTCTCACCATCATGGCTTCCAAGGCTATTTCTGGCATCACCAATATAGCTCCAAGAAATACAGTTGCAGCCCATGGGCCTGCTGCATGGGCCTGCCAGTGTCACGACTGTGGCCAGCACAGCTTCCAGCTTCATTGCAGAAGCCCCTGGACTCAGGTCAGTTCTCCACCATGCTGCTGACTGCCCCACAGCTAGCACAAGCTCATCTGTGGTCAGAGAGATACGAAGAGGCTGGGGTGGGGGTGGGGAATGGCTGGGCAGAGGGAGATGGACAGACCACTGACAGTGGGATAGGTAAGAGGGGTAAGAGCAGCAAGAGTGGGGAAGAGCACTGAGGAAGGAAGAAGGCTTGGGGAATGGGGAGAAAGGAAAGTCAGGGGGAATCAGATGTTCCCTCTCTGCAAGATGATTGCTGGTCCTCTCTTGTGCAGTATTAGGTCACACTAGCAGGTTCATAACATTTCTTGCTGTCTGTTTTCTGGAAACCTAAATGATGACCTAAATTTCTTTTTTTTTTAGAATTCTACCAAAGTTATTTTATCTAAATGTTCCTGTTGCATTCACATTGTTGAAATAACTGAATTTAAAATTTGGGGTCTTTGCAAATACCGGCTGATCACGTAATGCTAATGAGATGCAAGTAGAAGTGCTTTTGTCATAGTTCCATCAAACTGATTTTGTCAGCACTGATGCAGAACCCTTGCCACATCACTCTGAGTGCTCATTAGGCAGTCAATGTCTTTGAATTTTCATTAAACTGATGAACTCATTTGTCTGTGGTACTGACATATATTGTATGGGGGCATGCTTGGAGGTTTGAATTCTTACCAGAATGCTTACTTCAGTTTGCTTATAGTTTCTTTCTTTTGTGTTTCTGCCGTATCATTATCACGTCAGAAGTTCCTTTGAGCACCTCTTCTGCAGTTTAGTCAAAGCATCAAATCAACCAAGGAATTTAAATAAGTGCTGCTGAAGCATGTATATTTCCAACGAACTATAACTATTGCCTCAAAGTATTTCTTAGATGGTTCTCTGTGTTTTCATTGGTTACTTATCTGTCAGTTTTAATTTTTAGTCCAAATGCCTCAAGGGACATGACAGGGCTTTTTCCTACAGACTAAAGCAGCTGTTTAAATCAAGGAAGAAAATGAACACTTTTTTAAAAGTACAGATACGTATGGAAATGTATGCCCCCCCCCCCCCCCCCGTTTTCCGGTGCCTTTCTAGAATATGCGGACATTGTGAACTCTTCTTGCTTCAAGGAACTTAGGAATTTGGGCTGAAGTTTTTAATCACAGATATTTAAGAATTTGGGCTATTCATAAAGTGAGTATTTGTTTTTCTTTTTAAAGGCAATATTATTAATTGTTGTTTTTATTACTTGACTAGTACAGTCAATGTAAATGGCACTTTATGGGGTACAGGAAGTTGGGCCCTGCCCTGAGGAAAGCCCAATCTGAAATGTGTCCCAAGGAGGGGGAAAAAGATGGTGGTGGGAATAAGAAGTGGAAGATCATGCCTTCATTCCATTATACATGCTTAGGCTCAAGAGGCAAGGGAGACTAAAGGCTTTGCAGAAAAGGCTGTTATCAAGGTAGGATTTGGAGGATCTGAAAGAGGTGTCATAGCAAAGGTATTCTAAGAGATAGTTGGAGCATGTGTGATTTTAAGAGGAAAGCGTGAAAATACGAGAGCCGGGAGACCTTTAGATGACTGATGGTGATAGAGCAGATAAAAACATTCTCCCCTTTCTGCTCTTTCTTTGCTCTGTGTTGGTGTTGAGGAGGATATAATATGCACATTTTCAAAAAGCATTTTTTTTAAAAAAACAAGATGAAACTTCAGAAACTACGTTTATCCACTTTCTTAATTTATGGAACAGGGGTCCCAATTATTTTGAGACAGCAGCTGCCTTTGGAATTCTGACACAAACTGGTGGACATATATACAAAGTGGCTATTACAGGCGGTGGAGCCAGCCACAAAATTTCAGGAAGCAGGGTCATGCAGGGCTTACTCTAATAGTAAGTCTTCAGCATTTTCAGACAGATGCTCTGCTTAAAGAGATGTGTTCTTATATGAACATGTCGTTTAAGAATGTGTGAGCTTTTCTGTATGGGCATCCAGGGCTCCTCACAATCTGGCAGTGAGACCCATGTTTACAGAACAAAAATCTGTCCTCTCAGGATCTCCCATTACAATACAGATTTTGCTGGAATGCTTAGGAAGAACCATCCACCCATTTAGTCTGCTGTTGTCAAGCATTATCTTGTACATGCCACTTAAGTGATTCAGTTCGCATTACATCATGTAGTCACTGCCCTCATTAGCATCTCTCTCAAAGAAATATTCAAATCATCCCATCATAACCACCCCTCCAGCAAACAATATCAGTCTGTGGGTGTTCTACAAAGCATCTTCCACCCACCTTGTAGGAGGCAGGTCAAATAAGATCTGTCAAATTCCACCGTTGTGTAGCTCTGCCTCCCAAACCTCTGGCTTCTTATAGTCCTCCTTTTTCTCTTTGCTAGGATTTTTCCTATTGCCTAGATTTCATTCCTGCTACACTTTTACTTTTTTTGGAGGCAACATGTACAGCTTTCTCTTGTTCCTGGGAGGATTGTTTCTTTGCGACAGCCATAAGGAAGAGGGTTAAGCTACAGCTGGACATTAGTTTAAAGTAACTTTAATTAGAAACAAGGATTTTGTAAAGGTATCTTGGTTTGCCACAAGTAAATTGCTGCTACATTTTTATCATCGAACAGTTCAATGGGGCTCCATCATTCACTGGCGGTTAGGTCATGCCCCCTACTGTCCAAGCAGGGCTATGAAAACTTTTGTGACTCCCATGAACTCCAGGGGCTGTCCTTCTCCTTCTCTCCAGGACTTCTCATAGCCCTGTGTCCAAACAGGTCGCTTTCTGAGAAGCTCCAGTGTGAGATGGCACAGATGGGTGAAGAAAGATCAAATCGTCCTCCTTCTGCTGCTGCAGAGGCAAAATTGAAGAAGAGGACGGATAAGTCCCTTTTGCCCGGGAAGATCTAAAGGGCTGGAGGCTGCCCTGGTGAGCTTTCTGGAAGTGATGGGACTGGGTGCTCTGCACTGTCAAAGCTGCCCTAACCCATATCAGCCTCATCACTGATACCATGGGGAAAACGTCATGAGACCTCCCAGGCCCACCAATTCTGAGGTGAGCACTTGAGTCGTCGCTTGAGCATGATCAGAGCACCC
The DNA here is from genome assembly GCF_021028975.2 of Sphaerodactylus townsendi. NCBI lineage: Eukaryota > Metazoa > Chordata > Lepidosauria > Squamata > Sphaerodactylidae > Sphaerodactylus > Sphaerodactylus townsendi. The sequence continues at coordinate 46,950,063 of NC_059434.1, forward strand.
AGAATGGTGGTGAGCAAGCCCCTACTATGCCTGGGATTTTATCTAGTGTAACTGCAGGGATTTGGGCCCCTCAAACACTGGGGCCATAGGCCCAGGGGCCCATTGCGTGGCCCGAATTTGTGAACCCTCTGAGTACTGTGTTGGAAGGAAGCCTCAATATGGTGCCACCACCATTTTCTGTGCTTCTACAGATGCCTTTTCCTGCCTATCCCATTCCTGTGTCAGCACCTGATCAGGCATGAATGCTTCTCTGGACTCTTATTCAGCTGTTACTAGGCCAACAATTAGTGGAGGCAGCAAGGAAAACTGCTAGGGCAATGAGCAGCCCGATATCAACCCCTCTCCTAAAAACCCTAGAGAGTCAAACTCGTGGCCCTCCAGATGTTATGGACTACAGTTCCCATCATCCCCTGCCAGCATGATGCTGTAGTTCATAACATCTGGAGGGCTGCGAGTTTGACACCTGTAGTCAAAAGCAACTGCAAGATCAGCAGGGCATGTTAAAGGCAGAGGTACTGCTCTTCCTTCAAAATAGGCAAGACGATCTCCTCCCCCAGATTATGGTTATGAAAGGGAGGAGGAGTCGGAATCTGTGCTTTCTGCCTCTCTCTCTCTCTCTCTCTCTCTCTCTCCCACCCCCACTCCCAGAGGTAGAAAGAAGACACACCACCTCCAAGGGTCTGAGAGTGAGTGGATTTGGAGGAATCTTTCTCTGACAGATCCGAGTGTACATAGGCAGAGAGGAGGGAGAGTGGTCAGGAGAAAATGAGGAGTCTCAGGACAAATCTCCAGATTTTTTTTCAAGTGAACATTTCCAGTGTTTATTCAAGAAAATCATTAACACTCTCAGTTACCAGACAAAAAAAGACAGACTCCACAGTGGCATCTGATGACACTGAACAGTACAATGCTAGAGCCTTTAAACAACCAGCTAATCCTATTCAAGGCTGCCCATTTCCAAAGTGCTTTTCTCAGCCTCCCATGTCAGGACACGCAGTTGAAGGTGGGGTGCCCATCTTAGTTGCCACTCAGTCATTCAGTCCTTGAGGACATTTTGCCAGATTTTCTAGTCAAGGTGTTCCAAATACCTGTAGATAACATTGCCATACCATAAACAAGCAAGGGAGGAACAGACTCTGGAACTCTGTGTCAAAATAGGAATGATTCATACAGTACCATATCCCACCTATATCTATCCAAATGTCAGGCTAAGAAAATACTCTTGCAGACATCCTCATCCGAGGGTGCAAGTGGCTAATTAACAGTCCCCCTCTATTACCTAATAAGATCAGTCTCTGTTAGTAGATCTGGCCTGGGGAAGATGGATTTCCTTCAGTGGCCCACATCAAATGTCCCAGATACAGCAGCAGAGTAGATCTAGGATACTGCTCCCTGGGGGATGCCTTTCTTCACCGGAACACTGATTCCTCTACTTCCCTCCTCTCTTCTTATTATTTTGAGAACATTCAGCAAAATATTACATTGGAAGACAAAATATACCCTATGATCACCTTGTCTGCACCAACCCTGGTTCATGGACAAGCTTTAACTAGCCATGGCAGATGTCACTCCATCTTTTTCTATCCTGCTGTCCCAGGATTCAGATAGATACTTCCCCAGTCAGCTGGCAACCCTGCATTCTAGAGTACTTTACAGTTAATTCTTGTGAGATTCTTTATAAACTGGGGCTCTGTGCTGTGAGTTTCGGCTGTTGAAGAAGCCAGTCTCGGGAGATTATGGTGATGACAATGGTGTACTGTTCTACATTAGCAGCGGAAAGTCCTCTATAGGGAAATGACCTATGGAGTAAAGAGATGTTGGAAGAAGATTTTACGTCTTTGTTCAGGAAAGGAATGGCTGGAGCTGATGTTTTACCAAAACAAACGCTTTGCACTTCCAATGTGAAAAGAAAAGTATCTTTAACTTTCCGCTAGAACATGAAACTTCAAGTCAAACTAGGACACAAAATATACTCTCTTCCCCTAAACAAGTCTTTAAGTACTTCCATGCATGCTTACAGTGATAGAATTCTTCTGTATTAGGACTTGCATTTGAATACGTCTGCATGTAAACAAATTTATTATTTCTTCAATGGAGGACAGTTTCTCCTGCAATAATGTTCTCATAAATGATCAGAGCATTTAATTTTTTTTTAAAAAAATGATCCATTGTGTAACTATTACTATTAAAGAGCTTCTGGAGATAAGTGTCTTGTATATTAATATACCCCAATAAAATAGAAGAATAGTTGGAATTATTTAATAACCAAACTGAGCAACACTTAATTTTGGTTGTCTGTAGCCAATATAACACAAATTCCCTGCAAAACAAATTGCAGTTTTGGAATATACCTTAATGCACATTCGACAAAGGAGAAAATGGGGTGATTGAAGTTCAATTTGTACCATGTTATTAACCATTTCCGCTTGACTAGATGAGTAAAAGGATAATGGATGAGGGTTTTATTATTGCCTTTCTGCTAAAATGAAGTGGTATAAAAGATAAGGTAATGAGATTAATGAATATAAGGTAAAGAAGTAATCAATCAAACTCAAACAGGGAAAAGAGATGACAGTGCCTAGAAGCTGTAAGGAAACAGTTTTTAAAAAGTGAACTCCAATCATGCGCTGAACACTTTAAAAAGCTTTTGCTGCCTGTTATTCAAACCCAGGACATTCATACATTGTGAAACTAATCGTATTTATGCTTGGTGTTCTTTTCATACTACTACTTTATGAAACAGTAAAAAAATAACCCGTGCTGGAATACATTCTAATTATGAATTAGAGATAGTTTCGGTTCCTATAGATTCCCAGAGAACACTTCAAGATTATGTGACTTGCAGGTTCTTTATGTGTGTGTATGTAAAGTGCCATTTAGACATTTGTGTGTATGTAAAGTGCCATTTGGCAACCCTAGCATTCATCTTGTTTAAATTGGAGAAAGGCTTCAAACTTTTCTCAACAGATATAAAGTACGTGTCACTGTGTTGATTCTTGATTGGTCATATATATATATAGCTATTGCCTGCCAACCTTGCCTTTCCCACAAGGTTGTTGTAAGGGTACAAATGGGATGGCTTTAAAGACACTGCTTTTAATTCCTGGAGGCAGGATGAAATGAAGAATAATTTTTTTAAAAAAGAGGTCTAAATAGAGAACCTGGGAGGGAAGGCACCATGATATAGTCTGCCTTGTAGATGTCATCCCATGGGTCAGTAATGACCCAGTGCTTGCACAGGAGATTACCTTTACCTTAAACTAGAAGAAACAGGTGAGTAGCAATGGGTGACTTTGATGACCCTCACACTGACCAGGTTAAGATCATGAGAAACAGATACTGTATAAATAATTTCACCATGGAGCAGTTGGTCAAAGAGCAGACTACAGGAGAAGTGGCTCTGTGAGATGTCGGTGCTGTTTCACAAAGAGGAACAGTAGGTTTCCGGTAATTGAATTCACTTTCATCAGTGGAATAGAACTTTCCTTCCTCCTCTCTTCTGCTTCAGCCAACTGATGTCCCCCAAATGCTGCTCCAAGGTTCAGACGACCATCGGAAATGGTTTAAGGGCCTCTGTTTTCCCCAGCTCTATCCTAACACTGCATCTTTCTTCCAATTTTATTCCAATGTTCAGATATTACTGGGAGCTAAGTGAAACATGTATATTACTTCCATTCTGCAGTCACTCCCTTGTCTTCCCATCAGTTACAGGACTCAGTTCAAAGTATTCATTGCTACCCTTTATGGTCTTGATTCCTTACATCTGAGGGACCATCTCTCCCTCATGTTCTCCAATGACATCTATGCTAATATAAGCAAGGCCTTCTGCAGCCACTTTACAAATGGGCAATGTCAACATCTGCCCATATGCATGCACTCTGCTGTGGTCCACACCTTATGGAATGGCCTGCCTGAGGAGGTCAGGAAAGGTCCCACTTTTCTGGCTTTCCACAAGCTATGCAAAACTAAATAACGCAGCAGGACTTTTTTACTCAGATAATACAGTTGACTGGAGTTAAACTAGGGGTTGTAGAGTATACTAATGTGTATATTTCATGTTGTCTGTTGCTGTAAGTAGGATCTTGTTATGTCATTTCTGCATCGTTTAACACATCATGTTAATGTGCATGCTTTGTTTTTCTCTCTGTCCAGATTTCTGCTTAGTTCCAGATTTCTGCAATCCCAATCCAATTTATTGGATGTTTATTGGATGTCCCATTCTGTTGATTATATTGACTTTACACTGTAATCCATCTTGAGTTTCAGTAAGATGGGTGGACTATAAATAACTTAAATAAGTAGACTGGTAGTTTGCATCGGGAAAAGGGAATTGGCAGAAATTACCCCTCCCCTTACAATAATGGAAAATTTAGTCTGGATCCAACACAGTTATCAGTGTTGTGTTGTGTCACAGTGGTATACTGTAAGTACAAGTTTGCGCATTAAATTCAAAAAGATCACATTTGATTGTAGAATTTAATAAGTTCTTAAAAACATGGGAAATAACCAAAGGGAAGCTGAAATGGGGGATAAAAAGAGTCAGATCCTTTCAGGATACTTGGAAATTACTTAAATGGACAATAATGGAAACTTAAATGTATACCACAGCTTAGGCAAGGTGCCACCATATCGAAGAAGATGCCAGTGTGGTTAACGAGCAAAGTCAAGGAAGCCATGAAGGGCAAAAAGGCTTTCTTTAAAAAATGAAACCATGCACAAATGAATAGAATTTGAGGACATATAGATTTTGGTAAGTTGAGAATAAAGCAGACAAAAAGAATATGAGGAATTCAAAAGGACAAACAATAAGAATCAGAAAGAAACTGGCAGGGAGGTGGTGAGGCTCATGGGTGACAAAGAGGTAAAAGAATTGCTAAAGCAAAGCACTGTGATTACAAATTGAAACAAAATAAAACCTGGGAGTACAATCCTAAACAAGCTTAAATTAGAAAGGTGCAACTATGCCTAAGATTTTCCTGGGAACGAGTTGTTTTTGTCAGTTTTCACTACAGAAAATGGTTATTCATGACAGAGCTACTGTTTTCAGAAAGGATGTTGGACAAATGGAGTCAAATAGAGGAGTCATGAGTTGAAGTTCTAGGCATAACGGGCAAATGAAAAAGTGTAACTTGTCACTGGGACCAGAAGCGTATACCCAAGGTTTCTTGAGCAACTCAGCTGTGGCCCTTTCCACATGACGAAACTTTTCTACTGAAGCTCCATTGTCACTGACACTGCCAGTACACAGCAGCATAATGGGAATTCTCAATGGCAACCTCCCCCACATTTTCTTTGCCCTGGTCCCCATGGTGGCCATTCCCACCACTGCTGTGGGAGGGGAGTTTTTCCTGAGGTTTTCTTTTAAACTGATAATGAACCATTACATTGATATATCACTTGCCAATTTTAAAAAACCCTCAAATTAGCCCCCTTATCTTCTGAGATCTGATGAGATTGGGCTAGTCTGTGGGTTATCAAGGTCAGGGCCTTAAAAAGGGAGGGGTAACTGAAATGATCAAAGGCTTGAAGCATCTTTTCTGTGAAGGAAAAGTAAGGAATTTTGGGCATTTTAGCTTCAGATAAAAGTTGTCTGAAGATGTGCCCACATACACACGATAGAGCATAGGTGTCAAACTCGCGGCCCTCCAGATGTTATGGACTACAGTTCTCATCATTCCCTGCCAGCATCGTGCTGGCAGGGGATGATGGGAACTGTTGTCCATAACATCTGGAGGGCCGCAAGTTTGACATCTGTGCGATAGAGGTACGTGAAATGCATGGGACGGAAACAGTAGAAAGAGGACTCTTTCTTCCTCTTCCCTTATGCTGTAGCTAAATGGAACATCCATGATCTCAATCAGTAACCCTCTAAATACCAATGCTGGAAGTTAGCTCTTCAGGGAGGCTTTTACCTACTTGTTAGCTTTCTGAGGGCATCTCATTGGCCATTGTGTGAAGCAGGATTCTGCACTGGACAGATCATTGATCTGATGCAGCATGATCTGCTTTCATGTTGTTATGGGAAGAATGTGGGAGTGTGTTAGAGACTAAAGTGGGAATAAGTTATGAGGACTGGTGAAAGATGGCAATGATGGTAGTTTCTTATAAAAGGTCAACACCTCATAAAATGGTAGAAATTTTACCCTTCTGAGAATTCTCCTAGGCCATCAGAGCTCTTGTAAAAATGCCAAAAGTGCTTGGTCACCAATAGCATAGTAATGTTCTTCAGCAGAGCATTGTAGCCGCAGGCATAGTGATGCAATTAAAAACAAAAGTGGTTTGTTTTAAAGGATACTTGGGACCACATGTATTAAACATTGAAAAGAAATTAGATGTTTCTTCAGGCAAAAGCCTTTTGATGCTTCATTCTCCACTGATCATGGGATGTCAGTCAGAGGCCCAACATTTAACATGGTTCCATAAAATCTGTATTTTACACCAATGCTTTTACACTAATGTTTTAAATAGTTTATTATGATACTTGTTATCTGGGCACTTTCAGCTCCAGCCAAACCATATCACCAAGGCATCAGTCACTGACTCACCAGGAATGGAAGAACTAAGCTTGCTGGAAGATGAGAATCCTATTTATTCTCTCTCTCTCTCTCTCCCCCCCCCCCCCCCCCCGCACTATTGGCAAAGATTGTTCCTCTGTTACCTGATGCCAAGGAACAAAGAATAAATGACAAGAGGCTATAAAAGGAAGGGCTATAAAAAGAAGTAATTTCCATTACTGCAGATAGAACCTCATTTATGGTTATTCTGCCCACAAATGTTTCCATTGGGGGAACCATATTCCAAGACATTAATAAAGGCAAGCCAAACCAATACATTTCTTGACTCAGTCTAATTAAGAGAAAATGTGTTAACTGTCTCTTGCTGGCTGAGGCAGCCAGACACAGAAGAGAATTAGCCATGCACACCCATTAACAAACAGGCTATTTGAAAATGTGATTGTGTGTGTGTGTGTGAATCTTAGGCCTCTTGAAAATTAGGTACATTATCTTCCAGGGGCAGAAGATAAAGGCCATTTGTTTAACCCAAGCTCATAAAGCAACAAATACGTATTTGGAGATGAGATTGTCACTCTGATTCATATGTGTGAAATCACAGACATGGATCAGTGTAATGAAATATGAGGCAGCCGTGCTTGACCCAAGTGCACCAAAATCCTCAAACCAGGCCATGTACCAAGTCCCATTCTTATTTGAAGCTAGTTTTATGGGAACAAGGAATGGTTCCTGTTTTATGGAATTCCCTTGTTCAATGGGTTAGCTGACCCTGTGTGATGGTCAGGAGACTGTTCAGCCCTAGCTGTCAAAAAGTCAGTCCTCTGCAATAGCCTGAGCTGTGGCTACTATATCCAAAGAACTTTCAGGGAACTGATGGAATGTTAAGTAAAGAGCAGACAAATGGCAGTCAGAGGTCTGACTCTTGCCATCTAAACTCATCCGTTGTTAGCCCACATCCAAGTAAAGTGATATTGAGACAGGGATTTCATGCAGCATATTTAAATCCATTTATGAGCTGTATCTGAAGAACTCTGCCCATTTCAAACTGTGTTGCTCCCCCTCCCCCCACACAGACCTTTTTTGCGTGGTGCTACATTGCCAGTATTCAGTAAGCAATATAGCATTGAATTTTTATATTAGTCTAGCACTGCAGCACAAATCTTTGAACATTAAAAAAACAAAGCTGGAAAAAACACTGTAAAAAGGGTGACGAAAAACCAGTATTTTCAGAAGTGCCTCAGGTATTCCAAGCATCACACTACAGCAAAACATACTACCTCAAACAGAAGAAAGTAGTTTTTTTTTTAAAAAAAGCTTACCTTTACTTTGGAAATGGTGCACGAGTGGCTATGATTTTTTTTAAAAAACCCAAACCCATTAGCACCCAGGAAACCAAATGGTTGTATCTGAAATGACACAAAAAATCTGTGAGGAAACAGCTACTAAAATGGATTATAAAGCCTGTTTGAAAGGGGCTTTAGTGGCATCAGAAGATGTGTGACAGTTCCCAGACTGTTCTGATTCAAACATTTTGAATATGATTTTGAATATGATTTAAAATATGATTAAAAATGAGTAGGCATTTTTGGGTCGAATGTTTGTCACAAAAGTTCTTATTTCACATTTCAATTAAAGGGTTACTAAAGATGTGAAAGGGTTATTGGAGAAGTATAATGATTGCCATAAAGGTAGTCTTCATATCATTTTCACTGCAGAAGATATCAAAGAATTTTAAACAAGAATCAGAAATACATCAAAGAAAAATGTCCAGAAATGAGAATCAACAGCTAATTAACAAATTAACATTTCAGTTGATTTGAATTATATACAACTGATATGTCTTAACTCAAAGAATTCCCATTAGCCTCCAGTCTTTCCAGCATTAATTGGCAGAAAGTAGTGTTAAAGCTATATAATTATTAAACAGGAAAAAACAAACTTTACTGATGAGAACCATCATGGCTTCTTCAAAGAGGAGTCCTATCTCACAAACAGTTTTCACATCTTTGGGAATGTCAGCAAGCATGTGGCTAGGGATACCATTGAGTACTACTCGCACATGACAAACAGCTTGGTTTCAGCCAGCAGACTATAGTAGGAAGCATAAAAAGGCTGTGGACAGCCTAGTCAACAGGTGCTCCAGCAATAATTTTTTGCTTCTACTCTCTTATTTTATTTGCTTTGCTTGCCTAGATTTTAATTTTTGTCCTGCTATTAACAATTGATTGACTTTCCTGGTGAGATGTTTCAGTTTGTCCTGTATTGTTGGTTCTAACTCTGTCTTGCATAGGCCCATTCCTTGCCCAAATGAAACAAAATTTCTGTTTGCCTAGAATCATATTGTGTGGGACCTAAAGTCCCCTCCCTCTGTGTTGAAGCTTCTAGTCTGCAAGGGACACAGAGGCAAACAGCCCCAAGGCAGGCTTTTCAAGAAGTTATGGAGATCATGGTATTTACATGAATTCATGCAACCTACCTGCTCTCTCTGAGTACATTTTGGGAAACCCTATATTTTACGAGGGTATTTTTTTTTCAAAAAAATTGAAAATAAAATAGATGGGAAAGGATCAGAAACAAAGCAAAGGTCTAACACAATAATCAATGAATAATTTACAGGCCATGGGCTTTGAGGTGCATCAGGTCAGCACAAATAATGCATTATGAAAAAGGAATTTCAGTTTGCTTTAAATCTATCTGTCGCAGCAGCATAAAATAAAAGAGTTTCGTGCCATCTAAGACAACATCAATTTGCTAGTCACTGCTTCATGTATCAACGAACATTCTGTGAAAATATCAATACCATTGGTTAATATAAATGAAATTAATTTTTAAAGCTGGGCTAAAGGTTGACATCTGAAAAATTGCATTACTTTGCAGAAGAGAAATTTCTGTCTTCTAGTGAAATTTCAGGTCAGGAGGGCAAGTAATTTTCACAATCTTCAATGGGAACCTGTGAAATATGAACTTCATTGTCACCTAGCCCCAAAGCGATAAGATAAAATGAGCTGATACATCATTTGCTGTGGTTTTATCATCTCCTGCAGTAATTGGAAGAGAAAACATAAGAGCTTCTTTTCCAAATCGTCTAGCCTCCTTACTGAGATCTAACCATTTTAGTCTGATCGATGCAAAGGTCACATAACATTTATTTATTTATTTATAATTCTTTGTGCTTGCTAAAGTGTCTAGTGAAACATTAAAATAATGAATATGTTTAATTGAGTTTCTCACCCATGAAAGAAATGAATTAGATTTTTTATTATTCTGCAGAAGCTATAAAGGGCAACAAAATTAGGATACAGAATTCAGTAGCTGTGTGAATAAGTATTTGACAATTAAACATTGATTGAAATAAAGCTGTATACCTGATGTATCTTTTTCATTTTAACACCAGATTCTTGCTCTATGTTAGATTAATGTAGGTGCCTTTAAGGGAAGACTTCCTTTTACAAAGTAATTCTCACACCTTATGGCTCATTTATGTAATTAAGTTTAAATGTCATATACATTAAAATGTAATTATAGTATTGTTTTCACAGGATAAATATCTTGGTGGCGACTGTCAGATTTTAATGAGACAATTTTAGATCAGCCTAAATCCTCTCCCTTCCTATTCTGAGAAACACTGACATTAAACGCTAGGGCTTCTGTCTTAACAACACTTTCCTGTGAGTAAGTACAATTGAATAAAATGGAACTTCTGAGTTAATCTGTTGAGGATTGCTGCCTACATGTGCTATGGTTGTACTACCAACAGTTGCAGAGAATATCTAATTCAAACACTAATAAGCATTAGCACTTCCATTCTCTGAAGCTATAAAACCTGGTTCTGTTAAAAAAGAAAATGGTAGTAGCCATATTGGTTCATACCAAAGCCAAAATCAGTCCAGATGTCGACCAGGGCCAGGGTTTTCTTGGCCTTGGCCCCACCCTGGTGGAATGCTCTGTTGAATGAGACCAGGCCCTGTCTTTGCAGAAATCAGTGGCGCTCTGTTGAATTGTAGTGAATGGACTTCTTCAGGTCAGCATGCAGAGATAAAAACTGGGCAGTTAATTTTATGTGTGTACCAGAGAAATACACGGGATTGTGTGTTTATGCATGCGTGTGTGGATGTAAAGTCTGGAAAGTGTGTGTTCTTTGTACATAATTTATATTTTTGAAGTGTTCTCTCCTAGGCATGCATTTTGGATATTATTTTACATGTTTAATAGTTACACTGAGGATTTCCCTATAGCTATAAAAGTATACAGCTGTTTATATGCCTATGGTAGCAGTGCGTAGGAGGTTAAGAGCTCATGTATCTAATCTGGAGGAACCGGGTTTGATTCCCAGCTCTGCCACCTGAGTTGTGGAGGCTTATCTGGGGAATTCAGATTAGCCTGTACACTCCCACACACGCCAGCTGGGTGACCTTAGGCTAGTCACAACTTCTCGGAGCTCTCTCAGCCTCACCTACCTCACAGGGTGTTTGTTGTGAGGGGGGAAGGGCAAGGAGATTGCAAGCCCCTTTGAGTCTCCTGCAGGAGAGAAGGGGGGGGGGATATAAATCCAAACTCTTCTTCTTCTATGTTATATTTCTTGTAGTATAAGACTGTATTGATTTATTTACTTAAGCATAAGCATAAGCATAAGCATTTTATTGTCATTGTGCACGCACAACGAAATTTACAGCAGCATTCCTCGATGCACACAATTTCAGACTCCATGACACTTGGTCAGACTCATGCAATTAGCCAGACTGGTATACATCCAACAATCCTCCATGGCACTATCTTGATTCAGTTCATATCTTCAAATCCTACATCAATATGAAGTAGCGGAGCTAGCATAGCCACAGCTCTAGAGTAGAAGCTGTCTCTAAGCCTCTTTGTCCTAGTTCTGAGTATTCCCAAAATTTATCGCCTGCCAGATGGCTGTAGTAGTTTAAAAAGAGAGTGTGCTGGATGAGACGGGTCCCTTAGAATATTTTGGGCTTTTATTTAGGGAACTTCTCGGAATATATAGATTTCTTCCAAGGAGGGGAGAGGGCAGCCGAGCAATCCTTTTGTGCAGTATTGGATCACCCTTTGAGCCTCTTCCTATTCGCCACTGTGCAACTCGGAGAACCATACACAGATGCAAGTAGGTTAGACTACTCTCTATAGCAGGCAGTGTGTGCAAAGGACACCAGAAGTTTTCCATCTAGTTGTTGCTTCATTTCTATTCCACAGTTCTCTACATTAGGGACCCAAAGCTGCTTATATTGTTACCCCTTCTTCCAGTTTATCTGTACAATAACACTATGAGGTTGGTTAGGCTGAAAGTGTGTGACTAGCCAGCCCAGTATAATCCAGCAAGCTTCCATGGCACTATGCGGATTCAGTTCTGTATCTTCCAGATCCTAGACCAAGAATGGGAGGGGATTCGATTTGAAACTCCACTATGTGAAAAGGCTCACAGGGTGAGAGTTGGCCGGTCACTCTACCTCAGCCAACATATCTTACATGGCTGTCCAGAGAATAAAAAAAGTATGTGGTTATGCTACCTTTTGCTCCCTGGAGGAAAGGTGGAATACAAATATAATGAATAAATAATATTCTGACACGTTCATGTCACTGGCTTCCTTCTGTGTAAATTCTGCATTCATTACTTTTTTAAAAAGAAAAATACTTATTTGTCTTATATCTGTGCTTGGATGCTTTCATAGAGTTTGAATTAGTTATTTATTCTGTTGGCCCTTTCTTAGTCAAAGAAACACTGATTGGTGTTTAAAATAAATGCAAAAGGACAGGTAGTTTTTAAGAGGAGAGGTTACATGGCTGATGAAAGAGAGTTTTGATATTAAAGCTATTTAGTCTATAGATGAACATTTCACGTCTATTTTATGAAGGAAAAACTTGGAGGTTCTTATATTACTACTTTTAAAAATACTTTTAATATTGACTGTTGCGTGAAAATGTATATCTGATTTATGAAGAAAAAAGAAGGAAGGTAAGGTTTTCAAGATCTCCTAAGTAGCATACACTAAAGGAAGCCATATGTGTTTGGTGTCTTTCAAACTGATATGGTTGGTGTTATAACAGCAGAACAATGGTAATGATGCAGTTTCCATAGCAACCGGTTCATTGGAGGGCTAGACCTCTGTCTAGGGTGCTGTCAGAATGTGTAGAGTTTCTGAGAAGAAAAAGTCCCAAAGAAGGTCTGCTTTCACCTAATCCAGTTTTAATTGAACTCCAGAGACTTTGAAGTGAATCTACAGACCAGGCAGATACTATTCCAACGGCTTCAGGTAGACCTCAGCTGCATCTGAACTGATAACTTCATCTAGTTAATGCTTCAGAAATTTGGTGCTTGCTAGAATTTTTGTAGTTTATATTCAGGGTTCTAATGGAAGCCCAGTCCTACATTGCTTAATAGTTTTGTCAGAAATGCTATTCTTTTTTTACAGTTTTACCCATGCAAAAGATTTGACAAGCTGAGCTAAGAGGAGTTCCCCAATATTTAGATATATGCTTGAGAGACTTCTATATATATTTTCCTGGATTATTGGAATAAATAAGGGAAATCTGTATTGACTGATAGTCAAGAAATTTGTTAAGAAACTGCTATTACCTGTAACATGTGGCATCCTGGGTTAGGATTAACCTGTGTAGGGTGTGTGTGTTTTGTTTGCCCCCCTTAGGTCTGTGTGTTCCCATTTTCAACCCTGTTTGTTTGTACCTCTGCTAAATGTTCCATTTGTAAGTCGTATATGAAATTGACAAAGCTGATCCAATTAACTATGCTTACATGTGTCTCTGCCTGAATGTTACATTATTAGTTTGATATGACAAAGAGGAAAATTAAAAAAAAATTTCAAAAATAGAGGGTGAGGTGGAGGAAAAAATAGTTGAACTAGAGCAGGGGTAGGGAACCTTTAACACTCAAAGAGCCATTTGGACCCGTTTTCCATGGGAAAAGAAAACACTTGGAGCCGCAAATAATTTTTGACATTTAAAATAAAGATAACACTGTATATATTGGGTTTTTTTACCTTTTACTCTGCTTCATTCTGAGAAGCTTGCATGGATGCTGGTGCCCAGCCCCTAAGCTGCCTGCAGTGGAGGGCAAGAGATGAACTGGCGTACAAACCACCATCGGCCGACCTCTGGAAAACACCCGCCCTGCTTCAACGGGCGAGTGAGGAAAACCTGCGGGCGCTTGTGGCTTGACGTGTAGGCAGTTGAATTAGCTTGCACCTGGCTTGCCTCGTGCAGGGCAGAGCAAGGATGGGGCCGTGAAGCGGTTTACTCGTGAGCAGCAGTGCAAGAGCAGAAGAGAGCACTGCTGCGCTCTCGAGCCGCAGGTTCCCTACCCCTGAACTAGAGGCTGGGCTACTACATGATCTCACGTTTAAAGAAACCTGGCTCAGAACTGGATTGAAAAATAAACATCATGATAAAGTTGCTCAGGGAAACATCGCAGCAAAAAATAAATAAAAGGAAAAACATTTCCAGAACCAAACAGAGGAAAAAACGTTCAGAATTAAAAGTAAAAAGCATAACATTTGGTGGCAAGATACATAGTAAACAACTTGTGCAGAAAAGGCCATTATGTCTTTTGTATTACTAGAAGTTACCAAAGGGACAGGGCACTGTTATTTGCAGAGAAAATCACATATTCTCTGCAATGTCTCTTGCTGTGGTCTAAACATTTCAGCAGTAAGACAAGTGAGACAAGTTTCAAAAACAGTTGTAATGTGCCACATAGGAGAGATATACTGTTTTTTTTAAAAAAAAAGTTTAAAGTTTTAAAAATGCAAAAAGGAAGTGATCATTTGCTATATTTCAGCATACTTTACAATAAAATTTCTTAGACTGGGAGTTGAGGCATTTATTTCTACTTAATCCCTCCCCCTGTTTTGGAAAAAAAGAAACAAAAATACACCTGGTGTCCTTGAGGATGAGCTTCTGATTGGACCATCTTACTCTGTTCCTGGGTCCTAGGTAGAAACATCCTAAAATAAAAAGCAGGAAACAAAACATGAGTATTTGCAGTGGGTGTGATGCACAAAGGAGAAATGTTATTGGGGTGCTGTGTGGTTTCCGGGCTGTATGGCCGTGTTCTAGCAGCATTCTCTCCTGACGTTTTGCCTGCATCTGTGGCTGGCATCTTCAGAGGATCTGATAGATGCCAGCCACAGATGCAGGCGAAACGTCAGGAGAGAATGCTGCTAGAACACGGCCATACAGCCCGGAAATGACACAGCACCCCAGTGATTCCGGACGTGAAAGCCTTCGACAATACAGAGAAATGTTATGTTTTGTTTTTAAAGTTAAAAATTACCTTTCCATCTCTATATTTTTTTTTTAAGATACTTGCTTATACAGAAGGATTGCATGGAAAATGGTTGTTCTCAGAGATTCGATCGGTCTTTTCTCGCCGATATCTCTTGCAAAACACAGCATTGGAAATCTTTATGGCAAACAGAGGTACTGGTATGCTGGGAATGGCACTTTAGACTTTGAACGATAAAGTTACTTGCCACCATTCTGATTAGATGTATTATGCTTTGCTAATTTTTACAAGATGGTGTTTGAATTAGATAATTATTTATCTATATATCATATTATGCCCAAATTTTAAATTTGATTTAATTCTGCAACTAATTATTGCATTTTAATTGTTTTCTGCTACTGTCATGTATGCTTATAATATAAATGTTAATTTGATATTGTGACTTTTTATTCTGTTGAAGTTTTGCTTCTCTTGCTAGTATTTATCATTAGTTTATTTTAGTGTTTGTAATGTTGTAAACACCCTGACCTGGATGGCCCAGACTAGCCTGACCTCCTAAAATCTTGGGTGCTTAGCACTTGGTGGGAGACAACCAAGGAGGTCCAGGATTGCTATTCAAAGACAGGCAATGGCAAACCATCTTTGTTTGTCTCTTGCCTTGAAAACCCTACTGGTTCATTGTAAGTTGGCAGCAACTTGACAGCAAGGTACACCACAAATGTTGTAAGCTGCTTTGAGAATCTCAGTACAGGATAGTATTATGGCAGAAAGACAAGAGGCACCCAATTCCCTAACCACCAAACTGTGAATGTGTTCTTATTTCACACCCATCAAAGCCTTTCCCCAAATAACTTGATCTGGGAGTGTAGATATTTAGCTAGCAGCAGCTGAGTAATATCTAGAAGATGTTCTCATCCTGCTCCACTGATATTTAAGGTCTTAATGTATCCAGTTATGTGAGCTAAAGGCCTCATGTCCTATTTTTGACATTTCTCTTGATTATCTCTGCATTACAAAGACATGGTTTTGTAATGCAATTTATAAAGGACAGCAAATAATGTCTCAATCTTTTCCCCACAGTTGCTGTCATGTTCAACTTCCCAGATGCTGCAACAGTAAAAAAAGTAGTCAATTGCTTACCTCGTGTGGGAATTGGAACCAGTTTTGGGCTGCCACAGACTAGGTAAGACCAAGCATATATCTCCAGGGGAGCATTTTTAAAAGAAGATAGCATTTTGAATAAACGTAATATGATTGTTTTTTACTATTTTATTTGTGAGTTGCCTTGAGTGGTTCCACAGAGATGGCATACAATTTTTTTAATAGATTAATTTGGAAACAAGCAGGGAAAAGATCGAGGAGGGGGAGGAAAGACAGAATGGTCTTCACTGCTTTCTTAGAACAATTCTCTATTTTCTGGTTTTTGGAACTACACCATGTATTCCATGGCTTCTATCTTAACTTTAATGGATGGATCCTAAGCTACCTTTATACTCACAATAGGTACTTCTGCTAGCGAAAAGAGGGAAAGAAGGATTATCACTAATTCCCCTCTCTTATTGCACCTATGATATTCCTGGTGGTCCACTGAGCTACTGGGGCTTAATTTGTGGGGGAAGAATGTAAAACCATAATGGGAGGGAAGAAAGTTACCATTTTTGCATTGCAGCTTCATTTACATTACATAGGATCCAAGCAACCATCCAAAAATAAATAAATGACATAATTGTGCTATTAACAGGAAAAATGATTATTGCAAAATGTAAAAATGAATAGTGTAGACACTCACCAAATAAAAATTGTGATGAAATAAAGGTGGAAATGAGGAGGTACAACTGTATTCCAAAAACAGTATATGTATTATGGAGATGAAGGAGCACAGAGTATAAAGAGAGAAACTCCAGATGTGTCAGAAACCATGCAGAATTCCCCATGAATCAGAAATTCTCATCCAGCAAGAAAATAAAGAGTTGACTATGTCCTTTGATACAATTTGGTGTTTGACAATGAAGCACATTAAATGGGTAAAGTAGTACTTATACAAAATACTAATTAAATGCAATTAAAATAGTAGTTCACATTGGACACATTTCCTTGTGTCTTTTTTCTATGAATGACTGGACACATCTTAGTGCAAACAGACTGTAAATGAATGTATATCCCACCATAGTAGCACAGAGTTCATATGATCCCATGCATATGAGGGATCGCATGGAGAAATGAATTCACCAGTTTGTACACGTGAAATGCTCTATAAGACAACGTAAGTTAAGCATTAAATTTGCTTAAATGTAAATAGATTTATATGTGGTAGGAAATTTTGATGTTGGAGTACCTGGCAATGTCTTACCTAGCACATTGTATATTTCAGGCGCATTTCTCTGGCCAGTCCACGGCAGATTTTTAAAGCTTCAAATATGACTCAGCGATGGCAGCACAGAGAAATTTCAAACTTTGAATACCTCATGTTTTTAAATACTATAGCAGGTAATTATAGAGATGCTTCCAAAAGGAAAATGTAAGCAAATATTCATTTTGAATTTTTTGTGCTAATGACAGTAGTACTGAAACCCTGGTTCTATTTTTGGTATAAATGCTGTCTCTGATTCCACAACTGCTTATTGTGGGGGTTTTTTTGAAGTCCTAGTATCCTAAAACATATTTAACACCAGTAATCCCTGTATATTCCAGTCTGTACATATTTTGTTGTATTGCCTACTACTACTTGATCTCTCTTTTGAGGTTTGATAAAACAATTGTTTTCCTTTATTATAATCTTTTTTGGAACAGCAGAGGTGTTGTGTCAGTAAAAAGCACTAAAAGTCCTGTGGCACCTAAAAGATTAATAAATTGATTGTGCCAAAAGGATTTTCAGGCTGAAGACTGCTAGCTTCTGAAAATTCTTGCTGCCATAAATCATTCCTTGGGACTTTGCTTATGTTTGTAACCTCTTTCGTATTTTAAGCTTATTATTATCTTTGTGGCACTCGTTAGTATCTTAGGCAGCTGCCTCACAATTGGTGACCGAAATAATATGGTAATACTGTTTTCAAATGATTGAGCTGATCTGCACGGAAAGTTGCTTACATGTGTTACCATCCCTGTATGAAATCTGATGTCCTTTGTAAGCATTTTGGACCTTCGCGTGGGCACTTTCAACATTTCAGAATCGCTTGGAAGAATCCGCAGTTTCACTCTTGAAAGTGTTCAATCTAACTATAGTCTGGAATGCTAGGAAAGATCAGAAAACTGTAAATCTTAGATCTAGGGGTGCCAGCCTCCTAGAAGATCTCCCAGAATGACAACTAGTCTTCAGTTGACAGAGTTTGCTTCTTCTGGAGAAAGTGGCTACTTTGGAGGTTGGACTGTGTGGCATAATACACCGTTGAGGTGCCCCCCTAGACCTTACCCTGCCCAGGCTTCACAACCAAATCTCCAGGAATTTCCCTCCCCAGAATTGGCACTGAATTTTATGAACTGCATGTGAAAACTGCTCATGGACACACTTCTTTTCAGCCTACCTCTTTTCCCATCAGTACCTTGTTTGAAAGAGTAACTTCATGGGACACAAGACTACATGAGAAGGGAGAATTAAGTAAAACTGTCCCCACTTCCCTTGTCTTCCCGTGGAAATGCTTTTACCAGTGGAAGATGTACTAACGTGGAGGAAAGTTCACCAGCCTTTCTGTAAACTCCTGTATTACACTGAATTTTGTCCATGGGGCGCTCCAAACCCCCAGTAAGGGGTTTCTGAGGGAAAAATAAAAAAAATTATCATCTTTGTGCTCATGGTTTGTTAGATGTGCTATCTAATAATATATGATGAAAAGATCAAATAGTATCAACAGGATCATGAGGTCCTTTAACTCTGAGTAAAGTAATTTTTTTCTTTTCTTACCAGGACGTACTTATAATGACTTAAACCAGTACCCTGTATTTCCTTGGGTAATCACAAACTATGAATCAGAAGAATTGGACCTTACCCTTCCCAGCAACTTCAGAGATTTATCAAAGGTATCTTTTTGCCTGGTGTGTTGCATCAAATATATGCTAAATCTGAATGTTGTATGTGCTTCGTTAGAGGCAAGAGGTGGCAGGTGTGTGGTGGGCCTACAGAAGGAAGGAAATTGTACTTACTTGTTAAAATATGTATTTTTAGACTGTAAATATCTCCCTAAATCTTGTATTGAACTCAAGTACCACAGCTGTGTATGTGCAGTTCTATTTCAGTTTACTGTATTCTTTGCTGAAGATAGGGAAGCACATGTATTTTTGTATTTATTTATTTGGTGGACTTTTATACCTCTTTTCTATCTCAATAAGGCACACATAGTAACTCATATTTTAAGAAAAATAATTAAATAAACATCAGTTCATTGATAGAAAACCAATAATAGAAAAATCTTAACACTTATGGGTCGGTAGGAGATATACACACGCCAGCTGGGTGACCTTGGGCTAATCACAGCTTCTCGGAGCTCTCTCAGCCCCACCTACCTCACAGGGTGTTTGTTGTGAGGGGGGAAGGGCAAGGAAATTGTAAGCCCCTTTGAGTCTCCTGCAGGAGAGAAAGGGGGGATATAAATCCAAAACTACTCTTCTTCTTCATATGTTAAACAGCGAAAAGGAGCCTTTCATTTCAAACATGCTGATTTTCTCCTAACAAAATAGCTGTGGTTTCTGGAGACCAGTTGCAGTTGTACTTTAATTATCTTTTCTGTTCTAAAAAAGCTTCTACAATTTTTAAATCTTCTGAAGAACAGAAAAGAAGCAAGGCATAAGTACTAACATGACACATTAAATGATGCAAAATTACATAATGGAAGCCAACTCCCAGCTATAGACAGCAGTACAGATCACAGTTCCCAAATAATTTTTCCAAATAACTTTGGGAAGCCCTTTTTTGGCTGTGATACCCTATTACCTGCATGGAAAAGTCTTCTTTAATAATTTGGTTTTGCATGCTTTGTGGAAAGCTAGGACAGTGTGAGCCTTCTTGACCTATTCAGGTAAGTAATTTCACAAGGTGGGGGTCCCAGTGGAGGAGGCATGTGTATGGGCCGTTGTTGAGGTTTTATGCTCATCTGCAGATTGTCACCTTCAGACAGCCTTGCTTGGATTAGTGAAGCTGTCATGACAGAACATGGGGGAGAGACAGTCTTGCAGATATAAGAGTCCAAACCCATGGGGGGCTTTGTATGTGATATCCAGTATTTTAAATTGAGTGCAGTAACTAGTGGGCAGCAAAGAGAGTGGCTGAAGAGTGGAAGTAATATGCATGTTCCATCTAGCTGCCAATTATAGCTGAGCTGTGGCAGTCTTCACTAACTGAAGCTTCTAAATTGATTTTGAGGAGAGACCAATGCACAGTGCATTGCAGTAGTCTAGTCTTGATGTTACTGTGGCATCCAGTTGACAAGATCAGCTAGATCAAGGTAAGGGACATTTTTTGAACTGATCTGAGTTGGAAGAAAGCCTTCCCACCTTCCCAACCAGCATTATTTCTGCTTTCCAGGATTTAGTTTTAGTATGTTCACTCTTATCCATTTTACCACAGCAGCCAGGAAACGATTTAGGCTCTCTACTGCATCACTAGTGCCTTTCCGCACGGCCAATAAACTCAGGCTAACCACGGGATAAAACCAGTGGTGGGATTCAGCAGGTTCGCACCACTTTGGCAGAACTAGCTGTTAAAATGATGCTTGTAAACAATCAATTGTTAAATTATTTGAATCCCACCACCGGAACTGGTTGTTAAATCTTTTGAATCCCACCACTGGATAAAACCCATGGGGGGGGGACTTCACATGGATCCTGCTCCTAACGCAACTCCGCTCCGTGTCCCCTCTCCAACCTGGGTTTTTCAAGAATCACACTATCAGTGATTCTTTAGTTGTAACCCAGATTGCAGCCATGGCCGAATGAACACCTGCTCCAGGAAGTGCTTTTCTCAGCCGTGCTTCCTGGTTTTTAGCAGTCCCCATCTCGCAGTTGCATAGCCACGTGGGGTCACAGGCAGCAGCATGACTGTGAGGGTCCATGCCAGCCTGCCCACATAGCTACGCAGCAAGGGAGGTAAGGAAAAAAACCAGCACCTCCATGCAAAGGCGTGACAGCAGCCCACATTGTGTCCGCAATTGTGTGACAGCAGCCCCCTTTTGTGTCCACAAACTCTGGTCACTGCCTGCACAGAGATGTGTGAACGGGAAAACAGGAGAGTGGGTTACTTTATCTCACCTGCAGCCCGCTCTCCCTATACCATGCAGAAGGGGCCTAGGAGATTTGGATAAGGATATATATATGATAAGGATATATATATAGCTGTGCAACCCCAAAACTGTGAGTGATTTGACTTAAGGCCTTTACATAAAGATTTAAGAACGCAGAGATAGTACTGTGTCCAGTTGAACCTCATGGAATAGGTCTCACTTGAAAATAACTGACCTCCAGTGGCAATTCTTTGGGTCTTGTCTGTGACCAATTTGAACCAGTCCAAAGTACAACCCCGATGCCTTCTTTTGCCTCCAGATGCCTCAGTAAGGTGGCATGTGTCAAAGGCAGCAGATGAATCCAGCAGGAGCCATAGGGAGGCCTGACCTTTGTCTTCATTTAGACGAAGGTTGTCAACTAAAGCCCGTAGATCTGTGTCCATCTCATAGCCTGGTTTGGAACCAGACTAAAATGGTCTAAAGCAGATGAAATATCCAAAAAGGCCTGGAGTTGGTCTGTGACTACTCTCACAATCACTTTACCTAGGAAGGGCAGATCAGAGACACAGCAATAATTGGTTGCATCATCTTTCTGTTGGAATGGTGGGTGTGCTTAGTAGCAGTCAGTGGTGGTGTGAAGGTTTCCTGAGTTAGTGATGGTTTTAATAGGAACTAAGAGTTCACTGATGTTGTCTTTACATGTTTTTAAAAGCCAGGATGGCAAGGATCCAGGTCATCCATAGTGGCCTTCACTAATCCCGGGAACTTGTCAATGTGGAAGTTGGATCAAAGTGGTCCATGCATAGAACAGGTGGTGTATGAGGCAGTTTTTCTGGTAGACCTATGTAGTATCTAAATCATAGTATATTCTTGACATTTTATTAGAAAATATCTGGTCTGGTCTTGATACGATGAAGATTCAGTTTTAGGAGTCAGCAGATACTATGTTATCTTAAACAACTGAGGTGATTGTAAACAAGCTGTTGCAATAGTGGCAGAGAAGTGATATTTCTTAACTGCCATCACTTCACAGGTCCTACAATGGGCTGTATAAAATGATTCACCAGATTCAGCACGAGTTCTCTGCCAGTCCCGTTCTAAAATGTCTCCCACCCCTTTTCAGATTATCCAATTTGATGGAAAACCAGGGGGCTGGGTTTTGTCCCAAAGGTGAGAGAGGTCGTTGAGGAGTGACCTTTTGATAGTTTCGAGGAACTTCAAATTCCACACTTCTATTGTGACCTCTCTTTGGACCTGTGTTTGGAGCATGTGTTTGGAATCCTAAAATCCCCTAGAGTATTCTACAATCCAGTAGAAGTCATAAGCCCCCATGGGCAGACCATTTTAATGGAGGACCTGTTCTGAGGGGTGTTGGAGTTGCATTGATTTTGGTTTTGAGTAGGTAGGGGCCAGACCATGCTTCAGGACAAATCTCAAGCCTTCCAAACAAAATTTTCCTCAAAGATTGAGTACAAAAGATTAGGTCCAAGGTGTGGTCTTTTTCATGTGTTGGACCAGTCACAATTGGAAGAGACCCAGGCCAAACAAAGAGGCTATAAAATCCTGGACAGCCCTGATTAAGGTGTTGTCAACATGCATGCTGAAGTCCCCTAGAACAATGAGTATGTGTGACTCCAGCACTACATCTAAGACCACCTCTTCCAGTTCCGATGCTTATTATTTGCACATGTTTTACTCAACAGCAGCATCCTTTTGGGTCACCAGAATCTTCTTTTGAAATATTGCACAAGTTTCCACAACAGTTAGTAAAGCTGCAAAGTGAGAAAAAGAACTTGTAAAGTGACTAATATGTTGGAAGCTCTCTCAGCGTCATGCTCTTTCTTAGAGCTATTAATGTATCCCAAAACCTTCCAGTTATATTTTCACTACTTTTGTCTGTGTGCTTTTTAAAATGTGGTTTGCCATTTCACGATGTCCAAGTTATCAATAACGTATTTGTTAAAAACAACTATAGGTTAAAACTTTAATATGCACTATTATTTACAATTTACTGCCTCATCCCTTCCCAGTAGATTGGGGGAAAAAGATTTGGAGGGAATTGTGTTGTAGCATCATCACACAGGACTAAACAATTGAAATGCATTTTGCTTTATCTAACTCTCAGTGTGACAAATACTCTTGACATACTCTAGCAGAGCATTACCAGTAAAGGTTTCTGTTCTGAACAGGGTACTTATCTCTTAACTGAATAAGTTAATATTTTATTTATAAACTATCCATATTTTATTTATGTAATACACAGCATATCACATTGTCTTATTTGTATTATGTCTCCTTCTGTTGTCCAGTCAGTGTCTCCTTCCATTCCATGCAGCTTGCTGTGATGCATTTTTGCTGTAGAGCAAATGAGAATGTTGACGGAAATCCTTATCTATACAAACCATTTCCTGTTGAGTTTTGGTAATTTATATTTTTGTGGCCAAGATTGTAATCTACTCTCATTAGAAGGGGATTATTAGAAATGTCTTTAAATCCTTAACTACCCTCATACTGAAGGCACATGTGTATCATAATGTGCATACGATCTCCACCATTCCCCTTTCATGTGACAATTGAAAAAATAACTTTTTGGCAGTGGATTAACTGGGAGGGATGACAACATGATATAGCCTGATCTCATTAGAGCTCAGAATCTAAGCAGAATCGATACTTAAAAGGAAGAACACCAGGGAAGTCTCTGCAGAGGAAGGCAATGGCAAACCATCTCTGCTTCTCACTTACCTTGAAAGCCCATTACTGGCATCAACATAAGTTGGCTGTGACTTTCTGGCACTTTACACATGCAATGTAATAACTGTAGTTGCCATAATCTAGAGGATAACAGAAAATGAGTAGATTTTATCTAAATCTGCTAACACAAATAATCCTTACATATTGTTACCCAAATCAGCCTCTGCGTTAGGTCTGCCACATGAAAAGTGTTTCCTAAAGTGGAAGCCTAAAACATGACTTCGGGACAAAACGTGGATCGTTTTGTCTGTTGTATACATGGTTCCTAGTTTGGTGCAATAAATCCTTGAGATAAGAAAGGAAGAAGGGAGATGAGCACTTAACCAGCAAGTAACTTTACTGGCCTATTCAAGATACAGAAACAAAAGCCTGGAAATAGAGACCAAAGTACAAGATGGAAAGTGATTGTGTTAATACCACAGCAGTTTGTATATGACAATTCAATAAAACATTCTGCTTGCACAATCCTAGGGTCTATGTAATTTACTGCCAATTAAAGTTAGTTTTAGTCCAGATGATATTCTTTCCACAGAGCAGGTCCAGAGCAAGTTAACCCAGAGGAACGCGATAGGTGAAAGGTTGTCCAAAATGGGACCAGAAGGTGAGATGGGAGAGATGGGGATGGTATTTTGCATTAAAAGTGAAGGAGACTCTAGTGAGGTAAGTGATCCAAGGGTGAATGACTGGCTGGCAATAGAGCAGACTGGCCCTAAACAAGAGATGAAGGAGCAAAGGAAGAGGAAGTGAGTAGAAGGATGTGAAATATTAATTTTGCAATGGAGAGCAGGAAAGGAAAACATACTTTGCTTCTCTGGTCTAGTAGTTTTGTGGTCTTAGTGCTGGAAGGTTCTGGAGGGCACCCAGGTGTGAGGATGGAGTACTTGAGATGCTCTTTTTAAGAATCTACATTTCTCTGAGGTCCTACAGAGAAGCCCTGCTATTGGACAAATTCTGAGCAGAGCTAGGATCTGTAGTGGCAGTGGACCAAAATTACAGGATCCTGCTTTCTACTGGTATGGTAAGCAGCGCATGATGTGTAACCAGGATAAGCAGAAGTCCCAAGCTGATCATATTGAAGATGATAATGGTTAGTACCAGATGAGGCAACAGGGGACAGCAGGATGGTCTTAGAATCACTGAACTACCAGAGCGACAGACCAATTGAACTATGTTTGATGAAAGGCAAGAACTGACTTGATAGTGCTTCCTGTGCTCGTAACTGGATAACTAAGGAAGTTTGCATTCGGATCTTTAGGTATTGTGTGTGTGTTAAGCATCATCAAGTCACTTCCAATTTATGGCAACCCTATGAGTCAATATTCTCAAAAGCATCCTTAACATCCTTTCTTTATATTGTTTTATGTATATGAACTAATTTTCTTCATGATTTGAATTGTTAGCTGCCCAGAGCCAACTCTGATTGGGAAAAGGAAGGATAAAAGTCTAATAAATAAATAAATATACCCATGGTGCAGATGTGTTACTTTAAGCTAGATACTTAATTAAACTTATGTTTACTCCTAATTGTATTCCTCCCCCTTTTCTAGTTCAGAGCAAACCAACCCCAGAGAAAGAAGATATATAAGGGGTTACCCAAACTGGGACCAAAAGTTACAGAGGGATAAATGGGAATAAAACCTATGGCAAAAGGAAAGGAGTCCCTCACCAGTATGAAAGGGCTAGCAGACAGTAGACTAAGTAAATGTGGAAAGAAGATGCTAAGAGGAGGCAAATGGGTGAATAGGACATAAAGCATTAATCTCGCGAAGGGAAGTAGAATAGAAGAAATCACACTCCACCTATTTTGGCATGGAAGGATCCAAGGATTTCATGCTTATAATGATGAAAAGTCATACTAGAGAACAGGTGACAAAAATGAAGGGTTAGAGAGCAGGTGACAAAAATGAAGGCTTGCAGTTCCTTTCTTATGCAGTTTACCTGGGTGACAATAGAAAGCATCTGATATTGGTCCATTTTCATTTGGAACTGGGATCTGCACTGACATTAGACCAATATTTTAGAACCTAGTTGCCCATGGTAAAGTCTGGGTTGTGCTCTGATTGATGTATCTTTGGGACCTTGTTGATGCAGATTTAGAATCCAGGTTCTGATAGGCAAACTATAGCTTAAAGGCCACTTGAATACGCATAGATAATGTACATAGGATAAGTGAGAATATTGACATGGTTTTGCTGAAAGTAGCTGGGAGATGGGTAAATGGTCCTGCCTTGGTTTATGGCTATATCATTTGGGAATTGTTTTTGCAAAGGAAATTCCAATAACTTTGATTACTCATCCTGAAAATTCAAGCTGTTATTTATGGCAGGAAACGTGTGAAGAACTTTGGTGGTTCAAAGAAATTTTGATTAATGTATTATTGATGTATCTGGGAAGTAAAGCTACTTCCTGCCAGGATCACATCAACTTCTGCTTTGAATGAGAGTTCTCTCTTTAATGTGCAAATAAATTCATTTACTCTTGACATTTTAAGTCCAAGAGTTCTTGGAATATATTTCCTGAACCATGATATTTTGGGACTGTCTTCCACATCTCTTGTAAGCTAAAGGTCCTTCATGGTATACAATTTTACTGGTCTCCATGGGGGTTAGCAAGCTGGGTATATATGATATATAGTTTACTTCTGATATATAGTTTACTTCTGCACTGGCAAACTAAGAATAATTTTGTTTGTAAAATCTTGATGAGGCGTCCATGGTGGATGTTCTAGATGACTCTAGTTACACCTGATTCATATAAAGTTGTGCACTTGAAAACACTTAGTTTTCCTGTTTTAGATCACTAAACTCCTGGCAAAATGTAGACTTGTTTCTAGAGAATCTTTCTATTTTGTCTTTTTATTAAACCATAACTATTTCTTTAACATTAATTAACAGAATACCACCTACTGATTCCACATAGATAATCAAAGGAGAAGTCACTACATGATTCCCAAACTTTTAAGTTTACTCAAAAGAAAGCAAGTTTCAAAAAGCAAGGATCATCTTTTGCCCATGTCTCATCATGCGTCTCCCTCCATGACTGTTTTAGCTGTATCATTGTCTTTTCATCATTTGCAGTCTCTCAGTGAACCATCTAGCCCTTGAGAAAGGCACCTGGATATAATTAGCCACCCCAGCTCTACTGAACTTCAGAGCTATAGGTAGTATTTAAAGTAATTAAAAAGAACAACAATTTCGAACTGGCTGTTCAGAGTCAGGATTAAAATTAAGCATATATATAGTTGCGCCGTTCTTGTTTATGGGTCTTTTAGCTTCTGAAGCTCCAACAGACACTGTTTGTTATGGAACATGAACTAATGTATTGGCTTTTAAGAAACAACACTCTGTTTTGTAGAATATTGATTCTTTTTCCTGGCTACATATCTATCCTTCGGATAACTCATACACTTTTATGAAGTCAGCTGAGTCTGAAATATCTTTTGTAGAATATACAGTCCTGAGCTCAATAGGGTAAAGGGTAAAGTACATGTAGTTCTTTTTATGCATCCTGGCTCATTTTGTGCTTGCTCATCAGATACTTCATAATTAGATTCTACTACATTATTTGCCATTAGAAAATAATTGAAATAAATATTTCAGGTTTCAAAAAGAAATTGGCTGAAGTAGATTATTAGATTTAGACTTCAAAGAGAGTTGGAGTTTCAGCTTTTTACAATGATGTTAATTTTCAAACTCATATTGAAAGTTGAATAACTAGGCTTTAACAGGCATTTTTAAAAGTTGAAGCCTGGAGGGGTTTTTTAAATCCAGAATTGGGCATCTTACAGCCCAATCTAAAGTCCAAGGAAGCTGGGAATGGCGCTGCTGCTGCCTTGCCCTGTCACCTCCAGAGGGCTTCCAAGTGGTATGGGGAAGCAGAAAAAACAAAAAGCTCTTCAGCCACCTGAAAGCCCTCCATTGGGCTAAATGGACATGCCACCCATTTGGGTGGTGTAAGTTCGGGGCTGGAATCCATTACCTAAGGCACAACTTGTACTACCAGTCTGGAAATTGTTGCAGAAAATAGAACATCCAATACATTTTGTTCTGGCTACATGGAGAGTAAAGGAGAAAGGGAATAAAAGATTACAAGAACCCTAGAAATTATTATTCAGTGAAATTAGGGGTTACAGGAATCACAGAATGTGGGCTTGAGAAGTAGGGGGTAGGGAATTTGAAGGAAGCCATAATGGTGCTATGAGGGGAAGGTCTGCAGGAAAGGGGATCATTCTTTGTATTCCAGTTCCTTGTAGAACTTTAAAAATGATAATTTCTAAGCTGTATAAATAATGGTCAACTGGTGACCAGCTTAGATTTCCATCCTGATTTTTCTGTCTTGCTTCACCAATGCCTTCATGAGGTTTAGAACTTTAGGAACATCTTAACTCTCAAGTGATTCAGAGAGCTACAGAGAAGCCTGTCATTTTCCCGATGGAAGGGACAGTTTCCACGTTCTTCTATGTGTATGTGATGGGAAGGGGGTAGCTTTGTGGTGGGAAGAGGTAATGACACTATGGCTTTATGTGTGAACTGAGTATGCCTTTTTTTGGCTAGAAAAGGTGAACAGAGTGTGAATTGCAGTAAAACTAAGCTTGCAACTAGAATATGTAATTTTTTTTGTTTAAGAAGGACATTTTGATACTATATTTATTTTCAGTGTAATCAATGTGCTAAAAGTGCATTTATTTCATGATGTTGTAAAATGCTGCTGTCTCAGTTTGGCTAATGCATATTTAAAAATCTCTTCAAACAAGACTATTTAAAAATGCTTTTAAAAATGCAAATCTAAAACTCGGCAACTTGAGTGTATTTCTAAGCTATTAAATCAAATCATGAGTATGAAGTGATAACAGTAATAGCATTATACCATGTCTTCAATGTATACAGCACAATACCCATGGGTTTGATAAAAATGCTTATCAGAATCCATTGGTTATACTTGTCAGTTAGATAAAGCAGCAGCTGCAAACTAGTTGCTGGAACCATGAATAAGGCATGTGATTCTTAAAGGATCTAACCAAAAGCTGTTTATCTGTGTGTCTTCGCCACCAAGATAGTATGAAAACTATCTCTTCTGCATTCTTAGTAGGGTTGCCAGGTCCCCCTGGCCGCTGGCAGGGGGTTGAAGAGTTGCAAGATTCAGGTTGGGAAATCCTGGAGATTTGGAGATGGAGCACAGGGAATTTTATCCTCTGTGAGGCACAATGCCATAGAGCTCACACTCAAAAAAATCCATTTTCTCCAGGGGAGTTGGTCTATGTAGTCTGGTGATGAGGTGTAATTCTCAGTGATCCCCAGGTCCCACTTGAAGGCTGGTCTCTCTAATTCTTAGGTTTATGCTAGGCTGCTGTACAGCAGTTTTTAAAATTAGACTTCTGTCTGAAATGCACACGCACAAGCATAACTTTCTAGCTTATATTCAAAATGAGCTGTTTCTGTAGCTGTAAAATATGATTTACTTATATGGAGGTAATATATTAAGACTGTGCAATGAGAGCTGGTTTTATGACATACAAACAAATACTGAAACATACAAACTGAAAAATAATTCAGTTTGTCCAGTTTAATTAATTGTAAAAAAAATTAATCACAAATACATAGTACTGATGATCACCTTGTGCTTTAGAATGACTGGAAATCTGTTCCTAATCCCTTAATCACGGTGTTAAAATCATGTGCTGTGCTTGTGGAATCCTCAGAACAATTTGTTCTTTTGCCTAACTATACATTTAGAAAGTATGTCTGCTGCAACTTGAGTCAATTGGTTTCCATTCTGGTATGCAACGTTTCTTCCTTTATCATATTTGTGAAAGTGAAATATGCTGTCTTTTTAAAAAGCTTATACAATTCTGTTAGCATTTTTGTTTTATCTATACTCCTCCAAATTCTCCCTGGCTTGTTGGTATCTTTCAAAAAATGAGGTGTGCAAAAGCATAATTCAGTGCTCCCGCTGAGATGTAATCACCACTAATTAGTGTGTTACTATTACCATGGGTGTCTTGCATATTATGCATCCATTAATGCAATCACAAATGGCAATGACCCTTTTTTGAAAGTATCATGAAACCAGTTTACATTCTACTATAGCCAATGAAATAATTAGTAAATTAAAATTCGTTCTCCATTAATAAGTTTTAAATTGTCGTTATTGTTCCAACTTGTACCAGTACCTATCCCTGATTAATCTTTGTCTCCTTTGCCTTTTGGATGCGTTGGGGCTGCTTTTTAAAACTGTATTTGCAAGCATGCATCATAGAATTCTTCTGGTCTTATCTGACTCTCCAGGTCCTGAGATGTCAAGTGGGCATGGATGTTGATATATTTGTGCAGACACAAAATGCCAGTGTCTTCTTTCACCCATCTATATAGTCTGTTTTGTTAAATATGTTTTAAGTTTCAGCTGTTCTTCAAGAACAACTAGATCAGTTTTGAGATTCAATATTTGCTTAAACATTCCTTATAAAGGTAAATTGCAATTGTCAGAAAGTGGGTCTCAATAATAT
Organism: Sphaerodactylus townsendi; assembly: GCF_021028975.2. Lineage (NCBI taxonomy): Eukaryota > Metazoa > Chordata > Lepidosauria > Squamata > Sphaerodactylidae > Sphaerodactylus > Sphaerodactylus townsendi. The sequence continues at coordinate 46,980,294 of NC_059434.1, forward strand.
GTAGAGCTGGATCTTTCAGGCCATGATCCCTAGTAGAAGAACAGAGAGGTTACTGTACACAGAATCCTTTATGTTTTCATCTATGCAGTGCTGGAGCATACCATGCTTATCCAAACATGCACACATATGTGATCACACAGGAACAGGTTGCTTATTTGAGATGATCAGAGAAGTAAATGTGGACTGACAACTAAGCAAAGACTGGTATTTGCACTGAGACGGTGATGGTGTGAAGTTTACATTTGCGGGTCATCTTTCTTTTATTGTCTTTCATTAAATTTTCAATCCTTAGAAGATACACAATCAAAATTAGAGTGCCATATTTGGGGATTTCTTCAAAGAAAATGTGTATTATATTCCATGTAAAAGCAACTCTCAGTATTCCAGTGGTTTCCATTCAGCTTGTTTTTCTAAACCCCTGCAAATAATTCAGCACTACTTTTTCATCACTGGAGGGATCTGGAATCCAGCTTTGTAGATCCAGACATGATTATATGTTCTGAATATAATTAAACTGATGGCTTTTTTAGCCCAGCTGCAGTCTTTTGCCAGTTGAGCCCCTAATTTATAAACACTTCACATCTCCACAGGTGCCATGAAAATATATGACAGGAAACTTCAAATACCACTGGGTAACCCCAAACAATTTGTATACATGCCCTTATAAGGCTTATGTGTAAACTAACCAACAACCAGAGTCTCTTTGAATTCTCAAAATGAATGAATGACTAACTATGGGAGTACTTGAAATAGAGGTGTTAGTTTTCAGGCTGGGGGTGGAATTCTCTGGAATTACAACTGATCTTCAGGCTTCAAAGATAGTTCCCTCGGAGGAAATGGCAGCTCCCACCCCTCCCCAAGTGTCATCATCATGATGCTCTGCCCCCAAATCTCTAGGAATTTTCCAATCTGGAATTCGCTACCCTATTTTGGAATCTGTGGTTCTTTTTCACTGCTTGAACTTTTGGCTGTAAGCATGGAAGACAAAGTGGTATACACATATGCTCTCAGTATCATTTAGACTTCATAGCCTGGGATGAGCTTGCTGTCCGCCAAACTGTCTGACGATGCAAGGTGGAATGTCAAATACACCTTAGAATAATGTTTTCAGTTCCTTAAAAAACAACAAAAACTGTGTCCGTTCATCCCTGGCAGCTTTGGCTTTTCCCTATAGTTGTAATAACAAAACCACAACTTCATTGCCATCCTGTGGGTTCTGTTGAGAAGTAATACTTTGACATCAACGTAGTTTATAGTTTAAAGGCTTCGAATAAATCACAGAGTGGCTTCCTACGGTTTATTTTGCTAACACCTACAAATTCATGCTAGTAACATGTGTTTTTGCTTGGACTTCTCAGTCAAAACCTTGAGCTAGAGCAATGTAATATAAACATATCATGGCATTGCTCTTACTACTACATCCATTACTGCAGTAAGTAAGATCTATTGTATTACTGTAAGTCAACAGAATGCTTTAGGTGCTTATTTTCTCGTGAATGCCATTCTCCTGTGTGGGCCAGTGAACAGCGCTTGGCACTCGTTTTCCATAAATGCATTTACGCCTGATGCATCACAATTGGGAATTTCTTAGCTTTGGCGCACATACGAAAATAATGCCATTTCCCAGCCAATTAGGTAGAACAGTGGTTATTCTTTCAAATGTGATAGTCAAAATAAACTTACCAATTTTATATGAGATTGGGCTATAGAAGTGGTTTTTAAAGGGGTTCTCTCCTCTCCCCAATGACTGATAATTAGGTAAATGTTAGCAAATACCAAATAGGGGTTGTCAGGAAAATATGGTACTGGTAGTATGATAAAACGTATTAGCCCAGTACATTGTCTCCATTTTATTATGAAGCTGCTGAGGAAGCTGTGATATACAGCATTGTCATTACAGATGTATTGTTACAGAGGTTCTACGGTCTTCTGTGTACTGCCATTAATTTATAGCAGTAAACAATATGTAGCCTTCCAACTGCAGCAAAGCAGAATCTTTTAATGAGGTGGATGTTATTACCACAATAAATCAGTGCATTCGTGTAATGTATAATTCAATGTGTGTATTCCCACTGTAACTTCTCTGAGTAAGCTGATAGTGTATCATTGTCAGCGCACAGCTCCTTGGTTCTTTATTTCCAAGCCCCCTTTTTCCCATTTGGTGACTTTAAAAAAATTGATTGCAAATAAATGTGGCATGACTTGATAGTTGCATTGTTGCCAGGTTTCAGAAGCCAAGTGTAACAAAAAAAGAAAGAAGGAAAAGAAGGAAAAGGGTTAAAATCAATACTATGATTCTGGCTGTATAGATCTCCACATTCTACCTTTTATTTCTTTTGGGGGTTTTTTTTAGAAAAAGAAGAATTAAATCAATCCTAATTGGTTTTAGCTTTATATTCAGGGAATATAATTCTATAACTATTGATCTATGGTGCCTTTGTTGGACAATAATAAAAACAGAAGCAGTTAAAAGCAAATCTTTGGAAAGCTTCAGTGCTATACAAATACAGCACTGTATTGTTATTGAATGTAATTTATTTACCAATGATCTTAAGATCTCCCTTTCAAAATAAAAGTAGGCATGGCTGAATGCTGCCACAGAGGAAAAAGATGAAGAGGATTCAAAAATGACAGTTAAAATTATGTTGCACTTCATTCTTCCCTAGGACATTTTTGCTAACTCAGATAGACGCTCCTGATTGAAGAATTACTTATAAAAATGGTTATGGTACAAATTAGACAACTAACAGTGCTATAATAAACAGAGTACTTCCTTCTGTGTCCATGGAAGTCAATGGACTTAGAAGGGTGTAACTGTTTAAGAGTGCACTCAAAGAAAATCAAGGCTAGACAGTCTGTAACTGTAGTATAACAAAAATGCAAAATGAAGTACAGGTATGTTGATAAAAGTAAAGTCTTTTGTTGGAATAATGGTTCATGGTTCTCTGTCATCTACTTGTGTCTCAAAAGGAAACCAGACTTTCCATAAATGCTCATGTTTGACTGAGATGCTGTAGTGAAATAATTTCTGTGTGAAAAATATATCCTCCTGCGAATCTATTTGGATCTCTGTGGTTTGATTCTTGGTATTTCACTTTTACTGGTAAATACAATCTTGGCACTCATCAGCAAGTAGATTATCCTGTCAGTTGGTTCTGGTGGGTTTTCCGGGCTGTGTGGCTATGGTCTGGTGGACCTTGTTCCTAACGTTTCGCTTGCATCTGTGTCTGGCATCTTTGGAGGTGTATCACAGAGGGAAGTCTGTTACACACTGTGTCCAGAGAGAAGAGAATGTTTGGGGTATATATTGTCCATGTCCCAGGGTGGGGAACCAATCAGTAAGTGTTTGGGTGGAACTTGTTATGCAAAGATGTGGTTGATAGTATTGTATTGCGGGTGGGGCTTATCAGTTCAGGGAGTGATTCATATTTTCATGCCCTGCAGCAGTAGCAGCAGTCTTGGTGAATGCAAATCCTGTTTTTGGGTGGAGTCCATTGTTCAAGAACTTAAAATGCCCCTGGGGTTTGCTTAGTACCAAAAGCAAACCCCAAGGGCATGCTAAGTCCACCTTTCTCATATGCACTCAGATTCTGATTTTTTTACAAAATTATGTAGGTTTTTTTAAAAAAAAACCTTACTTGAATGGTGAACATTCCTTCTGACATGATTTGAAAATGAGTACAGATATTAACTTATCAGTGGTTTCTTACAAAGGTATTCATGTAACCATTTGATACACCAATCGTCTATATTACCTTGCCCAGGGTGAAGTGAATGATAGTTGTTTCATTCATTTTATTTCTAATAGAGCTGAGTGCGTCAGAAATCTTCTCACCTTCCTTTTTGAGGGATGTGTGTGTTGATTTATAGTTGTTAGGACATACAGTTTTGAACTGGCAGTTACTTCCTGGTGTATAACAGGTATTTTACTATTTTCTGTCATGTCACTCCCTTCTTGGTCCATCTTCCCTCAGTGGGCTGTTTTCTTGCCCACATCCTTGGTCCATTTCACTATGTACCTTTGATGGTTACTCCCATGCATTAATGCCACCATTGTAAGCAAAGACGTAGGTAAGGGGGGGTTTCTTGGGTTCAACCCCCCATTACATGTCTGAAGCTCTGTCTCCCGTTCGTGGTTTTTTGTATTTTTTAGTACTTTTTCAGTTTTTGGCCTGCAGGGGGTGCAGTTTTTAGACTATTAGCACCAAAATTTCAGGGAATCTTTAGGAGACTCTCCTGATGATACCACCAAGGTTTGGTGAGGTTTGGTTCAGGGGGTCCAAAGTTATGGACTCCCAAAAAGGGTGGTATCATCAGGAGAGTCTCTTAAAGATACCCTGAAAGTTTGGTGCAGCTACCTTAACAATTGCACCCCTGACAGCAGGCATCCCCCAAATTTCCCCAGATTCTCCTTTTAAATCCACCACATTTGGCATGGATTTAAAGGGAGAATCTGAGGTCCCCAGTTTAAACAGTGAAAGTGATGCTGTTTCAGGGTGGGGAGAATCCACCCCAAAACAGCATCACTTTCAATGTTGTTTTAACTGGGGACCCCAGATTCTCCCTTTAAGGTGGATTTAAAAGGAGAATCTGGGCTCCCTAGTTTAAACACTATTGAAAGTGATGCCATTTGGGGGTGGATTCCAGCATCACAGTGGCTGCCCATGGGGGCCCCCGCAAAACTCAGATTTTGCACTGGGCTCCATTTTTCCTAGCTACGTCTCTACCCAGAGGGGAGGGCAGAAGAGACTGCCGGCTGCCAGCTGGGAGCCCAGCCGGAGGGGGGCGGGCAGCAGGGCAGGGGAGTCTGCCGTCCCTGGCCTCAGAGAGCTGTTTTTATAAGTACTGAGGCCGGGGGTGGGGCTTGGGGATGAGTGGACACACCCCCAGGAGCGGTTATATGCGTGGCCCCACTCCCAAACTCCCCCCATAAAAATCTATACCTACGTCACTGATTGTCAGCTGAAGAACAGGCAGTCATTATTGTTTGCTGAAGATCTTATTGCCTGGACCTTTTAACTGGAGATACTGTAGATTGAATCTGAGACCTTCTGTGTGCCAAGCAGATACTCTAGCACTGAACTGCCACCCGTCCCGATCTTAATCTGGCAATGTGACCACTACACCACACTGGTTCTCATCACCACACTACAATGGTATATTAGAAGAAGAAGAAGAAGAGTTTGGATTTATATCCCCCCTTTCTCTCCTGTAGGAGACTCAAAGGGGTTTACAGTCTCCTTGCCCTTCCCCCTCACAACAAATACCCTGTGAGGTAGGTGGGGCTGAGAGAGCTCCGAGAAGCTGTGACTAGCCCAAGGTCACCCAGCTGGCATGTGTGGGGGTGTACAAGCTAATCTGAATTCCCCAGATAAGCCTCCACAGCTCAGGTGGCAGAGCAGGGAATCAAACCCGGTTCCTCCAGATTAGATACACGAGCTCTTAACCTCCTACGCCACTGCTGCTCCTTGAATGAGTACTTGAATGACATAATAGGGGTCAACTGTAGGGGCCTTTGTTCAATCACTGCAAGAGAAGGAAAGTACAAAATTATTGGCTGAGACCTATCAGACTTTAAAAATCCAAAGCTACCCATATGGCTTTACTGTTAATACACATGTTGTAACAACAGCAAGGGAGAACTTAATTATCAGAAGCAGGGAAAAATAATAACTTTGGGTCAATCTTTCTTATGATAATGAGAATTAAAGGGCGATTTGGAACACCATCCAATAAAAAACTCAAAAGTTTGTAACGTGTCGTATGTATTTCATGACTTCAAAATGGGTGTCTTTATTGTTACTGGTTTTACATTCATAGTTGTATCTGAATGTGGATTTGGCGACCTGCAGGTGGGACTTAGACGTCTCTGAGCATTACAACTGATTTCCAGGCTACAGAAATTGATTCTTCTGGAGAAAACAGCTGATGTGAAAGCTTGGACTCTATGGCAGTATCTCTTGCCGAGGTTCCTCTTTCCCCAAGTGCACCCCCAAATCTCCAGAAATTTCCCAACCTAGAACTGGCCGTCCAATTTGAATGTTAACACTATCTGGTATTGGCAGAAAAATAATTGACAATATATATATGTTTTTGCTGGCTGGTAATTTAGTTTATTCTATTATAATTATTGTCAATCTCACAATGAATGTATCAAGATTGATAACTTCTTTATTTCCCCTTCAAGCCTATTGGTGCTCTTAATCCCAAAAGAGGTGCATTCTTTGCAGAACGCTACGAAACATGGGAAGATGATCAGGTTCCAAAGTTTCATTATGGTACTCATTACTCAACAGCAAGTTTTACACTCACTTGGTTGTTAAGAATTGTAAGTATAATCTTTAAAAATATTTTCTTGTTAAGCTGTAAGGAAAGCAACAGATAATTAAAACTATGCATACTTAAAACTGTAAGGCACTAAAACAGAAAATTTCAGAAGAGTAGATTAAAACCAGTAATGGTTGTTAATTGCAAAAAAATAGCTTCAAAACGGGTCAACTTTTTAATGATGAAAATGAAAAAAGAGCTTATTCTTAAAATGTGCCTTTTAAGTAGGTCCCTTTTCATGTTGTCTGCAATTATGCTTTGCATGATGATGTTTTACAATTGGAACATAATCTGATTTATTATGGATGGATTTAATTTTCATTATTGACAAGTTAAAACAAACTCTGGAGATATGATATTAAATAAGATTGTCATAACCCCCTTTCTCATATTATGTAGTAGCATACTTACAGATCATACCGCAATTAGTGAGATTTGATATATTTATGAAACAAAATATGTTTCCGTAAAATAAGCTGGAATGATGATTTATCAGATAGAAACTAATTTCTTTGGGAAAGCATTAACAGCACATCATTAATTAAATCTTGTTAGATTCCTACAAGCAGACATAAATCCTTGAAGTAATTTATGGTTCTTAGCTAATTTCAAGCAATCATGCAGTAATATGCAGTTAAGTGTCCTTTAACTAGGAGGAGGTTTTCCATTGTTCAGACATTTTTCTTTTCTTAACTGTAAGCTTAATTTTCTTAATTTTAAGCTTGCAAGCTTTAAGGAGACACAACAGAAAAGTTGCCTATATATTATACTTCTTGTGTTATACTGAGTACTTTGAAAGTAGAAAAAGAAATGTAGCTGTTTGTGCAACTAGGACGATTAGTACTTATGTTTGCTGAACTGAAGTTCCCCTTGTTCCATGGCAGCCTTTTATCTTGAGGGAAGTGTCAATACTGGCATGGAAGTACTGTTGAAAGAAAATAAGTGAAATATTTCAAGTTCTTGAGCATGTCTAAAATGGGGATTTGGATCCTGGATGTAGATGATATTCTTTACACTGTTACAGATGTGTAAATCCACTAGTTTCAATTAGATTAACACCTGTGCACCTGTGCGGCAAGATTATGATCATAGTTGATAAACCACTGAAATATTGATACAGATACATAAATAGCTTTTTATTCCTCTGATTAGTTCTCAGAGTAATGCTTATAATGTAAAAATTACCATTGTATTACAAACTGGGAGGAAGGTATCCACCTTCTTCCCAGTTTGTAATACAATGGTAATTTTTTACATTATGAGCTGTGACATTTATTTATGAGTTCCCATGTAATCTTCCTAACCACATGCTTACCATTTATTAAAACTGTATTGAAAATGTTGGTATGGTTGGTTTTTTTTCTTAGCATGAATAGAAAAATGAAGGCTATCACAAATGATTTCTGGAATGTGATTTTTTTTCTGAGTTATTTTAGCAGATAGAACACTTAAGGCTGAAATGGATCTTTTTTACTCACCACAGAAATGAATCTTACCATTAGAACTTTTAAAAATAGCCAAAAAATTTAAATGCAGCTAAAAAGAAAACCCTTGCTGAAACGTATTTCACAAAGTATTTCACTTTATGTTATTTTGCTGTTACTAGGAGCCTTTTACCACATTTTTCTTAAACTTGCAAGGCGGAAAATTTGATCACGCAGACAGAACTTTTTCATCTATTTCAAGGGCATGGCGTAATTGTCAGCGTGACACCTCTGATGTCAAGGTAAACTTTAGTGAAAGTCATGATGTATTTCTGATATTTAAATGTTTTTAGATGTTTTTAGACCAATAACTAAATGTTTAGGATCTATTTAAATTGTTTTTTCTCTCATAACCTGTTGAGAGCTTGCAAAAATCACAGAAATGAAAAAAAAATAGTATTATCATCTGATGGTGTACAAAACTACCTAGTGAATTCTCCTAAAACATGACACAGAAATTATAAGAAGAATAAGAGTTATATATGTCTGATTCATAATTTTATTTCACATCCCCATGGTGTAATCCATGCATTTGGGAAAAGAAACATGCTGGACTTTTGCTGGTTGCTCCTTGAAGTCATAAGGGCAGGGAAAGAAGTGGGGGACAACATGCATGTGGAAACCACGTTAGTGTCAACAGGCCACAGTATTATTGATTCAAGTAATCCGAATATGGCATAGAGCACAGATCCAGACACTGGGTGGCCAGTCTCAAGACTGATGAAACCCTCCCCAGCCTGCTTAGTGATGGTGGACCTGGAATGATAAGACTTGTGGTCCTCCCTGGGTGCAAGCTTCTGCAAGGTCCATTTGCCATCTATGAACAGAGCCAAGTGAGGGCCTCAAAGCTAATCTTAGATCTGTCCAATGCCTAAAACTACCCAAAGTTGCGACAAGTAAGAAAATAACAAGAATTGCAACTGTACTACAAACTGGCAATGGAGAGAGGAAGGGTGGTTGAATGGTGAGTAGCCAGTAGCCCAGCAGTCACATAGCCTTAAAAAGGGGAACCAAGACCCTTCTCAAGACCACCCCCAAGTAGTCTAGCTGATGTCTGCTGGTTAGATGCTACTGGGCTCCCCCAAATGGCTCGCAGCCACGCCCATGCTGCCTAACTCTGCTTGGGCATGAAACCTGCCTCCTGGTCCTACCCTTATCACTGTGACTGCAAAACACTCCCAGGTAAGTCCAGAGCCATGACTTATTGGGGAAAAAGATGCTTCTAAATAGCTTTGATTCTGAATGTTGCTGAAGCATTTTTTTAAACCTTCTGTAGAATGTATGCTCTGTTTATTAGATGATTGTGTTATTCATGTCGTGTTTTGGTTTCATCATGTTCTGATTTCGTTGAATAATGTATATGCATTTTCATCAGACCTCTGAATGAAGAACCAGTGCTGATATTGATAGTGAGTGAGGAGAGTGCTGACTATGGGTATCTCTGTGACACTGAAGATAACACAACATCCACAGAGCTGTTCCAGCTAATGGAACAACTGATTTTGCTAGCAGAGGAACGGTACACCCAGAAAGTGTTGTGGATGGGTTCAATAGGGTCAATCTATCTCACATTGCCCTCTTTATGAGAGTGAAGTTGGTGATTTGGGGTGTGAACATCAGAACAATTAAAATTGTGCCAGATCAGGCTGGTAAGGACAAGTGTGTGGGGGTGGGGCGGGGGGGCACTAACATATGGCAAAGCTGGAAGCAACTGTTCCTATGCTGTTCCTCACCTAAGCCAACAAAGAGAAGCATAGGTACAGTACTTCCTCCAGCACTGATTTTCTCTTTTCGTACTATGTTGACTTCATGGTGGTATAAGAAGATTCTGTTGTTCTGTGGAAGCAACAATTGAACAATTAAGCTCAGGCATAGTGTTGGAGTGGATTTTTTAATACCTTTTGTTTAAAATGTTTTTAGATTAGCCTGAGTGGAGATTAATGCATCATGTTACACACATATTGTTTACTATATGTCTGTGCATGTGTAGGTGTGTGCAGTCAGAAAATGGTGGCAGATGGAGCCCTTTTTGACATCCCATAATGTCAGTTAATTTGAAACTTTGTTGTTGTACTCTAAAACTATTATGTAAACAGGTTTAATTCTGGTTCAGTCTGTGAAGAAATTTTTAGCTGTTCATGATGTTTGAAGTAAAAATCTTTTACACTTTTGTCTGTTTTTACTAGTGTTTATAGACTTCTTATTTCTTAGATCATTACTAATTTTATAAGGATCCACAAAGAGAATATTGTGATCAAAACATGTGATGTAAAATTGAATTACATATTTTCTTTGCCACAAATTTGTGAAAATATATGTATTCAAATATTGTGTCCTCTTAGGAGTTAATTTAATTATCATTCCTGAGCTAATTAATAATGAAAGGAATCATGAAGACTAACTAAACAGAGATAATGCTGTTTTGTTGGTATTGGTGCCATATTTGTTCACAAAGAATTCAGAAATTAATTCTATCTTTTAAAAATAATCCTTTACACTGGTGAGCAGGTAGTTACTGAAAATAATCTGAGAGAATTACTTTTAAAATGAAACACATGGCTCTTAAATTTTACTATACTGAATCATCACTTAGAATAAATAAATGTAGTCTAAATTAACTTTTTATATTAATTTAGTCTCCATTTCAGTAGTTTTCTGAAAGATGGTTGTCTTTTTACAAACACATCTATATGCTTATGTGAACAATAGCAACTCCTGTTAGGAACAATATTACACCCATCCAGTAAACTTAGTGGGAAGAGCATAGCTTAGTAGTGAAACATATGGTGTGCCTGCATAAGATCCCAGATTCAGTGCCTGACATTTCCAGTAAAAGAATCTCTTGTTCATAGATACTCAAAAGGAGAACTGAGGAAACTTAACGTATGTAGATATATCAAAGAAAGTGAGGAAAATACAGTTGCACATTATCTTGAATTAGCAGAAGTCCAAAATTTTAACAGTGCAAAGGAAGTCACAAACAACTAACATGAAGAAGTGTGGATTAATTTTTGCACTATACAATGCTTCATTATATTTTTGCGATATTGTTATAGAAGTCATGATTGTATCTAAACGTGGCTTGATGATTTAATTAGTGATGCTGAGCTCCTCCTGGCCTTGATTCTAACGGGACCTTTCTGCTGCTCTTTTCTGCTGTGAGCATGCAGGGCATCATCCAGATGGCAGCGATATGAAAATGTAATTACCAATGCTTCCTAGCATCAAATAATGTTGCTATAGATGTGCAAAGATGGACTAAACTTAAACTTTCATGGTTAGGAAGAATCTCGAATGTCAAAATGAATGCTTTATCAAAACTTAATTTTTTATTTCAATTGCTACCAATCTACGTACAAGAAAAAAAGCTGAGAGAATGGCAAAAACAGATTAATAAATTCATCTGGGATGGCAAAAAGCCAAGAATAAGATATAAAGTCCTACAAGAGGAGAAAAAGAGAGGAGAATTGGCAGTACCCAATATCAAATTATACTTTCAGGCAGCCAGTTTGGTTTGGATTATAGATTGGATAAAGTACCCGTATCAGTGAATAATAAAATTAAATGTATTGTCGAAGGCTTTCACGGCCGGATTCAACTGGTTCTGGAGGGTTTTCCGGGCTGTGTGGCTGTGGTCTAGTGGATTTTGTTCCTAACGTTTCTTCTTAACGTTTCTTTTCTCTGTGATACACCTCTGAAGATGCCAGCCACAGATGCAGGCGAAACGTTAGGAACAAAATCCACCAGACCACGGCCACACAGCCCGGAAAACCCTCCAGAACCAATAAAATTAAAGGCAGAGGTTTGGGAAGTGTGTTTACATAATCGGTTATGGATAGATAAATCAGTGAAGGAAACAAACACAGATCAAAATGACAATCATATAATTAGAGATGGATTATTAAAAATCTGGAATACAATATCTCCATAAATGTCACCTGTAGAAGCATGTTATGACAGGAACGTGATAAAAAAAATACTGATTGCATAACTTATCAAGACATGATAGATGTTCCAGGAGAAATCAAATCCTGGCAAAGAATAACAGATGAAGGTAAAAAAAAATGGTGACTTTCTTTCCAAACAGTTTCAAGCCTAAAAAAAGAAATCATCTGAGCAAGAGGAGGGATAAGAGAATTGACAGAATTTGAAAAGGAAATTTTGCAGCATAAGAACATTTATTAGGATGAATATGTGACCTTTAATTGCAGTATGCTCCAGAAGCAGAGCAAGTGAGAACATGTATGATCAAATGGATGCAAAACTTTGAGGAAGAAATATCTTTCCAACAATGGGAAACTTTATGGACAAGATGAATAAAATTCACAGCTTCCCAGACTTTAAGAGAAACCTGGTACAAGATGTTTTAATGTTGATATATCACTCGAAGAGACATTGAGAAGATCAACAAGAATTATGAAGGGAAAATGTTGGAAATGTAAATAAGCTAATGAATTTTTTTAATCATATGTGGTAGTCATGTAGAAAAGTGAAAAAAAAGTGGAAGATACTCACAGAAATAAAAAAAATGTTAAAAATTAAATTTGTTGAGGAGGCCAAGACCATGCTATTAGGCATACTACCAAAGAACATTCCTAAAAATCTGGAAGAACGTTTTCAGTACTTACGACAGCTGCTTAGAGTGGTACTCACAACAAAATGTGAAACAGAATAATGCCCTAGCTTAGAAAATTGGAAAAATAAAGCAAGAGAATATACAACAATGGCAAAATTAATTAACTCTGTGAACAGAAGATCTAGACAAGAATTTCAAGATGAGTGGAAATTATATTTTGCATGCTATTTTTAAACGTAAAAGTATTTATGGAATGAGATGCATATGATTGAAATGTTATATACAAACTATTAATAATCTGTTAAGGCTCTAGCACCTTATTAACTGTGTTGAGAAAACGTTAAAAGAAAAAGGCTAAATTGAATAGAATCTTTGGCTAATAGAATAGAATCTAAATTGAATAAGAATCTTTGATTGGAAAATATGCCCATTATTTTATGATTTTATAGAACATAATTTTTGGCATAATTATTTTAACACTCTCAGTTCTCAGAATTGTAACCAAGATATGATTCTGTTTTATTGCCTTTTTTCTTTCTTTGTTATTATTGAAACAAACCAAAAATCATTAAAAGAATGTGTTACACATGATTCTCAGCTGTGCTAGGAGTTCTGCGAATCAGACTTTTAGTCCTACCCAGTGCTAACTTAATGCTATCCCCACTGCTCACAGCAGAAACTAGGCTTTAGCTTTAGGTCTTCACTGACATGAGGACTTTCTTTCCATCACTTTGTTTTGTTAAAATCAACGTAGAAAAGGAAGACATGGCAGTGGAGGCAGGTGAGGGGTGGGGTTGCCAGGTACCTGGCAGGGATGAGAAATCCCCTGCCCCAGTTCCAATTTTCTGCCATCAGTCTAAGTAGCAAAGAGATTATTTCTTTTTATGGCCAGTGGGTCTACTGTTCTGGGGAAAAACTAGAAATGGTGATAGTCCTTTTATAAAAATTGTTTTTTTCATAGAGTTCCTGGAAATTCCTAGAGAGGTGTGATGTTACTTCCAGGTTTTGCTAGAAGTGACTTCATGCTTCAGCTTATGGCTGCCCATCCATATCCCTACCCTTCTATCTCCCACTGGTGCCATGCTGTGCCTGGCAACCCTGGGGTAGTATAGAGATCTGAGCCATAGAATTGAGTCCATTTTGGATAGCAGTCCAAAATGGACTGCTGGAGCAGTCTGGTTCTGATTTGTGACAGATACAGACTCCTTCCGCACATGCAGAATAATGCAATTTCAATCTACTTTCACAATTGTTTGCAAGTGGAATTTGCTATTCTGTACAGTAAAATCCAGCTACAAAGTTCATTGAAAGTGGATTGAAAGTGCATTATTCTGCATGTGCGGAAGGGGCCACAGAGAGGCTTCATCTGCTGAACTGTGTTGCCCTCTCCTTCCATTGTGATGCATTAACAATTTGCTATTCCAGTCTATGATTCTGCTTTGCTAAATGCCACAATGATTTTGTAAGTGTTAAAATATTTGTACACAATGATAGTTTTAAAACCTGTTTTTATATCTAATTCACCCGAATTCAGTCAGTTCTCATACAACAACTTGCATAAGAGAGCATGACTGTCTTTATTTGCTATATGATCCATCAGATGAAAATTATCCGTAGTAAAAGTCGAATTGTAGTTAACTGTGTCAAAGTTCACATCTGTCTAATATTTTAAAGGTATTTTTGGAAGGTAAAATATGCTCTACATTGTATATAACTATGGAGTAAAAACATATGTTTGGCTGATCTGCAAAAAAAGAGAAGAAAACACATTACCACTTAGCTGGACCATAAAGATAAGAGAGGAATCCGCAATTTGAACATTCTTCCATCCTCCTATCAGACTGTTAATTGCATTGTTTAAGCCATGTAGGCAAAAGAAACTGATGCAAGGCATCATCACTTAAAAATTGAATTTGCAATTCAAGAAAAGCTTATATTGTAGTTCTGGATTAGTCTGTTGCTTTGATCACATCTCATGGCTTTCAAACAACTAGGATCGGTTGTGACCTCATTTAGGCTCTATTTTTATTTAATCTCATATGATACCAAATGACACAAATTGCTTCCAAATCTAGCTCATGAGATTCTTATAATATGGAATGCTTCTGCCATATTTTAGGACAGCCCCTCTATGAAGAATCTCTCTTGTCATCTTTTTGTCTTCATTTTTAATATAAACTGTAGGGTATAATGACTTAACTGATCTGGCACTTCCTAAACTTGTATTCTGTCCCATTTTAAGCTAAGTAAAACACTGTACCTGAAATAGTACATTGAACTGACCAGTAATTGTCTCATAAGTCATAAATGATAAAGATTATGAGAAGGATCCAGTCGAAGTGAAGTACTTTGAACGCATTTGCAAGTGATCCACTGCTAAATAGCCAAAGTGAGTTCCACTTACTTTAGTCAAAGAACAAAGTGCATGTTTAAACTCTCTTCATTAAAATGAGTGAAAGTATCAAACTTTGACTTCATTGTGCCTCATAGAAATAAGTTTCCCTTAGCACAGTGTTGCAGTATAGAAATATACAGACAAGTTCAGTCTGTAGGATTGAAGGTGGGAAATGATGAGGGTGGGAAGATCACAGTACAATAAAGGTAAGTTTAAATGCTGATTCAGTGACTAACAGCATTTCTTTGAAGTGGTTAGCTATGTTATACCCTGGAATATTTTATTAGTCTTTCAGATGCAATTGGACTTGCCTTTGCTATTTCTTTGTTAATTGAACACCTGCTGTGAAAGCATCCTTTCACCTCCCCCTTTATTCTGCATGCACAATAAAAACTTGTTGAGGACATCCTGAGAAAAATAACATGTATATTTTAGTGAAAATGTAACAGTTAGCTTGTATTTTGAAGCTCCAATGTAAGAAGTTGCTTTGGAAGGAGAATAAAAAAGACAATTTGGCTAAACTGAAAAAGTTAGTTTTGAGCTAGTGATTTTAACTAGTGATTAATACTAGTGGATGAAAATGCCACAGTAATAGGTAGCAAAATAGGAAACAATTGATTAACTAAAATGTCTTCATGGAACATGAGGATACGGAACATGAAGATATAGAAATTATTATTTGTAGTAGTAGTACTCCCACAAATGTAGTGTAGAGGTTTAGAGTGCTGCAATAGGATCTGGGAGACTCCAGCTCAAATCCTCAATCGGCCATGGAAATTTGCTGCATTACTTTGTGCTGGTCCTATACTCTCAGCCTAACCTATCTCTCAGCTTTGTTGTGAGGATAAAATTGAGAAGGGCAAATGTTATGAGCACCCTATGGGTCCCCACTGAGAAGAAAAGTGGATGATAAATGTAAGCAAATACATATTTAGCAATGGATCACTTGCAATGCATCCATATGCAAGTGCCCAGATCCTATCATCCTAAATAATCACTAAAACTAGTACAGAAATATGATCTCCTCCATTTTCTGGTATTTTTATAATTTTCACTACAATTCTTGTTCAGGATCCAGAACTTCATTTTCACCATTGGAAACAGGCTTTCAAATCAGTAAAAGAATCTAGATACAAATCAGTCAAAGAATCTGGATACAAATTTATAGCAACAGCAAATTGTTAGTATTTGCTCACTTTTTATCTACATGTTATCTACATTTTATTTACATTTTAAAAGTATCATTTAGATTTGTCTCTGTCTTTCTGATTTAGGTTCATTTTTCTTTGATAAATTCTGGACCCTCTTGAATAAAGATTAGAAGACAAAAAGAAACCATAGGCTATTGTCCGATCTTTTGATAGAGATTCCACTGAGACAGAGACTGAAAACTTGTCTGAACACTCAGCCCTGGACAGCACAAAATCATGAGGCAGATGCAGTGTCTATGATAATATATACTAGCATTGATAGTTATGGCTACATAGGGATCCAGGGAGAAGGGAAACAGATGAGTTCAAGAAAACTCAGGCAGGACTATAATAATAAAAATAGAAGAAGAATTAACATTGTATGTTTTAAGTGATCATACATTACATTAATAATCTATACAATAGCCCTCAGGTAACTTTCTTTGCAGGGCTGGAATTTAACTAGGCAATCCTAAACAGAGTTACATCCCTTTGACTTTAGTATGTGACTGCTTAGAATTGCACTATGGGAAATGCTATGAAGCCCTTTAAATAGTTTAAATACAACTAGATTTCTATGTATTTGCTTTGGAAATAACTAGTGATTTAAACTCATTGATGCCTTACAGTGTTAATTTTAATAAAAATTTCCTGAATACTGATATACTTTCTATATTTGTTAGGAAATATTAAAATGAATATAATTTCATAGATGAAATCAAAATAAGCTTAAACAGGCTGTAAATGTGAATATGACTGAAATGTACACCATTTTTGGTGTACATGACTGATATGTACTGAATATGACTGAAATGTACACCATTTTTGACTGCTAATTGAGTTGAAGTTTAAACTGAGAAAATATGTCTCTTTTTACATTGTCTACCTTAAACTGATCACAAAAATCCTGTCTATTATGTAATATGCTACACACTCTAATTTTTGTAGCCAATGGACTCCAAATTGTTTGCTGTCAAATAGTTTTCAGCCATTTGGTATTAAAGTCTCATTCTGATTTTGTTTTTGAGAAATTAATGTGATTGTATACAAACATGTGTGAGACAATGCTATACAGTGTTTCTCACAAAGGTTGAGGTGCTAATAGCTTAATTCCTGAGTGATTTTTTTTGCTTGCTTTGCTCTGGCAACTCTAGGCTGACCCTGTCTATAATCTGATGACCTGCTCTTGCACTCAGCTATTTGGAAGACTGTTCTGGCCATAGTTGACCCTGAGGGTGGTATCTGGAAGACCACTGCTCCAATGACCCATGTCAAGAGTGGATTTAGAATCTGAGCTACTGGGCCTCTGATATAGTTAGGCACATACAATGTTTTTCTGCTTATTAAATACCATGTGTTTAAAGAGAAAACCACTTTTACACCAGTTGTTTAGTACAAAATTATTTCCTGGATTAATTCAAGGTTTTGTTTTTCATTTAAGAAGTGAACTTTCAAAGAAACTTTTATTTCCCCACAAAAATCTGTTGCATTGCATTGGTTAACCATGGTTTTGTTAGATGGAAATTCATATAATGATTCCGTACAATATATGTTTTTAAAATGGAAACCACATGTTAAACATTCTAGAAACACAAAAACAGAAAAGCAGTACTTAACCAGCCAACCTTTGAATTATCCGTAATTTATAAAAATAAACAATATATTGTCACATGTTTAATTATAGAAAGATAATTAGACATGGAAGGAAACATATTTTTCCTTGCTTTTGATCCTTATGGCTAATTGTTTGACATTTGAACTAATTAAAGTTTGTATAGCTTCTTTTGACTGTTTTAATAACAATAAATTGCTGCATCACATACATTTTGATGATACAAAATGAAGATAACACTTATGCTGAATGTAATTCCAGAAAAACATTCTATATTACCAGTGGTGGGATTCAAATAGTATAATATAATATATACTCTATTAGTGTAAAAATCTTTTAAGTATTAATTTTTTTAGATTTGTAATTGTAATTGACAAATATAGAGAGGACAGTGACTTGTCAGATACCACATACAGCCAAGAAGTGCTCATGTTGCTTCTTAAAGTTGTGATAGTAAAAACCAGTTGATGATGTCTTTTGGGATGAGAGAGGCTGGTCATCAAAAAAATTACAAAGAAATATTTGCATTCCAGGGCTTGACTTAAGATGCAGATAGACCAGGGGGAGGGAACCTGCGGCTCTCCAGATGTTCAGGAACTACAATTCCCATCAGCCCCTGCCAGCATGGCCAATTGGCCAGGCTGACAGGGGCTGATGGGAATTGTAGTTCCTGAGCATCTGGAGAGCCGCAGGTTCCCTACCCCTGAGATAGACTATTTGATTTTTGAAATGAAATATGTTTTCAATAGCTTATTATTGTTGAGAAAACTGCAATGTATATTTTATGACAGCTTTCACGCCTAGTGGATATTAGAATGCTACTGAAGATGGTGATCTTTTTAAAATATGAAATAGTAAGATATGAATATAAAATTATAGTTAAGTGTTTAAAGATTTCATCTAAATTTTGTTTTCATCATAAAATGTCTTAATTAGATACTTTTATGGATTTAGATGCCTTGTTTTTTGTTTTTTTTGTATATTGATTTACAGTCAAAGCAGAACACATCTGTGTTTAGGCATTAAAAGGCACAGACATATTTCCAGGAAATTCTTCCATTCCCTTGTTAATCCTCCTTTTTTTTTTTTTTTTGCTCTCAGCAAATGTTATTCAGTATTTTCTAGATGTAACGAATACTAACAAAGCCAAATTGGTATCAAGAAGTCCTGGCTGCTCTTCCATTGTACTTTTAAGTTTTGATATATAAGAGGAGAAGGCTGAGATAAACCAATTTATAACATGTCACTGCTTTTCATTTCCATATAGGAACTCATTCCTGATTTTTATTATCTTCCTGAGATGTTTGTCAATGAGAATAATTACAATCTTGGAGTGATGGATGATGGAACTGTGGTATCCGATGTTGAACTTCCTCCATGGGCCAAAACCCCTGAAGAATTTGTCCGCATAAACAGATTGGTAAGATAGCAATCACATGTTTTGTATGTTAAATGTCTCTACTTAGAATGATATTTGCTTTTTCTGCACAAAGCTAGAATTTACACAGGTTGAATCTATTGAAGTTTTTTAGATGCATCCAAAGACTTCGGTAAGAATAGCTTTTTTGGGGGGGGGGACTTTTTCCCCCTTAGAACAAGTCTTTGTGCTTATTGTTCCTCATCTTAATTTTGATAGTATGTACACACAAAATGCATTGATACTTCTACTTGGCATTTTCTCAGTTTTATTTTTGATAATGTAATATTTCTGAACCTAATATTTTATGTCAGTTTCTCAGGTTGTCAGATTCATGGTTACCTTTGAAATTGCTGGCATTACTAATAGATTGCTTTAAAACGAACAGAAATATGGAAGTCTCTGCATTAGTTATCTGGTTAGTAACATTTCCACGAGAAACTCGCACAAAAAAGAATGGAATTTCAAGGCTTCAGCCTTCCACCTCCCACTTCACTAGGCTTTTCATTTCCGCATCTTTTCATCCCCATTCAATCTCTCTCACTTAACCTGTTTTTCCACAGACTCACTGAAAGCTGATACAGATATTAACTATTTTTTTCAAAACCCAGAACCTTGGTTTTCAAAACCTGAGCACCTCAATCAGTGCTAACCACTGGTAACCAGTGCTAAGGGTTGTTTTGCTCATATTTGTCAATCTTTATTTTCTGCTGAATACTTTGTATGGTGTATATCTTGACATCGGAATCTTCAGGACTTACTTAAGGAGAGCTCTATAATATGGAGAAAACAATCCCTCCTCCTTAAATCTTCTTGACATCTGGGTTTATTACTGAGATACTGAGCTGGATTCAGACTAGATTCTCCATTAATTCTTGCTGCAGACTCTTTCCATGTTATTCCTCAGGATCTGCTATTCCCAGAAGTACTATGATGTGGAGATTTGTGGGCTGCAGCAGCGGGGCAGGGGGGAAGAGAAGAGAGTTCTATTCTATTGGGGTAAACATTATTCTGGATCCAATCCATTATCCCCAAGATACTTCTTCCACCTATGGCAGAAGGTCTAGTGGCCTCTATGGGATAAAGTGATCCCTCATGTCTTTAAAAAACAAGATCCTTTGCTGTAACGATGGAATTAAGAGCACATTTCTTTACTGTACAAATAATGGCAAATGTAATACAAGCCATGGTAAATAAAAATTAGATTTGTGGTACAAATGAGGCAATTCTTGTATCTGCAGAATTATTTGATCATGTAATGTGCTTTTTACTATTGCTTAAATGTCCATAATATTAGTTTCTCAGGCATGGTAATTTCTTCCTTCCTATTTTTTTAGCTAATTAACAAGATGCCATTGTTTGGTTTCTGTGTTTGCCATAGCTTTTAACCTAAAGCATTTTGAAGGGTAAATCAAAATACATCATGTAGGCACATGTGGATATGTAAACAGTAGTTTCCATTGAATCCAAAATACTATGTATGTAAATACTTGATTAATGAATGCTTTATTTTGGGGTTACATGAAATATGCTGTAGCTTTGTAATTACATAGCACTACTAAATATATTAATGGACTGACTCAGTCTTTTCATGAGATTAGAAAAATGTGAATAGGTAACAAAATTATATATTTGTATGTTTTGTATATTTTCCATTTTAATAGTTAGACAAAGAATGCTTTCTTAAATCATATGATTAATTCCCCAATCTGTTGCAAAACCCAAATTGTCCATTTATTGCAGTGTTACAACTTCCTAGATCACAATAAATTACTATGGTAGTTTAAAGTGCCCATTTTGTAAGCCATCACATACAGATTTTCCCCCTTTCAGTTCAAACTCTACAGATTTTTGTGCAATGATTGGACCTCATGAAATGCATACTGCTTTGATCTGTGACCTTTTTGTGGTGCTAATCGGGTTCCTGATATCATTATACCTTGCTCATTAATCATATTTCCTACATCCCATCAGCCAACCAGACAGCTCAAGCCTCTGTTTCAGCTCTGTGCCTGGCAGGTTTCTGCTTTTCCAGATTATTACACTGTGATACTTTGGCTTCTCATAACCAGACCCACATCAAGCTGTGTACTACAATTAAAGTCAGATGGTCCTCAGGTTGAGCAGGGATAGTGTTGCAGCTGTCCATCTCTTATTGGAACAGACTAGCAAGGGGAACAGATGATATATAGGACGGTGCATAATAACAGATTGTTCAGTACCAGGTCAATAGCAGGGGTTTGCAGTGCTAATTGGCATACATAGTTACTTTAATCTGAATCCCAGTATTAAATATAGCATACAAAATGTACTTTCATTAAAATCAGATTAAATATATATCAGGTTTTTTGGAAATGGGAAGTATCTGTGAAGATAATCTTTCATAGTGAAATAGCACTCACCAGTTAGCTGAATTTAGCTGTCTAATGCAGCACTCCATATAACGTTTTGAAGATTACAAACTATATTTTGGTTATGCATTAATTCCTTCTTGTTTTCTAAACAAAATATTGTTTCAATATTTCTTGTTTTCTTACCTAACAATATTTTTTGTTTTATTAACAAAATATTGAATTGATCAGCGTGTATTTTCTTAATATTCTTGGTCCTTAAAGTGTAAATCAAATTGATTAGCCTTTTTTCTGTTTTAGCCTGTTTTGAATAAATGCTTTTTGTTATTTATACTTCATCATTTCAGGTGGTCAACTGAAATTATAAATCTTGTTCAAAATATTTATACTACTTTTCTACTGGGTCTTCTGAAAGTTGTTTACTCCCCCCCCCCCAAAAAAAATTATAAAATCAATGTATGAAACAACTAACCGGCAGAAAGAACATCAGCAGATGAAATAAATCTTGCAGGGCAGCAATATTGTTTTATGTATCTGAAAGAAAGGTATGTTGTCAAGAAAAATATCTTACATTCTCATTCAAGTTACAGGTATGTGCAGGGCATAGCCTTTTTTGCAGTGGGAGTTAATCTTAAATTCAGTGTAGTTTTTCTTTAGGATAAGTACAGTGACTAGGATTAGTACAGGATAAGTACAGTGTAAAGCCAGACACCCCCGCCCCCAGCCAAAAATACCTTTTTGAACCTGCACCCGGCAATCCTGATCCCAAGTCAGCTTTTTCAGGATCATTTCAAGATAGCTGGCTACAGCTGCTAAAAAAGCGGGGGAAAAGCTCCTGTAGGCATTTAAATTCCATATATGTAAAGATGGAAACAGTCCTTGACTGATAGTTGTTTGGGATAAATACTTTTCCAAAACTGCACTCCTGGACAAATGAATCCACTTGATAGAAAGGGCTTTGGATGAACAGCTGTTACTTGTATTATCTCACCCCCCATAGTGCAAATGTATTTTTTGTGACGCCTTTCCACCAGTGAAACTACTTGTGAAGAAGGTTACCGTGAAAAGTTCCAGTTTGGTTAAAGCCCTTGTTTCCATAAGATGAATATTAAAGCTCCATGTAGAACAGTCTATTCACATTTCATGTGTATTTCATTTTGAAGTATTGATAGTTATCTTAAAGAACAAACATCTTCATGACTTTACGATACTGCAGGGCAGGTTAATGGATTATAAAAGAATTCAACCCAAAACAGATAGAATAAAACCTTAAGCGTGGTTAGTTGCTGGGGATGGGAGTGTGAAGAGCAGGTCGTTATCTGGGGTGGGGATATGCTTTAAGCATGTTTCTGTTTACATTATATCATGTGAAATGTTGGAGGCTATACCAGTCTAGAAAACATTAAGCAGGGACTTCCTGCCAACTACCATGGCAACAGTTCTGGGCTTCCAACCAAGCAACCTGTCCTTGTTTTTTGTGTTCTTTTTTTCCCTTTGACCAGCAATTAATTAATTAGAGGACTGACATTTCAACAAGGTGTATTGTGCAGCCTATTCACATTATGTTGGTCAGTTCTGAGATTGTAAGCAAAATCTGTGCATGAGCTCAGAACACTTGAGTATATCTTAGGAGCATTATTCAGTTTTATACACCTGGGAGTCTTTTCTATTCTATGTAATCTGGTACATGAGTGTTAAATAAACATTAATGGTAGTAATCTGCTGTATCAAAATGGTGTGCCATGTTCAATGCTAACGTAGATTTCATACTTAAAATGTCTCTAAACTAGTCATGATACATATAGCAGTTGTGGTACAACTGTAGTTTCATATCCTTAAAGCAAAAAGATACCATTATTCTTATCAGTTATTCTTATCTTCCTCAAAGAGTCATAGAAGCCATATTGGAGTTGTGAGGTGTTTTAGAAATATATGTCCTTATAATCAATTCATGAGATGGACAGTTCTCATTTCTGGCATGTAACTTTAATGTTCCATATTTGCATTTTATTTTGGAGATAAGTGGAAACATGGGATTGCAGTGAGAATATTTTCTTCTGCTCCATTTTCTGACTACTTCATCTTGCAGGACCTCTAATTAGAACAGAAGAATAAAGATTGTGTGTCCTAAGAATAAAGCAGGATTTAATTAATACTAGCTCTGAAAAATGTGTTGGGTGGTATTTCACACCAAATTCCTGCTGAGAACCCTCATCCCCTGCTCTTATTTTCTGTTGCTGCTTCTGTGGTTAGTGGGGGGGGGGGTCTAAAACCCCAGAAGTGATCTCAGTCTGCTCTAGAAATTACCAGAAATACTGTAAGTTTCCCATAGAGTTTCCAGTGATTCCTAGAGAGGTGTGATGTCACTGCCAAGTTTTCCCAGAAGTGATGCCACTGTTCCCTGACAGTTCCATCTGTTTTCTCACCAGACTCCGTCTGGGTGCCAGACAATGCTTGACAATCCTACATATGCATGAAACAAACTATTGGTTAGTATTTAAGACACCCTAAGATTCCTTTTGTGTTTGAGAGTTTGTGGTATAATACTGCAGTTGGATTTTACGCACAAGCAATTGACTTCTGTGTATTGTCGAAGGCTTTCACGGCCGGAATCACTGCGGTGTTGTGTGGTTTCTGGGCTGTATGGCCGTGTTCTAGCAGCATTCTCTCCTGACGTTTTGCCTGCATCTGTGGCTGTGGCTGTGGCTGGCATCTTCAGAGAATCTTCATCAGATCCTCTGAAGATGCCAGCCACAGATGCAGGCGAAACGTCAGGAGACAATGCTGCTAGAACACGGCCACACAGCCCGGAAACCACACAGCACCGCAATTGACTTCTGCTGATAGGTTCTATCTGCGGAGATTTTAACTGTGCTAAGTAATACTGATGTAGGGTGTTCTCTTTGAGTGAGCCCAGGAAAACTTCATGAAATCTATAATGGAAACCCAGTACCAAATGCAGAACTATTGCCAGTTCATTATCTCAGCATATTCTTGAATAGGATCTGATCTTTTGGTCTTCTAGCTACTTTCAGTTTAAGCAGGGAATAGAAAATCTAAATTCTCTCTTTAGGCACAACTGTGTACACAAACATTGGCAAAATACATGTCACAAGAGAGTTTCAGAGATAGATGTGATACAAAGACCTAGGAGGTGCAATCTCATATCATATTGTATATTTAATTTATATACCGCCCTCCTCAAAAGGCTCAGGGCGGTGCGTTCTGTACATTCTTCATCTAAAAGCATACTTGTTCATCCTGTTGGCAGATGACAGACCACTAGTCTTGGCATATGGGGACAGATTTTAACCATCTGCAGCACTTTTCAATAGTGAATAGCATCCATTCCATTATATTACAGAAAGTAAGGTATTCAGAGACATGACAGAACAAAAAAATAAGCCCCCTGTTGATTGGTAACCATATTTTTTTTCGGTGAGTAGATGTTGGCCCTCATCTTGACAGTGTTAATGATTTCAGTATGTTTACCTAGTCTCAAAAAATTGAAATGAGACCATGGATTGAAATTGAATTGAGACCATCTTGTTCCTCTCTGAATTCCACTTCTTAGCTATCTTGGAGAACTACAGGCAGACCATGATGACATGCATATAGCAACTCATTTCCCCTGTATCCCTCTCCCACACTGTTTCTTCTTCCCCAACTCCTGGCAGCCCTTATAGCCTGTCTCCTTTTCTTGCTTCATTCCGACCTGCCATCTTTTACCCTTGGCAGTGGCAGATTCCGCATGGGCCAAAAACAGTGGTGTGAAAATGGTTTGAAAACAGTGTAAACCTTTTTACACTGTTTTCACACCATTTTCACACCACTGTTTTTGGCCCATGCGGAATCCGCCTGTCTCTCTCTCTTCCTCTGCTTTTAACTGATAGAAACTAAAGCTTGGAAGGTTTGGCAATCTATATATATAAAAATCTATCAGTGTGTTTTCTGCTGACAGGTAATCTCCCAAACTACTGGACCGATTGCTTTTAAATTTTCACACAACGTCACATTCACTTGCAGCCAGGTTTCCATACTGTTTCCACACCTGTTGTGAGCATGTCACAACTGTGTCCGTTATTGTGTACATGCCACACCTGTGACAGTTGGAACCACAGTTCTGTTCCGCAACAGCGCCATCTGCTGGCTGTCAAAGCAACACCCTCTGATACAAGGAAAACAACCATGCCTTCCTTAAAAACCGCTGCCATCTGGAGTAAAACGGATGGGGCCCACCATCTGGACATGGACCACCCACCCTAGCGGAGGAAGGAATAGGTGAGGGAGGGTCTGGGGGTTTGCTGGACCAAACACTCTGAAATTTGAACACAACATAGCTCATGCCTCCCGGCATGTTTTCAGCTACGTATTTCGCCTGCAAGGGAAGGGAGTGAAAGGGACAGGTTCAGCCACCTGGACATGGCCCACTTACCCTAGCAGAGGATGGGGAACTTTAGGGAGGGACGGGGCGGGTTGCCATGCAGGGGAACAGGAGAGAGGGAGGGGAGCAAGGGGCCCCTTGCCCCTCCCCTCCTTTGCAAGCATTGTGCAATGACACATGTTCAAACCGTTCGCTTCCCCTTTTCTTTCTTTTCCACTTCACCAGACTTAGCCACAGCAACGTGTGGCCAGGTCCGCTAGTATTGTTATACTTGCATAACAAAATGACCTCTGAGATCTCAAAACACAGTCTGACAAGATCTTGTTGGGCATTCATTTCTTAAAACTACAGATGTTCCTTGTATTATTTGTTTATTTAAAACCCTTAAAAAACTTTTTAAGCATATTTGGGACATCTCTCAGGTTTGTAGACATTTCTCCTGTCTGTCCCTGGCTCCATTCTGGAGATTTTTGATGCACAATCTAGGGCCAGTTCAGAATGAGATATAATGATGAAGGTACAGCACCATCTTCTAATTGATATATTGTCCTGGGTTTCCCTTAAGTCTGACTGGCGTATACTGTATTCATTCCTTTGTAATAAGAAATATGTAAATAAAGTTTTACATTCATTTAGAAATTCTGTATCTTAAGGGCAACATTTTTCCGTGTGCCTGCAGTTTTCATGAGTTCGTGAAGCTACAGTTTTCATTATCTTACATGTTCCCATTAATTGATGGAATGCTACATGAATTTAATTGCCTTGAGGGTAGCAGAGCCATCCCTTATCTCATGTATCTTTCTTGTTTATAAGCAACATTAATGAAGAAGTGCAAATGACAGGGAGATTTTTTAAAAATAGTTTGTAGCACAAATATCAAATTGATGTGGTACCAGTTGGGTGGCTTATACAGTTCACTTACTGAATGTAAAAATAACTTTTTAAAAAACAGAGCACAGATTGAAAAGATAAAGGTCTAGTTCAGATGTATATTGCACAAGGTGTGTGGCTGGTATATTACTGTATTAAAATGTTTGCATTTAAAAGTCCTCAGATATCTGTCTTCATTTTCTGATCTTTGACCTGTTGTTTCTTTCCATTGCTGGTTCTTTGTCAACTTTTCCTTTAGTCACCAGCAACCCTACTTGCTACTCAGTTCACAAACTGCAACCGTAAAATGTTGGTGTAATTGTTTGCACATAAACTTATTGTTGGCTAAAACAGAAGAATGTTGAAGATCAGAACAATTCATAATTATATTTAGGACACTCAATAAATATTTAATAAGAATGTGCATTTTCCTGTCCTTTATCCAATCAATTTCTGCACATTTGTATCTTGCATTTAGGCAATGGTGTGTGAACAAATCTGAGGAATTCTGAACAGTTCTCTGGGCAAGTAGGAGGTTTGTGACTCACTGATTAGTAGATAAAGGGTAATACCTCTTAATTTGGGGTCATGAGTGCTCAACTTGTCTTGTGCTGACCTTTAGACATGACATTTCTAAGTTATGTCATTCATGGGATTGAGGGGCAATTTCAAATCTTTGCTTATTTGGAGCTTCTCTCCATACCATAGTGTTCAAAGCTTACATGCTTGTATAGAAACATAGCACACACATAAATACATTTAGATAAATTATTTATCTACTGTCTCAGAACCATACAGCTCAGCTTAAGTAGTTTGCAATATACACAATAGACTGGGGCAAAAAAAAAATCCAGATGAAATATTCAGGAGTTTCAGGGACCAGTAAGATTATAGCCACTGAAATGTTCTTGTTAGACTTTGTTTTTAACTAGAGCTTAATTTTTTTTAAAGAAATAATTTAATTGGGACTCAAAAATAATCACTATCAAATAATTTATTCCAGGAATTTCAGCAAAAAAAAAGATCATTTGACATCAAGATTATTTAGAAATTGTCTATAAATGTAAACTATTTTAATAATACTCTGAAATGTATTGCTTAATAAGAAATTAGTATTAGCCAATTCCCTTTTCCTTTCATAGTAATTAATAATACTACCATTTTTTTGTTTATTTGTTTCTCTATAGCATTGTGGTGCATTTGTGAACCTCCAGAAGGTTTCTGGGGTTTTTTCTGATCTTTCTCAAACCTATTTTGTTCTGAAGTTTTGAGAAAGTTTTGAGAAACATTAAAACTTGGATGGCTGCTTTATGGGTGTGTAAATTCAGATTTTCTGGCCCAAATGATAGCCATTTTCCACTGACTCTATCGCCATAGCAGCCATTTCCTCCATTGTAACTAACAGGTATTTTTTAAATTGGTACTAGAATATTGTTATATCAATATACCATTGCAACAATAGGTGTAGCAGATCTTCTCAATCCTCAGTGTTCTTTTTCTTAAAGTCTCTACTTCTTTCCTTATGGATATATAAAGCTATTGTTGCAAAAGAATGGCCTAAAGACTTTTAAAAAAATGAAAGTTGGAAATTCAAAGAACCTACTACACCAGTGGTGGCAAACCTAGGCACGGGTGCCAGAGGTGGCACTCAGAGCCCTCTCTGTGGGCATGCGCAGAGTCCCCCTCCCACACATATCTAGGCTGGCCTGGGCCATTGGGCTCGATTATTAGCATTAAACCTAAGACCTAGTTTTGGGGAAGCAGTTTAGGTAAACCCTGTTAAGTGCTGTTAAACTCACTGATTTTCATGCGAAGAACTAAAGCGCGATCCTTTACCTGGGAGTAAGCTCGGTTGCTGGCAATGGAGCTTACTTCTGTGTAAACGCACACCTCGGAGCCAACCGCTTTTTCTAAACTAAAACCTCAGTATTCAGGTTAAATTGCCGTGTTAGCACTTTGCGATAAATAAGTGGGTTTTGGGTTGCAATTTGGGCACTCTGTCTCAAAAAGGTTTGCCACCACTGTGCTACACCCATCATTCCAGCTGTATATCAATATCACAGTATTTTAGTGCTGATTTTAAAATTGCAGAAACCCTTGGTGGTCTAGAAAGGGGGCGGATTACCACTTTTAGGGGATTGGGGAGAAAACAGCTGGTAAACCTGCCATGTGGAAGCCCTGTTGCTGTTTCACTTTCTTTGAAGCTGCACCATCAACAGGAAAAGCACAAAATCCAATCACTGTCCGGAAGACACTGGTTTATTTTCTCATGCTGGACACCTCTCACCAGACACTCTTCTGTCTGTTCAAAGTTGATCCAAAATTCTGGCAGTTTTGCAATTTTTGGTGAGATACTTTTCTTATTTCTCATTACTTGCATCTCAAACTCTGGCAGGGAATTTATTTTGAGGAAATGTTCATTGTTTGGTTTTACATGGAAATGGTAAATATTTTAAATATTTGTTTTTGTAGGCCCTCTGTTCAAGTGAAAAGAAATGTATTAGACTGTATTTGCATCAAACATTAATAGTATCTTTTGTTTTTCCTGTTGGCTCCGCACATGTTTGAAAGGGTGAATCGGGAAAAGAGTGTTAGTGCGAGCAAAGGACAGCAGGCTATCTGTTTATCTAAATTATCTGTTTGAGGAATTTTGGCTGCAGGGTGGGGGGAGAGATGGTGGGAGGTATCAAAAATTATTCTGGGGAGGAAATGTGCTGTAGGCAAAATGTTGTTAGGTGGAGCTTAAGCAGTCAATTTATCTGTCTTACTTAGGTGAGCATTATATAGTTGTTTTAGCAGCCACAAATATTGTCAGAGCAAATAAATTCCAAGGTAGTATTTGTCAAGGCTTTCCAACAGAAGGGGTTTTTTCATCCAATAACTTTTATTTTATTGGGTATTTATTTAAAAAATCAACCTGATTGAAATACAGCGCATGATGGCCAGCGCAAAAACATAAAATTGTGTTGATGCAGAAGTTTGGAGGCTGCAGAAAGGCGTGGGAAACATTTTAAAAAGATTGTACAGCAAGTGAAAATGTTTTTTTTTTAAAGTATCACTACAAAATAGCATGCAAATAAAACTTTTTCAGGCAGGAAATAAAACGTTTCGGGCTACAACCATGCCAAACTCCATGGAAGAAACATTTTATTTCCTGCCTGAACATTTTTTATTTGTGATGTGTGAAAAGAGCCTAAGACTTCCAGTTTCTTATTTATTATTTCCCCTCTGGAAAAGGGATCCATCTTTTAAATGTTTACTCATCTGTGGTCTGTAATGGTATCACATGCTTAGGTTTTGGGGACAGATTGAAAGGCTACATGCAGATATTTTCTACTTTGTACTGTTGAGGTAACTTATTTCTAAACATTTCTGCATCTTTATTGTTGAAACAATATTTAATGTGTATGTGTGCGTGCGTGTGTATACCCACACACACACACATCACGTTCTGCCAGTGGTACAGACAGAAAATTATCCATACTTTCTCAAATTCACTGTGTTATACATCTAGCTATCAGAGCCATAAAACATAGACCCTTCCTTTATCCTGTCTTGTTTACCATGCTAAAGAAAAATTGATGTACAGTACATTCTAGCCTTAAAATGTTATCACAGGTATGTCAAGTATAGAAAATTCTAGGTAGGTACTCTTCATTCCATTACTACAATGATTAATTGGAAAGATTTTCTCACTTCAATCAGAGCTACCTATGCTCAAACAGTAAAGCCAGCATCCTTTTCTAAAGTTTTTCTATGACAGTGGGCATTCACAGAATTGTATTTTCTCATCTAAGTTGTTGGTTGGTCATCTTAACATCTGGTCCCCTTCACCTATCTAACAACTTGGGTCTCCATACTTCTGACAAGACATCCTGTATTTTGAATCCATAGTGGCATATTTCCTAGTTCTGTGACTGATAAGTGGCTGTTTCTGCTTTGAGATTAATTCTGGATGCTGTTCAAGGCCGGTCAAAGCTAGTTCTCCAGGTAGTAAAAAATTATGAGCAATTCATTCTCATGCTTCTCTCTCAGCTTATGAGAGGGTTTATGTGTTACCAGGGAAATACTCAGCTGGATGTGCTAGCATGTCAAGTCGTTTCAGGATTTTCTTTCCCCTTTTCCATGGAACATAGCCAAGGGAAAACATAGCTTTCTTTAATACCTCTTACCTTTGAAACATCACCTTTCATAAATCTAGAATAGCTTTCAGTCATCCACTTCTAAACTATTCCAACGTCCCTGTTAATGGTCACTAAACCAAAGACCTGTAACCCAGTACTTGTGTCTCTATGGATTCCACATAGTAGAGGGTCGTACTTATTATGCTTTCTGTGGAGACTAGATCAAAATGTCTTGTGGCAGTATTGACATGATAGCCTTTATTGGCATTCCAAAATACAATAAAACAATAAAACAATAAAACAATAAAACAATTGTCCATAAGAGACAGATAGATACAGCAGCCATTCAGAGTCTTATCAATAGTTTAGTCCAGGGGTCCCCAAACTACGGCCCGGGGGCCAAATGTGGCCCCCTGAAGGCATTTATCCGGCCCGCCAGGCATGGCGGCGATGGCTCCATTCATGTGCAGTGGGGGCTCGAGGGAGAGGAGGAACCGGCCCCAACAGCCGTTGATTGCAGTTACATGATGGCACCCCCAAATCTCCATGAATTTTCTGACCCAGAGTTGGAAACCTTACATGTGGCAACGCCTGCTCCGCCTTTCCCTCTCGGCTACTCCATGTGTTGCTCTCAGGCTTTCTGTTCCGCCTCACTCCCATTGGCATCAGCCAGGCTGGCGAATCGCTCGCTGGCTGCTAGGGAGAAAAGAACCCAGGAAGATACCTGATCCTGGGTTAGATGGAATGCTTCATTGGGAAAGTTCTGCTTTTTTTTTTACAGGGGAAGGTATTCCACAGCCTCCCCAACAATATTTGGAGCCCACCCTGTACTTGACATACTTTGGTCACTGTTCTAAAAATAGACCATGACAGAAAGGCTGAAAGGTAAAATCAAACATTTTACAATCATTTGTGCATAGGAATTTGTTCATATTTTTTTTTTAGTCCGGCCCTCCAACAGTCTGAGGGACAGTGAACTGGCCCCCTGTTTAAAAAGTTTGGGGACCCCTGGTTTAGTCCAAATGGACTCATCAAAAGTGCCATTCCTATACACCTCTCCACAGACCTGACTGAAAACCCACCAACAGAGCCCAGGCATCACAACTGCATACAGTATCAACACTCCACTATAAAACACAGAGTTTGTTAGAGTGGCACCTAACACAGAACAAGGGATAGGGGGCGAGGAAATGGGCAAACAATTGATTTGACTCCCATAGGTTGCCACAGCCTTCAGTTGTCACTCACTCCATCTAGCAATTGTGGCAGTATTAGCCGGCATTGATGTGGATCCAGCAGTCATAAAGTCATAGAAATTCTTCTCTTACACAACATGTATGGAGAATATGAATATTGTGGGAATATTGACCAACTTTCCTCATGGCATATGTGACCAACATTGGCTGTTTCTTAAATCCAAGCTAAAGTATTGCCAGACAGACAGTTGTGGCTGTGATTTTTTTTTTTGGGGGGTGGGGGGTGTTTAAGCAATCCATGGCTGGTTATTCAGCTAATCTTGGTTACCAGTTCCATGGACTAAGAACGTCAGTTTTACTTATGCCTCTGTGCATTGCCATAATATTTTGTTACTTTTTCCTGCTTCTTTGCTTACATTGTTGAAATGTATGTTAAAAATTCTTTATTGTACATAATTTATCCATGCCTTTTGTCTACACGCATTTTTACTTAAGTGGGTTTGCTTTATTTTTTACTTGTGACTCCATTCTACACATGTGCACACATGTACACCAGATGAAATTAAACTAGGGGAAAATATCTCCCAAGGTTTACTTTACAGATTAAAATAAAAATCACACACCTCACCCAAGCTCATCATCACACAACTCTCAACATAGATAATGTCAGAGATACCAAGGTGAAGTTTCTTGGGAGTTTTTTTTTAACACAAAACCTTTATGAAAACGGATGCTTAGTTTTCTTTCAGAGTATGCAATTAATACTGAAAATTATGGACAAAAGACAGGGAGACTTAAGCCATGAAACTTTACTTTAGAGTAAATAACATCTCAATTCAATATTGCCAGCAGGTTACTATTAGAAGGCACCACCCATACAAAAGTTGGAAACAGAAAATATTTACTTGGCAAGACCCTTATTTTTTACCACACAAGAGTGTGAGACAGAAAAAAACCAAATTTTCGGAAATAAGGATGAGCAATCACTGGACCATTTCACAGAATCATAGAAACTCAGGCCTGCGAAATGGCGGTACACCAGAATATATGTGTAGGCTGCGGCAGCTCTGGGACCACCTGCACAGGACTGTTCGCACACTCCTGTGCAGGTGGTCCTGGAGCTGTCGCAGGCTGTGGAGATCGCATGAAGGCGCCTTCGTTTTGTTTGTAAACTTACCTTCTCTTCCCTGCACAGCAATACAGGGACGAGGGGACACGCCCTCATGGCCATGGCAATGCCCCGGGGGTTGGAGAGCAGGAGGCGTGTCCCCTCGTCGCTGCAGAGTTGTGCAGGGAAGAGAAGGTAAGTTTACAAACAAAACAGAGGCACCGAGAATCAACGGAGGCACCGAGAAGCAGCACCTTTAAGATGCTTGTTTTTATGGTCTATTTTGTAATTCCAGAATGGGTTTCATTCCCTTCATGCTGGATTTTAATTAAGATATTTTAATGTTTTCGAATTGTTTTTTTTTCTTTTGCAAGCAGCCTCAGACATATTCCTGAGAGGGTGGCATGAATATCTTCTAGATATTCTAAAATGGAATGAACAAGGAACCAGGTGGGGAGAGTCATGGAACAGTAGTACAGAACACGCTTTGCAGCCAGATGATCACAGGTGACACCTTCAGTTGAAGGATCTCACTTAGCAATTATTTGGGGGGGGGGGGGATTCCCTCTGCTGAAAAACCAAAGTCCTGCAGAAAGTCCCAAGTTAAATCCCAAATTATCTCCAATTAAAAAGATCAAGTAGTAGGTGATATGAAAGAGAGCTGTTGCTTAACCTAAGTTGACAATATTGACCTTGATGGACCAATTTTCTGATTCAGTATTAGG
The DNA here is from genome assembly GCF_021028975.2 of Sphaerodactylus townsendi. Classification (NCBI taxonomy): domain Eukaryota; kingdom Metazoa; phylum Chordata; class Lepidosauria; order Squamata; family Sphaerodactylidae; genus Sphaerodactylus; species Sphaerodactylus townsendi. Next base: position 47,014,053 of record NC_059434.1, read on the forward strand.
AGGCATCATGTGATATAAACATGGGTGTAGGATGCTAAATAACCCGTTTTGGGGGGGGGGACCTCAACCAGATCCTGCCCCTGAAATGAATCTGCCCCATGTTATTTCCCCCAATTGGATTTTGAAAATCAGTATATACATGATTCTTTTCAAAAATCCTGGATTCCAGTGACGGTTTTTCTTCCTGCACTGCTCTAGTGTAATGTGGGCAAACAGTTATCAGTAATCCTGTATAACACTTTACTTTAGAGAAGTTCACAAGAACAGTTATTCAGTAACCCACCTCATGGTTAACAGTAGCCTACCTCATGGAGTTGCTGTGTACAGGACATTGAGAGAAGAATGAAATAAGATGCTTTAAGTCCCTACTGGGAAGAAAAGCAGAGTATAAATATCTTAATTTAAAAAACTTCCTAGTTGCCATACTGCCCTATTTACAGTAGGAGGAAAATAAACTAGTAAGTAACAACATTCTGTTTTGGGGGTTTTTTTTCAATATAGAGGAAAAATAAACAACAATTCATGATTACAATGAAATTGCCGTTAGTCTAGAGGATCAAAGCTCATAGTGAAAACTTACGGGTAAATTCTGCTGCCATATGGATGTCTGAAAGCTAATCAAAACAATATATATGTTTTGATTTACTTTGGTTGAAGAATTTCGTTGTCTGGAAAGGTGAAATTTTTATAACAGATTTAAATTGGCACAGGAGAATGATTTAAATCTGTTTCCTTTCTGAACTAATTAGAAGTGGACTGTTGGTTTAAAGTTGTAATTCAGTTACTTTAAGACTGTTTACAATGTATCCTTTTGAAAAACTACGGGTGCCTGGCTTTTGTTGGGAAGCAGAAAGTCTGGATGGGGTAAGCAACCTGCAAAGGAATTTGATTTGCTCCGTTTCTAAAATTAAAGACAAATATCTGTTTCTATTGGATTATAAACATGTTCTGGATAGCTTCAACTGCTACATAACCCAGTGATATTTTAATTTGCTGGGCAGACATGTTTACTGTGTACTGTGTAGTTTATGAGTGTTACCATAAATGAGGTAATCTTGCATCTTGATTTCCATGTGTGAAACATTACATGAGCAAATACAGCTGGGTTGTTACTTGATGATATTAGTAGACTTTATTTGGATATAAACTGTTGTGTTGAACTGTTTAAAATGTTTGTGCTAAGTGCAGCTTTTTCAGCCTTTTTATGACATGAGCGAAACCAACATTTTTTTTAAAAAAAGCTGCAAAGTGCAACTTTAGTGTCCTTATCAATGAAAATACAAAATATAACACGGCATTCCTAACCAAGGGGCAATTTTCATACAATGGTTAGCATTATGCATGTATATATATATATATGGATTGTAACCAGGATGATAAAATGCAGTCTGCAATCTGAAATCAAGGTGATGCATATAAGTAGGGAAGAGAAATGAAGTTATGGTGTCAAGCCTGTCTTGGCAACCGTCAGGAGGATTGACCAGCATCAGAAGAGGACTGTGCCAGCGTCACAGCAATGTCAACAGTGCAGTGATATCACTTCTAGATTGAAAATAACTTTATCAAATTTCACTTAATTTTTTTCTCAGGGAGTTCACAGTTGTTATTTTTAGCTTCACAGTTGTTATTTTTAGCTTTCATAGGTTGCCATCCACTTTGACAGCTGTTGTGGAACTATTAGCACTAAGCTAAAGAAATCAGGCAGCAGAACAGGCAGGAGTCCTTAAAGGGACATTCACTCATCAGGGAATTCAGGGATTTAGAAAGAATGTTATTCCCAGCTCTGAAAGTGTGAGAAGAAACTTTCATTTTTGTTCAGGCCTTGGCTGGCAGTGGCACAAGGTAAATTACTGTGGATTCTATATAGAACCTGAATACTGCCGTCTGAATACTACTGCTGTGGTGATGTCCAGATATGTTAAAATGTTCACCCAGAATCTATTTAGATATGTTGGTTATGATGGATTTATGTCCATTTCATCTTTTTTCCTCAAATGAAGCTCTGCCCAACACAGATGAGCCCTTTCTGCAAGATGTTGCATAAACTAAATTTGTAGAATTGCATGTGTAAGTATTTTGCATGTGGTGGTTGATGGCATTAGGTCCTCTAACTGTGTTGTTGATCTTGATTAATGAGCATAGTTGGCAGTTATTTGCTGCATGGTATCATGCCTTGATGCGATGTGATTCCCTCCTGATTGTTTTTTATTTCACCAATTAGCGGCTGCTTTAAGTAGTAAGGGGGAGATTGTTGGTTGGCCAGCACAGGTTTCCCATTCCATTCTGTGGATAGCATCAGTCTACTCTGAACCTATGTAGCGGGGAAGATTGGTCTAAACACCCAATAAACTGAACTTTTATGACATGCACTGCAGGATCTTCAGTTGATAGGTGGCCTACTACATCTTTTTTGTAGCTTATGCTGTAATATTTATTCCCTAGGTTGAACCTTGTTTTTATCATTTCATTATCAACCATCTTCAATGCTTGTTTTAGATATTCCAGCTATTCATTACAGGGATGGAGACCTTACATCTCTTCCGTAGCAATTACAGACCAACACACTTTGTGGCTTCTGTGCCTTTATCATAATGATCAGAGGTTTTCTCTTGCAACAGCCGTTCATTAGTTCTGTACTCCTCCTTCTTTCTACAGTTGTCTGCTGTCAAGATTGGTTGTAGAGGTGAAAGAGTGTATGTAGAGATCTGTCACCACTCCTTTTTAAATCGCCATATGCCTGCAGAGAGAAGAAGTGTTGTGAAAGACTGGAGAAACCTGATTAGCTGTGGTGCCAACTGTTGTGGCTCTAATATTGCCCCTCCCCCCCAATCTCTTACAGTCATGGCTTCCACCACTGCCTCTTCCATGCCATGGGTAGCATGAAAAAAGAAGAGCACAGAGTTCCCTGTCAGTTTTTATCCCCTTATCGATTTTTGTTTGCTTAACTTTAACTGTCTTGACCAGCTGGCCTCTTCTGGAATGAGAGTGGTCACCCCACCCAACTGTGAAATAGGACCTACATGTTCATCAGTGGGGCAAACAGCAGCCCAGCAAGGTCAGTTAGGATTGCGCAAATGGGGTGAAGGGAAGAGTTAAAGTCCTGCCCTCACACTGTGCTCCCAATCACAATTAGGGTCCTGCGTCTCTTAGAAATAAAAATTTCTGGAAGCAAAGCTTCCAGCATCTCATCTGGGTTGATTTTCACTCAGATATTGCAGTTCACTTTTAAATCTGTACTCCATTTCCTCATCACTTATTTATAGGCTGAAAGAATGTTTGTACTTAATGGGCTGGTATCACAATATGTATCACAATAGCATGGCCGAGTAAATCTCCTCTCCTTCTCTGCCAAATCTTCCAACCTTAAATTCTTTGTGATAACTGGTTAGTAATAACTGTTAGCTGTACTTTGGACAACCAACATTTGTTCAGTGAACTTTTACACTTGTGCTTAATATATGAAGATTTTGTCATACATGCACTGAATCAAAAGTTTACTTTTAATGGGCTATTCGGTATAAAGGTAAAAAAACCTTTGATTAATAACTATGGAATATAAATGAACTTTTAAACTATTTTGACAGGATTTTTTTGTTGCTGCACAGAATGATCATTTAAACTGCCTCTGTAGAAAAGAAGGACTTAGAAAATAATTACAAATTAATGTATAAACAAGTTCTTCAGAAGCTGGGAAAGGAGAAAAGTAAGAGGGTCAAGAAAAACGGTGTAATGCTATAATGTTTTTAGATGTATACATGGCATTCCAACATTGGCTCAATTTGTTAAGCTACCTGATGACTTCGTGTGTAGTTTAAACAAGGTTTTGTTCTGAGTCTGCTTGTCCTTTTCAGCCTTCTTCTTAAGGAGGAGGATGATAAATGGAAACATAAACATAGCATGAGAATGTGAACTAGCTCCCAAACATTTCAATCGTTTTATAAACAACTGGTCATTGTTACCTTTAGTAGGATTACAGTTTCTCTTCGAACAGCAAGGCACTTCATCCTTGTTACAGAACTGAATCTTAATGTTTTGGTATATTTTGCTTAAAGACTTCAGTGTTTAAATAATAGTTATATAATTATACATGGTATTTTGAGCTATGGAATTGTAGCAACCTAAACTGGAAAACTGTTGGCCATAAACGGAAAAATCTTGGCTTGAACTCAAGTGTTTTTCAGAGTTATAGTCATATATGTTTTAAACAACTTCATTATATACTGTGCATGGTTGGCTTTAGAGCTTTACTGAAGAAAGGGGCTGTCCATTTTAAATTTCTGGCATATATAGTTACTAAGTTTTCATTTACAACCCCTTGTCCCTTTCAGAAGAAATTACTGGTCTCCCCATATTGGTGTAGGCCAGAAGGGTCATCTTGAGGCTTAAACTGGGATTCCATTGGGAATTTATATTGCAGAGTCCACCAGTATTTCTGTACAGCTGTTGACTTAATTTGTGGTCAGAGTGATTGAAACTTCCGAAATAGAACAAAATGTTTCCTGCTCTGTTTTAACTTCTTTTACTCAGGTATGGCGGCAATCTGGCAGTTGTATGAAAGGATTTAAAAAGACAACACAATCCTTTGTTAGTGTTTGTTTTTTTAAATATAAGAATAAATATATCACAATTGAAATCACTGAAGATTTTCAAACACTGATGAGAAAATAAGAACTGCATTTATTACTAACCTTTCTGAAGGGACATTTTGGCAAATGGACTAAGTCAGACATTTCACTTCATTTTGATTTTAGGTACACTAACCATTTAAACATCTTTGAAATTCATACAATCTTTGTTTAGCTGTCAAAACATTTAATTACACTGTGCCTTGAAGGTGTAAAACTGTCAAATAAATCAAGAGACTTGCATAAATGTTTGGGGAATAGCTCAGGCTACTACATTAGAGATGCTACTTGGCAAAATTGTTGTAAATGTTCAGACAGCAGGTAAAGGACAACACTGGCACAAGGTCTCCTAATGAGCATGAAGCGATGAGGCAGATTTAGGACTTATGTGTGCAGCTTCGGGCACTGGGAAACAATCAACCCGGTTCCAAAAATAAGGCTTCTTTTCAGAATTCCCCCCACCCCCCACCAAGTTGGTGTCTCCAACATGGATAAACATTCATTCATGAGTGCTAGCAGCACTGGCCCAGAAAAGATTTATAACAAGGTGCTTGCCATTTGATTTTGGGTAAGGCTATAATTAATACGGTTGTGATTATTACAACGTCAAGAGTCTGGATATTCTGAAAATTGTCTTGCAGGAACTCTAGATGTATGATTGGGCGATGGTAGTGGCAGTGCAAACTCTCAACTTGCCAGAGGGGATTGGGGTGTAGTAAATTAGTTCTCCTTTGAAGTTTTTCTTCTCCCCTTCAGAATAATGAATGGAGAGGCCCTTGAATAAAAGCTGCTTTTCATTAGTGCCACCCAATACCTATTTTAAAGAAAGAGCCCTCATAATGCACACGAATGCTGAGAGTAAAGAGAAGCTTCCCCTTTCTACGGGGAAGAGTTCAGCTAAACAGCGCCTAGCTTCTCTTTCCAGTCAGGTGGCTTCAAATCAAAGTTAATTACTGTAGTCATTTATTCTAATCACTCTCCTTGTATGGCTAGCTGCATTCTGTCATGGGGTGGCATGGTTTGAAGCCAGTTAGGTTTGAAAGCCACTGCAGGGTACTTGAGCCTCATTAGTGAGGCTTATCCATGCCTGGCTTGGGATGTGATCCCTGATTAACTCTCTGTTCGCCCCCTTCCCCAGACACACTCCTCCTTCCTCTTCAGTTCCATTTAACTCTTGCTGTGCTCCTTGCCATCAGTCAGATCAGAACACAGAAACATGAGGTGATGTTGTTTAGCTATAAGGATCACTCCAAGAAGACGTAAGCTTCTACAGAGTAACTCTCATTACCCAGCGTACTCCTCATTTTCAGTCACATTGTGCAGTTGACTACCATAAAATTTACATCCCTTTCATTACCAATGTGTTAAAAATGTAGTGCAAAGTCCTTGGCTGCACTTTGACGGTCTAATCACACCCTGTTTAGCTGTGTATTGCTTTGTTTGAAACAAAATGCTAACTCCTAAATGCAAAATTCTAAGTAGAATTACATCCTTCTATTGGACTCAATGGGTTTCAAAATTCAGTATAATTCTAACTCGCTTAGAATTATCCTGAAAACCGACACTGGCGTAGCTGTCCTAAACCTGTTAATTTGGATTCTTGTAATGTAACTAGAAAATTGTGATTTAGGATAGAAACTTTCTTTTCATCACTAACCAGCTTATAGTCAGTTGTGGAATCTTTCTCCTACTCAATGGAGTTATTTATTTAACTGAGGTTGTTATATCTCTGTTTGTGTATTAGCTTTTGGTGTAACTGTGCCTTAAAAGATTTATATTGGTTCCCACAAGCAAAGTTTTGATCACTGAAATGAAGGCCAGTAAATATTCCAGAACCAATTCATTTTGCATTCACTTGGAATGGGAAAGACTTGGACATTTTCTTATCACGAAGTCTGTTTCCAAAGTGGACGGAGCAAGTACCTAAGTTTGTATCTCAAATCCTGCGGGTGACTGAACTGCCTGAGGCTCTTGCGTTGTAATCACCATACAGTTGTCCATGTCAATTTGGAGGCTTTAAATGGTATGACTTCCAGAATACGTGTAATATATTATTGCTTTCACTTCCTTCAGATTGCTTCTCAAAATCTATGTTTTCCATGAAGTCTTGGTGCTTTCATTCACACTGAGTCATGCACTTTAAATCTACTTTCAATGCACTTTGCAACTGGATTTTACTGTGAAAATCCACAGAATGCAAGCCATCACTAAAGTGCATTGAAAAATGGATTGAAAATGCATTATTCAGCATGTGTGAAGGTCCTCTTTTGTGTAACTAAGCTGAAGTATGTGTAATTAGAGTGAATTCTGTTTTTCCCATTCATCCTTGCTTTCTACACCTCCCTCTATTCTCTTGCACTTGGATTTCAGATCGGCAGCCCAGCCCAGAGCCCTAGGGTGGCCCAGGAACAGCACCTCTGTTACAGTATCCTGCTGCCTCCAGAGGGCTTTTTGACAGCACAGGGAGGCAAAACACACACAAAATGTCCCTGCTTCTGAAATGCACTCCATTGGGCTCAGTGGGCTTATGCCACTCCATGCCCCAAGTGCTGGGCGCTGGCATCCCTGGAGGCAAAGCTGGGGCTGAAGCCAACCGTCAGCTCTGCCCCCTGGCCACTCCTCCAGAATGCCCCCAGTCACACTGATGCAGTGTCTTGCACCAACGCTTTTGAGATTGGGTGCTGTGAAGCCTTGACTTCCAGATGCCACCATATCTGGCCCCTCTGCCAGCACATTTGACCCTTGTGCCAGCTCCAGAAGTGAGTCTGCCCCTCTCCCCTGGATTGGCTCTAAAGACTTTTCAGGAAAGAAATCTGCCTTCTAGTGCTTTGTAAAGCACTGTGCACATTGATCACACCTTAGAAAGAAATGATAACCATTATGTACTTTCTCATGGTGCTGATTTAAATTAAGCATTACTACCATTTTAAACTGTAACATACATATACTATATCTTATATGGAGATATAATGTGATCATCCAGTGTACGCTACATGTTGTTTCACAGATCCAGTTATCTGAATGATAGATTTCCATAAGGTGTGTTCCTGTAATTAAAGAGACATTGGTTTGTAGTCCAGAATATTGTCAAAATTAAAAAAACTCTTAAGAATGGAGTCTGTCCAGAGATGAGAAAGTATTCAGTTGAAGTATTGGAAAGGAGAGCGAAGGAGTATGAGAAGACTTTAGACACACATCAGAGTCAGAGAGGAGTCAAGTGATAGGCTACTTGAGACTCAACACTTCTGTAGAAGAAATTGAAGGGGTTTGTACAGAAATCAGAGGTATGGGTGGTTCTGGAATTTGATTGATGCTATTATTGGAAATGGACGGAAAAACCATCCTATCTATCCCAAAATTAGGGAAAAGGGAAAAATCCAGTTATGCAGCTGAAACTTTTCCGTAGCTCCCCTGTGATTCCTTGGAAAATTTTCTTCTATTATCTTGTGGTTGACAGTTGTGAGAGAAATTTGTCACATAACAGCTGGTATTGAGGAAGGAATATAAACTGCATTTATTTTGTCATGCAAATAGGCGTTTGTCGGACTGGGGTTTTCTAAATTTTATCAGATGTATTAAAAGCTGAATTGCAAATAAAAGGAATGTTTGTTACTGTAATTTAGTCACTGGAAAAGACTCACTGGAAAAGGCAATAATGCTAGGAAATGTTGAGGACAGTAGGAAAAAAGACCTCCATGAGATGGATTGACTCAATAAAGGAAGCCATGAGAGAATGTTTTGGAGGTTATTGATTCATATGTCAAAAGCAACTTGATGGCACATAATGCATGTGAACAGGTCCTCTGTTTTTGTCCCATGCCCTTTCCCAAGGTATAAAATCAGGCCCTTTGGGGAAGGTCAAGGTTATCAGAGGAGGGCGGCAGGCCTACTTGTAGCCTTAGCAAATCCAATTAAAACATAGCTCCCTATTTGAAGCTAAATCCCTGGCACAACTCACCTATGGAGCCCCATTGGCAATAATTTCGGATTTCACTCTATTAGAGAGAGTCCTATCCACATTCCTCAGAGCTCTTTTTAACACTCCTAAATGTACAGCTAATGTAGTTTTAAGACAAGAAGCAGGGTTGGTTAAAGTTGAGACAACCTTTTGGCACGGGCTTATTATCAAAATACTGGCTTAAAGTCCTCTCCCATCCCATGGAGTTTATTGCCGCTTTAGCTTCTGGCAGCAACACCATATGTCTCAAGCTGGCTAGAAAAAATAACACTTAAACTTACACAGTGTGGTTTGGATCCTGTACAATTATTGGAACTGGATCATTTGCAGAGCAACTTTAAGCCTTGACCTCTATCCAGCGGCTCAATGAATATTGGGGAAATGCAAACAGATTTCTCCTTGTTACGGGCGTTATATAAAAGCCATTAAAATCTTGGACAGGTATCTCGGCTGCCCCTTACCTGTCCAATATAACATCTGAGGAAATGCGGCTGGGCGCTTTTCAAAGGGCCGTTTTGCAGCTTTTCCATCAAAGCCAATCTAATGGGCAGATTTCAAAAAAATCCCGACGACATAGGAGACTATGATGTTTGCAACTCAGGGGAAGTGGACTCTGTATTACATATTTTATTGCATTGTGAACTCCATAAAGGGGAAAGGGAGGCGTTAATTCATCCATTGTTTATCCAGTACAGAAATTTAACTAGAGTTAATTCCGACTCAGTTCTTGTGAGAATTTTGCTGGAAGACCGAGTTTCTCTTATATCTCAGCAGGTAGCTAAATTTTGTATGCTGGCATATAGTAAGAGAAGAACCATGTTGGGACCAAGAGCCAGACCACATGAGGGTGACCGTAAGAATGCTACAAGCTGATGATATTTTTTGTGTGGATTTCTGTATCGTGGATTTCAGTGCAAATTCGATTGTTCTTTTGTTTGTTGTTCCTCCTTTTTCTTGTTCTTCTCTGCTCTTTTTTGCTGGCCTAATGGCCGTAATAAAACTGAACTGAAACATAGCTCCCAGTTTTAAAGTGGGGAGGGGTTCGGCAAGAAAAGAGCCAATCTTCTTCCCTTCCAGCCCATTCAACTCCAGGCTGTTCTAGGGCTTATGGTGCTTCATCAGAGAACACAGCTAGGGGAGGGCATGAGAGTGGGGCACATGAGATGTTCTAAACCATTAATGGTCAACAGCCTCAAAAACTCTTCTCCCAAAATTCCCAAAACTGAAAAACACTCCATATGAGTGTTTAGAATATGTCCTAAGCCCCACCCCCTGCCTAGAAGTCTTGCATGCCCAAAGCCAGCACATCCACTGTCAATATGGAATCCTTGAAATGGGATAGGAAGACAAGGAATTGGAAGGTTCTGCAAGTGGCAGATGGAAGGGTTCCCTGGCTAGAGAAAGAAGGGAGAGTAATGAGACCAAGGAAAATGACCTTGGGGTGGGTTTTTTCCATATCTCCCAATGCATAGAACTTTGAACATATTCCCTAAAAAGCTTTAGCTCCTCCTCCTCTTCACTCACCATAGTCTCACCTGACTGACAGCCACAGCTTCAGCCTTACCGGGGCAGTGACTCCCTTTGAGGCTTAGAGGCTTCTCCCTTCCCCTCTTCCCAACAGCAACCTAATAGGGGAGTGAGGCACATACACTGCAGAATAAGCCATCTTTTCCATGCAATTGAACCCCCCGCCCAATGGTTTGTAGAGGTTATGAGCAGATGGACTCTAATCTGAAGAACTGCACTTGATCCCCCATTCCTACACATGAGCAGCAGGCCCTAATCTTGAATACCAGGTTTGTTTCCCATTTTAACACATGAAACCTGTTGGGTGACCGTGGGCGAGTCACAGTTTTCTCCGTCTTTCTCAGCCCCATCTACCTCACAAGGTGCCTGTTATGGGGAGAGGAAGGATGAAATTTTGAGACTCTTTGAGACTCCTTGTGATAGACAAAAGCGGAGTATAAATCCAAACTTTTCTTCTTCCCCCAGCTTCTAGCAGCAATCTAACTGGGGGAATGGGATGTGCATGCTGCAGAACAAGCCATCTCTTCTGGCAATTGCATCTCCCCCACCTCCTAACAGCAGTCCTATTTGGGGAGAAGGTTGTGTACTGCAGAACAAGCCATCTCTTCCATGCAATTGAACCTCCCCCACCTCCTAGTAGTAGCCTGGTGAGAATGGGGCACATGTGCTCCAGGACAAGCCATCTCTTTCATGCAGTTGAGCCTCCCCAGCTCCTAGTAGCAGCTTGTATCGAGTGGGGCATGCATGCTACAGAATTGCTTGGCAGTTCAGCCTTGCCAAACTCCTAGCAGCAGCCTAACTGGAGGAAGGCAAGATACCCTGCAAAATGAGCTATCTTTTACATATACTTGAGCCTTTCCCTCCTCCCAGCAGCAGTCTAATTGGAGGAAAGGGGCACACACACTGCATAATGAGCCATCTCTGCTGGGCAATTAAGTTTCCCCCTCCTCCTAACAGTGGCCTAATCAGAGTAACAGAATGTGTGTACTGCAGAACAAACCATATCTTCCAGACAATTGCTCCTCCCCAACCTGTCCCCTCTCTGCCCTCCACCCAGGGCACTTGCCTCCACCCCCATCCAGTCCTTTATTTTCAAGTATGTATAAAATATTGTCTGTTTTGAATGTGAACATTGTGACGATTGTAGAACAAGTTCTCATATTCTCCTCTGATCTTGGTAGAAGATGCAAATTTCACTCAAGGTTAAAGTTTTGAATTTCAAAGAAAACCTGACTCTTCAGTATGTAAAACACCAATTTTCTTATGTTCATAATCTGCATGTTTATCTAAACTGGATACTTGTTTATTTGGAGCTATGTGCAGAACTGCTACAAAAGGGCACTTAAGCACTATCCAAAGCACATTTTATAAAGGTATGTTTACTCTAGCACCTTGCCCAAGACCTGTTCACTCTCTGTACTGCCAATATGGAGATGTGTAGATTTGTTCATTTCTTTCCTCTTGAATACCAACACATTTCTAGAATGGTCAATATTGTAAGCTGGCTCTATACCTTATATTTCTACAAATGCCATGGTGGTAACACTACTACTATTTTACAATTATTTGGTACTATGTTGTGTCAACTCCCCAAAGCATACTATTTTAAACCAAAGCGCTCGCAGAGGTAATTTCTGAAAGCAGAAGTACTTATACATTCTTAGCTCAAACTTTTACAGCCGTAAACTCCTGGGGAGAAACTTTTCTCATTCTCAGTTTTTCATTGCTATATGAAGCTAAGTGAAGAAGAAGAACAAGAAGAAGGAGTTGGATTTATATCCCCTCTTTCTCTCCTGTAAGGAGACTAAAAGGGGCTGACAATCTCCTTTCCCTTCCCGCTTCACAACAAACAGGTGGGGTAGGTGGGGCTGCGAGAACTCTGAAGAACTGTGACTAGCCCAAGGTCACCTAGCTGGCGTGTGTTGGAGTGCACAAGCTAATCTAGTTCACCATATAAGCTTCCACAGCTCAAGTGGCAGAGTGGGGAATCAAACTCGGTTCTCCAGATTAGAGTGAAGAGTCTTCTCCCATCCTGAGGAGTCTTCCTCTGGTAGAAGAAACTGTTCCATCAGTAAAAGACTTTTTTTTGCTGATGGAAAGCTCAACACCTAACTGAACAGAATAGTAGGATTCAACCATAGTATTTACATAGTTCTTTCCCCTAATAGCTTTAAGCTTGGCATCTCCCATTGTATAAATTAATTCCTGACTAAGGCAGAGGATGAGACAGAGATTTGCAAGCAAAAAGGGATGATTCAAGATGAGCCATTATGAAATTAAAGGAGACAAACTGTAGAAAGAAGCTTACAAACAGAAGTGTGTTGAAAGTTGCCAGATGTTCATCTTTCTCTCAGTTTCAATAGAGTGTACATTCTGGTACTAGATCTATGATCATAGGGTGTAGAAATCAGTGTCATCTTCTGGGAGATAGAACAGTATCCAACACATCTGCATAAATGTTTGAACGATTCCGGTATATTTCATTTGAATACCAACGATCTAAAAAAAGGCAAGACTACTTCCAGGACTGATGAAACAATCATCGATGTAAATAAAATGTGCGCGTGTTGAGTATGCTTCAACTAGTAGGGGCACAAACGTGCTGCAAATCTTGTGGGAACTGTGATTTTAGTTACTACTGAACAAATTCCCTTTACCCCATGAATAAAATGATCTTCATTGTTTCTTGCCATAAGCAAGGTGAAAGAATTTGTACTCTTCAGTTCAACAGATTGAGACTTCTTAGCAGATATCAGCACAAAGTAATAACCAGTTTCAAAAAGTTGGATTTAAACACACACCCCACACACACACCCCACAACTTTTACAGCTATGCATTTCTTTTAGCCTCTTTCCAAAGAGTGTTATAGTATGGATGTTCATATGTTCCCTCTTGTGAAGCATTTTGTTCACCGGTTATTCAAAAGCGAAGCAGATATCAAAACATTAGAAATAACAACTAGATCTATACTTTATAATTAAAAAGATTCCAAAAGATAGTCTCCATATTTATACATCAAAAAGCACTAAAAATGTGTGATAAAGATTCTCTCAGAAATTTCTAACAAATATATTGCTCACCAAGATCATAGTTGTGTGCACTATCTTTCCTCATGAAATAAATGCAAAACTGGGTAAGCATCCTCAAATACTACTGTCATTATGAAATGAGTGAATCCAGTTGTTAGTAACTATTAGAAAGATGTTAGTTCATTAGTTTTTCTGTATTGTTCTAGGATTCGTATAGTTCGCTCTAGGTTTAAAATGGAAAGCCAGCATTTTAAGAGTTAATGTCTTATTAGAAAGAGAGGAAATCTGGTAACTATTGAAGAGACTAGACCTAATGGTGCACACAAACAATTTGTCAGTCTTCGTAAACGTGAATAGCTTTCTGCAAAGTGGCTGCTATTGCTTTGTTTGAACAGACTAAACTTTTCCTTTTTGGACTTTAAATCTTAGAAGGGAATGTGATCCACATATTCAATCAAAATCATTTAATTCAAAGCATATTTTGATTAGAAAAAGGCTGACCATGGAAAGAAACTCCAGAATTTTTTTCAAGTTGAAAGAACTTTTTATCATATATTTAACAGGAAAATTTGAAACGGCTCTAATTAGGTTGAAAAAAACAGCCTTCTTCGTTGTAAATTAGAAAGGTCATATATCAGTGTTAAGGAAACATTACTGGTAGTGTTTGAAATCCAGCACATGCAAACATAACAAACCTCTTGATTTTTAAATTTTGTTTGTTTCCCATAATATCATGTTGTTGTTAATTTATGGGGCCCTAAAGAGGCCGTAGGTGTACTTAAAAGGAATGTATATATTTTTTAAAATCTTAAAACTTGTTGCTGTTTTTATTGTCTATTCAGACTATGAAATGTTTTAAGCATTGTATTTTAAGTGAGATTATTTTAGATCATACCATGTGATCTGTTTTTAAGAAATCAATATTTGAAAACCCAGTTCCCTTATTTCTTTCATTTTGGGACTTAGAAAATTGAAAGTTTAAAATCCAATTGGATTATTCTAATTTTATATAAAGATCCACAAAAATGCATGTTCAGCTTTTAGACCAGTAACAAAAATCACACTGGTTATGTATATAAAATCATAAACTAGAAGGGGAACCATTTTCAGTTTGTTTATTCCAGGGATAGTGTAGGAGAATGCAGCCTATTTCATTGAACAATAATATTATTAACAGCTTTATTTAAAATGACACAAAATCTGCCTTGGTATTCTTGTGGTTCCAATATACATTTTCTTAAAACAGAGTAGTCTCATTAATATTTTCTATTTTTGTATGATCAGCAAAGAATATTGAGGCTATTACAGAATATTGAGGTTTATTAAATTGCATTGCACTTGAAATATATTTCTGAATAATTTAAAGTTTTCCTTTGGAGTATATTAGGCTCAATTTGTGGATGGTTCTGGTTTAGTTCCACCTTACAAATGGATAAATGAAATAGGTTTTTGTGTTTGACATCTATATATTGTACTTTTTAGCATATCTCAAGTGTTTTAGCCTTGGTCTAATAGATCTCATTAAAAAAATAGATATCAGCCCCAAGACAGTTTGTCAAAGCTAATATGAGTCCCACCGGACTGAATTGACAATTTGTGTGTGGCTTTCCATGGCAGTCCTCTCGTGGTCTTATTTGATCCTTAACAATTGGGCATTAGTTTCTGATTTATTTTACAATAACTCAATAGAGCTGAATATTATTGTACTGTGTTGGACATTTTAGTGGATTTTCTTCTTTATGAAATTTACTCAGCACACACATAGGGTGTAAATGATACGTCCTGTCTGTTGTGGGAGTACTAACAATTGATTGGTTAGAGTTTAAGAGCAGCAAGGGGAAGGAGGTTAGTATCCCCTAGTTACACACCGTATTTAACTGTAGGTTTAATGAGCACTGTCTGTCTTAGAACCTAAATGTTTAGGTTTCTGTAGTTTGCTCCGTTTGCTTCCAACTACAGATTTTTGAAGGAGAGAATTTTCTAGCTTATTGTACGTGAAGAGAATCTACTGCATCTGAGGAGCATTATAGTTTTCATAATTAACCTTCAATCAGTTTTGTAAGGCAATCAATATCTAGCTGGCTGTATATGTTATGTAACAGAATCCATTGTTCTTAACATTATCTGATTTTATTCTCTTTGTTCTTGTACAAAGTCCCTATAACCTGCTATTGTTATATATAATTGATAACATTTGATAATTAGCTTGAGAATTAAATGTTAACATTTTAATGCATTTTTTAACAATCCTGTAAATTTCTTTTTACATTTTGACTAAACGTACAATTCAATGCTAACTCTGTAAAATTTTCAAATTAATTATGGTACTGATGCTATTTCCTGTGAATTTGTATTTTTGACTATATGTGATGTTCAAGTTTAAGATGATGTTACTTAGGTTCATTGGCTTTAAGCAATTTACTAATAGAGTTTAATGTATAGCTCATTTGTGGCTCTGTGTACAATTTGACAAGCTAGGTATGGTATGCATTTAGAACATATATTTTTCCCTTTCCGTTCCTTCCTCATGTTTTCATAGATGAACCAGACAAGAGAAATTAAATATGTAGTGCTTAGTGCCTCTGGAGGAGAAGGCAATAAATAAACAGATAAATCATGATTGTCGTTTATGGCATTTTATAGCTTTGAATTGGACTGCTATGTGAACACTTGTGAGAATTTTCAGTTTTTAACTTATTAAACAATTTTGAAATCATTAATATTTAATTGGATCAGTTGCTATTTTATAGTTTTAATTGCGTATGCTTGTGAAATTTTTTTTAAGCTTAAAGTACCAGCCAGAGTATTACTTACATAAATAATAATAGCTTTTTTGTAGGTTTTTCTTTTGTATTGGAAAATATCTCCATATAGCCAGGTACCTGGTGGTGGGTAAGGAAGTGACTTGATATACTGTCGAGTCATCCATTATAAAGGATATTTTTAGCAGTTCATAAACTGAGCTTCTAAATAAAAAAAAATGATATGAACATGAAGATATGGATAGGTTTTTTCTTGATTGAAAGTTCTAATTAAGTGAATAGAGGAAAATTAACTGAAATTAGCTGTCAGAAAATCACATTTAAATGAGTGATGAGTTGCTCAGGCAGTAAACATTTAAATGATATAAATTGCCATTTAAGTGTATGGTTTAATGTTTGTCATGCATTAACATGACATGAGATTGCAGTGACAATCAAGCAGCTTGCTCTAATTTGAACATATTTAGGGCTTTTGTGTGGAGTGCACCACACAAATTAAGACAATTGCTGTTTTTATGTGTCAATTTAAATGTTTCTTCAGGCATCAGTTAATGAAACTAACCCATCATTCCTATATGCACCCTGCAGAATAGTTTCTCAGGGTTTTAGAGTAAATCCCACCACTCACTCCCCCCCCCCCCAATTCATACTACGCATTCCATTGAAAAGGAAACTGCTTAATTTCTCGACGTTAACAAAAATGGCCTGCTTCTCTTTGCAGTACTTCCTATATACTTACAAAATAAAATAACATTTTGTGCAAAGGCTTCAGATTGTAGTCACAACTTTTCAGTTGTCATAATCAGTAATATATCCAATTTCATTAAAATACTGTCAAATATTTAATCTCTTTTATAATATTAATTGGTAATAATAATGTCTGTAGGTATCATATAATGTACTATAAAGCACTGAACACTTTTGGTTGGTATCTCCCAGTATTTGTAATTCTGTATATTCATCCCAAGATATTCTGCACAGTGGTACCTTCATAATTTTAGGAGAAGGAGAACACCATACACATAAAGAAACATCTTGCAGACAGAGATAGCAGTTGCATATCAGAATCTCTGAACTTCCTAGAAATAACTGTAAGGTGATAATTCATATTGTCAGGTGTTTAAGTCAATAGAGATAATTTTCCAGTGCAATAATTTGTATAATGTACTTGTCAGGGTTGTCAGCTCCAGGTTGAGAAATTCCTGGACATTTGGGTTGGACTCTGGGAAGGGGAGAGGTCTCAGACAGATATAATGTGATGAAATCTGCCCTCCAAAGCTGCCATTTCTTCAAGAGGACATATCAATGTCATCTGGAGATCAGTTGTAATTCCGGGAGATCTCCAGGTCCCACCTGAAGGTTGGCAACCCTAGTGCTTGGTATTCTCAGCTTATACTTTGAATCCCAGAGACCATTTCCACTGCTGGTATATTTCGGCTAGCAGAGTATGATTTTCCTTACTACAGCTCAAAATGCCATTTGAAATGCTGATCCAGGAGCACCACACTCCATGGGATCCAACCCTTGTCCTGTGTATGTTTATCCATGCATGTACAGTAGACTTTACAGCTTGTGCTCAAAGCTGCACACATGGTGATTCCTGCAATAGGATAGTGGTGGTAACCTACTTTTACAGGGTACTAAACCAGACATATGAGAACAAACTCATTTTGGAGAATATAAATATATTTCTCTGGGTTAGTACAACTTAAAGCGCAGAAACTAACGAATTTATTCCAGAGATGAGTTATCTGGAATTGAACTTCGATTTAGCCATAACACATCAGATTGCATTAGTCAAGTCACTGTAGCAGCCCAGTCCACATTGGGGGTGGGGCTGAATCCATTTGTGAAAGAGGTGCAGGCCCGTTCTGGAAGATTTGCCCTCACTGGAGCACTTACCCTGGCAAACAAGCCAGCAGGTGGAAGCCACAACACTTCTGCATGCCTGGATGTAGCGCTAGGCACCACATCAGTGCTTTTGCTCCATCGCCATCCCTGTCATTGTAGTGAGGGTGTGCTAGAGGTGTGCCCAGGGGTGGAGCCAACATTATTTACACTGCAGCCTGTTATGCCACAACCCAAGGCATGTATCTACGCCACCTAGGGGCGGCTCCATCCTTGACCTTCTGTGGCTCTGGACTGGGGTGTACATATCTGTTCTCCATCTATAAAATGAGATCTAGGAGTCATTTGAGAAATTACTCAGTTCAAATTCAACCTTGATAAAGCACTTTCCACAGAGAGTACAACTATAAATATTAATAGTAAAAACAAGCATTCACATCCTTAATGTAGAAGCATGAAATGACCTGTGGTAATTGTTTTTCATCTCATTATTAAATGTAAAAGTACTCCTAAACAAGTTTATCTGACTGTCTTGACTGTCTGCTGGACAAATTATATACTAATAGTATGATCCAAAGCCACATTGGTCAAACCAGGTGAGATAAGACCTGTAAATAGGTTTCTTATGTATGTATGTATGTACCTGGTTCTCCGACACTGTCTTATTTTCAGAGAAACATGGTACGTACATACGTACGTACATACGTACGTACGCACGCACGCATGCACGTACGTACGTACATATGTATGTATGTATGTATCCTCAAGGAAACACATTCGTAGTTCTGGATACATTTTTTGGACAGCCCAATCCAGATGGGGCAGGGGAGTGCAACGGTTAGGGCCACCATGCCTCCTCTTGTTGTGTTCCCTGGCAGCATGAGTAGGAGGAAAACCACAAAATATTCCGGCCAGCCATGGCAGTGTCCAGGGGCTGAAAGCTGCCTTCAGTCAGCTCCACCCCTGGGCCCGCCCCCTGAATGGCCCTTCCCCCATTGGTGCACAGTCCTGCACCAGATGTGTGTCAGGGTCATCCACACTTTCAGCTGTTGGCGCCGCAGAGCAGGGATGCCCCTTACACCAGCAGGTGGGCACCCCCATTGGCACAAGCCTGCACTACTCAAGATTAGGCAATAAGATGCTTCATGTATGTCGTCTTTATAACTACTCCAGTATTTAAATAACATGATTGTCAGGAGCTACATTCCAGGATCCATATTAAGGTTGTTGTGTTCTGTTTCAGGCCTTGGAGAGCGAGTTTGTTTCCTGCCAGCTCCACCAGTGGATTGATCTGATATTTGGCTATAAACAGCAAGGCCCTGAGGCTGTTAGAGCTCTGAATGTATTCTACTATTTGACTTATGAAGGAGCTGTTAATCTTAACTCAATAACCGATCCAGTCTTGAGAGAGGTAAGCTCATTAATATACAATTGAGTAAAATCTCATAAAAGATCTCACAGATTTCTGAATGTATTCATTATGTTAATATATTAATAGCATTATTCTCATTTAATCTTGCTAACAGTGACCTAATGGACCTTTTGTACCCCATTTATCAAGCAGCCTAGCAAAATTAAATATACTAGGTGGAGTTTATTTACTTATGTATGTAGTTCATATATAGCTCGCCTTTCTCACCAATACTTAAGGAAGATTGCAAAATATTCTTTAGAAATTCAGACAGCACAAGATATCCAATAATAATGCAGTCAGACCAGAATTACGGAAATTAGGAAACAATGCAGTCTGAAACTGTCTAAAGCATTACATGTAGACAGTAGATTACACTGCCCTTGTACGTTGACAGTGTGGTAAAAGCAAGACAGTAAATACAACAAACATCTCAATAGCCTACAATCTTGTTCCATTTTGAAACTTCCCTACCGGAGTGTTCCATTGTAGTGCCATTCTAATCCTTTTATAAAAATGTCTTTTGAACACCTGAAGCATTCTTATTTGCACATTGTGAGGAGGGGGCTTCCTTATCTCTTCAGGCAGACCATCTCACAAGGTGGGCTTATTCTGATGATCATAAGGTTATTCATCATATAGACCAGCCTTGCAGTCATGCAGCAGGCTCTGTTTACTCACCTCATCTCCAGCCTCCACTCTCTCTATTGCTCAAACAGTCAACACTTGTATTTTGGTACCTTTTTCTCAGAAAGCTGTGCTAATACAGGTGCTCGTAGTGGCTACTGACCTTAAGCTAAAAGACAAAGAGAATCCCAAGCACTCCCTACTTCAGGGAAAAACAAGCCAGCTTAGGGCAACTGCATGTGCACACTTTCTTTTATACCAAGAAAGGTTAAGGGGTATATGAGAACACAAGACTTTCTAACATGAAGATCTGGTAAGCATGCAGAGAAAATGATGAATGCAGCATGAGGATGATTATTTCTTTTTGAGACTTTAATTGATTTCCATAAAATTTACTGTCAGCGAAGTGTGAATAGAACTATTCCCTTAAGTGAAATCCTGCTGTGGTGCCCCCACCGGCTGGGGCGCCATTTTGTCCCTGCCTTTAATCAAAACAAGCCAATGCCGGGGTCTTTGGCTCTGCATCAGAAGTGAGGGAGAAGAACTCATCTGCTACCTCTCCCTCGCAATCAACACAGTTCCCCAGCTTTTGAAAGCAGCGATCAGGCTTTGGAACCAGCAATCAGGCGTCCTCCTTGCCTTGAGTCTTCCCCTTCCTTATCTAGCTATCCACTACCTTCCCAGCAATCTCCACCAGCCGTGGCTTTGGGACCAGGCTTGAGCCCACCCTTGCTCAACTGTACTGGCTGTCTCCCTTGTCCCTAACTTCTGCTCTCCACCCCCTGTCTCATCTTCCCCTGGCCACATCCTCCTCCCCAGTGAGGACAACAAGGCCTGATCAGTGGGGGCAGGCCAGCTCTGACTTCCTCAACCTCCTCACTTTCCTGTGGGGTTAGGAACTCACCACTGCATTGGCAGGCTGTCGCTGCATTGCACACAGCCCCAAGCTGCCCGCCACCCCACCCGCCGGGTCCTGGGTCTTGGCCCCATTACGCTCCTCTGCGGCTGCCGCTGACCACTCCTGACCACTGCAGCTGGGGCAGCAGTGTTTGGTAAGGCCTGCTGGCAGGCTGGAAATCAAAATAAGGTTGGGATGCCCATGGGTGCCCCTGCCATCTTTGTGCCACAGTGAACAGCCATGGCCTCCTTCCACGCCTTCTTTGGTGTCATGGGGGTGATGACCACCTTCTTTATGCTCTGTGTACAATGTATTTTGCTTGTATTTTTTTGCTTCTAGAGTTGTAGCAGCCTTAAATAAACTGTTTATGTGTACTATTGTAGCCTGAAAACACTTGAAGTGTCTCCCTATAGTGTGTGGTAATAGTGGATCTCAGAGTTTCTGTACACAAACAATTAAGAAGTGGAGTACCAAAACTCATAATTACTGCCAGTCTGTAACTTGATCCAGTTTTTCAACCTGCAGGTTATTGTTTTGCTCCACTTCCCCCCGATGATCACAGTCTGAACAGGAGATCATATATTTTGCCCTCGCATCTACTAGGTGGTGCTTCCTGTTTGGTTCCTTTTTGACTTGTTCATGCACCATCTAAACTTATTTCCTGGTTTTGAAAAGATAAGAACTATTTTTGCATGTTCTCAACCTTATAGATAGATCTGAGGAAAGTATTAATAAACACTACCCTTTTTATTTTACTTACTTCATGTATATCGACCATTCAAGGCAGAGTACAAAATATATACAAAAAAATTCAGACCACAAAAGACAGCAAGCAGTGCAGTAGATCTTGGATTACAAAATTAGAAAACAGTGCAAACAAAAAACAAAGGCATGATATACAATAAACAATGCAGAAAAGTGATAACAGAAGTATAAGTCAAGGCATCAAAAGCTGGATGATATATACAATAAACATTGCAATAGACAATACTCCTGTTCCTTATAAAAATAAAGAAATAACTTTCTCTTGTTTTCCACAACTGTTATTCACAGCCATGATTTTCTTCGTTGGTACAAAGGTAGGCAGAATAGGCATGTTTCCCCTACCTAAATTAGCAGAAACAGCAAATTTCCCCTTCTAGATGTATTAGAAGTTCTATGGAGACCAGTGATGAAACTGCGCCCGGTATATGAACTGCCTGCACACACCCTCCTCCTCCTGCCCCCCCCTCGCCTCTGCCCTTCCACCCCCACCTCTAGAAATGCCCCACGCCCTCGCCATATGCCCCTCGGCCGTTAGCGTTATGAGATTCTTCATTGGTAGCGCTTTGGGCGATCGCGCACTTCCAGATGTCCCCATTGCAGCTGTGCCTCTGATGGAGATTTAAAAAAAAAAAACGGAACTTGAAAATTCAGGCTGTCAAAAAAAATAAACATGCTGGGTGGTGTGCACACAGTCTATGTAAAATCTGGTGGATAAGGCAAAATGGCATTCCTAATAAAAAATTTCAGCAGATTTTACACAATTATTTATCAGCGAAAGATTATCTGCTAAGGGTGCCAGCCAATAGCAGCCAGTGAGAAAGGAAGGCTGGTGATGGGGCAGAGGGAATGATACAGACCACAGAGTTTTACTCGAATCTTAGAACTGGCGTAGTGATATCACTTCCAAGTATTTGCTAAAAGTGACATCACACCATTGTCATAATGCCAATTTCCCTGCTGTCAAGTAGGTCTTGGCTGGGAAATCTGCTAAAGTTAGAGACCTGGTGTCTGTATTAAATGCAGAATACAAGATGTTTGCTGCTTCACATTTTATGAAACGACACAATAAATTGAAATAGGGAACAAATATATTTTTCTTTTACTACTTCTGGGTTCAAAATGGCTACGTTACTGGGTGAACTGCTCTACTCTATGAACACATTTTTCATAGCGCTGCCAGGTCTACCACAGTCTTACTAGTTGCCCGTGCTTGACTTGCAACCCTATTTTTTCTGCATAGTCAAAGAACTAGAAACACACTCATTTGGGTGTGATTCTAAAACAAATGTTACGTGAATTGTTTTCGTGTGCCAAAGTCCATTTCTGTGGGGAACCTTGAGATTTGTGCTGGATATGCAAAATCATGACTGAAGACCTAACTAGATATTTCAGGGAACCCATGGTTACTGTCAACCTACATCTCCTGAAAGACATCACATAAAAGAAACACTTGATCTGAATCATCATAGTCAGTATATCCCACTCCTTGAAAGCAGCAGCCAGCAAATTGGAATGAAGGTGAGAATATACCGAATGATATCTCTTTACACAATTTTTGCTTGATTTTTCTTGGAAGATATAGGGGGAAGACAGAGGTTGGCAGCAACTATATAACCTCTGTAACATCTAGTTAAGTCTGTGGAAAGCAAGATATAAATAAGGGCAATGTGTCTTCTTTTTTTGCCAAGCAGTCTAGAATGCTAGAATTAAAAAAAAAATCTTACTATGATAATTCCCTGAATAGTTAACACTTGTGGTAAACTACCATCAGTACATTTGAAATAAAAAGATTTTATTACCTACTTTAGTATTTCCATGATGTAATCGGAGTAACAGCCTGCAGCACATTAAATTTTAATGTACTTTTTAATTGTTCCAAAACAGCTGTATTGCCCGTATAACTGAGAGGCAGGCTCACTTAAACTATGGCTTAAAATAAGCACTTATTATCAAAAGAATTAAAAATCCAGTTCTGTTCCATAATTTTGTAAACTTAAAAGCTATGCCATTGCCCTAAGTCTCTTGAAATGTTTATTTCCCCTACTTTACCTCTTAAGAATTTGGGTTTGAACTTATTCTCTTGGCCCCCCCCCCCCCCCCCACGGTCTGCAAGATAAATCAGAATAAGGGTGAACATGAACCATGCGAGGTCAGGCCTGCAATCATGGAGGAGATAATGAATGGAAGAAGGTTCTTCTAAGATCCTTTAGCATTAGTCACAAATGTATTCCTGGAATACTACCTACTAATTATTACCAAGTATTATTTGCTGTAGTCTTCATAACTGTTGGACTTTCCCCACAGGTGCAATGTTTGCCTTTAAAAACAATGTTATTTATAGTCTGCCTTTCTCAGTGGGACTCAAGGTTGGTTACATAGAGTAAGTAACTGGATGGGACATACAATAAACAATGGAATAGGGTTTGGATTGCAAAAACCTGGAACCAACCAGAAATCTGGGATCGATTTCAACCTGAATCAAAGCACAAGTATTAACTTGATGTGTTAAAAGGATTCAAAATTTACATAGTAGGATTCTACTTGCAGCAACAGACAGTATGGATTGTACATAGTAGCATAGGTGACAGTGGCTAACCTTTTACCCAAGTATCTTTCAGAACAATTTCAGAACAAAGCCCCCTTGAATAATTTTGCAGTTTGCAGAAAGCCAAGGAAGTGAGAGCCATCCTGACCTCATCAGGCAGAACATTCTTAAGGTGGAGTCCACAAGGGAAAATGGATGTTTGTGTGCAGTTGCTGATCTTGCTATTTGCAGGGTGGTACCTGCAGGATATTTTGTTCAGATGAGCAAGTATTCCCCACTCTTTGGGGCAGTTTATTAACAGAAAAATTGGAACATTTCAGCTAGTATATATATGTATAGTGTGTACCAGGTTAGCTATCTCCAGCCTGAGAAATCCTTGGGCGTGGTAACTGCAGATGAGAAAATCTGGAGAGGAATTTCTGCTAGGAACTGTGGTATACTAAAGAGTTTAGTTGCCACTTTCTCCAAGGGATCTCTGCAGTCTGGATATTGGTTGTAATTCCTGGAGCACTGGAGGTTGGCAACACAACAAAGATACGTATACTTATTTGCAGAAGAAGTAAACAAAATGTGTTCCGGAATAGCCATCACAGCCCCACAGTCAAAAGTAGTAGGCCATGAGTATTGTATGCCTACAGTTTAAACTGCCTGTAAATATATAATGATTTATCTCTTCTGATATACAGTACCTTGAGGTTTGAAGGAGTTCTGTAGTACCATCAAACATGTTGAAATATTCCATCTTTGGTTGTGAGTAAGGGTAAAAGTGACATTAATCAGGTTGTGTGCATATTTGTGTGTAATCATACTGATATGCATGTGATAAACTGCTGATCCATGTGATAAATGAATTTATCACTCACCCCTTGACAGCCTCATCATCTTTCTGTCTGTTAATCCATCTCCTCAAGGACTTATTCAAACATTCCAAAATTCACCGCAGCTTCAATTGGTCACCATTTTTCCTCTGGAAAGCAAGGTGCTAGATATATTCCATCCTTTTTTCAAAGTTTATCACAGTCAAAAATCAAAGTAAGGATAAAATTCAGATATTATCACCATACAAAATAGCTTTAGTTTTCTTGAATTATTTCACACTGACTCTTCTAAATAATTTTAAACTTTGCATCCATGTAATATTAAGTCTTTGAAAGATAATGGTAGACATGTATCTAAAACCTGTGGTGAGTTAAAGATGTGTGGCCAGCTCTCAACTCTTGATGGTGTACAGTTAATACTTGCACCAACCATCATGAGCCTGGGAATGATCCTGGATGCCTCCTTATCAATGAAGACAAGTCACTAATGTAGCCCACCTGGCATTTTCCCACCTTCACCAGTCAAGGCTGCTGGCACCTTATCTATCACAAGCTGTCCTAACCATACTGATCCATTCATCGGTCACCTCTGTGTTAGACTACTGTAACTTGCTCTATGTAGGCTACCCTTGAGACTGATCACGAAACCCCAGCTGGTGCAAACTGCTTCTTGGGTTCTTACTGGGACTCCTTGGTGAGCACACATCCAGCCAGTGCTCTACCAGCTGCATTGGCTCCAAGTGGAGTACCCAATTAAGGTTTCTGTGTTAACCATCAAAGCTCTAGGTCGGAGCTTCATATCTGTGGGACTATCTCTCCCAGTACATACCCCAAAGAGCCTTACATTCAGCAAATAACAACATACTGATGGTCCCTGGCCTGAAAATGTTTAGCTGTCCTTGACCAGGACCAGGGTCTTTTTTACCCTGGCTTGGTAGAACACTCTGTCAAGTGACCCCTTTCCCCTGTAAGACTGGGTGCAGTTTTGTAGTGCTTTTAAGATAGAGCTGTTTCACCAGACCTGTGGTTGAGGATAGCACTGGGACCTTACTGGCAGACCTTCCCTTCCTTCCGTTTTCCTAGGAATGTTTATATGAGTGGTACGTTATGGAGGTTCATAGTTAATTTTGATGTGTTTATCCCCCCTTGGTTGCTATTATGGTGCAGTGATGCAAATGAGATGTTGATCTACTGTTATTTTGTTCTGGATTATCATATGACTTTATGGATGATTTTATGGCTTTATTAAATTAACAGTTGTAAGCCGCCCTAAGCCCATAAGGGAAAGGGCAGCCTATAAATCAAGTCAATCAAACCAATCTATAAATCCACAAATTGTGCCTTTAAACAAAGGCATTCAGAATGTAATTCATCCTACTAGATTTCCAGTGAACTGGACAGTATGGTTAGATCAAGGTGCTCGTTAAGCTCCCATCAGCTGTATTCTTGTTTTCATGCCAAGCAATGATGAAAGCTGCGTGTAAAGTGATGTTTAAACTATACAACCTCTGGGCTTGTGAAGAGGTGAACAGTTGGAAGACCTCCCTTTCCTGTAGTTGCAATAGGGTGAGACTGATGATCTGTGAAATTAAATGAATAACTTCTGCTCATTCCAGCCCCAAACAGCAAGGTAGTGCTAAAGTACAGATTAGCTAAATTCAAGTCTGTGGTCCCAAATCCAAGTATTACAACGCAGTGCAAAGAGTCTATTTTATTTTAGCTTGTTGGTCTGTGAAGTGCTACTGGATTCAAATCTTGCTGTTCTACAGCTACATCGGAAAATACTTTTTTAAAGGTCTACTATATAAAATTTTGAAGGGGAATTGATATATATACCTTCTTTTTGCAGGATACTTTCATATCGTAAGATTTGAGCAAGACAGTTTCTCTTTTCTGGCCTGTTTTTCCCCAATTATTAATAATATTTTGTGCTTCATACAGATCATGAGTTAGGGAGATTACATTAATTTTAGGAAGTAACAAGTGGGAATCCTCAAAAATGTTGTGGAGAGGGTGCATTCCTTCCTACCCCCATCCTTGGCACTCCTCTCACCCCCACGCTTGGTAATCTCTCCATCTATGACCCACCCTTGGCACTGCTGTAATTCCCACCCTCACTGCTCTCACCACCTATCCCCCAACCTTACCACTTTTCTCATCTCACCCTTGACACTCCTCTCATCCCCACCTTGCTGATCTCCAAACCTACCCACCAATCTTGGCACTCCTTTCAACCCCACCCTCGCTGATCTCCCCATCTCCCCACCACTCTTCTCTCTCCCCCTCCCCCCATCCTTGCTGCTCTCCTCTCCTGCTGGCTTCTTTTTCTGCTGCTGCCAGGCCTAGAGTGCCTGGCTCCCTCCCCCACTGGCTTAGCCAGGCCCAGAGCAGTTGCCTCTGACTCATATCAGCCTGGCTGGGCCTGGAGCAGCTACCTCTGATTCCCATTGGCCCAGCCAGATACAGGGTGTGCATCTGCTGCACCGCTGTGGCAGTAGAGCCTGGGAACTGCTCTGGGCCCATATGCAGTGACAGCAGAGCCCTGCTGCAGCCAGGCTGGGAAATGGGGGGCAGGAGGGGAAAGATGGGTTTCCCAAACCAACTTTTCCTTGCAGAATGGGAAGTTGTTAGGATAATAGTCCAAGTCCCGTGACACTCTTTATATTTTTTAGGCAATGGAAGCTACTCTAAGCCCAAAGACATTACACTTGAATTCTTCAGACATGAATTTCAGTCAGCAAAAAATAAAACCATCTGCTTTAGTTTACTGTACATCATCAACAATTCCAAATTTGAAAACAACTTGTACCCTGTCAATTAGGGGAGACTCAATCTACCTTTATTAATGTACGCGGGAGGTTTTATGCAATGTAGACTGTACCCTTATAAATATAAGCTGAAATCTTCAAATATTTACAGTTCAGGGGCTTTCTCTGTTTCAGTGGTCTCAGTAGTGTTTAGTTTATTTGACTCTTGTTTCATGACAGTGGTAGTGGTGTTGCTATCCTAGCAAAAGGAAAGTGTGTTTGACCTCTTCTTCCTTTTCATTTACTGTGGGAGTCAGGTATTTCAGCTCTAAATCAGAGAAAGGAGGCTGACAGTGAATCTTACAAGAAATCTAAACAACATTTGTATTTATAGCATAGTCTAACAGTTGCTAAATACTTTTAAATTATCAGTATGTTTTGTTTATAAGCAAAATCTTTGCTTCATGTCTTAGAAATGGAGCGATGCGATTACAAGTTGCTAAGATGAGTTTTTCTAAAGAGAGACTAAAATAAGTGAAGAGTTCATTTAGACAAAAGTATTGTAGAAACAAATTATGTTAGAAGAATCACTGATGAGAAGTGTGCTGCCCAGATGGTTTGCATGACACAGAGCAGCACAGAAACTGTGTGTGAAAAGCTAAATAAATGTTAAGGATTAGTTTCATTTTAATTGAAACCCTACATTTAAAATACCATAAAACAGTACCAGATTTTTTTTCTCAAAAAGAACATATCAAAACCAAACATTGTTTTCATGGCCACCTGGAGTTTAGCTTGTCAACAGTACTACACACTGGACTCTGATCTCTTTCTCTGAAGCTTAGTGAAAAACAGGTCCACTATAAGAAGGTAATGCATTCGAAGGAAAAGAGTTGGGGTTTTTTTCCCCTCCGGAGGACTTCCTTTGTTCTTGGAAGTGAATTTTTTTGATTGGATAAGGAACATCTGAGGTGAAACTTTTGTGCTTGAAATTATCTTCAACTGAAGTGAACATAAGTTTTTTTTTTTTAAGAAAGATGCACATTTTGCTGTAGAAAATAATTTTCAAGTAATTGTGTTGTTTATATAAGTTGGTCTTAAATTTGGTCTGGAAACTACATTTGTTGTGTCTGAGTAAGCAATCTATTTATTTGTTTAAAATATTTATATCCTTCCCTTCTACTCAAGGTAACTGACTACAACAGTTTAAACAGTTTATACATATAATTCATTCAAGCAGTTCTCTAAATTACCCCCACAAAAACTAAATTGATTTGCCCACAATCATGATTTAATGATAACAAACATCCAGAAATTCAAATGTCATCAGAGTTAGGAAATACAGCATTTCAAAAATACAGACCAGGTCATACTTGCTTTCTTGAAGGTCAAAAAGGACAGATTCTGATGCATAGTGTCAGGAAGTAGGGATGCCAGCCTCCAGGTGGGACCTGGAGACCTCCCAGAACTACACCTCATCTAATGACTACAGAGATCCATCTCTTGGAGAAAATAGATCCTTTGGAGGGTGGGTTCTATGCCATTGTACTCCACGGAGATCCCTGCCCTCCCCAGACTACATCCTGAAACCACCAGGAGTTTCCCAACCTAGATCTGACAACTCTATCTCCACCCCCACCCCATCTTCTGCTGGTGACCAGGGAGGATCTGGCAACCCTATTAGAAAGACTGTTTCACAAAAGGAGAGTGGTTACTTAGAAGATGTGGTTTCTGGCTGAGAACCAGCCAGGCTATCAGAGATGAGGGAATAATTGAGAAAGAAAGAGAACCGAGTCAATTGGGCTGAGAGAAACAGCGGGGGAGCTGCTCATGAGGTGAGTGTTAATTTTGCCTTTTCTAAACTACTGAAGAATGTTACCTGAAATTGTTGTGTGAGAGGACAGTGTGTCAGGGTTGAGTAGGTGCTTGGAGAGGTGTTTCTGAGGAATTCCATTTGGAAGGTGATGTTGAATGTTCATGAACCAATTCCAGATACCTGCAGGGAGTGTGCCATCTTTATTTTCCTCTCTGAGGCCAGAATGGACTTCACTTGTCAGAAGTGAATGTTGATAGGACTCTTGGATGAAAAGGTTTGGAGCCTGGAGGAAAGGATTACTATTCTTCATGAGATCAAGGAAGGGGAGGATTTCATTAGCAGAAGCCTTGATGACCCAGGTGTTGCCTTAAGGCATCATGTGGGGGCAACATTGGGCTGGTCCTCCTGTCCCTGCCAAAAAACCTTTTGGGGGGTACAATACCTTTAAAACATGCCTTTGGAGAGTTGTGCCATCAGCTGGTTGCTTCTCCACTCCCTCCAGCCATCAGGAGAGGCAGCAATCAAGCAATAAGTGAATGAGGCAAGTTTGGGCAGCAGGCTGCACTGCTCTGTCAGCATTCTGCATGGCCATTTCTTTGCCTGGCTTGCCCATTCTTTCCTTTCCCTGGGGTGGAGCAGAAGGAAGAGAGGGGAAAGGGAAGAAGAGCAGGCAAGCCAGTCAAAGAAGTGGCCGTGCGGAAGTCCCAGTGCTGACAGAGCAGTGCAGCTCACTGCCGAAGGCGTATTTTAAAGGTGTCATGGTGGAGTGGCTAGGAATGGTAGGGAGAGGAGCTTGCCAGGGACAACTGGGGGGGGGGGGGCGGGGCAGCATTTGAGAGCTTGCCCTGGGTGCCATTTTCTTTAGATATGCCCCTGGATGCCCTGCACCGGAAGGAGAGACCAGATTAAGGGACAGCAGGGTGGTTGACTGCCCAATGAGATTCCTTAGAGTATTACAGCACGACCCTAAAGATATTAAATGAGATGGGGCTCACTACTATTAGATCTCAGGAATCAATCCTAGACCTTTGCAGTGGCAGCAAAAACAAAAACACTACCAAAGGAGGAATTAGAAATGCAAAATAGGCAGAGAGAAGAGGACAGGAGATATGAAAAAAATGGCACTGTAAGGAAAAGGAAAATGATGGCCATAGGCGACTGCCTTCTGAGTGGTGTGAAATGTCATGTGTCCTGGTTTGACGCCCAAGAGATGTGTTTCTTGCCAGGAGCCAAAATTAAATATGGCTAAGTGGGGAATTCATCACAAGAGGGCCAGCCATACTTGAATTAATATTGACCAGCGTACAAGAGATGGTAGACGGGGTGAAGGTGGTAGAGACCTTAGGGGGAAGTGACCATGTTCTCCTAGAATTCCTTTTGCTAGGGGACCAGAGAAGTTCGTAGCACATGCGTCTGTTAGATTTTAGTAGGACAGACATTGATAAACATTAAGAAGCATTCCATGGGCAAGATTGGTAAGCAAGTGAAGAGTGGGCTCTCCTAAAACAAACACTCTTGTAAGCTTAAGCCATCATTATTCCGACAAGAAAAAGACATGGTAGGGGATCCAAGAAGCTATTGTGGATAAACACAGAACTCCAGGATGAGCTAAGGGAGAAAAAAAAGAAATGTTCAAGAAACGGAGACAAGGACGTACCCATAAAGATGACTATCTGCAAGTGATAGGGACTGTATCAGAGACTGTTTCAGTCATCTGAGAGTACAAAGCTCACAGTGAGCTGATGC
Organism: Sphaerodactylus townsendi; assembly: GCF_021028975.2. Taxonomy (NCBI): domain Eukaryota; kingdom Metazoa; phylum Chordata; class Lepidosauria; order Squamata; family Sphaerodactylidae; genus Sphaerodactylus; species Sphaerodactylus townsendi. Next base: position 47,045,176 of record NC_059434.1, read on the forward strand.
TGTCAATGTTGCTTATCTGGACTTCAATAAAACTTTTGACAGGGTTCCCAATGATGTTCTGATGGGTAAACTAGAGGACTGTGGACAGGACTCTAGGATGGTTAGTGGACAAGGAGCTGGTTAGAGAATTGCACTCAAAGTGTGATTTCAATTTTACTTTATCTGAATAGAGGGAGGTGTCCAGTGGGGTACCATAGTGCTTAATTTTAGGCCTGGTACTTTTATAAATGATCTGAATGAGGAGGTGATGGGATTAAATTTGCAGATGGAAGGAAGAGCAAACACACCAGTAGAGATAGAATTCAATTAGATATGAACACACTGGAAAATTGTGCAGATGTGAACAAGATTAAATTAAGCAAGGATTTGTGTCAAATTCCATATCTGGGTGACAGAAATGAGGAACATCCATAGTGGATGTGGGATACATTTCAGGTTAATGGGATGTGGGTGGACATAAACAGCCACAGAAAAGACTAATGTGATCTTGAGTGTATCAACAGAGGCATAACATCCAAATCACAAGATGTCATAGTCTCACCGTACAGTGCATTGGTCAGGCTGTACCTGGGATATTGTGTGCAGTTCTGGAGGCCTCACTTCAAAAAGGATGTGGATAGAATGGAGTAGGGGTGGGGGGAGAGGAGAGGAGAGTGACAAGGATGATCACTGACCTGGAGACCGAGCCCTATGAGGAAAGGCTGCGCAACTTGGAATTGTTTAGTCTGGAGAAGTTAACTGGGGGTTATGATAACTCTCTTTAAGTATCTGAAGGGCTGTCACTTAAAGGACAAGTTGTTCTTGTTGGCTTCAGAGCATCGGACTCACAGTAGCAGGTTTAAATTGCAGGTGGAAAGGTACTGGCTAAATGTTAGGGAAAAAACCTGACTGTAAGAATTGTTCAACAGTGGAATTGGCTGCCTAGGGAGGTGATGAGCTCCTCCTCACTGGCAATCTTTAAGCAGCAACTGGAGAAACACTTGTCAGGGATGCTCTAGGCTGATCGCGCATTGAGTAGGAGGTTGGACTAGATGGCCTATATGGCCCTTTCCAATTCTATGATTGTTAACTAGACTTAAGTGGTACACAGATTTGGTCCTGGACAAGCAATCCTAACAATATTCAGCCTCAGGTTGTGAAGGTCATTAAAGGTGAAAACCAGTCCCTAGACTTTATCCTAGAAACAAATTGATAGCCAGTGCAGTAGCTTCATTTTTGGTTTTACATTACCATATTGAACTATCCCAGTAAAAAAAATGTATTTTGTACCTCCTGAAACTTCTTAGTTGTCTTCAGAGCCAATGCTCAGTAGAGAGTGTTACAACAATGACACCTAGAGGATACAGTAATATGGATCAATATGACCAGATTGGCTAAATCTAGAAGGAGGAACGTTTTCTTAGCTAAATACAGCTGAACTCCCTCCACAATTTTTGGATATGGTTTCTACTTGTTTTTAAAAAGAAACAAGCAGTATCCCAAAGGTGGGCATATATTTGTCTTATGATAATTTCAGGCTAAGGTTTGATCCACTTTAGAACATCAGCCCTATTGACCAATAACACCTCTGGCTTTTTTCAATTTATTATCTGCCCACTTGATCTTAGCATGTAGACATTGATTCAGGACAGAGACAGCCATATCGGGAGGCTTATTTAACAAAAAATAGAACTACTACTATTAGTATGTTGATGTATAATTAAACCTGAAGTTTGACTTGTCACAAACATTAAAGAACATGTGCTGAAATAGAACTGTGAGGTACATCAGAATTAAGGAACTAGGCAACTGATTCTAACTCCCTTACTCTAACCGCTATAGAGCCAAGCCTGTAAGCCCTGTAAAGAATTTCAGAACATTCCCTTGTATCGAACAAATGTCAACAGTACTTACCAAAGACGTTTCAGTACAAAGCACTTTGATACTTCCTTTTCCCCAAATTATTATTCTTGACAAAACGGGTTTGTTAGTTTTTATACATAAGTATGTTCCATACATTTTTAATTGAGTCAGAGGCCAGTCTAATTCGGAAATTTTTATGGAAGCGGACATTAAAAAATTAATGTAACTGCTGCCACAAATGACAATCATTTGTAAAATTCTCTTCTCTCCAGCTGTAATATATAATGCTTATTTTCCAAAAAGAAAAGGCATGGTATTCATATATAAGGCTTCTACCAATTCCTCTCCTCCAGACTTGAGAAAGCTGCCCCCCCACCAAAAAGGTGCCAGTACTCCATACCAGTGAGTACTGGCCCCCCCAAAAAATGACCCTTGAATAAATATAACTTATTCTGTGTCCTGTCATCATTGTGCTGAATATTTTTCACTCATATTATCCAGTTTATAATTGCAGAAAACAAGGATTTTTTACAAGACTCTATGAGATGTTCACACAATTGCCTTATCTGGAGGCAACTGTGGGTTTGTCACATCTGGTTCCACCCTCCATTTTTATTTATACTCTCTAGAGGAAATTTTAAGGAGAAAGGAATGATAGAAACAGTCTTTCCCCTGATTTTGTCCCACCATTTGGTAATCAGAATTACACAGCTGTACTTACTTATGCTCAATTTTATCTACCGTGTTCAGTCATCCTTTTTTTTTTAAAGAGCTTCACAATGTGTTTGGGTTTTGGCCATTTTGAATAATGAGCTATCTCCTCTGCTTGCAGACAATTTCTGAATATGCACCAATCCCAATATGGATTCTTGGAGAGACCCAACTGTTTACTGTCTCCATTGTAGAAACTATCAATTTATTCGTATCCTCTCCTTTCTGTTTTTAGTGAGCCACTAGTTCATAGGAAGACCTGCCTTTTTTGTCCCATGATTGCTAGGTTAGGGGAGCTTCTTTTAACATAAATTCACTTGAATTTTACCCTGTTGTTTTTTTCTCTAAAGCACAAGATTTCTTTACAGGTATGGTATCATACAACATGCCCTGTGAAGTTTGAAAATTATTTTTGTTTCTTTGATGAAAAATCAATGTTTTTGTAAATTTTGTGATCAAGATTATCTGATGTTCTATAGAACTGAATCCAAAGAGTCACCTGCACTTTCTTAATTCTAGTTATAGCTTCTGACTTAGTTACTTTTGGAAGAATTGATTTTTGTACTCCACTTTTCTCTACCTTTAAGAAGTCTCAGAGTGGCTTACAATCACCTTTCCTTCCTGAGAGAATTCTGAGAGAACTGTAACTAGGCCAAGGCTGCCCAGCAGGTTTCGCGTGGAGGAGCAGGGGAAATAAATCAGGTTCACCAGATTAGAATTCACTTCTCACGTGGAGGAAAGGGGGATCATCTTCAGGTTAGAGTCTGCCATTATTATCCTCTTCTCACCTCCAAAATTTGCAAATTCATTTGAAACTTTCCTCAGTTTCAGAAATTGTTTGTCCTAGAGGGTGGGGTATTCTTATGGTTGGGGTGTGGCGGAAGACTGAACCTCTTTTGGACTTATAGTCTGATTTGCAGCTCTTTGAATCTATCCCCTTGTTTCTCGGTTGTCCAGCAGTAATTTTCTGTGAAAGTGATCTGCTAATGGTAAAGTCTGATTTTAGTATTGTTTATGTATAGTATATATTAGATAATGTGACTGTGATCACACATAATGCCTGCTCCCAATTCATGTGTGCACAAAGTGTTTTTCTTCCATTTTTCCCAGAGCAGGAGAGACTGCTCCCTCCCAAACTATCATTCCCACTGTTTTTTAAACGAATTTTAAAAGCAATTCAAAACAATGTGGTAAATTGCTATAGCAAAAAGGAGTTGAAATCCTGCTGCGTAGATATGTTTTGACTGTTGCAAAAAGAAGAGAAAATATCCAAAGGAGCTACAGAAGACTCTTTTTTTGTTTATTTAATGTACTGACTTATTTCAGAATATATAATGCACTTTCAAGAGCATGTTCCTTTTTGTAGCTTTATCCAAACAGAAGAGGAAATAGGCTTTAAAATCCATTTTTCTCTTCAAATATTTTTCTCTGATTTTGTGTGTGTATTTGATGCACTTTTTTGTTTGGTTTCTACTTGATTATGGTCATTATCTGCAGTTTTGTCTACAGGTATACACTGAAATTAATGGGACCTTAGTGCACATAGGTGGGTCATGGCTGCATTTCAAAATAACTTCCTTTGAACACCCAGGTGTTGAATAGGTTTTCATCTACAAGGGAAGGAGGTTCTATGTACTGCTTTGCCAACTGCAGAGGTCAGGTTACAGCAACCTGCTTGACCCTCAGTTCAGTGCTGATAAGGAGGCACAATGTTTTAAGGCAGAAGTCAAGTTTACAGAGGGGAAACAAAAAGTGGGAGAAATCTAAGAGATCCAGTGTTTCGGCTGAAAAGTGGTAGCAGTTTGGCTCCTGCTGTACCTGTTGCAACCACACCTGGGAGCCTTTTATATGATCTCCTCCTAGTGCTTCAGCTGCAGTCCTACAACAACAACTAATAATTGGTGTCAGCAAGCAGCTGATGCTGGGCCAGGAGACAAGCACTTCATCACCACACATGCAAATCTGTTCTCAGCTTATTTCTGCATAGCTCCAAAAGTGTAGGGACTCTTGGAGGACTAGGAGTATCAACCTGCCTTTCTTCCGCAAACTCAAGTCTGAGGTGGGGGCATGATTCCATGCCTAGCTCTGGATGTACTTTGCTGCATGGCTGACTGCCTTCTGCTGGCTCAGAACAGCCACACCTAACCCTTCTTCCTCTGAAGAATCCCCACTGTTCTCAAGCCAGGGGTGAAGCAAGGGGGAACTGTGCCTGGGGCATGTGTGCCCCCACCACATGCCCCCACCATGCTCCGGATTGCTCCCTTCATGCTCTGGCTACGCCCCTGCACAGGCTCGCACCTGGGGCGCTATGCCACTGCCTCAAGCCTGGCTGACCCATAACATTCTACCACTCAGGAAGCAAGGGAGGATACATGTGTGGCATTCTCACAAGCAACTCTCAGTCTGAGCTTGTATGTGCATAGGTTTATATTGGGGAAGTTATCTGGAAAAATATGAGAGTATAATAATAAGTTGGAAAGAATGGAAGATAAGTTTCAAAAACTCAATGCTTTCAAAGTTACACCAATGTAGAAATGCAACCGAAGTCAGTTAATTACTAGCGAAGCAGTCATATTGAGCTAGGCATGACCATCCACAACTAATGCAAGTGGAAGCGATCCATGAATGTACGTACAGTATTGTATGGAAGTTTTGCTTACTGGAAACGTCTGACACCTGTTAGGCCTTTCATCTCCAAGGAGACTGCTGGTTAGCATAACTTTTCTCCCCTCTTAGGTCCCCGATTCCCTCCCCTCTTAGGTCCCCGATTCCCCGGTCAGTTAATCATGTGATACTCACACGAAATATCAAGGATTCAGGAAGAACTCCCCACTGCCTGATCAACGAACAAGGATTCATCTCGGTTCTAGATCTCATTCTTCCCCTTATCCCGTGTCTTTGCCAAACATGCATGAAAATACTACTTTTTTAAAAAATACGTCTTAGAGAGAGAGTTCACAAATAGCTTGATCCTGAAATGTGATTTTTGAAAAAGAATTGCAGCAGTGGAGGGACAGTTCTGAGGTGAAAATGAATAAAAAATGCTGGGTTAAAGAGAGGTTATTTTATACCTTCCATTTGCACCTTTTTCTGCCAATAATGGGAACAAGATTTTTGTTTACCTGAATTAGTGCAAGAGGAATGCTAATAGGGCTGACTGAGGATAAGTTTACTGGATGGGTCTGTATTGTGAGAGTTGCTCCTCGAGTGGAATGGAACGTCAGTGTATTGTCCCATGAACACTGATCTTTAATTTGGGTTTGCATGAGGAGTGAGTCCATAGAATCACAAAGCAAATTCTTGATTCATGAGTGTTCCGATTTCTCACAGACACCTGACTGTCTCATAGTGAGAAGATATTTTATTATACTTAATTCCTACCATGAATCTCTGGTTTAATCCAAGGTGGAATCTGCCTACAATTTTTTTTCTGCATCAGCCCCAGGAATGTGGGTTTCTGAGTATAACAGTTGGTGGAAAAATATAAAATAGTTAACTATGAAATGAGCAGTAAGGTATCTTTATGCAATGAAATATATCTTTATACAATGTAAAAATAAAGGTGGCAATCCCTATAAATGCATTCTGTTATACCCTCAAAGTATTTCCATTCATGTATGCATAACATCCAGTCATTCTTATTTTAACTTTATTTTTAATTATTTTGACATTTTCTTTTAGTGTCTTTGAAGTGTTCACAGGACCATTTCTCTGGTTCCTCTTTATCTGCTTATTTCCAGTAGCCAAAGATTTAGGTGTTCTCAATGAGCACATCACTGTTCCAGCCAGAGATACTGTTTGAAATTATCCATGAACCCAATGCCTCTGAACATTATTGAGTGACATTTGTTTCTGTAGGTTGTGTCTGCTCTGACTAACTGGTTTATTTCAGATTGGCAGCTGGGATTACCATGTAGTAGATGGACAGTTTGCTTGAATTGGAGATTGCATTGAAGGTCTCAGTTTAATATGCCTGGAATGTACAGACTCAGATTAGAGCAAGTTGCAAGGCTCTGAAGAGGGAAATAAATCCTTGTTTTCACAAACTGTAATTACTTTCTGTTTTAACTCACTGACTGCAGTGTAATTACATGCAGCAGCCATTCTCATAATTAGTCTCGACAAAAAAAATGTTTTCAAGAACCATATTCCCTCTCACGTGAAGTTTATTTTTGAAGTTATGATGGTGTTCTGCTGAACGCATGAATAGACTTCAGATTCACCTTTCAACCATTTGAGCCTACCTACACACACACACACACACACACACACACACACACACACACACAGAGAGAGAGAGAGAGAGAGAGAGAGACTCCATTCACAGAGGGCCTCTGGAAAAATCATGCTGTCATGAAAAGGCATCTCCCCAAAATAGTTTCCATTCAGCTGTTTAGAATGTGGTCTTGTTTGTATGTGTTCTCAAACGATTTAGATATTTGAAATTAAAATGTATTCTGTTATGAGCATTAAATATTTGAAGTATGTCTATTTGGTCATTTGGGTATACACTGGGTAGCACCAGACATATCAGAGAAAACGTATAAGAAAAATTATAGAAAGTAATTTTCAGTAAGTCTTTGGAATGAGTGGATATTTGTTACATATATCGTACATCTAATTTTGTACATCTAATTTAGCCAACAGAGGGGCGGTTTCAGAATGATGCTGCATCTGCAAGCGTCTTGTCTGCTAGCCTAGTTACTAGTTACTTGACTGAATAAATTGCTAAGAATACCGGAAAACTGCTTTTCGCTCTCATTATCCTATTTGCCTTCCCAGCCTTGGTGACAAATGCTACCTGTGTTTTGGATAAAGGAATATATTATTGTTTACAAACATATTTCCTTTTAACATGAAAGAAAACAAATGTTCATTTTAAACTCATTTTTCTTTCTTTTACAAAAAAGCTTTTTTATGTGTAGTATAATGTTTGCAGTTAAAAGTTGTAAACTATTTTTTTCCAAGCGAATAATGTTTTTTGTTTAATCCTGTGTTCACATTGGTGTGATTGGGGATGTTTTTAGATTAGAAAGTATTTGCTAAAGGGTAAAAAATTGGTAGGCAGCTATAACATTATTCAATAGCCCTATTGAAGGAGCAGCAGTGGCGTAGTGGTTAAGAGCAGGTGCACTCTAATCTGGAGGAACCGGGTTTGATTCCCCGCTCTGCCGCCTGAGCTGTGGAGGCTTATCTGGGGAATTCAGATTAGCCTGTACATTCCAACAGACGCCAGCTGGGTGACCTTGGGCTAGTCACAGTTCTTCTGAGCTCTCTCAGACCCACCTACCTCACAGGATGTTTGTTGTGAGGGGGGAAGGGAAAGGAGTTTGTAAGCCTCCTTGGGTCTCCTATAGGAAAGAAAGGGGGGATATAAATCCAATTCTTCTTCTATTGATATGTATGTGGCAGTGTATTGATTCAGCATGCAGTGGAGAATGAGATCACACTTGAACCCTGCCCTTCTTGGCTCATTACATCTGGCTGAGAAGAGGTGGCAAGATATGTCCAGAATACTTGTCGAATCCTTGTTTATCTGAGCTGATATTGTCCCCTATCTCCCCCTCCCACCCTCGCTCAGAGAGGCAAACATTGCTTGCCTCTTCTCTGTCAGCCAGTCTTTCTTTCTTGCTGATGGCTGCTGCTCCCCCTTGTGAACTGCTGTCCTGAAATGTCTGTTAAGTGTTATGGAGAGGGAAGCCAGCCAGACTGAGAAGTGGGCTCAGTTGTCCAGCTAGGATCTTTTGTGGCAGGAATTGTCAGCAGGGTCTATGCTCTCCGCTCCAGTTAATTTCTTAATAGTTTCAGAGTTTGGTTTCCTTTTTGTCATTGTATCATGTGCTGCCTGTTAGTAACACTGTTTAGCCCTTTGGTAGAACTATGACCCAAGCAAACAAAGCTCAAGCTTTTTACTACCACAACTCCCATCGCGTTGCTGTAACTGGCCTTTAGTAGAATATTCACTCATCTCTTTGCATGTAGTCCTAGTTCTTAAATACAATTGGGAGAGAGGTTCTGTGTCAGGACATTTGAGAATGACAAGCTAGAAAATCACAGTATACAACAGTTGTTGCTCAAGCTGGTCACACCTTGGCCCTTTTATCCTTAAAAAGAGAGACACCCCTCTCTTTAAATACATATGGACCTAGCGGAGGGAGGGAGAGGGGAGGAAGGGGTGGCATGCAAGTGAGGGGAGGGAGGGAGGGGTGGCATGCAAGAGAGTGGGAGTGAACCCATTCCAACCCCTAATTCTGGGTTGTTCCTGCTCTCACCCTTTGGCTTCTTCTTCAGTTCTTTCTAACCAGTAAAGGGTAAATGGGACATAGCAAAAGAATCGAGATGGAAATTGCTGCTTCCTGGTCCTCTTCCTTCTCTGACAACTAGTATTCTGCCCAAATGGAGAAGAAAAGGTATTTAAAAAGTGATCTGCCAGGGCTGACATGAACATTGTTCATAGTGAGCATTATATTCACGCCTGACTGAGAGTCCTTCATTGTCACCAACCAGTCAAATAGTAAGAGTGAAGAAGTGTTTCCTATTGTGCATGAAGTCCAGAAACCAGAGGTGTAGCTGGGCCAGAGTGTGCCCAGTGCACACTCTGGCTTTTTTGCCCCCCGCCCGCAGCGGCGCCCCCCCACTCCCACTCCCACTCCCTTTAAAAAACTGAGCAGGCTGGAGAACAGAACTTCCTGTTCTGGTGGGAACTACATTTCCCAGGGTCTCCTGGGAAATGTAGTTCCCACCAGAACAGGAAGGCCTGTTCTCCAGCCTGCTTGATTTCCTAAAGTAAGTGTGGGGGGCGCTGCAGGGGGGACGCTGTGGGGGGAATCATTAGCCAGCCCATGCAGCGCCCCCCCCTATGGCCGCCCACACTTGCTTTTGAAAGAATAGAACAGGCTGAGAAGAACCAGGCCTTCCTGTTCTGGTGGGAACTACATTTCCCAGGAGACCCTGGGATATGTAGTTCCCACCAGAACAGGCAATTTGTTCTCCCAGCCTACTCGAGTCTAAAAGTGAAGTGTGTGGAGGGGGCTCTTGACAGGGGGCTTGACATGGATTTCCCCTACAGCGGCCTCCCTGCAGCGTGCCCCACACTTACTATTCTGTACAGATTGAAAAAATCTGTTACATGAGCCTCTCAACACTGCAATGTGACAGAATCTCCTTAAAGCTGCTAAATAAAGTTGCATCTTTACAAGAATCAAATAGAGTTGTGTTCTTAGCCATTGTGCTGGATGTTTGTCAGTGACTGGTTATTTTGCCTAGGCTGTGGTTAAGAGGAAACAACTATTTTGCATGGGGAAAAATATGAATATGGAACTGTTAATTCTGTTTCCTGCTAATGTTTCTAAATATCAGCATTAAGTTCAATTCCTTCTGAATTAGAATCCAGATATCACAACTATACAACTTACATTGATTTTTATTACCTTTTTGTTAAAAGGGTGGTTTTAATTATACAGTGTGAGTAGGAAAACCTGTCAGAAAGCCACTACATTCTCTGTGCACCATGTAACTGTTCAGAAGAAGTGTTCAGAAGAATCACTTGCATGGAAAGCAACAGAGATTTAGAAATTACAGACTATTCTGCATACCAACAGAAATCATTATTTAAAGTGAACACTGTATGGGAGAGGGGGCTTCAAACCTTTGCTTTTTTATACATACATGTTCCCCTCATTCAAAGTCCCCTCATTCAAAGCCATTGGAGGACATCTTATTTGGATGTATAAAATCCAGGTTCACATGTCCACTCAGCCTAGCAAGTGACTGGTAGTTTTGGGCTGGTTTCTGTCTTTCTGCCTCATCTACCTTATAGTGATGATTGTGATAATAAAATGCATAACAACACAACCTAGATTGGGGTGGGGGTACTCCACAGCAGCTGGAGATAGCACAGCAAAGTCGTCTCTAGGCCACCTCCAGTGGAGCTCTGGGCAGCATAGCAAGCAGTGGGGCAAAACAACCCCATTGCCCCCAGTAATACTTCATAGGAAATAATGACTTACGCCATGTATTATCATAGTGTAAGTCACTGCCCTTCTCTGGGGGTGTTCCAGGACCAAAAGCCTTGTGGAAGCCAACTAAGGTTGACTCCACCCTAGGAACATCCCCTGCTGTACCAGGGTCCATGTTTAGGCCGATGCAGCTCTGGGGCTGAGGGGTGCTTCCGGGCCAGGCACCATGGAGCTTCATGGCATCTGCCTGCCTCACTGTTTGCCCTCCCTGCCAATGTAGGTGCCACTTACACCAGTGGGGTGGGAAAACATGCCAGTGTGACCTCAAATCAGTTCCAAGATCTGCTTCCCCCCGATCTGGATAGAGCTGTCAGAGTATAATATAGCATGCTCTGAACCTTTGGAGGATGGAAGAGAAAGTACATAAATATTGAACAATATTTGAGTTGGCAGAAGCACATTTTTAAAAACTGTCTTGTCATTTACTTGCCTGTCAGTTTAAAGCTTAGAAGAACAGTGAAACCCTTTTAACTTTGCATAGAAAATTGGGAGGTTGCTATTAAATAGATCCATCTTATTCCTTTGTTGGATTTTCTCTTGAGTATGATCCAAACTATAAGTGGCAATATCATAAGTCTCTGTTGATGAGTAGTAAAACCTCTAGTTCAGCCTCAATCCATGTAGTGATTTCAATTATTGTATTTGAGATATTTTAATCATTTTTGTTATTTTCATTTAGAACTCTGGACACTCCACCATTCCTTCTCTCATTTCGCCTTTTACATTTCCCTTTACCTCCTTCTCATTGTGTTTTATAGTTCTTTCAGACATAAACATGGAGGGGAAGCAATTTTGATTTCATTTCTGAGGGGTGCTGCAAGGAAAAGTAACAAACATCTGTTTTTGCCTTAACTGCATCCATATGTTCAAATTCTCTAATACCCGTCTCCTAGAGAAATTTACAACCCTATTTGGTAGGCACTGCATACTATTGAATTAACTTTTTTTCACAGTAAAAAAAACAGGCCATGGTTTAATTTGTGCCAGTGCTCAACAGAACTCAGCTGTAGTAATTGTGTTTAATGTCATGACCAAACTCAGAAATATATACTTAAAATATTGCTCTGAGCACGTGCAGAATGCTTTTTCTCAGCACTACTGAGCCAGAGCAGAGGATAAGAAGTCTGGGGCAGATGGTAGGTTCCTAAGTAGGGTTTGTCACCTTCCATAGATCCTTTCTTAGGAATTAAATACTGTATTGTGGAATGTGCTCAGGGACTGGAAGTACAAGTTAAGCAAAAACAAAATTGCTGCCAAGGAAAATCGACTTTTCTCCTGCCTCTTTAGCATTGCCAAAGAGAAAAGAGAAAGCAGAGGAGCCTTTTATGTCACAGTCTAACCAGCTGTAATAGTGTGTGTGTGTGTGTGTGTGTGTGTGTGTGTGTGTGTGTGTGTGTGTGTGTGTGTGTGTGTGTGGTGTATCTGTATATTATATGATCAGTCAAAGAGATTGAATTCTGGTAACTGTTTATCACTCATGAATGCATTTTTCTCCAGCTTAACAAGTGAAATGCTTTATGCAATTGTACATTGTAAAAAGTAGCAATTGTAAAGAAGTCCTATAGTTTATCTTTATAGCTACATTGTTCCAGCATCTGGAGCAATTTTGGAAGAACCAAAGATCTGTTGTTTCAAAAGGGTAAAAGGAGGAGGACTTTTTATTGAAGTCTTTTAGAAGCATTGAACTAAAACATTGGATCATGATATTTTATATTGATTCTAGTTGAAGCAAACCAAGAAATAAAAAAGATGTACTAGTTTAATTGTGTTGTTTTTCAGTTTGATAATGGTGTGGGAAAACTTTACAATACCCAAAAAACTTCATATAGCGCAGCAGTCTTCTTGAATGTATTTCATAGGGAGTTGAATAGTGTAAAGCAAATAAAGGTTTTTTTAAAAGATAATTTAGAGGTAATTGAGGTTCTAAGAAATTACAGGGCAGAAATACAGGACTTAATGAGTCTGGGATTGCTGACAAAATGTTAGTCCTATGTTCACTTCCCTTAACAGCTAGTTCAATTTACATGCCATTGTAATGCATGTGCTTTCCATTTTGCTTCTCACATCATTGGTTGTGATGGGCAAGGGAATGTTCAGCCCTGGATCTAAATGTGGTGCAAGCTGAACTGAAGAGAAGAAAGCTGAACGAGAAGAAAACTTGAGTATGTTCTTCATAACATGCAATTGATTTCTGAAAGAACAGAAGCGTTTGTTAATTCCAGTCTTTAATCTTGAGATAGACTTAAATATCAAAAAGCTTACAGATACCCAAACTAATTAGTGCTGCTCCAACAGCTCCATAGGGTTCATCTGGAGATACATTCCCTCAAGAAAATTTCATTGGAGTAGAATTGTCTTGATAATCTAGTATCTGGGTTTTTATTTGTCTTTCTGTCAAGGTCCCCCTCCAGAAAGTGTTCTCAAGATTGCACAGTTAAGATAATGAGGCTGTGTTTGCATTTTATGCTAAAACACATGAGAATTTTCTTCAGCACAACTACCTACAAACAGTAAATGCATAACCAGGTTTTTCAATTGAATCTGCATAAATGGAATTGATATCTACAATCTAAAAGCTTGGTATTTTTGTTTAAAGTTTCTGCAGAGACAGTTAAGTGGCAGTCCTGTGAAGAGTTATGTTATGCAAGGCCTATTTAAATAAGTAGACTCAAAGCATCCTAAATGTATATAGGACTGCAATCTTGGACAAGCAAAGAGAGAAGAAAATCAGAATTTTTGTGTCTGTATTTCAAAATGTTGATGTGAATGATGTATTATTTATTCTTGAAGAGAATAACAATCTCAGTTTAAACAGCATCCATTTTGATCACATGTGGCAACGTTATTATTTTGTTTACGAACTGAGGTACTAAGAACTTGCTGTTGTGTGTTTTCTGAACTGTGTGGCTATAGTGAGGTAGTTTTTGCTCCTATTATTTTGCCCATGGAGTCATTCCATAGTAAGATGTGTTCATGGAGAAAAACAGATTCTACCATGACATGCCTGTGAAGATTTCAGCCATAGATGTGGGTGAGACGTTAGGAGCAAAAAGCTACCAGACCATGGCCACACAGCCCTGCCAGTTTGACAATGCATCCTATGAACTGCTTACAGAACTTTTTTCATGGGACTTGATTTTTTTATCCTCTGTAGTGCAGCAGGTTCCTATACCTGTAAGAAGCCACTGTAGAAACTGCTGATCCCCTTTGTTTGAATGAAAGTGTCTTCTGCGTGTGGAAGGACTAATGGGAAGTCAAACCCATGTGTTTGATGCTATTGATTAAAGTCATAGTAATCGAAATGGATTCTAGAAATAATTTGTCTTCCATTTTATACCAATAATATTGGTTAAAGGTCTTGGTCCTGTTTTACCATTGAACGTTTTGAGTTTTTCTTAGTATCTGTAAAATAATGGCTTTTGCTGCCTGCATATGATGCATGCAGGATATGCCACTGCAAGCAAAGAAAAATAGAGCCCATAAGGAGAGTTTCTGATTGTAATAGCCGGTTTCTGTTTAATATCACAGAACAGAATGAAGTTTTGCAGTTTCTCATGGAAATAGCATCTAGAGTACAAAAAAGATTACCTCATGCTTAATACCAGTGCCAAGCACTTAGCCCCACTGTGAACACACGGGCTTGATTTTCAAGATGAAAAAAACCAGAAGTGTGGAATGACATTTTCAGGTGACAGTTATGGTTCTATTGCCTGTAATTAGCACCTCTTAACATGCAAACCTGCCTATGTTTTTTCCAGGCTGTTGAAGCTCAAATCCGAAGTTTTGGACAGACTCCTTCCCAACTACTCATAGAGCCACATCCTCCAAGAAGCTCTGCTATGCAGGTGGTAAGTGGAGTGCCAGGTTAATTCTCTGAGAATCCACTGCCTTCATCTCACACATAAAATACATTTTCCCCCCTGTAAAATTAAATGAGCAAGTTCTGAAGTATTCCGGATGAAAACCTAGCAAAAGAGCCAGAAAATTTATTGTGATTCAGTGGCAGTTTCACTGGAGTATATATTTAGTCCATATTTTGCTATTGTCTGGGAGAAAAAAGGATAACCCACAGACTAAAAACCATCTTCTCTTCAACATCTAGCATCTTTCACGTTTCATAATTTGAGTCTATTAATCCCCTGGAGAAGGTTTCTTCCTTTTTGGGCCAGTCGTCAGAGTCATGGAGTACAATCTAAAGCCAATGGGATTTTTTTGCCATAGGCTTCATTTTTGTGTGGCTTCCACCCAGTGTATGATTTTTGTGAAGTTTCAAGTGTCTTTCTGTTTGCACATTAAGTGTGTTTGCAGATGTTCAACTGATATTCAGATCTGTGGTTCTCATCATCCCCAAAAGTATGTTTAGGTAGAAATAAAAACGTATCATTAAAGAAATGTGGGTCTTGCTGTCCTTTGCCAGATATTAATATATGTGAACATTCATTACTATTTGGTTCACTATTTTCACTTGGGGACTTTCCCTACTCACCGTTTGTTGCGCAGTAACCCAGTCAAATGACCTGGGGTTTTCAAGCACTCCCCAGCATGCCAGCAGCGACAGTACAGTCGCCCCGAATTTGCTGCTCTCTCCGCTCCTCAGCGCGCGTCAATTTTGCTGCTGTTTTGAACAGCAACTTTTTGGAAACCGTGCGCTGGTTGCGGAGTTGTGGAGAACTTCGGCAGTTAGCGCGATTCTGAATTTCGCACCTCTCACAGTGACGTGTGTGCTCCTGACCAATCAGGCAACAGCAGGGCGTGTTTACATGGCGACAAATCCAAATCAATTTCAGGAAGGGGGGAAAAATCCTCAAAAGCAGCACAACATCCAATCACAACAAAGACACGCCCCCCCCCCCCCCCCCCCGTGCCACCAAATGCGTGGTCTTGGGGAGTGCTTCATTTCTGAGCCATGCAGTAGTTAGGTAAGGGTTACGATGCAAACAGTGCTATGGGGAGCATTTTTTCACGCTGGAAAGCAGCGGAGTGTAAAGGGCGCGGATTACATGAGCTGCCATTCCTGAAGTGGGGAAAGGCCCTTGGTATACTTTCTGGCCATCAGCATCCAAGAAATATCATAAACCAAAAGCGCCAGAAAGTCACAAGACCTATCACACAGATTCCATCTCGTTACTGTTGATTATCTTATCAATTAAATTATGGAGTACTCATTCCCTCTCATGCAGACCCATATTTGTGTGTGAACGTACATGGAATTTGTAACATAAAAATAATGTTTTATCAGTTTTCCAAAAGTTTAAAAGACTTAAATCTGGTTCATAAATTTCTGAAGTCACTTCCAGACTGTACAGCTTCCGCTGGAGGCAGGTGTGTGTGAGGAACTTCTTTGTCTCAACTTTACACTTCATTGCTTTTTTTTTTTTTTTTAGGTAGGCAGATGTACAAGTAACTTCTGACTGCAGTGCCTTAAAAACCATGTGTGCAGATTAGTTTTACTCTGAGGCTCAAACTTTTACACCTCTAACCATTATTATTGCATAACCCCACAAGCAGATGATAAGCATTGCTGCATTTTTCTAGGCATTGGCTTTTCCCATCACAAAATGAACTGTTTTACTGCTATAATGATTGGGTTAATCACTAAAAGTTTCAGTGTGTTTTTCTGGGGGTATGTGCAGAGAAGGCATTAAAGGCACCATGGGCTGTGTTAAGTGCACAAGCCATAATATGCACCAGGTGTAGTAATTAGCAGTCACATGAAGGCTGACTATTTGTCTGGTATGGCTGCTGTTGCTGTATCCCCTTGTGTTTTCACACCATCAGATAGCTGGATTTAATTGAGGCCACATCAGATGAGGCATTACTGACACCTTTAATTGAATGAGCATCCAGGGAGGATTAACTCATAATATTGATTGGCTTTTAGCCACTTGCTCAAAAGGGTGTCTGGGTAGCTTATTAGTTGTTTTTATTTACACCTTTATACAAAGACTGTAAAACAGGAACATAGCACAATATGTTTTTCTAAGTACTCTTAATAACTTTTTAAAAAGGAGTGATAATAAAAATGCAAATGTACTAATTTTTTATTGGTTCTATATAAAAATATGTTAAATGTGCAGCCTTTTATATGCATTTACATATGGGTATGTGTACTGGCAATTCTAATGATAAATATTACCTGTATATTCAAATTCTGTAAAGATACTAATTAATTTTGATGTAATTATTTTGCAGTATTACCTGCAAGTATGTCTTAGGTGGGTTCCGCATGGGCCAAAAACAGCAGTGTGCAAACGGTGTAAAATGGTTTAAAATGGTGTAAAAGGGTTTACACTGTTTTCACACCGCTGTTTTGGTCCATGCGGACTCCTTCTTAGAGAAGCAAGGTCTATATCGATATCCATTTCACTCAGCAGATCTCTTCTACTGAATGCAAAGTAATTGACAACTGATCAGCTACTTTGCATGACTGTTGCCCAAAAACAGACTGCCTTTGTTTCTGTAACATTACGCATAAAATGCCAGAACAGATGCTTGGCATAACTGTGTAAATATCAGATTGGATCCTAACATCCTTGAAAGGAAGTGGATCTTTTCCTTTTTTCAGCTGTCCCCTGCGTGCACTGAAAAAACTCAGAAAAACTCTCATGAACAAAATGGCAACAACCCTGGGCTGGCAGGCAGACAGATGGATTGGGCAGTATCCACCTGGTATTAGAGGTAGATGTTCAAGCAAGCGGCTAAAAGCCAGTCAATATTATGAGCTAATCCTCCCTGGATATTTGGTAAACCCAAACCCTGTTTTTTTCACTCAAAGAAAAATGTAGCAATAAAAGGGAGCTGAAAATCAGATCCTGAAACGTACTAAAGCTTTTCAGCACTTTTTGGTGCTGCCCCCTTTTTAAAAAGAAGAAAACCCCTCTCCCTCTCATACTTACCTGCAGGCTGACTGAATCCTGCATTGAACTGTGTGCCCCACCCCTGAAATCTGTGTGGACTTTGGAAGCACAGCCATCAGTTCGATGCTCAACCCTGCCAGCCTGAGCCCAGCTTTCAACTTCGCGCCTGTCTCAGGACTCCACGTGGGCCTCGGAAGCCTGCTGCTTCCCAGACTTGCATGGGGTCAAGAGGCAGGCACATTTTTTTGCATTTAATGACCCAAAAATTTATTGGAAAAAAAATTCAGAAATTTCTTGGTCTCGTCTAGTAAATCTGAACCTGAAAAATACCAGTAGGGGTTTTTTGTCCTCTTTTGTCTCCCTGGTATGAGCAGGTTGGTTTGATTGTGAAGCTTGCTCTGCTCATACAAGAATGAGGAGATGATTTTCAGGGTCTACAGGAGGACTGCTTAGAAAAGAGGAAGATCGGCTGTTGTGAACAATTTGTGTTTGATAATTGAAGAATCTAACCCATCATGATTTTCTGCTCTGAATCATGCCCATTTTTATGTGCAAGCTAAGGGTGCTCAGTAACTACACTGTGAAGATCAAAATGATAATTTCCTATAATCAGTTATTCCAAATATTCTTATAATGAATCCTGTTTCCAGTATAGTCCCATGTGAGCATTATCACATGTGAATAGTACCCAGATGTATGATAACCCAGTTCTTTTATGTCTCTAAGCCACTTTGTTATGCCTACTTTCTTTTTATCATTTGTAATCCACTGTTGAGTCCTGATTGCAACCTTTCCATTATATGCGCTACAGTAATTTTAAAAGACAGATTCATTATTGGCATCAATACACTATTTGCAAAAATGATATAACACATAGGACCATACTGCATATCACTTGGCAGTCTACTGATATCTGTAGATCACATTCTGAAGGCATATATCTGTTTTATCTATCTGTCTATGTATCTGCACTCACAATACTTGCAAATATATTCTTTGTAGCTTTGCTCATAGCCAATGAGGTTAATCTGAAGCACAATTATTGCTAATTGAAATTTATACCTCAGATGTGGTTCTACGCATGTTTTCTGCTTTGAATTTGCAAAGGACTTTATTCTTTATGCTTAAATGCTTCATATGAGTTTTAAGATTCTCTGGGTTGTGAAAACTCTTTGTGCTTGATTTCTGGCTCCCCCTTTTTTATTGGTGCTTAGTTTTTGGCACACTACCCTTTCTTGGTGATATGAAAGCTAAAGTTATTTGCACAACACAGGCAACTGGAAACTTGCAGTGTGGCTAGCAGTGGCCTGCAGTATATGGTAGCTTTATCTATTCAAGTACAACAAACCATTAACTGTAAATATCAAGGTGTTCACTGAAATGCTGGTTTCCACAGGCCTGTCAAAAATGACTATGTTGGTTTTCATTTGCAGCTGCTATTGGTTCTTGCTTGCTTTAATTAGGTTCTCCTTCTCTTGTCCTGTCCTTTCTTTCTTTCCTACCTTTCCTTTGCCTTTTCTTTCCACATGGTTGGGATCTTGCTGTACCCACTCAACAGTATCTCCTCCTGCAGAGTCCATTGATGTTCACAGACCAAGCTCAGCAGGATGTCATCATGGTCCTAAAATTTCCATCCAACTCCCCTGTAACACATGTAGCAGCCAACACCCAGCCTGGTTTGTCAAATCCTGCAGTGATCACAGTTACTGCTAACCGACTGTTTTCAGTAAACAAGTGGCACAATCTTCCTGGTAAGTTCGCAAATACTTGCAAATACAACCAGTATCTGGGGATTTGGGGAGTGGGGAGGATGGAACTGTATATAGCCTATGCTTCTTGTTTGTCCATAATTTGGTGATCTTGACTATGCCTGTAAATATCTCAGTTTGTAGTGACATTTTCTGTGATATCTCAGGGTCTATTATATCAATATCATAATTTATAAATATTCTAGTCAAAATGACTTCTCTGCAGTAGCAGCAAAGAATGCGCATGCACACGCACACACAAAACCACAATTAAACAGGCCACTTTCTTATATGCAAAATATGTACCATATTGTGGCCTTTCAAACGAGAGGTCTAACTGCCTAGAACCTGAGCTTTGGCCATGCAGGAAAAATGGAAGAAAGTTGTCCAAATGAGATTATCTTTGCATTCCTATGCATAAACTGAATAATTATTAAGACTCAGAGAAGTAACACAACTATTGCTTGCCTTGTACTTTATAAACATAACCTTTTATGTGTAGAGAGAAGCTCTTAAATTCTCCACAAG
The DNA here is from genome assembly GCF_021028975.2 of Sphaerodactylus townsendi. Classification (NCBI taxonomy): domain Eukaryota; kingdom Metazoa; phylum Chordata; class Lepidosauria; order Squamata; family Sphaerodactylidae; genus Sphaerodactylus; species Sphaerodactylus townsendi. The sequence goes on from NC_059434.1 coordinate 47,064,880, forward strand.
ACAGGAATCGTGTCATTCAATGCTATTGCATTGATGGTACTAAATAAATCTAATGACACAGGGACCCTTTCCGCACAGGCGATATACAGTGGCCCTACACTGCCCCTGAGCGGCTGTTCGCATAGGAGGCGCTGCTGCAATGCAGCAGCGCCATCCTGGCCGCCCGAAAGTTGTGTGAAGCCGCCGTTTTTAACCTCGCAAAAGAGGCAAGGTTTTTGCAAAGGAGCATCTTCCCAGCGGCGCGGTGCAAACTGCACCGCTGGGAAGACGCTGCTTCCCCCGTCACCTCCACTCACCGTCATGTCCAGCGTCGCCCTGGAGGGCTGCAGGGACCCGACCATGCAGCATGGGCGGGTCCCTGCAGCCCTCCAGGGCAATGCTGGACAAGACGGTGAGTGGAGGGGACTGACCGAGAGGTGGCTCCGCTCCGGCTGAGTGGGGAGTGGGGGCCGCTCGCACGCTAGCGTGCGAACGGTCCCAGAGCCTCCATCAGCATAAATGATGTCAGTGGAGGCTCATTTCTGCCCGTGTGCAGAAAGGGCCAAAGATTGAAAGAACAATGTGAACATTAGCATGATTCTTTACATCGGTAAATATGTATAACTGTGTACCTAGTTGGTTTTTGCTACCTTATTCGCTTGAACATTTCATTGTTCAATACATATATAGCCATGTAGGTTTAATATATCCATGTAGGTCGGAAACGTGCATTATGGTGCTATTTAGTTAGATTTTACTGAAGCAGGACTTCTGAATTCCATAAAATCTGTGTAAGCATTCCAACAATTCTGGCTTATACTAAGCATATGCTTTTCAAGGTACATGTGAAAATGTGAGTGTTTTCCCATGTGATTTTTATTATGTTAGGTTCCATTTCCGGATGTTTTCATTGATATTTTGAATCGAAGCCTTATCATAAAAATAATACATTCAGCATCAGAAAAACAAAACTGTTTCATACATTTACATAAAACCCCAGATCCCAGGAATGTTTCTTGAAGCTCTTATTTATGTATGCAACTTTCAGATGATAGATTAAGTCTATATTGTGTGCTTTAGAAAGTTCTTTCTCGTCATCATAAAAAATAATAGTAAAGGGGGGGGAAACCATATTGTTCAAAGTATCTTAACAAAAGAAAAGAGGAAAACAATATTTGCCACAGTCAGCAGATGGTTGTCACATTTTGTTTCAAGTGCTCTTTACTACTTAATTTTGTTTTGTTGCAACATGAGAGGCTGCCGGTCCAGCATCTGCTATAGCTTATGGCCCAGAGCTGGAGCCTCTGATGATGGCACACATTGCAAATAGCAATAATCCAAAATACACATAATAAGCAGTCCTTGAAGGCACCTGGATTTTTTTTTTCGATGTTGTTGTTGATGGTGTTCAATAAATGGAAGATGCTTCTATAAAGAAACAATGGCGAATAGCGTTTGATTTATAGGATTCTCTGTGGTTTTAATGCCTGAAAATAACACAGTTTTTAAATCTTCTCTCCTGCATTCTAGCTCATCAAGGTGCTGTGCAGGACCAGCCATACCAGCTGCCAGTGGAAATCGATCCTCTCATAGGTCTGTCACTTCCTTCTCTCTTTGCGATTCATTAAGCTCTGTATGGTGGCCCTGAAGTGTAGATTACGGTTGTTTTTCACTTGCTGGTTGCTGGGAATGGAATTTTCCTGATAAACCATTTGCATGCAAATTGGAATGCAATGAGCTGTGGCTATGCTGGTATTTCATCAACTCCCCCTCATTGGTTTGCCTAATTTGAACAGGCCTAGGACGTGTGTCAGTGAAAATTAATATGGATGCTGTAATAATGTGTGATTGAGAATGCGCATGAAGTACTGTCAGGATAATATTGGGCCTTTTCATCACTCAGACTTGTTGATGAGCAAGAGTGAGGCATGTTATGATGAATTGGTGCACCAGTAATGTGATGGAGCTCCTTTGCTGAAGAAATTTTCATAACTACGGTGGGGTTCTTAACAGCACCATGTTGTGAAAAATAAAACTGCGGTGCCAAAATTTTGTCATTAAGGGAGATCAATTCTTTCTTCACAGGCCTGCTGTTCAAGCAAAGGGAATTAATGTGTAATTGCAGAGCAGTTCCAAAGTTGAAATATATTGCTTGGGCATTTTTAGTGTTAAAATATTAGCGTTCATTTTTTTCTACGGTATGGCAGACTTCAGGATCACAATCAGGGAAGCGGAGAGATTGTTTCTCCATTACATGAATCTTTATGATGCATTCTATTTGCATTTGGTTTATTAAAGTGATGCTGTAGCAAGCCACGAAGAAAGATGAGCCCATTTGTTTGCAAACCTTTATTTCCAGAAGCTCACGGGTTTGACCATCATAATTTAATACAACTTAAAAAATTGAAATGTAGAATTCGTTGTTCTCACATATAACTTTACTACCCCGGCAAGGCATTTGTTTCCTCTATAGCTCCACAAAATAAAATATTAACAGAGCAAAGCTCTTTTCCTTAAAACAGCACATACTTTACCAATTACTATGAAAAACAAAGGTACTGCTACAAATATCATATCTTGTCCAATTCTCTCATGATGGCCATGTAATATATAAATTTGGGTGTAAATACTGTGAAAAAAGGAGAAGCTACTGTGTGAAATAGTTAAATGATTTTCAGGATATACATATATATTTGTACACATGTCACAATTGGTGATCCACAATTACTTGAAATAATAATGTTTTAGGTATACAGATTAATGTCCATTGTAGTATCTTTCATATGGCCCTGAGAGCTAATATCAAACCCAAGCTGATGTTGTGTGGATTTCCATTAAAAAAATCTGACGCGCAAAGGTGTATACCCATGTACTCTACTTGGATTCTCCCTTAAAGGGGTTTCCTTGTCCTGCATTAGTCCTATTGAACTGTCTCTTGATCAAGAGATATTTTAATCGTGCTGAGAAATTATGTCTAGAACTGATATCCAAGGAGATTGCAAATGATATTTTAAGTGCCATCTTACCCTGACTGCACATTGCTAAATGAAAATGTAAGCTCTCTTGCATATCGTAGTGCTCCTCTGAACATTATGAGGTTCTTCAGTAGATTTCATACATAAATACATATTCTACTAGCTACTGTTTTAATGTATACAGTAAAATAATGTATTGCTGTAACCCCACTTTTATGTTGCTTTATTAGAAATTATTAGATATCTCACTTGAGGAAAAGGTTCTGTAGAATGAGTACTATAGTAGTACATAAATGGAGAGTGAAGGTGATGTAAGATAGCAACATAAATGTACATGTAAGAAAGATGAGCTGATGTAGAATTCTGCGTGAGGGACTGAGCTATGAATGAATTAGAAGATTCCTGACCAGTGACGTAGCGTTAACGGGGGGGGGAGATGCCCTGGGCGCGTGGAGGGGCAGGGGTAGGTGAGCAGCACTGTGGCAGGGGCGCAGGGCACACCCGTTCTGTGGGCGCAGTTCCCCTCGTTTCGCCCCTGTTCCTGACTCAAATTTTATCTCCATAACGAACTTGCAAATTGGCTTTCACAAGACAGTTAGTTCCCCCTTCCCCCATCTTCAATATAGAAGTAATAATTCTGATATACCGCTGAGTGTTCCTATAAGGGCATTAACAAAAACAGTTCATAAGTAAGAAAGTTTTAAGACATTTGGGTTTAAATTGTTTTAAAGCAGATTTGCAAGAATTTTCAGGGAACACCTTACGTTCTCCTGCATACCGCTCTCCACACTATTTCCTCTTCCTTCTGTCAGTTCCCCCACCATTTCCGCTTTCTTTTCGCCCTGCATTCCTTCTTACCCACACAATCCAATATACTCTTTAGCTTCCCCTACCAGTTTTATGCTTTGCTTATTAATTTACTTCATTTATACCTCACCTTTCACCCCAATGGAAGCCCAAATCTTGCACTGTACTCACCTCTTCCATTTTATTTTCACAACAGAGAATGACTAGACATAAGTCACCCAGCAAGCTTTCATGACAGACTAAAGATCTCAGCCTGGTTCCTCCTCCCAGCAGCCTCTTTTTGGGGAAACTATGGTCAAGCTGCAAGGCTTGAACATTGATAGTATTTTAATGGTTGCCTAGGAACTCCCACAATGGCCATTGAAATTTTAGAGAATATTCATCTCTTAAAGCTACAGAAGCTTTATTTTGTTTTTAAACACACACACACACCACAATATATTTTTGTTGAATTTCAGGGTTGTTGGGGTTTTTTTTGCAAACCTGGGGCTCTTCCCAGGTTTGTAAAAAATCTGCTTTGTATGTTCATGGCCCTCATCTGTATGGATCAAAAAAATCCACAAAATTGAGCTAGGGACAAACAAGAGGAATTTCTCTGCAAACCAGAAGCAAGTTCCAGGCTGCAGCAAAAAACTGAAATCTAAAAACAAACAAAAACAAGTAATTCAGTCTTCCACAAATAATAGAAATAACACCTGTAGCTTTAAGAAACCAATGCCTGTTGAGACCATGTTCTGGGAGCTCAGAGACCATTGTGGGGGTTGCTAAGCAACCACAACAATATTGCTAAGCCTTCCAAACCTTGGTTTCTGTAAAGTAATGCAAAGGTGGACTGAGAAACCAAAACAGTCCTGGAAAAGGTTTCTCTCCCTCCCCTGTCATGTCTCTTGATGAAGGGGGAGTAGCTAGGGACAGGCTCCGTGGCAACCATTAGAGACTAAGCACCCATGTGACTTGGCTATTCTTGGCAAGACAGCCACCACAAAATTCAGCTGGGATGTCAGTAGCAGCCACCATACAACTCTTCCAGACTTTCACTGAAGAAGGTTGCCATGGGACAAAAAAAGGAAAATGAAGGGTAGAAGATAAAGGTAGATTGGCTGGTGGGTGAGCAGAAGAGGAAGAAGCAGGAAAAGGGAAAAGGGAGTGAAGGAGAAAATGGCAGGGAAGGGGATACAGGGAAAAATTAGATGCCCTCTGCAAGTCTTTGTAGGTCTCCTGCTTGATACTACTAATATTTTTAATGATGCTATGAGAATTGAAAAATTTGAGGAATATTTACAGGAGTTATCTTACGGATAACTCATTATTAGCTTAAGCTTTCCGATATATTGAGGAATTGGGTTGGTGTGGAAAATAAATTTGAAACCTCATTGCCTCTCCAAATCTCTGTCTTTAGTTATCTTTAAAGGCTAATTTCTCCTGCACTTCCCCTTTAAATAACACATGCCTATGTATTCCATCTTTCGGAAGTATATTCAGTTTCCATCAGGCTGTGAGGGCAATTTTGATTAATTTATAAAGTCATATTTTTTCGGCATGCCTGGGGAGCCCCTTGAATATATATAGACCCTTACATTGTATGTGGGTGGTCTGCTTTGCTGCTCTCAGGATGGGCACAGAGCCAGTCCGCTTTACTTTTAAATATAGTGCTATTATTAAAGGGGGCAGAGGCAGAAAGAACACCTAGTGAATTGTTGGTTTCAGTAACATTTGAACCAGGGACTTCCTGCTTTATAGACTCTTAAGTAATTACAGTATAACTGTTTTGAAGGTGTATAAGATTATAAACAGCATCTAGAAATGAAGTGAATTTAAACTATTTCCATAGAACCATAGAACTTGGTGCCATCTAATAACCTTTATTGGCAGTAAATGCAGGACAGATGAAAAGCCCTCTTCCTACAACAAATAGTTAACAATATTCACTGTGGCAAGAGATAATGGCTAGTAATGTAGATAGCCTTTAAAAAGAGTATCAATAAAGGGTGAGTCTATGAATGGCTAATAGCCATAGAAACTAAATGAGCCTCCGTGTTCAGAAGCCCTGTACCTTTAATTGCCAGAGAAGAAGCAAGTTCAGAAAGCTTTTTATGGACAGTTGGCTGTCCTGAACTTGAGGCATAGTGATGGACAAGGTGGTCCTCAACCATTGCTGAATTCTTATGTTTTCAGAAGTACCTGTCTTGAATTACTGATAAGAAATTATTGGAATGTACATGGAATAGCATAGTACACAGAATTTTATCCTGGTTTCATTGTAAAAAACTAGCATCCCTAAGAAATTACTTAACCAGTGTGATGTACTGGTTAAGAGCAAGCAGATTTTAATCTGGAAAACTGGGTCTGATTCCCCACTCCTCCACATGAGTAGTGGACTCTACTATGGTGAACCAGAGTTGTTTCCCCACTCCAACACATGAAGCCTGTTGAATGGCCTTGGGCTAGTCACATTTCTGTCAGAACTCTCTCAGCCCCATTTATCTCACAAAGTGTCTGTTGGGGGAAGGGAAGGAAGTTGTACACTGCTTTGAGACTCCTTAGAGTTGAGAAAAGTGGGATATAAATCCAAACTCTTAAATTTTACCAGCAAAATTAGCCCTTTCCACATGGGAATGCTATTTTACACTAGAACATTTTAGTAGCTTTTTCCACTGTCCCTTTGATGCAGCTAAGGGAAACTGGAAGTAACCCAAAAGAAAGACTTGGTCATAATACAGTGGAATTCATCACTGAAATAGAGTTTTTAAAATAATGTTTTTAAGATGCTTGTATACATACATGGTCATTACAAAACACACAGTACAGTGGTGTACTTTACTTGATTGGGATCATATACATGAATTCTTTACTGGGAAATACTGAGTGTTCTATTGCTTGTGAGCACGACACATGTCTACATATTTAACTTAAGACCACTGATGTCACACCCTACATCTAGCAGTAATTTATGTGATTATAATTAGTTGTGTCCTCTTATTTATGTTTCTACTGGAGCTCCCTCTCCTTAGAAAGACATGCATTATCAATTAATTTGAAAATACAGCTTGAGTTATTTGGATGTTTAGAATTCTGTGGTAAACTGTTACAAGGCAATACAGAAGAAATCAAAGAACAGAGACCGGACAAAAGTAACAGCAGTACTTAATGATCTAAATGTGCATGCATCAGTTGGATAAGAAACTAGCGCTCAGTGTGTATTTGTGCTAAAATTCTTGTTTCATCTTTTGCCTTCCCCTCCCCTTAGCCAGCAATACAAGTGTGCACAGGAGGCAAATCACAGATCTTCTAGATCAGAGTATTCAGGTCCACTCTCAGTGTTTTGTCATTACTTCTGACAACCGCTTTATACTGGTTTGTGGATTTTGGGACAAAAGTTTCCGGGTATACTCTACTGATACAGGTAAGTCTCTTACTTCAGTGGAATATGGCTTTCTTTTATAAAGCTCTTGGAAAGGGCATGCTGACTATATTGTTTATTTACAGTTTAATTTTTTTAAAAAAATTATCCTCCTTATCAAAAATTAAGTAAACTACTTTGTGATTTTTATATTCAAAAATGACTTTTTATATTCCTTGCATAAGGGAATGGTTGACAGACTCACAAAGACTTGAGCCTTCTGTCATGGTCGCCTGGCACAGACCTAGTTCTGCCTCCCTCATGCAGTTTTAATTATAAAACCAAATTTACATTCTGTTTCCCAAAATTCTCACTACCACCATCAACTTCCTTTGCTGCTTTGCAGCTTTTTGCTTCCCCGAAAAACCTGGAGGGTGGTGGTGGTGCTTTTCTGACTAGTCTCCATATTGCTAAAACAGAACAGATTCATTGTGTATCCCAGGCTTTATGATTGGTCTTTTCTGCACAGCAGAAATAAAACGTTTTGCAGACGTTTTTAAAAACTTAGTTTTGGCTTCTTTTGTTTGCTCTGAGCAGACAACACAAATGTTGCCAGCCAGAACAGATCTTTTCCCCACCTGCTTCCTGATGCAGCTCTTGTCAGTTTCATAGTTATGCCCACCATTTTGTGTGCTGCTGCAGAGATTCTCTTGCCTCCACCATTTGATGAAGGTTTCTCACACAGGTTTCCTCTGCTTGCAGCATATTCATGTGCAGTTTTGAGGGGGATGCGCATATTAAACATTCTTGTGTTGTGTAACTTCACAGACATCCGCCTTAAAAAAGGAAAAATGACACATGCACAAGATTGCCAGGCAAAACAAACTTTATTCATGTAGTGTTCAAGGAGATTGTAAGCCCCTTTTGAGTCTCCTGCAGGAGAGAAAGGGGGGATATAAATCCAAACTCTTCCTCTTCTTCTTAAGTGTGCTTTGGCAGATATGTGTGCACTCTAATACTTTACACAGTAAATAAGTAGAGCATAAATCTGAATAATTTTCCATGTGAATCAACTGGTAATAGTGTATTTAAGAAGGTACAAATCCTACCTTTTGTTATCGCATTTGAAGGACTTCATACTGAAGGTAGTCTGACTGCAAAACTGTAAAAAAAAAAGACAGCGGCTGGCTCTTTCTAGTTTGCTATATTTTTGTATATAATTAGCAAAAATATTGGAATTAATTATATACAATTGAGAAATTGAGACACACAATACAAATATTGTCTGTCATGGGAAAAATAACATAATATTCTACGATATTTCTATTGAGGTACCACGATGATAACATTTAGCTTTGCCTCACTGAATTTCTCATAGAAAGATATCTTACTACTGGAACAGTTTTTAAACATAGGCATGAAGGAGTCAAATTACGGTGAAGGTAGCTTTGTAATTCGAAAGCCATATATCTGTTCTTTTAAAAAAAACCACTTGTCCCATCTCATCATTTGGTTTGAATATGCAAAGAATATTTAGGTACAATTTCGTAGATTACTAAAAAAAGGACTAATAATTTTCCAGAGTTGTTGGGGGTGGGCAAGTTAGCAGGAGAAGATGATGTGATCAGTAATAGGTAATGGCAAGCAATCACAAGTGTTGAATTCAATTATACTTTAGCACATACACAAAAAGGACCTTTTCTTATTAGATTTTGGGGAGGGGAGTTGTAACAGGAAATAGTACATAAATCATGCTTTCTGAATTTAGCTAGAACAGCAGAGTCACAACAAAAGCATCTTGCAATGCTGGGCATTATTTACAGACAGCTTTTTAGATTTCATAGTGCAAAGACTTACCGGTATGTCTGATTTTTAAAATTTGTAGTACAGATCTCAAATAAAACGTTAGCTACAAAATTTATTCTGTCAAAACAATGAACATCCCAGTGCATGTGGTAGCAATTGATATTATGATAAGAAGAGTACATATAGTATTAAAACACTCCCCGCCCCGCCCCCAAACTGAAGCACTTTTAATGATTATCAGGAAGGAATTTAATGAAAAGAGAGAAGTTAATCTGAACAGGGCCAAAATATTCCTGTAGCTCCATCATGTTAATAAAGTAAAACTAACATGTTAGTGCAAGAATTTGAGAAAACCAAATTTGGGGAATATCACATCTAAACACATTCAGCTAGAATCCTTATATATTCATATTTATTCAAGGAATAAACATGAAGGCTTAATGGCTGAGTGTTTAGATCAGGAAGTTGATTGCATTATTTGAAGCTGTACAATTATGAAAGACTTCTCATGTGTCTGGTAATCTTTGAGTGCTTGAGCAGCAGAGCATTCTGCAACAGCTTTTAAAAATCACATTGTCTTGTGCCATGTTGCAGGCACCTTTAAAGACTTTTCTCATTGTATCCGTAAAACACCTTGTGTTATGCTGCTGGGTGGGGCTGCAGTTTGTGAATGACTATCTTACACATTGTGTTCTGCTCACCTTCAGGGCAGCTGCAGTAGGCGATTCTATGTGTACAGCTCACAGTGTTGCAGTGTGAACTCCTCTCCTCCACACACTCCAGACTTCTTGCAATATATTTATCATACCAACAGGCACTTTGCTAGGCATATATGTGTCATCAATGTAGTGGTTAAGAGCGGTGGACTCTAACCTGGTGAACCAGGTTTTCCCATTCCTCCACATGATGCCTGCTGGATGACCTTGGGCTAGTCACAGTTCTGTCAGAACTCTCTCAGCCTCACAAGGTGTCTCTTGTGGGGAGAGGAAGGGAAGGAGGTTGTCAGCTGCTTTGAGACTCCTTGAAAGCAAGGTATAAATCCAAACTCCACTTCCTCCTCCTCTTCAATAATGTACCAGGCAGTAATGGAAAAAATATCCTGGTGGAAGAATGCTTCCTCTAAATCTCAAACAGTTTGAATCATCCAAGGATTTTTACTAGATTTCACACTGAAAACACAAGCATAAAATTTTTAAAGGTGGTAGGGAAGGATACATAGCAAAATGCTTTACATAAATATCAGGTGTAACACAAACCAAACAAGGGGGGAAGGAAAGGATTCCCCTTTCACAGATTCCAAGCCCAGGGAGTTATTATCTCAGGAATTATTCCTTACTGACATTAAGGACCTTCCTCAAAATCAGCACTAGAGCTTGTATCGCCTACAGCTCCACAACAAAAGGTTTTATTTAAAAGAAACAGTAACGTCAGACATTTCTTTGGTAGGGTTGAGGAACAGATAAACAAAAAAAGAGAACAGAAGTATATATTGTCATTCAGACAGTTTGTTTAGGTTCTTCAATGGTCTTATGACCAACGGTGAGTTGTTTGGGTCCCTGCCTAGAATCCCCATGTCTACTGGCTTAAAGTAAGAAGGGTCACAGCTCTCTCCTCAGGAAGCTGGTATTCCACTTCAAACTGACCAGTCTCCCTTAGGCACTTCCCTGCAGACAAATCTAGGAGACCTCCCCTTAAGGAAGAGTTAACGAGCCCCAAAGACATGTTCCTAGGGTCACCCTAATTTTATAGGCTCAGTAGTCCTGACAGGTTTTCGGGCTCAGACCCCTTTTCTGGAGTCTCCCTCACTCCCACTCTCCCCAGAAGTAAAAAACCCTATAGCACTCCACTGCCTCTTTTTCTCCTCTCAGGCAACTTCCCCCAACCAATCAGGACTGGGCAGGACTTAATTATTTCAGTGCAGTTTCTCACTGGAAACCACTTCCCAAATATGGGCATTTGTCACATCAGGCATTTCAAACATACGAATTTTAGGTAGCACAATTGGAAAATACCTTTGGAGTGAAGAACACCTGGCTACTAGACTCATTAAGCTGTTTTCACTTAAACTGAGAACTGATACCTGTTTTGTTTATTCTAGGGAAACTGATACAAGTTGTATTTGGACACTGGGATGTTGTCACCTGCCTTGTCCGTTCTGAGTCCTACATTGGAGGAAATTGTTATATACTCTCAGGGTCTCGTGATGCAACCCTCCTGCTGTGGTACTGGAACGGCAAAACTAATTGCATTGGTGATAATCCAAGCGGTGAGATAGACCTATGTTACTGTGTTTCTAATTATTCTGTAAGCGGCACTGTATGCAGTATATAAGTATTATCACTCCAGAGATTGTGGGCTTGCAGTATCAGGGATTGTTCCTTAGATTGCAGTGTTTCCTGAATCCAGTTACGGTACTGGCACCAACTTATTATCTCAGTGAATATCCTGCTTCCATGGATCATAGATCAAAATAAAAATGCCATACAGCTAACAAGGAAGAAGAGAACTCCATGACTTGGAACAAATAGATTTTAGCTGCTTTATTTTAACAACCTTTTGGGTAGAGCAAAATAAAATTTGAATTATCATGTACATTTCTATTTTATTTTGGACATGTTTTAAATGATTATGTAAAAACCTTTCTATTATGAAGAGCCAATGTGAATCAAACTCAAATCCTTAGACCATAAAACCCAAATAGAACAGATTGTTCTTCCATTCTAAATCCAGTCACTTTTCCAATAGACCATAGAGGTCAACGAAAGGGAGTGACTCCTCCTTTCTCTTTGCCCAAGAGGTATGACGATAAAGAGTAGAAGATCTGTGTGTTGTTGAGTGTTTGAGTGTCTCTGAGATCATATGTATACACATTATACAAATTATTTCATAACTATACTAGTGAGTACATCCATGAGAGAGGCCAGCAGTTCTGGCAGAAATAAATACATTCTTATACTTCTGATTCCCAGGAGAAGCAGAATAGATGTTCTCTAAATAAATACATTTGTGTTATCCATTTCTCAGTTAAAGTGAGACTGCTCTGTGGTAGTGGTGACCACTTAAGTTTTCTAAGAGCTGCAATTAGGCACTTGGAAAAGTGAAAAGATAAAGTAGAAATTCTAAAAATAGTATCTCAATGATACTATAATGTTGTGTAATTTTCACCCCTAATTTGTAATTTTTATGACTATTTTTTACTATTTAACTTGGGTTTAATTGATTCTAATACCTTTTGAGTGAAATACAAAACAATTTACTTTGTTAAATTTATGGCAGAATGACATAGCTCAGGCAAAAGTGTCTTTATTGCCCTTTGGTTGTGATCTCAGCTATGCAAGAAAATAAACGAGTTATCAAAAGATTGTTTTTGGATTATTGGATGGCATCATAGTCTCAGACATTTATCTTTAGGAACATTTTGGGTTTGATTTGATAGACAAAATAAAAATTCATTTAAATTCAGATTTTTTAAAAAATATTAGATTTATAGGCTTACCACAGTTTGATCAACATACTAAAACAGCAGTTTTCATATAAAAATAGGAGCATACTGAATTAAACAAACAAACATATGGATTGGTGAAGTATGTAAAAGCAGAAAAAATACACTTCTTAGGGAAGTCATAACTTTCACAAATTTTCAAAAAATTCAAACTACTACTGTGAATAGTATAGTTATGTTTAAACGTTTGTGTGATGCAGACCTTGAACAAACTGAATTATTTGCAAAGTATACTGGTTATATTCCATAAAACTAATTTATGAACACAGCATGTTTAAGCAAACAAAAACACTGTTTCACTGCAAGCTTTGCTTAAGTCTTCCAAAGGTGTCTTTAAAAAATATATTTGCTTTCCTTCATCAAGCATCCTAGAGTGACATCTACTGGTAGCATTTTGAAATTCTACACAGTACAGTTCTCAAAAGAAATCTGTGATGGAAGGTTTTGTTTGGAAAGATGTTCCTGCTTCAGACCTATCACTTGCATTGTATTCCAGAACGCAAGTTTCCAGGGTGGACTGCTGCTCCCGTTTTTTAAATAATCTCTAGCATCCTTGTTTCCTGTGGAAATCTCCTTGTATATAGATTGGTAGCATTTGAAATAAATCATGTTCCTTTTGATGACCATTTTCACTGCTTCTAGTTTCCAAACCAGGATAGTTTTAATTGTGTTCATACAAATCTTTTCAAAGTGCTCACCTGTGGTGTAAATCCACTCTGCTGTGTCAGTTAGAAGGGACAAAATCAGTTTACATCACGCAACAGTCAAGGACAACCAGATTTCTTCTTTGCCATATGACAAACACACAGAATTGGTACTTGTATTTGTTTTTTGTTTTAATTTCTGCTTCCTCAGCAGGTTTACTTTTTACAAAACTCTGTAGTGGTCAGAATTGTGTATTGCCTTTTCTTGCTTTGTACCTCCTGGATTGAATCATAATGTGTCAACTTCACATGGAAGGCATTTCTGCTTATGGATGTTGGTTGATTTCTGCTCATTTCCCCAACTGCTTCACCACATCTCATGCAATTCCTTGGGATCCTCTGATGCTCAGGAGGGGGACTGCAACAGGAGGGGGTCCGTAACAGGAAACTCTGTAGTGTAATGTTTGCATTGTGCTGGCTCTGTTATGATCGCATCCACACAATCGGATATTTCTTTGGAGATATATACTTTAGAAGTTTTACTGAGACTGTGTGCTTCTAAAGTCATGTCACGACTCAAGGCGTCTTGACCTTTAGAATCCAAGGTATCTAATCTGTAGGTGTGGAAATATTTTTTTAACCCATACATCTGATGATTTGCCACATTTCTACAGCTGCTAGATGAGAAAAACCCAAAGAGAACTTAAAACAGCTTAAGATTTAAGGTTAGTGATGCTCTTGAAGTTCATATTCTCTAGGCTCAGAATATACATTTTGGCTGTTCATAATCCTTCACTGCAGTCAGGAAAACATTGAGACCCAGTTTACTTTTCCTCTGTCTCATGCAGCAATCTAAATCAAAAGAGAGATTACCTCCTCTTAAGTGTTTCTACTGTGTTTCTGCTATTGCTTCCTAGCAACAGAGGTTGTGCCAGAACAGGGAACAAGCTCTCTCCTCAGCAACTGTGCATTTTATTTTGGGGTGCCAGAAGCCTTGGGAGGCATAATCTCCAGGATGCTTGACATCCTAATGGCCTGTTTGTTTACTTCAATCTTTGTGCTGACTGCCTTATTTCTGTGCCTTCTCCACTGCTTCGCACCAGTTCCTGTAATGGTGCCTAGTTCAGTGCAGTACCATAACTGGAATATGGAGAGAAGTTTTTCAGTGTGTTGACTGTATTTTAAGCTCAGGTGTCATTAAAATTATACATATAAAATTCTCCGGAAAGATCAGGATGGTTCAATACTGTATGATGTAATAACAGTTATCATATGGTAAATTAATAAAAGAGTAATCTGTACCATATGCATAGTATTGGCTTAATATACAACATTTATTTTACCTTATTTGGTATTCCATTCAAGCTAGACTTTCCCCACTTAATTATGGGGATGGAATAACAACAAAGAACAACTTGGAGCATATCCTCCATTATCATCATAAAGCACTTTCCTTGTCTAAAACTTATTTGGCCAGTAGTTTTCTTTCAGTGATCAAAGTAACTACATTTCAAAGTATTTCCTCAATTAATTTTGCTGATGTTAGTAGGTCAGCAGCTAAAATTGTAACAGAATACAGAAGATTGTTCTGTATGAATCTGATTAGAATATACTGAGAGTTCTACCTAACGTTTGCTGTATAAATTTGACTGAAAATAACTTGCTATCATGGGTGTAAAAGCTTTCATATAAGTGTTCAAGCTTTTGTATAAAAGGCTGCATGAAAAGTGAAATACATTACGCATGTAACATTTTGCTAATGGGGACATCACATTAACTTCTAGCTATAGCACATTGGTTTTCACAAAACTTTTTATTTCTAAAGTTTAAAATATTATTTATCTAGGCAATACAGATAGTTGACATGAAATACAAGAGGAAGATGTTTTGTCAAAATGGAATTACAAAAAGACACCCTTTTCTAGTGGGCTGTCTAGAGACCATTTCTAAAGGGAAATTAAGTACTTTGTTAATTGTTTATCTACTTCTGAAAAATTAAACAAAATGACTCAGTTCTGATGTGGATAATAGTATTTGTTTGTTAAAAATCAAGGACTGGTGTAAAGGTCCATAAATATTGTGTTCATGCAGTATACTTGAAGATATTAAATTGGTTACTACACTAGTAATGGTTTTTAATTGTCATTTGGTTCAGGCCCCATCCCTGTTTCTTTTTTGAGAAATAGTTCTTTAACCCAGATTTTTGTCAGCATTTGTCTATTAACTTTTGAGATTTCCTTGTCTGTGATGTTTTACAAGTGTAATTTATTTACACATACTGTAAAAGAGAAGTCTTCTGCCAAGAAATCTTATGTTCTTAAGGGTAATGCTCATGAAATAGTTACATTTAAAGGTTGCTTTTCTTCATATGTATTTTAGCTCCTGTAACAAATAACAATAACAAAAAAACACTGAGTGAATATTTAGGGCATAATCTTTCTTCAAGTGGACACTATGCCCATATGTGGAGGACTTTTCATAAAATAGACTTCCCATTTCTATAAGGTGTATTTATGTGTGCCATAGGAAGGGAAGAATAGGACTCTGTTACAGCTTATGGGATCTTTCCATGTATTGGTAATTGCATCCCTATGATAAAGAGTGCTGCTCTATTGAAAGACTGATTCCTTCTAATAGCAAAAAGGGCACACCCACAGATAAGACTAATACATGCAGACTCGGGCAATTGCCTAGGCATGGAGAAAAACATCAGACTCTTGCTTTTAAAAAGAAGAAAAGCCAAAATCAAGATGACAAGAACTGAGCATGCTCATTGCCTTCGGAATGTTTAAAACAGCTAAGGCAGGAGGAAACCATGACAGAATTAATCTGCTTCAAGTCCATATGAGCTGATGGCACCCTGGGAGATTTTGAACAGGAATTTGTCCCCCTCCCCCAAATTCCTTGCATTTAAACATTTTATAGTTTCTCTGATTATTTGATACAGTTTTGCATTATAATATTTTTGGAGATTGTCACCAATATTTTGGAGATTTATGAACACATTTTTTGTTATACCCCGCCCTTGTAGGAAATGGTTACAACAGTTTGGAAAATTATAATAGGGTTAACTGATGTTTTATGAAATCATAACTTTATACTTAGATGTAGATTTGTATAATTGATTTGGCAGTGTAGAATCAATATGTGGCCTTTAGTATTGCAGAACAAAAAAATCCTGGAGCAGTCAGTCTTTCGCAGGGTCATAAACCTGCTTACCTTTTCTTAAATATGAATGGAAGCTAGTCATGTTTTAAGAAAAGCTGTTTTTTAAAGGAAGAAATCTAGCTAGACAGCAGTGCTCATAAACATTTCCTGTATTGGTTGAATTTATTAAAATATACAATCCAGTTTTCTTAAGCTTTTGCGGTTTACCCTGAGATCTGCAACTTCTCTTTTGCTTCTCCACTGTGGAACTGGACTAGGAGAACAATATAGTTGTAGTATACTTGTTCCCAATCAAGTAAAGAACAGAATATCTTGAATGTTGCAGAAGCAGGGGAAAGTTTAGAGCCTATTATAATGATTTTGAAGATTTTTGAAAAGATCGTTAAGGGTATATTTCATTTAGTAAATGGAAGCTGCAGAACAGCTTTACAAGTATCCTGCAGTATTCTTTTACCTTCTGAAATTGAAATAGGGTAATTCTGAATTGTGTAATTCTGAAATTTAAATTTAAAATAAGTCGTTATTCTGTAAGATTTACAGCTTATGCACGCCATAGTGAGATGTTGAGCACTCCACAAAATGGATTAATTCTTTAGTAAGTTTAGAGGTTAAACACCATTTTTCTTTTTTGCATGATTTAATATTTGTACTCTTTGTCTATACTTGACTGTTGGCATCAATATTCAAATTCAAGTTTTAAATATCATTTGAACAATGAATTGGGACATTATTAAATATAGTACTAAGAATACTTTGTCTGAATAGTTGCACTTGGACACTAGTACAAGATTTGAACTATATTTAATCTCATTTGACTTGTTCATCTTTCTGTAAGGATCTCCATAAAAATGTACTTGATATTCTTTTCAGACCTTAGTTAAAGCTTGGATCAGTGGTCATAAACCTGCTTAAAGGACAAAGCCTTGCCTTTCTTTGAAGTCACTTCCCCAGAATTTCAAAGAAGAGCTAAAAGCCAGTTCCCCAAAACTAGTTCAGAAAAGTTTGAACTAGTGCCCCTTAAACCAGCAGCAAAAATTTCCCCTTGCTTTATTGGAAACCATGACAATCTTCTGAAGCAGTAAGAATTAAAAGCTTTTAAAGAAATCTCTTTTGGTCTGCAATCAGCCTCTAAGTTGACCCCATTATTTGGAAAAAAACAGAAGCATGGAGACTCCTAAATGCTTAACATTTTTATCAAAGGGACCAGTCTGACTTCCCCAAGGATTCATGTTCTATAAGACTGCAGAGCTGAAGAGAAGAAAAGGAGAAATTTTAGTGAATGAAGCAGCAAAAATATGTAATGCTGTATTTAAGAAAAGCAAAAAATTAATTTCATTAAAAAATGGTTCAGTATTAAGTTTTGAAGCACTTTTTGTACAGTGCGTTTAAGTCAGCTATTATAGCTTTTTTTGTTACGCAAAATTACTGGGTTAGAATGTAAATATTTAAGACAATGGCAACAATTCAAGAACATGTAGAAATGGATCTTCCAGGAACAAGGGAAATTGGCATTAATCCAAACACTGAGTAATGTGCACAGCAATTTGGGATTGTGCCCAATGTTCTGAATTTTTAGCTCGTTTTATTGCTTTTGTTTGAAGATTTTTCATTTGAATATTTTGACAGCATGACAGTGCTTAACATCTGTCCTCCAAACACACCCAGCATCCCTCATGTGCGTGAGAGGTCCCTTTCCTTCCTTTCATATTGTCCATGCTGAAAGTATCAGTGTGTGTGTACATTTATATTTCTACGGATTTGCTGCCGGTTATTCTTTGAGAGCTTTTAGGATTCATATTGCAAAGTATATTACTATTTATAAGGTCTAAATGTAATTTCATGTTGGTAATACAATCGCTGATAGTGCTGACTCTGGAATTTTGCTGATCTTTTCGCCAAGTGAGATTGCTTAAGCATGCAGACAACAGAATTCTCTTGAATGGTTCATGCTCAGAATGAATGGCAGCACGGTTGCCATTAAACCATTTGCTGTATTGGAGCCCAAGGCAATCCTTGACTTCAGTTCCACCCAGAGCCAGTACATTGCAGTGTACCTTTCACGTACTAAGTGCACTGGGTGTGAAGAATTTGCTTTTAGAAAATATACATGATCAGACCAAGAGCCTTATTATTGCTGTTCCTAGGTAGGAGCAAGAACAAATGGTCAGTTGCTTCACTGTTGTCCTTGCTGCTGCAGACCTTCTCATGTCATTTCTCAGCCAGGATCAGAATTTTGTGGAGATCAGTGGGATAAAGTGGGAAGGAGGAGACAGGAACTTTCCGTTTGGTAGTGGTATCAAGCTGTGGTTCTAAATGACCATATAGTCCTCCAGGAGATTACCTTCAAATTTGGGAGGAGGCTTGGATTGTATGCCTGTGATCTGTGAATCATAAGTATATTTACACTTATATAAAATTGCTGTAGGAGGAGTGCTGTGTTTTCATACGTCCCAATTATTACGTGTTATGAATCTTTTCCCTACTGCAAATCTTCCCTGCCCCCCCCACCCCTCTTGTTAAACTTCAGGCTGCCTGCTCAGCATGGGCCCAGCTCCAGCTTTATGGAATATTGTCCCCAAAAAGCTGCAGAGGTGTCCTTATAGTTTCTGCATTCAGTAAGAAATGTAAGGCAGTTATTTTTAGGTGGGATTTTTAAAGCTTTATTTTGTAAGAAGGATTATTCTGTGGAAATATTGAATAGCTGTGGGGTTTAAAAAAAAAACCTATTGTGTCTTACCTGCAGGTTTCGGGTGGTTTTTTTTATAAGCTACGTTGAGCTGCTGTGATCAGTGGGAAAGATGAAATATATTTTAATACATTAACAGGGATATTCAGCATTTATTTAGAAAGGTGCAGAGGACTCAGATTAACAAAAAAGCTGGGTTAAAGAAATGCCTTTCAAAGTTTGCGCAGTAATGTAGTGTATTATTTACATTTTTAAAAATTCCCCATATCAAGCTCTCTCCCATGTAAGATGGAAAGTTCAATAGAGCAGCTTGTCCCTAAAAGCATTGCAATAGTTCTCACTGTCCTAAGTACCACCTAATAAACACAAGAAGATGGAAGGTTCCTGCCCTTATGTTTTTCATTTGACTTCCCCCACCCTCAGCTGTCTGCCATGCTTCCTGGATTTGAATGTGTTTTGCCAAATCTCGCATGAAGCAAAAGCTTTGTAAAATTTATGGCTACTAGCTTAAAATTGTGTAACTTCTTGAGCTGCTGTAAAATATTGTTTCTTTTTAAAAGCTAACCTTTTTCCATAAGAAAGAGAATTGTAGTTCAGTTCTATATAGAGTTGCTCCAGTTGAAATTTTTTGAAGTCAGTGGGCTTTGATTGGAGTAGCCGCACATGATTGCACTGTCCTCTCTTGCTGTTTAAACGTATGTTGTATACTCTTTGCAAATCTCAGTAATATGTAACTTGAATGAATGCTACAAAAGAGATATCTTCTCATTGTTCACACACAACAAACTCCCCAAAACTGTACTCTGAGCCTACTTGTGATTCTTTGTTTCCTTTTTCCTTCATGAAGGTGAATTTGCATCGCCTCGAGCTATCTTGACAGGACATGACTATGAAGTTATCTGTGCTGCAATTTGTGCTGAACTTGGCCTGGTAATAAGTGGTTCTAAAGGTAAATTTTGCTGTAGATGTTACACTTTTGAACTGTTTTTCTCCCTTAATGCTGAAGTTTAGGGATAGAAACATAGAACTGGAGACCCCTCAATCATCACGTAGTCCCAACCCTCTGCCCATGCAGAGAATTCACAACTATTTCCTCACTCCCACAGTAACCCCTGCTCTATACGACTTGGAGGACAATTCCTTTCTGACCCCAATGGAGATCAGCGTTGCCCTTGGCACATAAGAAAGGGCCACAAGAACTGGGCACTGGCTCATCCCTTCTTGTCTTCCTTCTCACAGTCTGCTTAAATTCACAGAATTAGCATGGCTATCAGATGGACCTGTTGCTTCTGTTTAGAAACCTCCAAAGGAGAGCCCATCATCCCCAACGAAACCTGTTCTTCTGAGGAAGTTCTTCCTCTTTTGCTTTAATTTCGATTCATTGGTTCTGGTCCAACTTTTCAGGACAACAAAAAACTATCTTTAAACTATGCAACCATTAAAAAGAACTCTTTTAGTACCAGTTTTGGAAAAGGTGAGTTTTGATATCCCCCCTGTGGCAGTTGCTGATATTACAGTACAAATTAATTGAGGTTTAAGAGTTATTTTCTTACAAATGGATACATGGCCTATTGTGTGTATTTTAATGGGAATTGTATTTGGACAATGAAATGTCTTTTATAGTAGCTGATCCACAAGACACCTACCATGCTTCTGTGTATTCTTGTAAAACAATCTCCTTATACCATTCTAGTTGTAAGATGAAATGGGTGTGCCCCCCCTTTTTTTTGCAGATTGGTTTGCTAGCTTTTGAAAGTAAGAATGATTGCTCCTGCTAAATATTTTCAAAGGACTACCCACTTAAGATTGGGAGGTCTCTGGACAAAAATTATTTGTTCATGTATGTACATGTTGTTGTATCTAAGGTTTTGATAACGTATGCAGGTATTTTATGCCAGAAGTCCCTTAATCAGGACTTAATTCTGCCAGATTACAACTGTTAAAGGAGTGAGTGAGTGGTCTAATGGGCAGCCTGTGTGTAACCATCACAGAGCACCTCCATCATACCCACTAAACGTTGTGAGTAGCAACTGGAAAAGCCAGATGGCATCATGGAGAGGACTGGATTTGACTTGGGTATTGATCTGGCTATAGGGCCCTGACATGGCACAAATTGGTGTTGAGAAAATCAACAGAAGTTTGCATTCAGAAACTCAGAGAATTAGAATATTTGTTTTTTAATTTCCTCTACTCATTTCTGTTGTTGTCTCATATCATTACAAAAATGCTCTCTCCTATGCAGTTCTTTTCCTAAGTTCAAGCATCTACCAGTAATAATACATAATTATTGTCCACCATTTCTTTGTTTTTTAATCTGCTATGAGAGGGTAAAGAAATGATGATGTAATAAAGTGCATTAGTTTATCTATTATTGAAGGAGGTACATATGAACAGTCTGGTGAGCTACTGTCTATAGAGCAGGAAATTGTATTCCAGATCATTCTATAAGATCATGATCGCTTTGCTTCCCCCTCCTTTTAGATGGACCGTGTCTCATACATTCTATGAATGGAGATCTACTGAGGACATTAGAAGCACCTGAAAACTGTCTGAAAGCAAAACTCATCCAGGCATCAAGAGAGGGTCACTGTGTTATATACTATGACAATGGTCATTTCTGTGTGTTCAGTGTGAATGGGAAACTGCAGGGCACTATGGAAACTGATGATAATATAAGGGTGAGTAAGCATAAACAGTATAAGCAACCCCATCTTGTGTCACAGAAATCTTATATTTTAATGCGCATGTATCAAGTTATTGCATCAAAAGAAATGCTGAATAAAAACAATGGTAATTAAAACCTGAGTTCTCCAAATTTAAACTTTGTTCCCCAGTTTTGGTGTTTGGGTGTGTTTGAGGGATGTATTAAAGGATAGAATTAAAGCGAAAATATTATCTGTCTGGCTTTTACTCCCAGCCTTACCTCTTGACAGTGGCACTGCTATAATAGGGACATCCGGGGACAAATGCCCCCGGTGAGTCATTTGTGGGTGGAAAATCGCCCCCCCCCCACCCCTCTTCCCCAGCAGAAGCTTTTCAGCTGGCTGCTCTTTGCAGCCGGCTGAACTAAGGTAAATGGGGGTGGGACGGGGCACCCCCCACACCTCTCACCCCTTCCCCACTAGGCCTGGCAGAAGCTTTTCAGCTGGCTGCTCTTTGCAACTGGCTGAATTAACATAAATGGGTGGGTGGGTGGGGGTGCTGGGGGAGCCACCCCTCCCACCTTGCACTGCCTCCCACCGGGCCCAGCAGAAGCTTTCCAGCCGGCTGCTCTTTGCAGCCAGTTAAACTAAGGTAAATGAGCAGGGCGCTGCAAGGGGGGCACAGAGGTAGGGGCCTGTGGGGGGGGGGTGCCATTTTGCCCCAGACATCATTTCCCCCCCTCTGCCTCTTGATAACTTAAACCCGTCTTTTACACAAAATGTAGACCCATTAATATTTTCACAGTTAACTTAAAGAATTTGAAATATTTAGTGTGATAATACATTTCTTTATTTTGTATGATTAATTAAACAAATTCAGTACTATCAATTAAGTATTGCATTTGAAATAGTTTTGCTGCTAATCTGAGTTCCTTGGCCAATATTGGGATTGAATGACATTAAGAGGACAGATAAGCCTTGCACATTTCAGCCTTTATCCTTTCTCATGCAAAAACATCCTGTTGGTGCATGGAGAAATCGGTGTAAGGTTCTGTGCTTTGGCATTTGGCTAAAACAATCACTGTCAAGATTTAGGGACTGCTGTTTAATGCCATGGAAATTCTGGTCTCTCTAGACCAGCAATGCACACAACCAAACCATTATTTTCTCCCAATAGTCCCTGTTGGTTTGTATTCCTCAACAATCCACAGCCTTTCCCTTAAAGCTTCTGTGCTTTTTCATACCATAAGGCAACAGAATGATTCAAACGAGTTTTTAGAAACCCTTTGTCCACGGGCACAACAGTTCAATAATTTCACACTTGTTGCCTGTAAAAGATGACATATATGCAAGGAACAAAAACTTAGTTTTGCATTCAGATTGTTCCATATACTTTCCAGAATCACTAAAGGTTTGGTTTGCTGGATGTTGAAAAAAATAAGCAGTTTTGGCTGTTATAGTCAGACAGTATAATCTTCGAATTTACTATCTTGTACACAAGTCTGAAAAAAATGCTACCAAGAGAATGTTCAGGCAGTCTGGAGATACTCAGGGCCTAATCAACACTTTCCACCTGTTTTTATTTTAAAACTTGTATTGCTCAGTAGAGCTTAGGCTAGCAGCATATCACAGCAAATCTGCCTAGCTATGTTTAGATATTTTAACGAGTAACTTAAATCTAAATAGGCAGGCAGTTCAGAAACATAACGTTATTTTATCCTCAACAAAGGCAGTGTGCTATTCTACCCAAAGGAACCAATTTATTTTTCTTTCTTTGCTCTGTTTTGAAAAGCGAAGCATCTAACAAGCTCTTGGTGTTGTATGCCAAAGCTGTCATAGTGACAGGTCTGGAGGGGGGGGGGGGGTTCCCCAAAAAGCAAGGCCTCTCAAGAATCTGAGTTTCTAGACTCATAAGAGTACAAGTCAGAAACATAAGAAAATAGAACAACTTTAAACTTTGTGTCTTGACATTATGTTGGTGCAACAGAACTATATATTAATAGAAAGATTATTACAACGCCACTTAGAGCATTCAACATAATGTTCACAGTGAGGCAACAGCAAAATGTTAAAATTCATATTTTTGCAGACAATTTATTTGAACCAAGTGCATCCTATACTAAACTCTGAGGGCTGTGTTATGAAACTGAAATCTTGACAGGCTGAAAAAGGCCATACTTTCCCCTCATTCACTTCTAGATGACTCGTGAACATGCTGAAGCTATGAGTAAAACTCGAAATCTCATCTTTTATTTAATCAAGAGCACAGAAATCCATTGAATTCATTGGAGGTAGAAGAGTTAAAGATTAATGGCTTTAATTTGCCTTTTAATATAGCATTTCTCTGATAAAAAGCCTCCAGTAGAATATTCAAGTGAACCATAACCAGGAGGTTAATGGATTTTCATCAGATGAATTTTATAACTGTAGCAAATAATTATTTGTCACACTCCTCACAGCAATTTCAAAAATGCCCTTAGGAAACTGCCATTTGTGAAATGAGGAAAAATTGGTATTGATTTTGTTTATAATGAATAATCTTCTTAGTAATTGTATTTGGTTTGTTAGATATCATGAGTTTTCTCTTTTAAACAATCGACTGCCTTAGCATCATCATCCTTCCTCTTGTCTATATTGTCATCTATTCATTTATAATGCACCAAGACTGATGTGTTTATGTTTTAAGCACATCTGTGTAGCAAATACCCTTCCTTTCTTACATGGAGAATGTCTGGTTACATCTTTGTCAATATTATTTCTTATTTCAAGAACCAGTAATATAACACTTTGGACATAACTACACTGTAAGTCAAAATTCAGTTGTACTGAATGACTGATTTTGATTATCTCATATTTAATGCAGATGGGTTAAAAGACATTACCGTGTTCATAGTACAGTATATATTTAAACTGAATGCACTTAACATAATAATAATTCTAGACCACCTTTCTCTTTAAAAAATTGATACCAGCTTTTTGTTCTTAGAGCTTATAATAATAAATAACCCTGCACTGTATAACTCTTTGCTCAATGGGTTTGCATGAGGAAGTGTAGTAAATTAAAGACCTGAAATATTTTCACCCAAGCAATTAATAGAGGGTCTGACTGAAAAAAAGGGTGAAAACATTTCTGGGCACTTTTACAGCAAGCTGTGAGTTTCATCCTTTATAGCTGGGATCTAAAGTGTTACTTAAGGTGATCCATGTATCTGTGAAGATTTTGATTTTCTTTGAACAGCAGAACTTCATGCCATGTCACAAACTGCTTTCTAAATATGTCCTCAGTCTCCAAATCAGCCTGCAATTTGACATACGAAATAGTTTGAATGTTCAAGTCCAAACTTGCTTTAGGGAACTAGTTGCAAAGTTATTTGAACCTGACCCTTAACTTTTAAGATAAATAATAAGCTGCCTCAATTAAGTCTCTGGAGAGGCAGCATATAAAAGCAACCCTAAATAAATAAATTTTAAGCATACTTTTACTGAAATTATATTAACTATTCTGTATGACTTGAGTGAAAAAATAGGTAAAAATTAAAGGAATGCATTAACCTAGGATGACTATCCCCTCAAAAGAGTAGATCATTATAAATAAAAATTCATGTTAAATGTATTAAAGGTTTTCATATAGGAAAGAAAAATCAAATGTTTGTGCATTATTCTTACAGATCTTCTGTGACTTAACTCTATAAATTATATAGACACACATTCATACGTATAGATACACATTTTAAAAAGAAATTGAGATCACTTACAAAACAGCTGAATTTATGGATAATAATAGATAAGGATTATGGTACCTGCACAAAAAATGGACTATGTCATTTATGGCTTCTTGGATATGGCTAAGATTAGAACATTTGCTAAGGAATGGTTTGTCATGTATTTATACATGCAGCAGCCCAGTGGATTTTATGCTGAATCTGATTTAGTTCAAATAACCTGGCCCTAGGCCAGTAGTGAGTTCTTCAGTCAGGACTTCCTACTGCTAAATTTGAACAGGGAAGAATAGTGCACAAAGCATGACAAGAAATGTAACTCTTTATTGCGAATCAATTTTTTCCTTCATGTAGTGTGTTATTATTGATAGATCTAATTCTAAACATGGCCATCTGTGGATACTTAAATCTGGAAACTGAAGCCATGAGCAAAACAGATCTTTCTACAAATCCGACCTTCACCATAGGTTTGCAGCTGAATCTGCAAACTTTATATATGTTACAAAAGCAGCACCCATAGAAACAAATGTCCTCTCAGTGGCCTTTGTCTCTGCTGCCCACATTAAGTGACAATAGCCAGAACAATTAATGAAGTGTCATGAATGTAACCTTTTCACCATGTTTAATTATCCAACAAGTGTAATTTATTCATTTATTATTTGTTGCAACTTTTTAAATTGTCTTCTTATTTAAAATATTTTTATCTGAAAGTTTTAATAGAACATATGATGCCTCCCCAACTGACAATTAAGTTGAGTCACATAATTTAAAGGTGAACATTAACAGAAGTCTCACTTCAAATTATGTAGGCAATCCAGCTGAGCCGTGATGGTCAGTACCTTCTTACAGGAGGAGACAATGGCGTTGTTATGGTGTGGCAAGTGTGTGACCTCAAGCAGCTTTTTGCTTATCCCGGTTGTGATGCTGGAATCCGATCTATGACTCTTTCATATGACCAAAGGTGAGACTCAGTTTGATATCCTTCGTTTATGATACTATCTTGTATTGGCTTTAGCTCTGCAGTATTTAAACTAATCCCAAAGCAGTGTATTTTTTAAAAAACCTGAGGTTTTCTTCCATCTACCCCAGTAATTTTAACAGTCCAAACACTGTTGTGGCATTGTCAGAAGCAAGATCTAATGATTGCTGAATTCGGTGGGAACCTATACCGTTAGACTCTGACACTGGTGGTACAGCACATGTTTTGTTAACTGCCTGCGATCTGAACATAACAATGATGAGAATTCTCTGAATTAGTTTTTTTTCCTCACCCTTCATAGGTGTATAATGACAGGTATGGCTTCTGGCAGCATAGTGCTTTTCTACAATGATTTCAACAGGTGGCATCATGAATACCAAACCAGGTACTGAAGCTGGAACACATACTGCAGCTGGTAGATGGAAACTTGGAGCATAGCAAGTCTCTCTCCAGAGTCTGACCAGATCCTCAGTGCTTATAAATAGTAAATATAACATCTGAATGTAACTTAAAATTGCTGGAAGAAGCTATTTTTTAAAGTTATTGCTATTTTTGTAGAACTTGCTTGACTTTTGGGGGGGAAGGGAAAAGAAGCAGAAAATGGCTGCTGGGGTCTGTAGTTTAAAAAGAAAAATCTATATTTTTAGTCATAGTATGTCTATTTTGATTCATGTATGGGGAAAGACCTACATAAGATGGCTAAAAATCTTGTACTAGCTATATTATAAAACATTTCTCATGTAAATCTTTATGATCTTGATGATTATTTGATTTTAACAATGGAAGTTGGTTATAATATTGTGATTTTAAACTGGGCTTACCCATACCACATTTTTGTCTTGTATCTTTACAACGATTGTACTGCTTCAGCACTGACTTTTTTGGGAATCAATAAGAATATTTAAATTATGAGATAAATGTATGTTTCTTTCCTTCAATGCAGTGATCAAGCATGCTTCCGAGTCTAGATGATTAGTTTTTATTTTATTTTTCTGTTTATTGTGTGATTAATGAAGAGGAAATTAGCAACAGAGTTGATACACCAAGTGTGAGTCCTTATGGCTTTTTCCTGATTTCTCTTTCTGGCATACTTAAATGTGCATTGTTCCACAAGACCAACCTCAATGTTGAGAATTATTTACTCCCTTTTTTCCCCATTATCTCATATGTGGATTCAAAGCACACTTCTGCCTGGAGGCTGTTATTTTCGGGCAAGAAGCAAAAGAAAGATTACAAAGAGCCCCATCCAAAAGGGCTAGTGGGAGCAGCATGACCTCATAGTGGTGCATTTTGCCCTCACAGGGGCACTTACCCTGGTAATGGGTTAGACACGCCAGTGGCTGGCCGCTCCTAATTCCACCACCGCAGAACTAAAAGTTCATGCTGAAGTGACATTTTCCTTGGATGTCAGCATGGGTGGGGCAATCCCGGGGGTGAAACCCTACTGTTGGCTCCCTGCTAGGATTGAGGGCTAGTAGCATGCCACACTGGCCCTCGGACTCACGCCTGGCTTTCAACAGCACATGTCTTTGAATTCCTACGGGACTTTTCGGTGGTGGGGAGGCCCAGGGCTTTTCCCTTCTCCCTGCACTGCCAAAAAGCCCTTTTGGAGATAACGGTGTCGTGTAGTATCAGCGCTGCTACGAGCCGCCTCTGGGTTTGGATGGGGCTAAAAGTTGCCTAAAGAAGCAAAAGTTTTATTTCCATTATGGTACAGCTTCAAAGATTATGTTACAGCCAATACAGTGCAAAATCTGAGCATGTTCTCATTGGTCCTCATTCAATCATGTTTGACAATAAAGAATGCCCTATCTTTTCGCTCTTAGAAAATGAAAAGAATTTATACTAAAGGAACAATGTTATTTTGGTGTTGCATAAATTGTACTTTTTCTACAAGATTGCCATTGGGAACTCTGTGAAGATATTTGTGAAAAGAATTGTTTTGTAGGTCTGTATTGCATAAAAAGACTACTTTGTATGTTGTGCTCTATTAAGATTTGAAACATTCCATATCTATATTGGTATATAATTTTCTTCAGCTGCCTACTTAAAGCAGTTCCCTTTTTTTTCTAGCATTCAGTACCTTCTCTTTCACTAAAGATCCAAAAAAGGACAATTCAGTTTGAAAAATAAATAAACTAGTGCATCTTTCATTGCCGTTGAATCTTATTGCTGAACTGGAACAATAAAAAATTCAGAATTTCTCCTATACCTGGATAATACTGGCTTGGTAGTCAACAATATTTAACTGCTTTTTTAAAAAGTCAATCCTGTTGCACTGTAATACTGACCTTTGTTTTAGTTCTAGTTACTACATCAGAAGCTATAAGCAGTCAGGAGTATTTCCCAGGGAGTGGACAGCCCAACCCAATGGGGGTGGATTAGAACAGTGGCCAATGACAGTACCACCCTCAAATAGTGAATTGGTGGCATGGACATGGCAGAGAAAGAGAAAATGCTCATCTCTCCCTAGTTGGTCTATTCCATGAACAGAAGTACACCATGTGTAAGTCTGCACAACTGAAAGGGGGCCACCTTGGGCTGAAATGCCACTGGAACATTAAAGTTAGTTCCTCCCCTGGGAATGCCCTGGATGTCAATGCAGGCATGAATGGCATAGCAGCAACGACATCTGGCCCGATTTTCAGATTTGGGCATCGTGCTGCGGCTCCACTCGCTGGCCTAAGTGCCTGTACATGCCAGTTTTCATGGCACAGTGGGCACTGGCACTAGTGCAGGGGCCACACCACATCCAATGCTGCTTCAGCTCCACTTTTGGATTACACAGTTAAACATGTAGCTTATCCAAACACCATGAATATTCTGCAAAATGTTGGAAGTATATCTTATTAATTGCTCAAGGAGTAGTCAATTGTAACTAATTTTTCTGGACATTATTAAAAGAAGGATTAAAACTCTAAGCCAACCACACCACAAATTAGAACAGAATTTCTTCACTATGAAAGCTCCCATAAAAAGAAGCTATAATAAATGCTGAGTGATATGGCTCATCCTTCAAACCACCTGTACATACATTTAGAATGCAGCTAGTTTATAGCAGTGATGGCGAACCTTTTCAAGACTGGGTGCCCAAATTGCAACCCAAAACCCACTTATTTATCGCAAAGTGCCAACACGGCAATTTAACCTGAATACTGAGGTTCTAGTTTAGAAAAAACGCTTCGAGGCACACGTTACTTGGGAGTAAGCTTGGTGAAGCAACCGTGCAATGCTTCGAATGGGTGAATCATCATCCTTGGAGGGTTTACTCAGAAGCAAGGCCAGCCTAGATATGTGTGTGTGTGTGTGGGGGGGGTGATTTTCCGCTCCCCCCCACATGACGAACTCTGTGCGTGCGTGTGTGCCCACAGAGAGGGCTCTTAGTGCCACCTCTGGCACGCGTGCCATAGGTTCGCCACCACTGGTTTATAGCATCTCGAACACTGGAAAGTTTTGATAGATGAATTCAGTTTGGGTTAATGGACAGAAAGCTCTTTTTTAAAAGAATGCAACTAGAACAACTATGTAGTAACTTTCCAATCTGTTCAAGGAAGATAAAATCAACTTCCAGTTTACAAAAGTGTTCCAATTTTTTTAACCTCAGAACCTATTCCATTTTGATTGTTGTGGGTTTTCTGGGCTGTGTGGCTGTGGTCTGGTAGATCTTGTTTCTAATGTTTCGCCTGCATCTGTGGCTGGCATCTTCAGAAGTGTATCACAGTGGACACAGTGTGTAACAGACTTCCCTCTGTGATACTCTTCTGAAGATGCCAACCACAGATGCAGGTGAAACGTTACGAACAAGATCTACCAGACCACAGCCACACAGCCCGAAAAACTCAAAACCACCAGTTGAATCCAGCTGTGAAAGCCTTCGACTATTCCATTTTATTTCTCTTATCACACAACCCCACAGCTTGGTCTAGCAGTTCTAGAAACAGGCTGCAGTATTACCTTTGAGAAGTCAGAAAGAAAAAAATCATTATTATTTACAGAGGGTAGCCATATTAGTCTTCAGTAGAATAGCTAGATTCGAGTCCAGTACAGTAACTTAGAGACGAATAAGATTTTGGGGTATCTGACAAAGGAAATTTTCAAAAGTGTATACCTGAAAATCTTGTTGATTTCCACACTGCTAGTGGAGCTGAATCTCGCAGTTCGCTATTACTGATTGCGAAGAAGCAGCAAAGTCAGAAAATCTAAGTACAGTGGAACCTTGGTTTTCGCCAGTAATCCGTCTGGCGATCCTTGGCGAAAACCGAAACCAGCGAAAACCAAAGCTATGCCGTTTGCGCATGTGCTACGCAAACAGCGTAGCAAATCCACACAAAAAGCATAAATTTACACAAAAGGCGTAGCCAAAAATGGAGGTGCCAGGCAAAAACTGAGGCAAAAAAAAAAGCCAGGGGCGACCAGCGAAAACTGAAACCGGCGAAAACCGAAGGCGATGATTACAAGGTTCCACTATACTACATGCGCTAGTATTCTGCTTGGCTCCTTCTGTCCAAATGAGTCACAGTTGATCAACACTGATTGTGTTAACAATACCTGACTGTGCTACTGAAGAATTGGCTTACTCTATAAATGGTGATTTTCCTGATTTTGTTTACAGTACCTGAAAACTGCTAACAGATAATTTAAGAGTCTGAATATTTAGTACTGCAATGGGATCCATTTACACAGGGTGATGACGGTCTTACAACAGTTAACATGCAGACAGGATGTTTAGAGCAGTGGTGCGAACCTATGGCACGGGTGCCAGAGGTGGCACTCAGAGCCCTCTTTGTGGGCACACGCAGAGTGCCCCCCCCCTCACATTTAGGCTGGCCTGGGCCACTGGGCTCGATTATTAGCATTAAACCTAAGACCTAGTTTTGGGGAAGCAGTGTAGGTAACCCTGTTAAGCACTGTTAAACTCCAGTGGTTTTCATGTGAAAAACTAAAGTGTGATCCTTTACCTGGGAGTAAGCTCGGTTGCTGGTAATGGGGCTTGCTTCTGAGTAAACCCTCCTAAGATTGTGATTCACCCATTGGAAGAGTTGCATGGTTGCTTCAAAGCAAAGCCACCGACTACCACCAAGCTTACTCCCAAGTAACGCATGCCTTGGAGCCAACCATTTTTTTTCTAAACTAAAACCTCAGTATTCAGGTTACACTGCCGTGTTGGCACTTTGTGATAAATAAGTGGGTTTTGGGTTGCAATTTGGGCACTCGGTCTCAAAAAGGTTTGCCGTCACTGGTCTAGAGTGTCTTCCATCCCATGCAGCTTCATATCACTGCTGCTAAAGCTTGCCATTTTACAGTAAGAAAACATGACTCAAGACAGAGAAGTGGGAAGATGGCTGAAAGACATCTACAGAAGTTGAAAGAATGGTCTTTTCTGCTAGTTGTAATTTTTAGACAAAGTGATAAGAATCTGGGATGGAGACTTTTTTCCCAATCTTTAGGCAAAAATGTTCATGTTTAGGAGTTTGCCACTTTGACACGACTGACTTGAGGGTGTGGAAAACAGAATCTTGTTCTCCTTGTCTGACTCAATTCCAGATGACTCACTTTCACTCTGGGAACTTTGGCAAATAGCAACATTGGTACAAAGGCCTTCCTAAATCCTAAAAGAAAAGCCAATCACTCTTTTCAAGAAGAATGTTTATTGCAGGTCTTAATAGTTCTAATATGAGTAAAGGCTAATAGAAAATGACGTAGTGTCGTTAAAAAGGAGTAAAAGGAAACAAATAGGCAGATTACACACAATACTGAAACAAGTATTAAGAGAAAAGCTACAACTCCATCTATCTTTGACTGCACATGTAGCATCACTGCTTTCTATTATTTCAGCTCTTCTTGAAATGAAAGGGTGGACTAATCAAAAAGCAAAATGGCAGAAGCATTCTGGGTTGGTGACTGGTAGTTCATCCCTTTAGTTGGCTAAATATAGCTCCACTGTAGGCTATGCAACATGCAGCACACTCTCTCTTTCAAACAATCCTTGTTGCTTGTCATCAGTACTGGCAGGGAATTGGAGGTTCAGAAGGGGGGCAATTTGTGCAGAGCAAACAATGTCTGAAAAAAACTTCAGTGACCTTCCATTTTCATATGGCGGAATAATTTTCCTTGATTACGTTACTCTTGCATCCAAATTCCACATTGTTTAAAGTCTTATTATCTAAACGTTAATTTGACAAAAAGAACCTATTAATGACCACCCCTTTTTACACACACACACACACCCTGCATTTCAGTAGTGTACAGTTTGTCCACTAGGTCCAGTCTTTAGATGAAGTTGCCTCTCAACAGCAAGTCAGGAACTGAGTTTCAAAGTTGTACAGAGAAATGACTAGGACTTCCTGCTCTGCTGGGCCTTGTTGCAGAAAGTGTGCTGGGTAAGTTTTAAAAACAGTCTGTGAATCAAGATATGATTTCCAGGACAGTAGGTTAATTTTTTTAATGGTTCCAAGGTTTCTTGAAATTATATTTGAACATTAATTTTAAAAAGATTATGCATTTCCAAATTGAACTGCCAGTAGAGTCCTAAAAAATCACTACGTATACTACCTGCATTCCTTTTCAAACAGCCGTGGACAATCTATGGTAGGGAAGAGGCGAGAAACCAGTATTGGAGAACAGATTTCCAACCTAGCAGTTGACTTGGTTTACATGGATCCTGTGGTATCATGATGACATGCTGAGATGGGGTGCGTGGAGAGTTTAAGTGGCTCAGATGCAGCAGGACAAAGTGTCTTGAGCCCAACCGTTGATTTGTGAGCTGCAGCATTTTTCATGGGGTTTCGCTCCCTGACAGCTTGTCCAGGTCCTCGACCGTGTTTGTTGCAAAAGATCTGCCTCTCTTTATCTAGAGCTGTATTCTATAATGCAAACAAATATTTACATCACGAAGGAATAATACATCCCACCACAACAGCAAACACGCACACAGACATAACCTTTGACACATGCATTAGTCTGAAGAGAAGGAGAAGTAACGTTGAACGTCTGTGGCAAAGTTGTGGGTTCTGGGGATTTTGTGGGCTAGCTTTTTACATGCACAGCACTGGCAACAAACTGCATAAAAGCCATGCTACTGCGGTGTCAATGGCATCAATTTTAATGAGTTGCTTGAACATAAAGCTAAATGTCTCATTTGCGAGTCCAGTGAGGAAAAAGCAAACTTGCGCTATTAAAGTACATGGGTTCAGCACTTTTTAAACTCTCAGACTCTGTTCTAGACACAGTTGCAAATAATTAATTGTTGCCCAAGATGTGGATTTGCATTACAATACTCCCAATACAGAAAAACATTACAAAGCTGATGAGGTTGTATAGACAGATGTCCATGTGTGGTTAAGCCAGTGTGGTATAGTGGTTAAAAGCAGACTCTAATCTGGATAACCAGGATTGACTCCCCACTCCTCCACATGAGTGGCAGACTCTTATCTGAGAACTGAGTTTGATTTTGCACTCTTACATATGAAGCCTGCTTCACATAAACCAAGGCTTTGTCTGGTCACAAGGTGTCTGTTGTGGGGAGAAGAAAGGAAAGGGGTTTATAAGCTGCCTTGAGTCTCCTTCCGGAAGTGAAAGGTTCCTGGGGTGGGGATCTAAGTCCAAACTCTTTTTCTTCATCATCCATTTCCCCCTTGACAACATGAATACATAGATCTCTCCTACAGGATTAGGGTATTACCTGTTAAGCAACAATGACATTTCTGCTGACGCAAGTGGAAACAAGAAAAAGACGGTGAAAGCAACTTGTGCCACATCAAACTTATTGTATCCCCATTTGTGTTTCTGTTTGTGCAAGATCTCATGTAACCATTTTCTGGGCACTACAATATATAGGGAGGAAAGTGCCTGGTATTGCACAAGATCTTTCACAAGCAAAACAACATTAAGTCCATATATGTTTCCATTTGTGCATTGCAGGATCCAAGCAACTTCCTAGAAAAGTTAATGTGCTGTGGTCAGCAAGACATCGAAGTAGCAAAAGCGTCCTTACAGTTAAGTGCATTTGACACACAGAGAGATACTCAATAAGGACATTTCCTGGGAATGGGTTAGCTAAGGCTTTTCGATCTATGTTTATGACATCATACTGGTATAATATGGGCCACTGTGGTATCAAGAGTGCCGCTGACCATGCCAGTGTTAGGCCAACATATAATTTATTTAGGACCACTTTAGTAGAGGATATTGAATTCTATAAATACTAAGTTACAGATATGTATTTCCAATTTACAGTTGCATATATGTCATTTCAAATGAGGGGACTTGCTAGGACTCCAGAGGGGCGTCACTCCTGCTTCCTCCTCTCCTGCACCCATAGAAACACTAATCTATGAGAAATGTTGCCAAAGAGATTGTCATCAGCAGGAGCAGAATCCAGCAAACACTTTTGTGAGGTGATCTTCATTTCTGTCTACAAAAAGCTAAAGAGCTTATAGTCTGCTCCTTTTTAAAAAGGAATTCCTTCTCAAAGAAGGAGGGCAGAACGGACTGTGGCTCAGTAGCACAACACATCCTTTGTCACAGGTCCAGCCCCAGGTAGAATGCAGGTAGTGGGGAAGCATTTTTTTGTGTCTCAAGCCTCAAATGGTGAGTGCCAGTCAGCGTAGAGTAAATTGATCTAGACAAACCAACAGTCTGACTCTATATGAAGAAGGTATGCGTACATGTTCAAACAGACAAGATACCATGCATGGGTGAAATGATGCAGACATGTAGATACACTGAACGACTGTCATATGCGTCTTCGGCATAAGTTAACAGACATCCCCACCTGAGACTGCAATCAGGTTACTTCTCCTTTTCTGTCAGACTCTAAAGGAACATGTCTTAATGTGGCAAAAAAGCAGTGAAGTTCATACATACCATTGCCTTGGACCTACTCAGAGGAAAGCAATGCAGGCATTGGGAAAGGAAGCAATAGAGGAAGCAAGGGACAGACACTAGACTTACTTGAAGCAGAACCAGTAGCTGTGCAACATTTACAAATGCAATGAACCACATTCTGAAATAAAGCAGCACTAAAATAATTTCAATGTTATGCAATTTTTAAAAAAAAATCACAAGGAACTGCAGCGAACCATCTTTCAAATGTAATTTCATTCTTCTGCCACATGAGGGCTTTATCTGCCTTGGCTCAACAATTTGCTGAGAAACAGTTTTCTGGATTTTTTGCCACATAAAGCTGAGGATGCATCAGGATTCAGTGAAGATATGGCTCAGAAGCAGAAACTGGATGCTTACCACAGAAGTGAAACAAAGGTGTGGTAACTGTCTTATATTGCAAAGTCCATTAGAGGGACACAGCCAGAGGCAGCGGCTTCCCACCAGCATAAATGAAGCCAGTGGAGCATCAGGACCATTCGCATGGTCCCATGCGGGCACTCCTTATTTCGATGCTGCCGGCAGGGACGGCTCCGCACTCAGCCGCCCAGGATGTCTGCAAGGGACTTACCTTGCCTTCCTCTGCAGCTCTGGGCAGCTGGAAAGGCACACCCACGCTGCCCTTCGACCCTAAGGGGTCACAGGGCGACGTGGGCATGTCTTTCCAGCTGCCCAGAGCTGCAGAGGAAGGCAAGCTAAATCCCTCACAGATACTTGAAGGGCCAAAAGCGGTGTGCCTGCGGAAAGACGCCGCTTTTTTAAAACCTCGCTCAGGGAGCAAGGTTAAAAAGTGGCGTCTTCGCACCGCTTGGGCGGTCCCAGCACAGCACTGTGCAAATAGAGCCCCCAGGGACGGTGTTTTAACCGTCCCTAAGGCGCTGTTTTCCGCCCATGTGGAAACAGCCAAAGAGCAGTAAGCAGCAGTAACTGCAGTCAAAAGCTCTGCTCATGACCTGAGTTCGATCCTAATGGAAGTTGGTTTCAGTAAGCCAGGTCAAGGTTGACTCTTCATCCTGAAGTTGGTAATCGAGTACCCAGCTTCCTGGGGTAAAGTGGATGAAATGGCAAACCGTCCCACTAAAACAGTCTGCCTAGTAAAGTTGTGACATGACATCACCCCATGTGTCAGTAATGACCCAGTGCTTTCAGATGGGTTACCTGCACCTTTACCTAACAGGAAAGTGAAAAATGTAATTGGAACAAAAATGGAATTTATTTGGTGGGCCCTTCAGAAATTATCCTCATTCCTGTTGAAGGCTTTCATGGCCAGATTCAACTGGTTGTTGTGGTTTTTCTGGGCTGTGTGGCCATGCTCTGGTAGATCTTGTTCCTAACGTTTTGTCTGCATCTGTGGCTGGCATCTTCAGAGGTATATCACAGTGGACACAGAGTGTAACATACTTCCCTCTGTGGTACACCTCTGAAGATGCCAGCCACAGATGCAGGCAAAATGTTAGGAACAAGATCCACCAGACCACGGCCACACAGCCCAGAAAAACCTCAACAACCAGTATCCTCTTTCTTGATTCTAATTAATGGAGCAAGTGACCAGATTTTTTAAAAATGAAAAGGTCCCATTCTACTTACTACAAACAACGAGCCAACTGTATTTTTACTCAGAGTATGTCCCACTGGGTTCAATGTGCCTTAGCTTCTAGTAAGCATACCTAGGATTGTAGCCTTTAGAGCAAGGAAGAAGATAAGGCAGAGAAACTGGAAGTTAATCTAGTGTATGGGGTATGCTTTGCTGACTGGAAGCAAAATGAGCAGGCCAGAGAATTAGAAAACTCCACACCAATAAAAAGCCAGAAGCGACATTATTCTTAAGACTGGAGGCAAGCTTAAAAAGGGCGTGCAAACCGGAGAGCAGTTAAAAGTTAGAATTTTAAATCACTCTAATAATGTATCTGATACCAGGTTTCTGCTTCAGGTTTATCCATAGTCTCAACAATACCAAGTATGAAGTTCTGAAGTCCCTCAGACTGTCAAGTCAAACTGTCAAACAAAATGCAAGCAACAACATCAGACTAAAATAGTTTGCCCTTCCTTCTGCTCTTGCATTCAATTCTATTTTTGTTTTTTAAAATCCTACATTTAAAGCAGTCATGCATCACAAACACAGCCACGCAAACAGGCCCACATCTTGAAACCAGAAGCCAATATAATCTTTTCACATATGCAAAGTTCTCCTTTCCAATCGAAAATGGATTTTAGCAGTCCTATTGGCATGTCAGTGACTACTCTGATGCATGTTAGTGATGCAGTGCAAACGGAAGCTGCCCGCTAACTCAAGCACCATCTTTAAGAACTTCATTGCAACAAGGTTGTATTTTATGAGACAAAAATTCATTACAGTCACAAAAATGAACAGTTGAAAGTCAGCCATGACTGGACTGAATGACGACAGAAGACGGGCAATTACAAATTGTTTGCTGAGAGCAAATTTCTATAATAACTTTTGATTATTCAGAGAAATCTGAATATAAAAAGTCATTTCTGTAGTAACTTTTAATGTATTTGTCCTTAAAAATGCACGTGCATGCCCACACATCCCATTTGGTAAGAATACAGACAATGAGAAATATGCATTGTTATTTTTTCAGTGAAAGGATTTAATATGATTCTATTTTTGAGGATTAAATGGCTGAGGTTAGTGAGATAATTAATGATCAAGATGCATTCGCTTACCATGATGACAGAAACCCCTGCACTTGGGTTATTCTGTTTGGGTAGTGTGTTGTTAAAGTGCTGCTTTAATTTACCTGTTACTTCAGCTTGCATATTATTCTCCTGGGAGGCATCATCCTAGTTAAAGGAGAAGAAAACAACAGCAACACACATTTTAATACAGCCATTTCTTCTTCATTGGAGCAGGATGGATAGGTAATCTGGACAATGATTTCTACTTTTCTGTGACTGAGAAGTAGTTTAGTTGGAGGAAAATTCTAAAAACACAATACAGATGAAATTCTTGGAGTACATACCAAGAAGTTTAATTGAGAAATGCTACTATCAATATGTTGAGGTTCAAGCATGTTTGCTGGGATACAGGTCCTTAGATCTTGCAAAAAGGTTAATAAATAAAAAGTGTTTACTGGATGAACTGATTTCCCACACACACATGCCTTTTTTAACTGACCAGTTTATTTCAGTATGCCATGCAGAAAAAACCCGTTTACAATGTGTAGGTGATCAACCCAAACCCTGCAGGAGACCAATGCAGAAAAACAGGCTTCAGGACACATAATTCAGGGTCCAATCTTCCACTTTTGCCGAATGAAAATCCTTCTCCAGTGGAGGAAACACTTCTTTTGTTAGAGGAACACTCTTATTTAGTGGATGATTGTCTTCCACCACAATCCAGTTTGTGGATCTGTGCTGTGGTGGCCAAAGGTAGTGTGGGGAAGTCAGTGCCACACTGCCTTCGAAGTGGCTTTTCGGGCTGTGCAGCAGGGAGGGAAACTTAAAATCCCTCCCACAGCCTAAATTGCCCCATTGGCTACTACAAAGCAAAGTAAGCCTTTGAGGGTGTAAACAGGCATGTGGATAAGGGGGAACCAGTGGACACTGTCTACTTGGATTTCCAAAAGGCTTCTGACAAAGTTCCTCACCAGAGACTACTGAGAAAATTCAGCAATCAAGGAATAAGAGGGGAAGTCCTCCTATGGATTAAAAACTGGTTGAGAAACAGGAAGCAAAGGGGAGTTCTCACAATGGAGAGATGTAGGGAGTGGTGTCCCCCAAGGATCTGTTTTGTGACCAGTGCTCTTTAACCTATTCATAAATGACCTGGAAGTAGGGGTGGGTAGTGTGGTGACCAAGTTTGCGGATGATACCAAATTATGAAGGGTGATGAGAACTGTAAAGGATTGCGAAGAGCTCCAAGTTCAATGTAGCAAAATGTGATGCGCATAGGGGCAAAACAATCCAAACTTCACATACCGCTACAGGGGTCAGTGCTATCAGTCACAGACCAGGAAAGGGATTTGGGCGTCTTAGTTGATAGTTCCATGGAAATGTCAACTCAATGCATGGCAGCTGTGAAAAAGGCGAACTCTATTCTGGGGATAACTAGGAAAGGAATTGATAATAAAACTGCAAAGATTGTCATGCCCTTATATAAAGCAGTGGTGTGACTATACTTGGAGTATGGTGTTCAGTTCTGTTCACCACATCTTAAAAAGGGTATTGAAGAGATAGAAAAAGTGCAGAGAAGCACAACGAGGATGATTGAGGGATTGAAGCACCTTCTTTGTGAGGAGAGGCTGCAGCGTTTGGGACTCTTTAGTTTGGAGAGGAGGAGTCTGAGGGGGGATATGATTGAAGTCTATTAAATTATGCATGGGGTAGAAAATGTTGACAGAGAGAAATTTTTCTCTCTTTCTCACAATACTAGAACCAGGGGGCATTCATTGAAAATGCTGGGGGGAGGAATTAGGACTAATAAAAGGAAACACTTCTTCACGCAACGTGTGATTGGTGTTTGGAATATGCTGCCACAGGAGGTGGTGATGGCCACTAACCTGGATAGCTTTAAAAAGGGCTTGGACAGATTTATGGAGGAGAAGTCGATCTATGGCTACCAATCTTGATCCTCCTTGATCTGAGATTGCAAATGCCTTAGCAGACCAGGTGCTCGGGAGCAGCAGCAGCAGAAGGCCATTGCTTTCACATCCTGCAAGTGAGCTCTCAAAGGCATCTGGTGGGCCACTGCAAATAGCAGAGTGCTGGACTAGATGGAGTCTGTTCTGTTCCAGCAGGCTCTTTCTTATGTTCTTATGTTCTCATGGTGTATGGCGCACAAAAGCCCCAGCACGCCTCCCTCACACTGGCATCCACTCAGGCCAGTGCAGCCATGGAGCAGAGGGGCCTCAGGGATTCCCCTGAGTGGTGGAGGGGGAAAACACATTGGCAAGTTCCTTTGAAGTTTCCTCTGTTAATTCAACCCCCCAGCCCCTGCCAAATCTGGATTGGGCTGCCCATCTATTTGGATTCCACCCCAAAATGCACAGCTAGTCTAGGCCTATCAACCATTGTGTGACTGGAGATTAAACTTTCCTTTCTCTCCATCCAACAAGTCACCAGCACCGAGGTCTGATTCTGCATTCATCAACAATGAATGATCAAAGTATGCAATGCCAGTCTGCATCTTTGCAGCTGAAAATGTAGTTGCTTCACAGCAATCACACTGTGGGCAACTTCAGATGATACAGAAAAGCCACCAGCCAGCCATGCCTCTTATGCACTCAGCCAATATAGCACATGAGAGTTTTCTATTATGATTGATCCTTTATGAACATTTTAAAACAAGCACTGTAGAAAACACTGTGCAAGTAAATTATAGTATACTGAGTCACAATATAAAGCTAGGACTTCACCATTAGCTGTAGATGACCTGTTTTAGAATTCACTTTGTCTAAATGTGTAACGTAAGAAAGTATGTTACTCACCGACACCCAGGGGTGGTTTAAAATCTGAGCTGCTGTATATCGTGCTTCAACATTTACTTGTAACATCAGACTAATTAACTCCTGAGGAAATTAATGAGAGAGAAAAAAGATCACCACTTACGTTCACATTGACATGAAAGGCTGCTTTTGCTAAGAACATCCTCTGAGTTTACTTTCTCACATCCCTGCTCCTTCAGGAAAGTACAATCAGAAAAGAATCATTCTGTTTCAGTTCACTGGCCCACCCATGCCAGTATTCAGCTCACTGGCCCACCCATTATTCCTTCAGGTATTTGTTAAGGACTTTCACACACCCCTCCCCAACTCAGTTGTTAGGGAGGACTAGAGCAGGCTGTCATCCAGGCATTCGCAACACCTCATTCCAAATTCTCAGATGTTCATTTCCAGTGGTTTTAATCAATCAGTCAATTAATATGGTTGTAGACCAGCACAAATAACAGTACGCTGATGTTGAAGAATATTTGGGGCAATATGGATCATAGAAACCATCTCACAGCATACATGCCATGAGGCCACGCATAAGACTATTCTGCCCAAATAAGAAAAGAAACACTGAAGCCGATAAGAGAAACTAATCCTCGTAAGTCAGATGACAACACACATAGATGAATGTTCAGCAGACATTGGTGAAGTTTTTCTGAACTATTAAAACTAAAGCTAGAAGCAATAATGGCCGTGGTACAAATCAACTGCTTCTTGTTCCCATAGCAACACTCCTCTCTGGTTCTCTGCCTTGTCTTTTGAGGCAAAACTATGAACATATGTCAAAACAAAAAATTACTTGTACTGAGAGACACTGAAGTTAGAGCATCATCTGAAATTGTGATTAATTAACACACTATATGAATAATAATTCAGAACACAGAGAAAGGGAATGAAAATTACAAGCCACAAGATTACTGTCTTTTCAACAGCTTTTCAGTGTGCCAGTTATGGTAGACGAAAAAGCCTAGCGGTAAGAAATGGTTGCAGGAATTTAAGCCTCATCATCATTAATACAACCCAGTACCTTGGCAGAGTCAGTGATGTTATCCCAATATGGAGAAGGAAACTCTAGCTTTCCAACTAGAATCTGATCAAACAGATCTTCTTGTACATTGTTCTCACTGTGGATCAAGGCAAACCAGAAAACAATTCAGTACAATAATTAAAATTAACATATTTAAAGTTGGAAAATAATTAACCAGGTCTGCAGAAATTGGCCACTGTTTTTATTTCATACAACCCTGGATTTGATTTATCTGAAGTGTTTTTGTAAAGAGAACAACTGGACAGACGATTTCTAGCTGCTTCACATCCAATAAGGTATATATGAGCAACACAGCACTTCATAAAATAAGATAATCATTCACTAAGCCAGTTTGATGTAGTAGTTAGTGGGCTGACCATAGTCTCAACTCCCCATGAAGCCATGGATCTCAGAAGTTGAACTTCAGCCTAGCCTATTTGAGGATAAAACAAAGGATGAGGTAACCACACAGACCATCTTTGCCGTCTTGGATGAAGGGTGCGATAAAATATCTGAAAATAATTTACTATCACCCATGTCCATAGTCATACATGTTAGCATGTGTGCATATATACATACACATGCACAAACACCAAGGAATCTTTGAACTTGCAAACTTTAGCTAGATAAGGCCCCTTCTAAACATGCGGAATAAGGCACTTTTTAGTCCACTTTCACAATTGTTTGCAAGTGGATTTTGCTATTCCGCACAGTAAAATCCAGCTGCAAAGTGCACTGAAAGTGCATTATTCTGCAAGTGAGGATGGGGCCTGAGTATTCTGTATTTAATCTAGACTAAATAGGGCAGTGTCTGACCTGGATAGCCCAAGCTAGCCCAATCTCATCAGTTCTTGAGATTGCTAAGCAGGATCAGTACTAGTTAGTACTTGGGTGTGAAACCACCAAAGAAGTCCAGGGTTTCTATGCAGAGGCAGGCAATGGCAGCCACCTTGGTTTGACTGTTTCCTTGAAAACTCTACACTGGATTGCCATAAGCCTGCTGAACTTGACCGCACTTTCTACTACCAAATAGGGGAGATGGTATATAAGAAAGTCTTCTATCTGTAACATGATCAAGTTCTGAAGAAACAAAATTATTTTCCTTCATAATGCAGGCAGGAGCAGCTAGAAAAAGTGAATGATAGAAGAGGCATCGTAACTCTATTACATCGAGTATTTGCAGTTGTCCTTTCATAGATCTTACAGAAGCTAACTTACGCATTGGAACTATTACGGGAAAAGAATTGCTAGCTTTCATAATCTACAAAATATGAAATAACATCATTATGTCCCTCAAATATGTGATTATTTCTCGCAAGGATATGCAATTATTTACAGCTACATGTTTTGTAATTGTTATCAGTATCCTGAATATGATCCAAGAAGTGCCATACGTTTTAGTATGTATTTAAAACGTTCCATTT
Organism: Sphaerodactylus townsendi; assembly: GCF_021028975.2. NCBI lineage: Eukaryota > Metazoa > Chordata > Lepidosauria > Squamata > Sphaerodactylidae > Sphaerodactylus > Sphaerodactylus townsendi. Next base: position 47,107,914 of record NC_059434.1, read on the forward strand.
CAGTAGATCTAAACTTTTAGTTGATCCAGTGGCTAGACCCACCCATTTATCATATTTAAGATATGCTTCTGATACAGAACTTCCAGATGTGCAAATTATTCATGCTTCTGTAAGAGAATGTGGGAAATACAGGAAATACCATGGACATATGTCAATATAGAAAATTACTTGTACCGAGACACACTGAAATTAGAACATCATCTGAAATTATGATTAATTATGCAAGATTTTATGATTACTGTAAAGCACTATACAAACAATAAAAGAGCATGAATTTTACAAGCCACAAGACCACTGTATTTTCAGCAGCTTTCCAGTATGCCAGGGTACTGATCACAATTATAAAACATGCTAGTCCAGCTTTTAACACTAGAGGACAACCTCTGCATGCTTAATACAATGAAGTTAGTTACTGAAGCATGACATTCAAGGAGAAGAGTATAAAGATGGCGAAACCACTTTCTTGCTGGAAATTAAGCCAAAATTAAGCAATATAATCGACTCAACTCATTCTATAAACATATTGCTTTTTTCCTGTAAACATACTGGTCTTTTTTTCCCCTGAATACACTGATGGCAGATGAATTAAAGGGATTGGAATTATCTGAACGTGAGGAAGGAATGAAGATGGAACAAAGTCAGCTGAAATAGGAAAAATAATGGAGTTATATTTATAATAAAAATAGAGGAAGGTTGTGGGTAAGGAAAAGCACTATCCTTTCTGACAATCTTACCTACGAAATGGTGGAAACCCACATAGCAATATATAAGTAATGACTCCTGCAGCCCAAATGTCCACCTTTAAGCCATAACTGCAACAAAAAAAGAGGCGACTGTGATGTTTTTCATATATACTGTACGATTTTTCATGTTGAGGTTTCAGATTTACAGACATTTAACTGTATGATTTTTTTAAAAAAATGTATAAAGATTTCTCCAGTGGTAGGATTTTTTGCAAAGTTTGGTACATCTTGCCCAAGAACACACTGAAGGTGATGTTGAGTTGACCCTGATTTATTATACAGAATATAATAAAATGTAAATTATCCACCTATCAGGGTATTCTAATCTCATAGTGTTGCATTCTAGTCCATATCAATACAACAATTTAAATAGAATTCCTGTTTATCTGAGACAGTTTGATATATTAAGTTAACTACACTGACAAAGAGAATCCATTTTAAAAACACATTCTCACCCAGTCTCTGCAATAATTTCTGGAGCCACATAAGTTGGTGTGCCACAGACGGTATAAAGTGGTCCTTCAACCACTGTGGCTAGTCCAAAGTCTCCCAACTTCAAGGACTTAGTTCCATCTGAATACTCACAGACCTACAGAGGTGAGGAGAAAATGAAACAGGTTTAATAATTTATATATGGAAATACAGATACAACAGTACTGATATCTTACTGTATTGTGGTAAATATTTCTCAAATAATGTTTGTTATGTGCATGATTTGTTAAATGCATGGGGCATCTAAATACCTTACAATAATGTCCAATCTAAAAAAACAAAGTTGACTGCATAAACATGTAACAGAGCATGTACAGAACATGTAACACAGCAGTGAACATAATCAAAGACTCAACAGGAAAGGGGGAAATTTTATAGGAAAGTTGGCAATAGAATAGTAGAAAATGGGGAGCAACTATGAAGCCTTCAATAAAGAATCAGCAGGTAATATGCTCTTAAATCCTGTTCTCTCCATTCATCAGCCACGTCCCAAAAAATCTGCTCTCATTGATGTAAAATAAACACCAATTTATGCCCCTGCAGCAGAAAGAGGTGGCAATGGAGCTAAAACAAACCTCCTGCCATTTTCAGAAAAAAATATGTCCATAAGTGCTGATATGAGTCTAATATGGTTTTATGAATTCTAGATACGGCATGATCAGAATGATCATGAATTCTAGATCATGAATTCTAGATCACAATAGATATGAATTCTAGAAAAAGCATGATCACAAAAAGAGGCCTAGAAATATATCATTTCTTTATTGCAGGGGTCACTAACAAATTAAACATTTAATTAATTGCCTTTGCTGAGAGTGGCATTCAGAAACACAGCACTAACACAGAATTCAAAAAGAACTTAGTAAACTAAAAATGCGTTTAAAGAACAGAAATCTAAAAAGCAGTATCACGGATTCATTCATGAGCCTTCTGGAGGATGGGCATTTTATTAGTGTGGGGAGTGAATATATACCGGAAGCTCCTTTTTAATGTTTCTGTTTTTTAAAAGGTTCACTGTTTGATAAATGTTGGTTTCTATTTGAGTTGCTCATTTCTCTTAATTGACTTTAAGATAATTACTGGATGATTTTATTGTTGACTTTTCTAACTGAATATAATCTTTAGCGTCTACTACACATAAAACAGATAATATGCCCTATCCATTATAATATTTGTATATAGTAATAAAGGCCTAGTGAAAGCAAATTAGACAACTGGATGATCAAGTATCTAAATAAACTTGTAGAGTAAGAAGTCATTTACACTATAAATTATTTGTGTCATCTCAACAAGTAAAAGTCAACAGCAGTTGCAGCAAAGACTGCAAATAATCTTCTTAGGCTTTCTTAGCAAAAAGCACGTATGTCCCTATTTATATACCTGAATTGATTACTTATGACATCTTAAAGTGTCAGATTAACCTACCAGATCCAACTTACTAAGTTCCTGATGTCATTATTAACTGCTTTAAAGGAGCAGTTAATATTTCGCTTTTACAAGTGAACAATCAAAACTTGCTTGATTCGAGTTTTCCTGTACTGAAAGTTTTTTATTCACTAACAAGGATAATTGTCAAGAATTTTTAAAAGTCACAACATCTTTAGCCATTGTTGTTATTTGGAATATCCAGATATGAAGAAAGTGGTATTTTTCAAGATTTCTCCTAACATTCCTCTTGCCAACTCCCCATCCAAACAAAAGTAACCACGCTAGTCTGTTTCAGCAGATAGAAGCAAGAGACTTCTGCAAGTAAAGCTAAATCAATTTATGTATTTATTATATACTTTTAAAATATTTTCCTATTACTAGGTACTGCAGTGAAAAGTTTAGTTTCCCTTAAGTACTCCAATAATAATTTCCTTCATAGACAACTCAACTGTGCAATCAGACTAATAGCCCAATCTGGGCAGACTTTGGGTGCAGTGTGGGCTTGCACCAATGCATTTGCCCCTTCTGTCAGTGTAAGGGGCACCCCTGCTGGCAGAGAGGGAAGAGATCCTGACATCCAGGCACCCCACAGTTCCATAGCAGCCAAACTCACAAGTGGACACCACTATGCAGATGTGCTGGTGTCTGAACAAAGGCTGGTGTAGGGGGGCAGGCAGGGTTTCCTGGGGATGGAGCTTCAGACTTATGCCACCCAAAAGTCTGGCATAACTCCACTGAGGGCTTTCCAGGTGGCTGGGGTTATTGAAATTCTTTTTTACTGTGTCCCTGCACAGCCTGACAGCCCTGGCAGTGCGGCAGCAGAAGTCTTTGGCTGCAGTGCTCTCTGGATCGGGCTATTCAGAAGCATTTGATAATCCCAGTTTGCTCTTATAAGGAAATTATTTTGTTTTGCATTTAAAGTCTTCATTGCAAAAAAGGAAGAAATCCTGCTTACCCAAGACACAATCAGCAATCAAAATGTAAATAAGGACAGGACTTTGAAATGTCAGAAAGCAGATCATGTGGCAAAAGCTTATTAATATTTCATGAAAAGCGCTTAAGTTCAAGCACACAATTATTAAATTTGCACACCTCAACACCCTTGATTGCTTCTTAATGCATGCATGCATTTACATTAATGTGGAACAGAGGTGGGAGAGGGGCAGGCAACATACTAGAAGGTTCTCTGGCTTGATATCTCTGTGCACGATATTGAGACCATGGAGATATTTCAATGCACTGGCTAAATTGTAGACCATTGCGCTCCCATCACGTTCTGTGTATTTTGTGGAGGAAGTGATAGCATCAAAAAGGTCTCCTCCCTGAAAAAGACCAAACCAAAAAAAAAAATCACACAGTAAATGTCACCATTTTTTCTCATTGTTGAAGAGAAGCTTGCATGAAAGATCAGAAATATAGTCATATAAGAAAGCCTTAAGCTAAAACGATTAAAATAGTTTAGTTAGAACTGTATCAAATGCTTCTATAAGTGGTTTTGGCCTATTATACACTTCTGCTCTGCCGCATAGCGAAGGAACATTTCCTGCATGGCAGATATTTCTATACAGACATGCTTACTCTTATGGTGCTACTGACCCTGGAAGCCCCATGGTTAGCAAGAGAGGGAAAACCCTGATCTTTCCTCTCACTTAGGAGTTTCACTGTTTCCAGGTTGCCCCTCTGTCCAAGTCAAGAATAAAGATTCCAGGATTTTTTTAGCCCTTTTAATGCAATATTGATATTCCTGACATCGATACTGTGCAGGCTGCTACCAATTTTTTTTTTGGAGGGGGGGAATGCCAGCTGTCAATTCCTGCAAAGAGCAGAGGGGAGACTTCCCCCACTCCTCGCAGGGATTGACAGTTAGCATTTCCCTTAAATAAAAAAAAAGAATGGTAGCAGCCTGCACAGTCTTGATCTAAGGAATATCAATATTACATTTAAAGGGCTAAAAGACCTGGGAATCTTCATTCTTAACTTGGACAGGGGAACAACCTGAAAGTAGGGTTAGTCAAGCTGCATAGTAGGGCACCTCCTCACGTATAAACAAGGAAACACAGGGAGACTGAAAAGGCACTGAGGGGAGAGGGGTGAGGGGCGAGGAGCGGCAGGGGAAGTGCCCCATGCATAATGGATCACTGTTCAGCTGGCAAAATTCATAATGGGCTCAATCCATAAAAAGTTAGCATGTTTAACAGGAACATTATAGAATAAAAATATTATTTTATCCATTGTGTACAACATATACGTGGGACCAAATTAAATGTTAAATTTTCCCATCAGAATACTATTCCTGAAATGGATTTCTACATTTGCATTGCCATGACAACTCAGTATATAAATGCAACAAACATGTAACGGTTGCATATGTTGCTACATACCTCAGAATCAATAGTAAATGGTTTGCATGAAGCAGAACTGGATGTATTTGAATGCTGGCCATAATTTACAGTGAGATCTTATGCAATGTCACTCCACCGTAATTCTACAGAAATCAGTGAGCACCAACTAGGGTAAATTTACATAGGATTGCACAGTTAGTGATCTGAATTATGGTAGCCGGAAGAGGAGACTGTTTGAATAGATGTATCTACATCATTTTCTATATATTGGCAGAGGTCATGGAACATGAAACCTTCTATTGCTTCATATTCAATAAAAGTAAACTTCGCACCTTGACCAATTCCATCACCAGATAAAGCTCTGTCGCAGTATCCATCTCCTCTATTAGCATGATGATATTGGGGTGCTTCACTCGGCGCAGTATTGATACTTCATTCTCAATCAAATGTTCCTGTTCATTATTAGAGAAGGAAGGACAGGAAGAAAAGAAAAGCAATCTACTTTTTAGTAGTTTCAGACACAGTTTAGGAGAAAGCTTCTTTTAGAGAACTGAGCTTCCCAACATTTTATTAAGTACTGTGCAATCATAAACAAATCTCTTGTGAAACAGATTTTGGCCCACCAATCTCAGAAATATGTGCCAAAGGATTAAAATATTCAAAACAAAGTTCTCTACATAACTGCAACTAAATCTGAAAACATTTCTTCAGTTCATGTTACCAAAAAAAGTTTCTTTTTTCGTCATTACAAAAATGTTTCAATACTGTCTTCTGGAAGAAATTAACTAGGGATACTGCAGTGAGGTTATTTCCTGGAAAAAAAATAATGCAGTAGTTGCTGCAACACACAATTTGCATGAACAAGAAGTCTCACTAGAAACCAAATCCTCAATCCAGTACAAACACTTTAACATCATGCATTTCATAAATGTGTGAGGAAAAGTAAGGGAAGTACATATAAATATCCTATAATGGATGAAAAATCTATATACTAATAATGAAGTGAGCAAAATTTGAGGATACTTAAAACTGGTGACTGGACTTGTGAACAGGGAAGGCAGATCTTTCTACAAACCTGAACAACATGCTAGGTTTATAGAAAAATGGCTGCTTTGGAGGCATTATACCCAACTGAAGTCACTTCCTAAACCTTGTGCTCTCAAGGCTCTACCCCCAAATTTCCAGAAATTTCCCAACCTGGAGATTGAAACCCTAAAAGAAAGCAAGAAAAGAGGATTTTCAGAACGAGAAAATTGGGGGGGGGGGGGCACACAAGAAAATAAGATATCCCCTACAAGTCCTTGAGAGTCTCCACTTGTTACATTAAATTTTCCTGCATCATCAGGATTATGGATCAAATAGCTTCTGCATTCAATGAATATACTTATCAGTGTGGTTCATTTTATCCTAACAACTCAATTATTAAAAACCCACATGATAAGTGTGCATTTCCTCCTGTGAACACATGGTACACCAGACACATCTTAAAATAGGCCACCCTATGAAACCCAATATATGAGAGCATCAATAGCCCTTCTAGAACAAACATAAGTGTGCTCCAAACAAATGTGCGCTGAAAAGAAAAACAAATATGCTTTAGCAGCATGGCTAAAACTTAACTAAAGACAAAGGCATAGGCCTTCACGGGGGAAAGAATCGATTGTTGGGAGGCAGTACGGAGTGAATATCATTTTGCTACAGTACTATAGAAGAAGAAACAAGTAGATCAGAGACTAAAAACAAATTAACTTGAATTGGTTAGAATAAGTATACAAATCTGTATCTCTTATTTAAGGGGAGAACTCAGCCCTGAATCAAAAGACTTAAAGATATTTATAACTTTACATACACAATATACAGGCCACAAGTCTTCAAATGGACAAATCTGATTTGCAGGTGGAAATCAGCCCAAACAAGTGAAAGTCAATTACACCTGCCAAGAATTTCTGTATCATAAAGGATATCTGGAATTACATTTCTTCATGAGAGCCAGTGTGGCATATTGGTTAAGAGCAGATCGACTCTAACGGGAGAACTGGGTTTGATTCTCCACTCTTCCACATGAGCAGCAAACTCTTATCTGGTGAACCAGATTTGTCTCCCCACACCTACATTCCTACTGGGTAATCTTGGGCTTATCACAGTTGTTCACAATTGTCAGCCCCACCTACCTCACAAGGTGTCTGTGGTAGGGAGAGGAAGGGAAAGGAGTTTGTAGATCTTTGGAGTCTTCTTACAAGAGAGAAAGGGGGCTATAAATCCAAACTCCTCTTCTTCTTCTCCTCGCAGTAAGCACTCAAGTAAACCAACACTATAAAATATAACCTACTTTCTGAACCCCACTCAACTTAATCACATATCTGCCTTTATTTAGTCATCCCAATCCAGAGTTCCACATATTTGGACGTGATTACTGAATGGAACTTGAAAAAATGGAACATTGGAGAGCCAATAATTGAAAAAGCACTACCCTAGGAACATTTATTTACATTGTTCAGGAGGGTACTTCTGTAATGGAAACAGGTCTCTTGCACTATTTATTGTAAGTGCCTTCTTCCTTTCACTACATTGCCTTCTTCTTTGTAATCTCATAACTGTATTGATATACATTATATCTTCTACTATTTTTGTTTGCAATTTTTTTCTAATTTCGTCATTGCAGTCATGCTGCATTGTTTATTGGATGTTTTATGTGTGCTCTATGATTGCACTGCTTTTAAATCTTGTAATCCAACTCAAATCTCTGTAAGGAGTGTGGGCGATAAAAACAACCAGCAGACAAACACATAAATATACACACAATGTTTCAATCCAATCTTTTATATGTTATGTTAATTCATTCAAGTCTCTGTTTTGATGACAACAGAAAAGAAAAACTAGAAAAGATTGAATTCATTTAAGATAATCTGCAGTAAGAAAAATTTCATCTTACATGTAAAAATAGTTGTAAGTAAAGAATGCGTAGTTACACCAAGCCCAGATGGCAGGTTAGACTCACAGTCTGTTCCATCAGTAGGAATTAGAGAGTGTTTGTGTATCTTTAAGACCACAGTACAATATGAACAGTGGTCCCTGAAACATTTTCACATCCATAAAAAGAGTCCAGCTGGGTTTCAACCATGTTTATCTCTTCAGGTCAGCTACAGTACCATTCCATTCTCTTTCTTATTGGGGAGGGGAATGACAGAGAACAGGCATCTCTCTTATTTCTTCCAAAAAACGTAAGGCAATATAATTGGTTCTCTACTCTATTTTACACTCAAAACCATGCTGTGAAGTACAGCAGGCTGAAAGACAATGACCATCCAAAGTTACCTAGTTAGATTCATGGCTGACACTACAGAATATCCTTTCTCTCTCTCTTGCACTGCACTGCATGTGTAGCAACAACAGAACTCTGAGCAATGAATATCTCTCTTGTCAAGTCACTGTTACAACTGCTTTTTTCCCCAGGGGAGAACAGCATTTTTAGAAGAAGCCATGTGCCTGAATAGCAGCTTTTACTACAAAAACGAAAGCTTCAAAGAATTCAGTGCACTGTGCATTCAGTCATATGTACCTTAAATACAAGAGAAAATACCACATTATGTTGCTATACCAGAAAAGTTAGCATCACTGGCAATCAGTTTTTGTTTTCAATTCAGAGCTGCACCTATATTAGTGCCCTGTGCTAGCACCTGGTCACTACTGGACCATGAAGAGATATCACATCACAATGTTTACTAGGCGGACTATTTTTACAAGTAGTTTGCCATTGCCTTCCCCAGTCATCTTCACTTTATTTATTTATTTATTTATTTATTTATTTATTTATTTATTTATTTATTTATTTATTTATTTATTTATTGTATTTGTATACCGCCCTCCCCGAAGGCTCAGGGCGGTTTCCAACAAAATAAAAATTTAAAACATCATATATATAAGTTAATTAAAATACATAAAATACATAAAATATTAAACTAGAGATGGCATCAGCTATTCTATTCCCCCTTTTATGAACCCACAGGAGGCCAGATGTTTGCTTTTTATCGCGGTTGATATCATCCCGGCTGGCCAAACGCCTGGCGGAACAGGTCCGTTTTACAGGCCCTGCGGAAACTTTGTAAATCCCGCAGGGCCCTGATCTCACCTGGAAGCCTGTTCCACCAGGTAGGGGCCAGAGCCGTAAAAGCCCTGGCCCTTGTAGAGGCCAGCCGGATCACCTTGGGGCCAGGGATTACCAGTAGGTCCGCCTCTGATGAACGGAGGGGCCTAGAAGAGCGATATAGGGAGAGACGGTCCCTTAGATATGCAGGGCCAAGGCCGCGAATGGCTTTAAAGGTCAAAACCAAAACTTTAAACATGACCCGGTACTCGATCGGCAGCCAGTGCAGTTGGTATAGGACCGGAGTAATCCGGTCCCTCGCTGTTGCTCCGGAAAGGAGTCTGGCTGCCGCATTCTGTACGAGTTTCAGTTTCCGGATCATGGCCAAAGGTAAGCCCGCGTAGAGCGAGTTACAGTAGTCTTTGTAGACTTTGCCCCCTACAGTAGACTTTGCCCCCAGCAAGCTAGGTAATCATTTTACTAACTTGGAAGGGATGGAAGGCTGAGTCAACCTTGAGCCTGCTACCTGAAGCCAACTTCCACTGGAATTGAACTTAGGTCGTGAGCAGAGCTTTGACTTCTGTACCAGTTAACCACTCTGCTCCACGGGGTTCTTAGATGTCTCTCTTACTAAGGCAGAAACCATGAACATAAGAATTGACTTACTGGATCATTCCTAAGTTAATCTAGGTTCCTTCTATATGGAAACTGGCTCCAGAGCATCCATATAACATCATCCCAAATCATCCACTTTCCGGATTTTCACCTAATTTGATGTTATCTTTCCCAAACCTGGATAAAAAATCTTTTCAGAAAAAAACACCATTGGTGCAATTCCACACTGTGCAGGCAGAAAGTGAACCTTTTATGAGATTCCAGACACATCTGTGCTACTTTCCTTACCTGGGCTCTGTTCCTCACAGCCATCATTTCCTCTGTACTACTGGATGGCTTTGGGTTGATTTTTTTTAGGCCTGTCATTGCTAGATTACTATGGTATCCCAAAGTTGTAAAGATCAATTGCTGGAATCCACCAAAACTAGCAGATCACAGGAACTAACTGCTATAAAGTTTTAGTATAATAGCAATTATCATTTTTTGAAAAATATCTGATCATATACCATGGGGTAAAATGGTAGCTGATTAAGGAAAGTGAGGATGCTTTGTTGGTGAATGCCTGTTGGTGAATGCCTCTGAATTCATAGCAGAAATGACAGGGGAACAGAATCCTAGCCGTGTGGATAAAACCTCTTTTCAATTTTCCTACAACGGGTGCTAGTCTTTTCCTGTTTGTCACTAAAATCCAACTGTCAGAAGTAATACTTCCCAATATTTCTGTAAGACAAGAAATGAGTTCTAACACTCCCTCAACTGGAAAACAGAGTGCAGGAAAAAGTTCCTTCACTGTTGGAAATGCAAAATAAATTTCATTCTGGATAAAGCTGTGAATTGATTTGTGACTGCAGCTGTTAAGAGAGGTACTTCTTCATTAACTTCTTATGTCAATGAACCATTAAAGATTGCTGTTAATCATTCTTATGTAAGAATATAAACACCTTTCAGGATCAGACCTGATTTTGTTTCGTATACTAACCAACTAGTTGCCAACGAACAGGACATATATAAGGACTTCCCTGAGGTTACCTCTTAGCACTAGTATTCAGAAATTTACTGTGTTTGAATATGGAGATTCCCTATAATAAATGTGGCTAGTAGCTACTGATGGAACTATCCACCATCTATCTGTCTAACCCCCTTTTATAGCCTTGTGACCATGATTCACACTGGCAGTGAATTTAGTTACTCACAGAGTAAAGTAGTCTTTACTTTTTGTTTATCTGGAAACTATTGCTCATCAACTTTCCCAACTATAGTATTATAGGGAAAAGTACATAATGCAATTGCTAAAATAAAAACAACAACATGAAGTCACGTTCTACCCCTGGTTTTTCTGATCTTTTCCTTCATGATCTTTTTCCTTCATCTTTTTCTCTTTGCACACAGAAAAATATTTGCTTAAATGTGTATATGCCTTTTACCTAGAATCCAAAATATTTACGTTCAGGAATCTTTTTATGGCAAAGCATGTGAACATGCAATCCCAAACTTGCAACCTGATGTATAATACAAGAAATACAAGAAATGCAAATCGCATTACATTAACAAAAGGAAAAGGTTAATACAGCTAAAAGGACTGTATAAAAAGATGGCAAAGGCTGGGCCCAAACATAAAAAATGCTTTTTTGCATTTATTAAAGTGGCCCGTAATGCACCTCTGACACAAGTTTCTAACAGTGAAGTCTGGAAACACTTTTAGTTCCTGTTACACATATTACATGGACAGTTTCTACTATATAGAAACCACAAACCCCTTGAATTAGATCTTTTGACAGTACACAAGCTATCGTTGGAATGATGCTTACCAATAGTTCTAGTACTGCAGAAATTTACTTTGAAGTCCTGATTATGTTACTAGAATCAATGAAGAGTAAATTGTTTATGGGCAAAATAATTTAATTCAGATGTAGTGCCTGCTGAACTTTAATAGCAAAGTAATTAAAGGCACCACTGCTAGGGAGATACTTGTATTATTAACATTTGCTACAATAAAGCAGATATATTATATCTTCTTGTCTTATCAAAAGGATATTGAATGCCATTGCATTTCCTTTGTCCAATTACTTAAACAGATGGCATACAATTTGTTGATTTACTCAATAATTTGTAAGCAATAACAATGCTATCTAGACAGACTAATTCTGCTAAGCTCATACTTGTGAATGCAGATGCAGCTTTACAACATTCAAAAATATACAACACTGATGAATAAACAGCCATAACTGTTCTGATCAGAAAATGTATCCTAACAGGGGTTTGGTAAGGGGACAAATTTCCCAAAGCAACAGTGGACTGTGGTCACTCATGGTTTTATTTGTCAATTTGAATATTAAACTATCAGTGTTTGGAATCTTCCACTATTTTCCTGGATGAGATGACTGTGGAAGGATATCTCAAATTAGGAATTACTCTATATTCCCGTCATACCTTTCCACAGCATTTTCCTTTGTCTATAATCTTCAAAGCAAACTCCTTCCCAGTGGTCCTACAAACAAACAAAAATACTACATAAATAACTTGCATTTCTTTCTGAATTGTGCATTTGCTTTTCATTTTTTTACTGTACTGATAAAATTGCTTTCATCAATGGAAATAGATAAGAAAATGGTGGCAGTACTGCTTTTCTTTGCTTCTCTTCAAGCCATATGTGTTGCCTTGACTACCAATACCATACTTACTGTGATCATTTACTCTAGTGTGATCTAATGCATCACATTCTACCCCTGCTTTAGTGTCAGATGCTAAACTAGCTCCATATCTTCCACCTAGTTCTGCTTAATTGGCTGCCTTGCAGTCACATGACACAGTTCTTAATCATTTCAGATTTTTAAAAATGGATACAAAGATTTATTTTTAAAACATACTAGATCAGTTACGGTACCTTAATATATCTTTAGAACTAACAGACATTAACATCTTTTTAAAGGCAATTTGCCTTAGAAATATTCTATGGCCATTCTATCCATTTACAGTAAAGCTGCGCTGAGAAGTCTGTTAGTAAACCTAAACACAGTTTCTAGGCAACCAGTCCAACTATGTGGAGTTATTTTCATTTACATTAGTTTAGATATGCAGGATTATGGGGAGGGAGGAGGTATTTTTATCTATCCATCTGATTCATTTTTATCCTGCCCTTTCCCTGAGGAGCTCACGGTGGAATATGTTAGCTTTTCCATCTCTCTTTTATCCTCACAGATAATCTTGTGATATAGCTGTCCTTGGTACCAAGGAAAAGTTTATGGCAGTGAGGATTTAACCTTGAAGACTCCCAGGTTCCAGTAACTATGACACTACATTGGTTCTCTATCCAAGACTGAAAAAGTGATTTATTTTTGTTTATATAGATGGCCAAAATGTACACTGCAAAACTGAGAGTCAGAGTAATGTATCAAGTTAGAGAGCTAGACTACAATTTGGGAGACACAGGTTCAAATTTCCACTTGCCATGAAATCTACTGTTGGATCTTTGGACAGCCACTCTCTTTCTGTCAGTTTACCCTATCTCAGAAGGTTGTTGCAAGGATAACATGAAGAAGAGGAGAATGTGGGATGAAGGGGTGGGATAGAAATGCTCTTAATGAATAAAACTATTTTCAAGAGAAAGAAAAACATTGTATCTCTCAAACAGTGGCTTGGATCCAGAGATCAGAAAGATACATACAGACTTAGCCCAGTTCCACTTGCACAGAATCTTGTACAACCCCTAGGACTTCCCTCCTTATAGTACAGAACAATTGGCTGCACAAAATCTTGTGCAAGCAGGACCATTACATGTGGTTTCTGTGGTTTCTACATGTGCAAGTGCTCTTGTGCAAGTAGAAATTCTGTGCTGTATCCAACCCAGGATGTGCAATACAGTCATGGCAATTTTGCAAAACTGCTATGTGCAGCATATTAGCTAACAGACTGAAATCTATCAGAAATTATTGGCTCAAATCTTGCAAGTGATACCGGGGAAGAAAACCTTATACCCAACAGGGAAGCAAAAATTACAAGGTAACATGTGAGATGCTTCGAACATCTGAGAGTGTAATACAAAATGCTAAGAATTATTAAGAAGCACATTAAAAATACAAAGGTTCAATTAGAATTAGCACCCAAAAATCTAATATGACACAAATGGTACATAACAGATTTTCTTAAGATTAGAGGGAGGAATGTCTTGAAAATTATACTCACCCCATTGGCAATCCTCCTCCCAGTTTAGGATACTGGCTTAGAATATATTGGAACTTGCTTTGTGCTAAACAACAGCCCAAACAGCCAGGCAGATCTTCCCCGACATGATCTCCAGCTTCATTAGAGTCCCTAACACTTCCCCTTCCCATTGCATTAACTTGCTCAGCCAGTGGCAGCAAAATCCATAACCCAGTCACTTCCTTTGTTTAAATGCAACACTACATTTGAATGAAAGGAAAAGAGACAGTTTGGGATTTTGCTGCCACTGCTGGATAAATTTAAGAGTAAAGAAGAATCAGTCCAAGGTGACGAGCGAAGGATTGCCAAACAAAATGAGGCAATCATGAAGTAGGGAAGTTCTATATGAGGTTTGTATAAACCCCAGTCTAGATTGTCATGAAACATATGCTAGTAGGGAAGAGTTCATCAATGACTACTTGTACATTATTGTAGATATCTTTTTAAGGTGTATCATATAAAATACATCATAGGGACATGATTGGTTGATGTTCCTTGTCAAGGGTTCACCTGGTCACAGATTAAGTCTTTTACTATGCATTAGGTTGGAGTGGCCCATGAATATGTAGTCTTATATCCTTCATTCCTTTCTATGGGACTTGTCAACACTACTTGAATTCAGTGGAGACTGTGGAGCAATAATTTCCCTCCTAAATGATTCAATAGTGCCCAGTTAGGCATAAACAGCAAAAACAGTGATAACTGTGTACATATTTTGAACCTGTTACAGCTAATCATTTCATGCTGTACAAGTGTAATGCTGGAATAGGATGCATTAATGATGCCTATTATGGAAAACCATATTGTGGCAGAATAATATCACTGGTGTGAAAGCACAGCTGTGTCTGCTAGGTTGTCATAGTAACAGCTAAATTAAACTGAGAACAAAAGAAAAAAATAGCACCTAAATGGCATTTGAGAGCCAAGCACTATACTTTCAAAGCTACCACAACTATACTTAAAATTGGAAAGCTTCTCAGCTCTGCCATGTTATATATTAAATTATTGAACAGCTAAATAAATATGCATTAGTTGCCCAGTTAAAAAAATTAAATCACCTGTAGCATTTTCAACTGATGTCACAGTCAGAAATAACTTAAACACAATATAATAAATATATATGCATATATGAGCCCTTCAGGGGAGGGCGGTATACAAATCAAATAATATTTTATTTATTTATTTATTTATTTATTTGATATACCGCCCCATCCCCAGAGGGCTCTGGGCAGTGTACAACATAAAAACGGTATACATAAAATCATTAGAATATAGTTATCATAAATATCATTTAAAAACAGCGAATATTTCCTAACCTAGGCATCCCACAATACAATATAATACAATAAGACTAACTGAGCCCAGCTCTGGCTGGGAAGGAAGGGATATAAATAAAATAAAATTTAAAAAACTCACAGGTAGAAAAGTAATTACAGCTTTACTCCTTTCCACAGGATTCCATGTTATGAACCACACAGATTACTATTAATTCACAGGACACACAAGTTTGTATGACTGTATAATAAAATGGCAATAATTTTGATAATTTTGAAAGATGGATTCCAGAACTTGACTGAAGCAAAAAGACGCAGAATATGACTGAAGGAGGACAACCACACAACTATTGCTTTCATTTCTCAGTAAAATTTATATGCTAACTTTCCACAGAGCTCATAAGGAAGTTAGAAGTTAATGTAGGGAAAAATAAATACCACAAGAATATGCTAAATTTAAAGTACTCCAGTTAATCAGGCTATTTCACTATTTGTGTTGAGGAAAATTTAACTACAGCTTCTAGCATGTACCTCTTAATTTTAAAATCACATTGGAAGATTTGGACATGCATTAAAAACACAATCCTATTATCACATTGTAGCTACCTGGAAGTATAGCACTGCTCCTACATCACCTGCTCCCCCTTTTTATCCTTTGTACTTGGCACAGCAAAATTGTGGGAATAACCCTCCCCCCTCTAGCATGTGCAAAACCAGACTATGGGGAAGCAAGAACCCTTCCTCCCCTCACAGCACTGTTCTGAGCCTGTTTTGGTTATTTTCTTCTTTAAAGAAGCTGCTCCGTATAGCTTTAGGGAACATGCTAGGATTAGTTTGGTGCTCAGACTTCCCCAAAGTCACGTGTACAAAAAGCTCAGACATCTAAGAGCACCAATTATCTTAAGTAAGTAAATAAGCCTCCTTTATTTAGCTGCTTGCTGCAGTATCCCACACACAAGGAACACAAAGGAAATATGCAATCTATAGAGAGGGAATGCAGAAAAAGAAAACTGCTACCAAACCACCTATTGTCTCCTATGGCTCATTATTCGTTCAGCTGAAGCGAGAGCACACAGATCAGAACAGGCAAAGATAAATGGCATTCCTGAACTTTAAGGAAGAATACTGTTTTGAGACTACATTATTTTCCTTCAACAGGTGAAGCCCAAAAACACAGGTAACTGCGGGTGAGACAGACAGTATGAAGCTAGGCTGAAATAGGTTATCACCAAGCAAGCCCTTGGTGATAACACCTTATTTTACTTTTACCCCTTCATAAACACCTCATAAGTACCTAGCCACAGAAACTCTGCTATTTGTTACCAATGCTGTTCCACAATTAACCATTTGACATTCAGAGAGGCAAAGATGTTCTCTGTAATATGTTCTCTGTAATATGAGGACAAGAAGTAAGTTCTGACAGACAGATTAGGTTCCACCTCTCCCCTAAGAGTGACTAGTAACAAAACTAACATAAAAGAGCATCAAGATTGGTGGCCATAAGTGAATTTAAAGGGATGGTTGATGGAAATAATTATTGGTGATAATAATTATAATAATTTCTACAGCTGTTTCTGTTCTTTTTCCTTTGCTGTTGAGGTGCATTGGATTGCAGCAACATTATCCTAGAGTTAGCCGAAGTGTAGAAGCCGAAAAGAGAACTATGAAAGTTCCCTACCTATCATGAAATAAAAAATGAATGTATTGTTGAAGGCTTTCACGGCTGGATTCAACTGGTTGTGGTGGGTTTTCCGGACTGTGTGACCATGGTCTGGTGGCTCTTTTTCCTAACGTTCCACCTGCACTGTGTAACATTGTGTAACAGACTTCCCTTTGTGATACATCTCTGAAGATGCCAGCCACAGATGCAGGTGAAACGTTAGGAACAAGATCCACCAGACCACGGCCACACAGCATGGAAAACCCATCAGTACCAGAAAAAATGAATATCTGTGTATCAAAAGCAATGTATATTGTTACAATAACAGAAAAAGATCTAGAGCTGCTACAGCATGTATATTGGTATTCTACCTTTTTTGCTAACTTTGTAATTATTTCCTATTCCAACACTTGGCAGGAAAAAGTTTTCACTTCTATTAGCATGTCAGTTTTTCAAGCTGAATTGCTAAGATTTATCGTCCTACCTAATGAATGTTTGTTTTCATAGAAAAACATCTTAATGCTCTAGAGGCATTTTCTAAAGAATACTTGGAAACAGGGCAAAGCTTACATAAGCAATCTGTATTAAAAGGACTGAAGAGTTGCTTCATTTGTTTTTCTATTAAGCTGGGGCTAAAAGAGTTTATTTATTTATTTTATTCGATTTTTATACCGCCCCATCCCCGAGGGGCTCTGGGTGGTGTACAGCATTTAAAACAGTATAATTAAATAACGTTTAAAAGCAGCGATAAAAACTCCCAATGCATTCACAAATTAAAGCCCAAAGCTAGATTTAGATTAAAATTCAAGATATAGAGTGGCGTCCAGCGGTCCAATAATATAAAAACCCTCCCTCCCCACGATGAAGGGGGGCATGGCGAGTCTCAGTGATGTAATTGTGGCCCAGATGTTAAGGGCTAAAGGCGGGGCACTATTAGTGGCTGGGTCCTCCGAAGGCCTGGCGGAACAGCTCCGTCTTGCAGGCCCCGCGGAACTCCCCAAGGTCCCGCAGGGCCCGGACAGCTGGAGGAAGAGCGTTCCACCAGGCCGGGGCCAGGGCTGTAAAGAGGTTCTAAGAGTTCTAAGAGGTTCAGTGGTATCCATGACCAATATTTGTTTGATACTGGAAAGAAAGTTTTTTCAAAGGTTGAATTTAAACTAAAATCCTGAAAATTCCCACTTAAAAATATTCTATCATGTCTATAGAAACATGGTCATAAAGATGGACTGTAGCTGAATGGAGAGGCAAATGCTATCTCCCATGTTCTTCTCCCCCACCCCCTTCCCCAACCCTTGAAACTTGGTTACACTTTCTTTTGGCCCTTGCATCCTCCTGTTGAAATCCTCCCTTTTTTCCTGCAGTTCATTTGTTCTAAGGCCTCTCAGATGGCCCTATACTAACTTTCTCCAAACTTCCTTTCTAGACCATCTACTAACCCACCAACCTTCCAATATGTACATGGAAACATATATAATATTTGGGGGTGGGGATATTTTTTTTCTGTTTTGCTAAGCAACAGAAAACCCCACAGAACACATCTTTCACCAAATCCATCACAGCTACATGGTATAGTATGCAAAACAATAATTGCACGGGGTTATGCCCATAATCATCCCTAAGCTTCCTTGATCATGTTCAGCATGCACAGCAATAACTGGCCTCTGCCCCAACGCCCTTCAAAATAATAGATGCATTCTCATTCCATTCTCCTCTCAGCACGCTGATTAGAACACATTTTGTTTTGTTCTGCACTATTCTGGGCTATTCACAGAGTATCCTGAGAATGGGAAAATGCTCATACATTGAGTAGTTAAGTTGATGAGCTACCAGGCAGGGTAACTGAATAACCTGATTTCTTCTTCTTCCATGACCTTCAACCTCAAGAAAGCTCTCCTCAGTTGTCTTAGGACTTCTTGGCTGCTAACTTTTGATTAAGTAATAATGGAAAGCAATTTATTACAGTATGAAATTGCGGGGCAGGTCAGCCTGAAAGATAGTATGTTTAATGGTAGAACACTTCTTTAGTCTCTTGCACCAATACTTGTGGAGTAGTTTAGGAGGATATGTCGCACAACGAACAGTGAAAATGACACAATGAACACTTCATTGATTCAGACATTGTGATTGTCTAGAAGATCATTATTCTACATGTTTCTTGGAAACCCACTATGTTAATTTTGTCCCTCATGCAGAATGTCTGTTATGCTAAATCATTCTGTAAAGACAGCTGATATTTACCTATAAAAATTAAAAATATATATAATTAAACTGTTTATAAAATGAAAATACCTTTTCCCAATAAATGACAAAAAGGCAGATGAAATGTGGTCCTGACTGAAATTATAATAATTTTCTTTGGTTCATTCAATGCACAGTTTAAAGACTGTAATCAAGTTTTTTTTTTAAAAAAAAGGAATAGCTAGGTGGCTTCCTTCCTCACCTTTCTATGCATTCTTTAACCACAGCAAAATTCCCATCACCAATCACCTTCCCCACTTTGTATTTTTCAAGAATTGTTGAAGTCCCTGAGTATTTGTTTCCATTCACACCTGCAGAAAGGAAACAACAAAAAGAAAAGTGAACACTGAGATATGTAATCTACATTGTCCTTCATGGATTTTAAGCATTTTATGAGGCTACGTCCTTAGGTATTATATAGGGACTTAAAAATAGCTTAAGAACAATACGTTCTTTCAAATTTGCAACTAGAACAAGGAAGACACAAAGCAAAGCTTAATACAAGCTGCATAACCTTGCAGTGCTATCACACAGAAGAGGCACCAAAACAGCTTTCACACAGTTCACAAGGCAGCAGAAATTCAATTTAATTATCATTCAATTTATCATTTAAATATCATTTAATGAATTATTCTTCTGGATTTCTCAGTGGTGTTTGATGCCGAGATGGGAATCGGGGAATGTCTGAGTCAACAGGACCTAAGCTAAGATCTGCCCCTCCTCTTTTTGCAAGTAACTTAAAGCCTGTGTTTGGCCCTTAGCTCTCAGCTTGCAGTCTGTGACCCTGTGTAAGCAGTATTGACAAAACCAAAAACAGCACCAGCTCAGGACATGCTTGCGACTTATCACTTATGTTAAACTTGATGCTGGGGATGGGGTATTGTTGGGTTGATTGTTTTTGTTTAAATTTGTGTTTGTGTATGAGATGGGCTCTCTCACCTTCTTAACTCACAAAGGCAGGAAAACCAGTCACTGACCTGTCTTATCAGATTTTCCCCACTTTTTTCCTTTCAAGGACTGATGAGCTTAAGAAATGGTAGCATAAGGTAAAACTGAAGCACTTTCCTTCAGTCCTTAAGTACTTAAGATATGGTAGTGAATGATAAAACTGAAGAACTTTTCCTCAGCCCTGTAAGTGATCCAGAAGGTGAAGGTAGCCCATAATTACAACCTTTCTAGGGAAACCTTTTAATAAGGCACCCAAAAGAATAGTAAGGCAAATTTTAAACTTAAACAGAATCAGAGTTTATTGAACAGAGAGAAGAAGGTAATGTAGATAGATAAATTGGAGGGAAGGAAAAGATAAGGCAGAAGAAATATATTTACAAAAGGGTTTGGGCAAAGAAATTCAGTATCTGGTTTAGGCACTGGCTTAATAAGTTTGTTCAGTTTCACAGTTAACTCAGATGTTACATTGCTGTTTCATGGATGATACATTTACTTATGATGTTCTGGCTAATGGATTACACGCTCAGGGTCTAACTCACTGGCACTTCACACAGTACCCTCCCAAGCCTCACTCTGCAAGAAAACCCTCAATAAAACATTAATAACTCCCTCTGGAGGAAAATAAAACTTAGTCTCAAATAGTCCAGACTACTGTCCCCAGGAATTATTCTTCCCTCTCTCTGGAAGATACATTTCTCCCTGGTTAAATAAAGCCACTTCAGTTTGGCTCCTCAATAACCATTCACCAGTTCACTTAGTCTAAGTATTACTTTGCTTTCATAAACAGCACAATAAATGCCACAGAATGGAGCAAGCCAGTTTTCCGAACAGTGACAATTACTCTCTTTAGAGACAATATGTTTTAAAGGCAGATAGCTCTTAACTCCAGGAACTCCAAAATCCAAAATCATATTACATTTTTTCTTCACAGGAGATATTCTTCTCCTTCTGTGCACATCACATTTTTAGCCAGCCAGAGTGCAAGATACCAAAACCAATCAGGTGGCTTCTTCTATTCTTAAAGCCTTCTATACCCCACTCTGTGGCCCTTTCTGCATGGGCGCTGAGCGGGGCAGCATCGGCAGAAACAATGCCGACGCTGCCCCCTGGGACCGTTCGCACGGATGGTCCCGGCAGGGGCGCAGGTGACGGTGCAGCCTTCGCACAGGCTGTGCTGTCCCCAAACGCCTTCCCCTCTTTTCCTGGCTGCCAGCGCGTGGCAGAGGCCAAGGGACACACACCCCTGGCCTGAGCGACGGCTCTGGAGTCGCAGTAAGGAAGGTCCACAAGATAGAGGAAACACGCCCCCTGGCCTCTCCAACGCACCAGAAGTCAGGAGAAGGTGGTAGAGCGTTCGGGGAAGGTGGGGAGGGGAATGGCGCCTTCCACTCACTGCTGTTTGCACGGCAGCGGGTGGAAGACGCCACTGTTGAAAAACCTCGCTCCTGTAGTGCGGTTCAACAGTGGTGTCTTCGCACCACTTGAGCTTTCCCAGCACAGGGCTGCTGTGCAAACGCTACCCCAGGGACGGCGTTTTTAGCATCCCTGGGGCGCTGTTATCCGCCCATGCGGAAACAGCCTCAATGTAAACAATAATGCCTCTAATTTGCACTTTTAAATTAATTTTTCCTCTGCAGCCTGTCACAGTGTATATTTTCCTCTATCTTGTGGACCTTCTTACTGGATAATGGTAATTTTTTTCATTCCTTTGGTTTCTGGCTGTTGTAGCAGATTTAACTAAGGGAGACAACCTGGCAGTATATGACAGTTCTAGATACGTAGTACTTTAAAAACATATTTGTAAGACTATCATCAATAGGACTTGCTTAGTTATATTTAAAGGTCTACAATCTTTATTTTATTATAATGTATTTATTTCTGGCACTTACTCCTGGAAGGACCTCTTCCCCCACATTTTACCTCCTCATCAACTCTCTGATATAATTTAGCTGAGAAACTGTGACTAGTCCAAGCTTAACAGTGAGTGCTACTGTTTTCAGTTTATAAGTGGTTCCATTACATTTCAGCACTGGAGAAAGAATGTTAATGGTAAGCCAGTGTGGTCTACTTAAAATCACAGTAATATTGCATCAAGAAGACCTAATCATGGAACGGAAGATTGAAGGCAAGCTACACTCTTTATTATCTTTCAACAGCAAAATGTAACATCAAATAAATATCATGAAATAACCACCTTGCAATCTACATGATATACTATATTATGCTCTCTAGCCACCTGCACCAGCTGGAAGTTGGCAATTGATCTGTGTATCTAATATCCAAGTCTGCCTCAAGTCCTGTGTGGACAGAAAAATCCATACAAATAGGACTAATCAGGGATAAGATATATGTCAACCTTGAGGAAAAACCCAACCTTGGGGGGAAAAAAGGGGGGTTGGGTTTGGTAATTGTTAAGGAGTAAAAAAATGGCCATATCATTTATGAGGGAGAAGAACTTGGGAGGGGGTTACTTTGGTGAATCACTACTTGTGCAAAAAGAAAATGAGAGCCATGGAGAGACAGACAGATGGAGGTAAGTTTGGGGAGACAACATGAATGAGGAAAATTATACAGGGTTTGTAAAGGGGTGGTATAGGAAAGCTAGTGAAAGACTTGGCAGGTGGTTGTATAAGGGAGGAAAAAGTATTTGCAGCTACTTTGAAGAGCAAAATGTATGCATACATTTTTATTCTGCGTAAATAATAATAATAATTCAATGCCTGACAATACACATTAAGGATCTATCTTCACAGGATGCAAACATTCATCCTAGTCAACAACAACGTTGCACTATAGAACTGCTATGCAGATTAAACTGGGTTGGAGATAAACAAATTATTATGCCCACAGTATTCTCTCATATGGCTCTTTTCCCCATATCACATATGCAGAGTAACACAATTGTAGGGGTGCAGGCAAAGCAGCTTTGAGCTACATAACCCTCAAACAGAATG
The DNA here is from genome assembly GCF_021028975.2 of Sphaerodactylus townsendi. Classification (NCBI taxonomy): domain Eukaryota; kingdom Metazoa; phylum Chordata; class Lepidosauria; order Squamata; family Sphaerodactylidae; genus Sphaerodactylus; species Sphaerodactylus townsendi. The sequence goes on from NC_059434.1 coordinate 47,130,892, forward strand.
GTTTTTATCTACACTAATAAAGTCACTTGTTTTATTGCATTTGAAACTGATCTATATATAGATCTGGAAGCCAGACTGAATAAGATTAAACAACAGAACTTAACATTTTAAGACTATAATACATCCAGCATAGACACAGACAAAACAACGTGAAAGTATTTACATATTTTATTGGAACCTACCTTCAGGACTCAGGCAAGATGATAGTTCAGGCATGCCATTAACATTAGAAGAAGGCTCACAGTGAGGTGGAATCTATGAAAAGATACAAGAAGTTAATTCTGTAGTAGATATATCTATATTACTGAGCTATCATACTGGCATAGAAACAAGATCCATTCAGTAGCCTTACTTTCTTCATATTTTACACAGTCATCTGTCAAAACCAAATATGATTTTTCTAGATTTTCTAATGGCTGAAATACCAAATCACTGCTGGTCCTTCTGTTAACATTTTACACATAGACAGCTTGAAAACTACACATATGAACTCAAAGTAAACCTAACTATGCAGTGTCTTAATAATTCCCATAAACAACACCTATTTATTTTTATTGTATATACTTTATATACTCTCAAAGAGCACTATTGTACTGTTCTCCTGTCATCTATTTTATGTTCACAACAACTCTATGAGGTAGGTTAGGCTGAGAGAGTGTGTGACAGGCACAAGGTCACCAAGTAAGTTTCCATGGCATGAATGGGTATTTGAGCCACTATATCACTCTAGCTCTCACTAACAGCTGTGTCAACTGTCTAATCTAATGTGACTAAATCCAAAGGTTCATTTCTCAAAGCTCCTATGAAGTAGCTCACATAATTGAATAATTGAATTCAGGACCTATTTAAAAAGAGGTAAATACAGATAGATTATTTTTCATGTTCATGTCACCTGTCAACTCAGAGTATGCAAACAAAGAGGCAAAAGAAAGGGAAATGAGCCATCTTATTGTGTAGCTCTAAGGTCTACTCAGAAGCAAGTGACATTTTGTTCTGTGGCGCTTACTTCCAGGTAAGCATTCTGAGTATTGCAGCCTTAGTCACTGCACATATGTATTCAGGCTAACATTAGCCAATAGTTTGATCTGTTTACACAAAGCCAGATACAAAAAATAGTATACAATGCCTTTTTTCCCCTTTATCATTTCTCTTTTAACAAGCCTAATGGGCACTGTTTCTCAATTGAAATGTATTTAAAACAGGTAGTGAAGTCATATTTTAAAATGAAAGGGCCAAAATCTTAAGACGTCACAAGCAGTTTTGCCAGCTGTTGAGTTTGCATGGATCATGAGGAAACCAGTTTTGTATCTCACAATTAATAATTCATAGTTTGTCCTAAAGCTTTAGTATATTGAACATACTTTAACAGTCTGGAGGGAGGGGGGTGCAGAGTGTTTTCTGGAAGTGGTGCAGGCCTGTGCAAATGTATTTGCCCATCCTGCTGGTGTAAATGGCACCTACACTGGCAGGGAGGGCAAACAGGGCAGCAGGCAGGTACTGCACAGCTCCACAGCACCTGACCCGGAAGAGGCTGCATTCTCCAGAGCCACACCAGCATAATGGAGGATACCTGCACAATTGAACATGAGCTAGTGGTATTCCCAGGGATGGAGCAGACCTTAGTCAGCTTCCACCAGGGTTTTGGCCCAGGAACACCCCCCACCTACCCTGTCCCCAGCCCAAAAAGTAGCATAAGTCATTTTTTCGAATGTTTTGTTTTATAGGTGGCTGGGGTTTATTTTGTTTTCATGTCTTCCCGCACCATTGAAACCCTTTTAGAAGAGTCATCACCCCTTGCCACTGTGCCCTCTGGATTGGGCTGGCCATCAACTTTTCACACATATTATACAGTCAATATTTAAACTGAGAAGGAATACATAAAACTTGTCAACCAAGTATTTGTATTTTGAGATTTGTACAGAAATTTTTTGCAAGATATCGGTCACTACCTAATGATCCCAGAATTATGCCTTTTATGAAACAAAAATAATCACTAAACTTAACATAAGCAACTGCAGCTAATTCACTATCATTACAAAAGTAAAGCATTAGCAAAAATTAATTATGCTTAAACAAGGTAACACTGGTTACAATCAATCTATTTTACAATTATTTCCTGTTTATACGAGTCGCAAGAGTAGTTAAAATTGCTTTGATCATAAACAGCATTTCTCCGGATGCATGGATTTCTGCTTGTAGAATGTACCTTTGTTGACTCCCCTCTCGATACAGTCCTAAGTGTCCCCCATGTTGTTCCCAGGAGCTCCATATCCAGGTCAGGGCCATTAAAACCACAACAGGTGAGAAAATAACACACTGTGGGGTAACTTATGCAATGTTGCAAATGAATTGTTTAATCACAGAATGGCATATAATCAGTGACATAGGTATATATTTTTAATGGAGTTAAACCTGGGGCATGGCCGAGCCTCCCCAAGCCCTGCCCCCAACCTCCATGCTTGTAAAACTAGCTCTCTGAGGCCAGGGACGGCAGAGTCCCCTGTCCCGCCTCCCCTGACCCCCCTACCGACTGGGCTCCCAGCCGGCAATCCCTTCTGCCCTCCCATCCAGGCAGAGGCGTAGCTAGGGGAAATGGAGCCTGGTGCAAAATCTGAGTTTTGTGCCCCCCCCATGGGTGGCTGCTGTGATACTGGAATCCACCCCCAAACAGCATCACTTTCAATGGTGTTTAAATTAGGGAGCCCAGATTCTCCTTTTAAATCCACCTTAAAGGGAGAATCTGGGGTCCCCACCCTCATCATCACTTTCAATGTTTAAACTGCGGACCTCAGATTCTCCCTTTAAATCCATGCTGAAGGGGGTGGATTTAAAAGAGAATCTGGGGGGGGGGGTGCCTGCTGTCAGGGGTGCAATTGTTAAGCTAGCAGCACCAAACTTTCAGGGTATCTTTAGGAGACTCTCCTGATGGCACCACCCAGGTGAAGTTTGGTTTAGGGGGTCCAAAGTTATGGACTCTCAACGGTGTAGCCCCCATTTCCTATTAGCTCCCATTGGAAATAATGGGGGATGGGGCACCCCCTTTGGGAGTCCATACTTTGGACCCCCTGAACAAAACCTCACCAAACCTAGGTGGTATCATCAGGAGAGTCTCCCAACAAATCCCTGAAAGTTTGGTGCTTCTAGCCCAGGGATAGGGAACCTGCGGCTCGAGAGCCGCATGTGGCTCTTCTGCCCTTGCACTGCGGCTCCATGAGCCGAGCCGCTGGTCCCATCCTTGCCCGCCCTGCAGGCAGCAGGGCGGACGCATCCATGCGCTTCTCAGAATGAGCGGAGTAAAAGGTAAAAAAAACCAATATATACAGTGTTATCTTTATTTTAAATGTCAAAAATTATTTGTGGCTCCAAGTGTTTTCTTTTCCCATGGAAAATGGGTCCAAATGGCTCTTTGAGTGTTAAAGGTTCCCTACCCCTGTTCTAGCCTAAAAACTGCATCCCCTGCAGGCCAAATACTGAAAAAACACTAAAAATGTTTTAAAAACCCAGAAATGGGGGGCAGAGCTTCGGACATGTAATGGGGGAGTTTGAACCCGAGGAACACCCCCCCCCCCCATTACCTACGTCCTTGCATATAATGCAATGCCAGTATTCACTTGATTGGCTTCCAGTCTTTGGGTTTTTACGCTATATATCTATGTTCTCTTATCCTTTCATTCAGTTCTGCCTACCAATATCATTGAAAAAAATCCAACTTCCCTCAAAACCCAAACACGGGAAAAGTCAAAATACAATTCAGTGAGACAAAAAATGCACGGGACTGAGCTAATATTAGGAATTTTAAGCACCTTCTCTCACTTCAATACACTTCTTTTGGTTTTTTCCCAACTTTCAGGCTATACTTTTACTTAAAGGATTATCAAACAAACTCTCATAATTTGACATGAATGCTCAAAACAGAACTCTAGCCTGAGCTCAGGAGTGGGCATAAGAATCTCTGGATAGCACTAGAGAACATAAGATCAGCATTTACTGTAACAATTTACATTGTCTGATTAGACTGAAAAGCATTTAAAATATTTACACTAGTAATAATGACAGTAACTGAGCTGGCTAGTAAGGTTTTATTTTAACATTTCCCAGAATGTTAAACATATACCGAAATCATCCAATGGAAGCTGCATCATCAAGACAGCAAATGCAACAGAAAATAGATTGCCTGCCACTTAAGTTTTAGGAAAACACAAAAATAACATGACTTGTCAGACAAAAATGCACAAATGGCTTGAACAGCATCTGTATGATGTCTCCTGCACCAAAATAAAACAGCATTACTCTTTCAGAATGTATTACAGAATCAGGCCTAGAAAAGATTAAATCCGTTGAGATATATTATTACTTTGGCTCAAGTCCAAACGTCCCATGATATTCCGTCTTGTGTAGTTTGTTCCTGATAGCTGGGATTTTATTTTACAAAGTGCAGCTGAAGAGACTGAAAACTTAAGTGAAGGACCAGTACAGAGTAAGAGATTCTGAACTTCTTCCCTTCATGTCATTTTTTAAAAAGAAAAATTCATCCTCTGTTTGAAGTATTTTGTCTAGCTATAAGAAAGATAAGATACACATACCGGTATCTTTACCCTTCCTGGATCAAAAATAGTTTGGAGGACTAAATGGCATGAGGGGAAAAAAGTTAAGAACTCACAACCCTCAAGATTCGTTGTAAACAATTTGTGCAGAAAAGGCCATACATTTGATTGTAGGACTTTACTGTGGAAATAAGATGTGTGCTACAAAAGTAAATGAAATTATGCATCCATTCTATAAGAGGAAAATATTGAGAAAAAGAGAAACGAGGAAAAACAAGAGGAAAAAAGTAGAGACAAATCAGCTTCCAGTCTCCAGATTTAAGTATCCAGAGGTTTGGTCAATGAATCTTACAAAGAAGGCTTTCATGTTTTTGTTCCTTCAGATAATGGTGACTTCTCCAGTAGGGGTTTTGGGAGGGAGGGAGGGAGGGAGGGAGGGAGGCTTCCATGTTGTGTGGGTACTTTTCAATGGTAGAAATGGACGCTGAGACATTTTTTGAATTGCTGTTTCAATGGAACATTGCAGTATGCAAGAACAGAATGATCGTGCAAAAGAAAAAAAAGGGAGAGTGTTGCTTTTCTGCATCATGGATGATATCCTGCCACCATTACAAATAATATGTTTTAACAATAATATGTGGAATAATTGCAACTCCCAGCGTCCAAAATATGCAGGACCAGTCGCCCTTCCAGTGGTCTGTGCACACTGGTATCTACAGCTTTCAGTGCCAGTGCACTTCGGTCTCTCCCCCAAGTAGCCCAGGCCATTACAATTTACTGGGGGACTAACCCATTGATTCTTGTCAATGTCTATATCCCCCCTGGTCTGCTAAAGAATCCTTTAGACAACACATGGTATAAACTATCCATTTTCCTCGAAGTTCTTGAATCCGATTATTCCTCAAGCGAAATCCTATTGTTCTGAGATTTCAACGCCTGAGTGGGCGCTGACTTACTAACTCTTCTAGCACACGAGGGGCTTGATGATGCCTATTCCTACTCCCTCCTACTCCCTGCTGCCCGCAATTCAAAGGACTCTTGCATAAATGCAGCTGGCAAGAAACTAACGGAATTGGCAATCAACCACAACAAGTTGTGGCTAAATGGCTTGATAACTTACGAACACTCTCTCATTGCAACTCAAGAGATATGGGGGAAATGATAGGGGAAAAGGAGGTATGCAGAATGATTTCATGTAAACCGTTTTCAAGACACAAGGTTTGACTGCAGGGAAAACTCATGATAAACTGTGCACGCAGAAAAGGATGTTATCAGAAGGAAAGGGAAGATGGCATGGTACAGCTTGATCATGTCAGATTTCAGAAGCTAAACACAGTCCATTCTTGGGGCTTTCCCCTCCAAGTAAGCCTCTGCAGAGGAAGGAAATGGTAAACTACCTCTGCTTCTCACTAGCAAGTCCAGTATGGGTTGCCTAAGTCGGCTGTAATTTAGTGGCAAGTTATACACATATCCAAAGCTCTGAGGACATAACTCAGCATTTCATCCCCAAAGATTCTGATAAAACAAGACATCTGTGATTGCATCTGTCCTTATTTTTATTTATTTATTTTTATTAATTAGATTTATAAGCCACCTTCCCCTGAAGGGCTCAGGGGTGGTGAACAATAGAATAAAACAATAAAATCAACATGAATACCATACAATAATAAAACCAGTTCAAGATAACCAGTTCAAGATGACTTCCAGTCATGTTTAGAGGGGTTTGGACAGACATGTGCTCACCCAAGGAAGACTGTTTTTGTGCAAGACCAGGATTAATTGTGGAAGACAGTGTGGCTTCATTCTATTCCTGCCAAAACACTGAAAATGGTATGCAGGACAGTACTACTGATCCCTATTTTTCCAACATAGTAAACAGAAGTGAAATGCCATTTCCATATAGAAGAACTAATGCTTCAGGATAAAAAACAGGGGGGAAAACAAAATCAATGATCCTCTGAAGATGCCAAGCACAGACGCAGGCAAAACATCAGGATAAAATGCTACTAGAACACGGCCATACAGCCCGGAAACTACACAACACCCCAGTGATTCCGGCTGTGAAAGCCTTCTACAATACACAGAATCAATTAAGTTCTATAATACTGTTAAAATAAAACTTAATTTAGAAAAGTGCAAAATATTAAAATATCTCCCTGGTGAATCTGATTGAAATTTCATAGTATGCCCACTCAAGCTCCTTGCACCTTTCAAAATCCTATTGAATGTAAGCTTTTGATTTAAATTCAAGACTGCAAAGTAGTGATAACAATCCATCCAAGAAAGTGTCTTGGGTTTTGTGCAGAACATCTAGATTGTCTTAATACTTCCGCTGTGTAACATTTTTAACTTCCTTCAGATAACTGGTGGCGGAAAGTGCCATTCAGTTACAACTAATTTATGGTGATCCAGGGGTTTCCAGGAAGAGAGAAAGAGAGATGGCTTGCCATTGCCTGCTTCTGCGTAGCAACCATGGACATTGTTGGTGGCCCCCCATCCAAATACTAGCCTAGGCCAGCTCTGCTTAACTTCAAAGATTTGACAAGATCAGACTAGCTGGGACACCCAGGTCAGGGCACTGGACCACTATTTTAAGGGGAAATTCAGGCAACTGAGGTCCAATCATTATCCAAAATTATTTTAAATCAATATGAGAAAGTCCACTCACCACAAATGTCCTGTTCCATTGGTCTGGATTTTATTTTAATTCCAGCCAAAGAGAATAATAGGTGAAAAGATAAAGCATTTCAGACAAAGGGCAATCAGGATCTATTTTAAACTGGCAAGAGTTACGCTGTTTCTAAATTGCTTATCTTTTGCTTCCAGAACAGTAAAAAAAATTGTCCTTTTGTGTTATTCTGGCTGCAATTAGAGTTGAATAAATCCCAAGTTTCTGAATGGACCGGTAATTGACAATTTGCGTTCAATAGCAAAAAAGTCCCACAAATTTTTTTAGCCCGTGAATCTCTAACACAGGAGGCGTTCCAGTTAAGTATTGAGGAGAAGGGAGAGATTCATTATGGTATGAAAAATCTGATATTTCCACAAACAGCAGTAATGTATTGAAGAAAGAAAAATATTATAGTATTTGCTCAGAAATTTAAAAGTCAATTCTTGAAAACAGTATAATGTGAGGCTTGCATCAATCTAGGGCCCCTTCCGCACACACAAAATAATGCATTTTCAAACCACTTTCACAACTGTTTGCAAGTGGATTTTGCTATTCCGCACAGCTTCAAAGAGCACTGAAAGCAGTTTGAAAGTGCATAATTCTGCATGTGCGGAATGAGCCTAGGTTATGCAACAGGATAAAAAAAACACCCAGATTTACTGGGGAGAGACCAAAGTTCAGTGGCAGAGCATCTCCTTTGAAAACAGAAGGCCCTCTTCAATTAAAAAAAATTGTGGACAATTGATGTGAAAGACCTCTACTCAAGCTTCAGGAGAGCTGTTGACAGTCAGAGCAGGAAATACTATGCTTGATAGACCAATGGCAGATTCAGTGTAAGGCAACTTAATGTGTATGTTTATTCAAAGAAAATATTAGTATGTAAATTAAGAAGTACTCAGAGGATGGGATTAATAAAGCAGATATTCTCTGTCATATTTTGCAAGGAACATAATACAAATTATTGGCAAAAGAGAGACACACTAATACGAAAGCTTTGATTCTGTCATGTGAATTACCTAATCTGTCAACACTGCTATTTAAGATGTTTTGGATAAAACACATTTCTTCCATGTAGGTGTAAGGTACAATCCTCACCTACTTGTTTGTACCACACTGCTAAGACAATAGAGACAAACCTGAGTCCAGTGGACTACCACTTTCCTCACACAAAAGCAAATACCTTGCATTAGTTTTAAAACTCTGCTTGGAATCCAGAAAATATATCATGATTTCCTGCCCACTATGACTTCATTCTATTGCTATGGAGTCTCATCAACACAAGAATGAAGTCCCACAAGTGAAAAGTTCATTTCTTTACAGTGATAGATCAACATTAATACAACAATCTGTCAGATACAAACTGAGAGTTCAGGGATAGCTATGCTATTATTTTTTTAATTGCACAGATGCCTGTTGGGCAATTTTCCAAAAACAAGTACTGGGGATGTATTTTTGGTACTTAATTGACTGTTCTAATCAAATACATGCGAGAGTTACTCACAACCAGAAAACAACAACAACAAAACACAGCTTAAGTATGCATTCAAATGAATGCATAGTATGTATTATTAATAATACAAACCATTTGTACAAAAATTTCAGCACTCAAAGTGTTTCACACACTATTCTTTGCATCAGTCCACTGAAATTGGCAGGTATTTCAAGTGTTAACAAGTGGTTATAAAGGCCAAATTCCTTTCTACCTGGAATCATCAGAGGGAAACATCAGAGAGAAAGACCCTTATCAGTCTGTTGAGGCAATTTCCTATTTGGATCGTTATCTCCCAAGAATAGCCTATGTAGGAAACCGTTAAACCGTAATATCATGTAAGACCTGGTATCTGAATTTGCTGAACATCACTCCTAATTCTTTTTTCCTTTTGTATAATGTCTATCAGATTGTAAATCATCATAACAACTGTATGGGCAGAAATTTACATGTAAATTCATAGACATATGCAAACACTTAACAGACAGAATAAATTATTTATAGGGGTGTTTGCCCTCTGACCTATCATCATCATATCTAAATGTGTAGCACACCAATGTAAAGGAGAAAAACCAGATTCACAGACAAGATACAGATTTCTACATTTGCAAGTATCCTGAAAAATATAATTTAGTACATTAACCAAAAGGGGGGAAGGGAAACCCTTCTCTTCCCACTCTTTACATAATTACTGGGCATTTTAGCACACTGCTTAGAAGGTTGTAGTAGGATCTGGATGACTCAGGTTCAAATCTCTGTGACAGAAGCTTAAGAACATAAGAACATAAGAACTAGCCTGCTGGATCAGACCAGAGTCCATCTAGTCCAGCACTCTGCTACTCGCAGTGGCCCAACAGGTGCCTTTGGAAGCTCACATGCAGGATGTTAAAGCAATGGCCTTCTGCTGCTGCTGCTGCTGCTCCTGAACACCTAGTCTGCTAAGGCATTTGCAATCTCGGATCAAGGAGGATCAAGATTGGTAGCCATAGATCGACTTCTCCTCCATAAATCTGTCCAAGTCCTTTTTAAAGCTATCCAGGTTAGTGGCCATCACCACCTCCTGTGGCAGCATATTCCAAACACCAATCACACGTCGCGTGAATAAGTGTTTCCTTTTATTAGTCCTAATTCTTCCCCCCAGCATTTTCAATGAATGCCCCCTGGTTCTAGTATTGTGAGAAAGAGAGAAAAATTTCTCTCTCTCAACATTTTCTACCCCATGCATAATTTAATAGACTTCAATCATATCCCCCCTCAGACGTCTCCTCTGCAAACTAAAGAGTCCCAAACGCTGCAGCCTCTCCTCATAAGGAAGGTGCTCCAATCCTTCAACCATCCTCGTTGCCCTTCTCTGCACTTTTTCTATCTCTTCAATATCCTTTTTGAGATGTGGTGACCAGAACTGAACACAGTACTCCAAGTGCGGTCGCACCACGGCTTTATATAAGGGCATAACAATCCTTGCAGTTTTATTATCAACTCCTTTCCTAATTATCCCCAGCATAGTTTGCCTTTTTCACAGCTTGCTGGGTGATTTTGACCATTCACACAGTCTCAGCTTAACTTACAGTTGGAAAGAACTGGGATGCACATGAAGTAAACAAATGAAATAAAAATAATAAAATTCATGGTTAAGTGCCACTCAACAGGAAAATGAAACTCTGTCATTCACAAAGTAGGTGTTTTCTAACCACAGGAGGCTCCACAGGAACAAAGTGAATTAATTCCCTCTCCCCAACTGTTTCATGGAGATTACTGCTGATGAGGAGCCAAGTTGTATCCATCAGTTAAAAAGGAAGCATAAACTAAAGGATGAACAGGAAGTTGGCCTGAATCCTTAAAGGAAGAGGAGGAGCTAGGAATATGTTCCATAAACCATGCATCTCTCAGCGATAATTTTCAACATCAGTCAGTTCATGATGTGTACATTGTAAAGGATCTGACCATTTTTAAACTAAGAGTTGAGGGGTCAGGATAATTGAAGAACAAAGCTTTCGCTTGTCCTAATCAATTACATCCCCACCTGGGACTAAGATGTTAAGAGAACACAATTTACAACAGTTTGGAATTACCTGGAATTATGACCTAGGCAAATGTTCAATGAAGTGAAAATTCCTCAAGGTCACTCACAAAGAACAAGGAAAGGAGAAGGAAAAATGCCACCACAAAATGAGAGGAGGAGCTTTTTTTCCACATACCATACCTTCATTAACCAAGGCAACTGTATCACTGCAAAGAATGCTAGGATTCAGGACTAAAAGAGAAGCAAGTTACTCAGAACCAGAGCTCAATTACGGCACTAATGGAGAGGGACTCCTAATTATATCTGCTCCATACTTAGGCCCCTTCCACACGGGCCAGTAAACATGGGTTAAGGACGGTATAAAACCCATTTTTGGCGGAACTTTGCACAAATCCCACTCCTAATGTCTGCCCCGTGTTCCCCCCAAAAAACCAGATTATTCTGTAAAAAGCCCGAGTTGCAGCCGCTTGCGAGCAAATGGCTGGGCAGAGAGGCACTTTATTCGACTGCATGTCCCTAAAAAAAAAAATTCCTGGATGACATCTGCGTAGCCACGCAGGAGCGAAGGGTTGTATTGGCTGTGAGGGTTCACTCGTGCATGCCTGCGTAGCTACACATCAGAGGTAAAAAGACGTACCTATGTGTGAAGGCAACCCACATTGATTCCGTGGGTTCTGTTCGCAGCCTGCATGGCACGTATATTAATATGAAAAGATTATATGAATGCATATAATCTTTAATGTCCCATCCCTTCTCTCTATATATCCAAAACCTGTTTTTCACCTCTAAATTACATCCTAGGAAACCTTGTGTGTGTTTTTACCCCCAGTAACTGAGTGACTATGAGTGGGAATTTTTTTTATTCCATTTCTTATTTTCCCAATAAAATCCTAGAAAAAGAAATTTATTTTCTCCACTGGTATCTTATTGTGAGCTGAATTTTTTCCATATACACAGGCAATATATATCGATCAAGTTACCCAACACTCCTTAAGCCACGCTAAGCGACCTTGTGCTCTACAGCAAATTTTACCAACCAAAGAGACTCGTTGCGTCCCACCATTTTGGGTAACACTATCCACTACATACCTTGAGGCCTCGGAAACTCCCAGGACTTGTTGGTGAAGAGCTAGAAGACTTTGTAGATTTAGGAGTAGAAAGCTGGCTGCTGGGGATTCCATTGACTAATAGGAGTAACCAAGGCAAAGGAAAAAAAACAAGTATTATTATAAATTAAAAAACTTCAAAATTGGAGGTAATATTATATTGTATTACAATATAAGACCCATTCAATTTGTTAATAGTGCATATTAAAGGGAGGTACTGGTGATACATTAAACAATGACATTGTCTTAAATGTACCAAAACATTGTGCCATATCCAGCCGTTTGTATGTACAAGAATTGCCATTCTTTCCCTTGGCACAGTTCCACTTTCTCCTTTCCACTCTGGCTGTTTCTGAATTTTGTTAAACCTGTGTAGAGTCTATATATGCATGTGCATGTTATGTTCACATAATTTTATGTTCATATAGGCACATGTGTATGTTATGTTCACACAATTTGATTCTGTGAAAAATTAAAATCACCAGACACTTTGAATGCATAGACATTCTATTCCCAGGTTCACTTGAAGTTGAGACCAGTGGGCATGATCCTGCTCCTCCTCCACATGCCCACTGAATATGAAGGGGCTGCACTCATTTTCTTAGCAGTCTCCTGGCTCACTGAAAACACAAGAGTTTTGTTTCCGCTTTACCCGTCTGCATAAAATTGATTTCTCACAGGCTTTCGCACTGCCTGAAGCTCCTCTGTCCTGTCTCTTCTACTTTGAGAAAGTCTGTCTCTGAACGCAGACTGAGATACCTCTTTTTAAAGCAGTGACTCCTTCCTCTATGCACTTTTACTTTACTACCTCAAAGAACCTCAAAGAACCTCTTCTCACTAAGCTAGTGAGTTTGCATCTCTGAGACTTATTCACATAGCTAGTCCCATCTTTAAGGTTTATGAGAAGTATTAATCTTAGACCAAATTATTTTTATTTCCCACAACTATGACAGTGTCTGAACACTCTATCATGTCAGAAACACACTCCTAGAAGACAGAATGGTTACGGAGCTTCCAAGAATACTTATCTAGTGGATGCTCATGTCTTCATTTTATAAAATGTTACAATAGATATTAAAATGGTGTCATTAAATTTGATTTTCCACACAAGCAAGTTGCTCATTTCATATGTTTCCCTTAAGCAAAATGAAATATTTGAAAAAAAAAGTTTCTTAATGCAGCTGTGCTGAAAACTTTTAACTACGAAAGGCTACAATAGTGTCTTCTACTCACTACATCCTGCGAAGATGCAGGCATGCTGACAAAGGGGGTTGCACCTTTTCAGGCACACTGCATATGTTGCATAGGAGCACACAACTAAAATAAGAGTGCTTTAACAACTGTTTTGTAAGTAGGTCCTAATAGGGCATAAACAAACCATTGAGAAAGTATACCCTTAAAATTTGTTCCCTCAGAATTCCCTCACTCCAAATTCTAATTTTTGTCAATTGATGCTCTACAAGAAGGAAACCCTCCCCAAGAACTTTCTTGCTTCCAACCTAACAGTTATGATATGAGTTAATCCTAGCTCAACTATACTCTTGTGTCAGTAGAGTAAGGGACCTGCCATGCTGAACAAAATACTGTGACATGCCATTTGGCACACGTGCCAGTATTCTCTCTCCCTCAGTTAACTATTTCCAGAAAATAAGCTAACAAGAAAAACACATTTGTTTATTTGCAAGGCTATCTAATAACCTATTTGCAAGGCTATCTAATAACCTTATCTTCACAAAAATGGGTCTATGTATGCCTAGTAAAATATTCTTTTTCAAAGAGCAAAACTGTTTTCAACTACTTTCTTGATAAAGTGCTGCTCCTTTAAGAAAAAATGAGCCTGACAGCAAGACATTTGGTTTCCATGGAAATGTTAGTTACCATCTACACTTCTTCAGCTGTGTAAAGAATATCTATAATAGGCAACAGAACATTCACTTAACAAGCACCATTGTTTTTGCTGTGTGAATGCCTGCAGTGCTGAACCTGTCTGGCAAAGCAAGTCTTCCAAAGTAGCTGATCTATCACTTCTAATTCTAATAACATTTGGACCTAGGCTAGTAATATGATTGTACAGAAGTCACCATCACTTCCCAAAGATTTAAGCTATGGATTATAAAATGCTCTGTAGGGAATCAGCATATACTGGCAAAAAGAAAAAAATTCTGAGTCCCATATTCAAACAATAAAATGGAAACTTTGAACTAAGTTTTAAAAAAAACAATACAGCAAAAAGTGGTCTTATTTATTCATTTTATTCCATTATTTTATGTCATGTTTATAGGATATTGGCATTTTCCTTCCAAAAGATAATTGGATGGCACTAGGAAATGCTGACCAAGACTTCAGAATGCAGTTTTCAACAGGAACCATCAGTTGCAGTTAAAAAAGAGAATCCCCTCCCCTCCAAGAAATACAATATATCATTTTTCTCAAGACAGAGTACTCCTGACCCTCACATCACACCAGCCACCAGCCTCAGGAAGAGCTTCCTGTCAACTACCTTGAATTCTAACTGCATATTTAGCTAAACTCAGGGGCTGGAGCTGTGACATAACTGAGATGCAGATGAAGCAGTTGAAAATACTCTTAAAGGCTAAATACCAGCAACAGCCCTAACAGCAAAAGATCCATGGTAGAACAGTCACACACACTTGTTGTGTGGTAAAGTTCTCCCTCCACAATTTTCCCTGTGCTTTCCCCAGTCTGAATAAGCAAGTGATTCAATCACAGATCCCTGGTGTAAAGTGCATTTCAGTCCAGATTATATATAGGATCAAGCACCACTGTGAAAGCTTTCATTATCACCAGACATTTCAAATACTGTACTTTCAAATAGAAGCATATTACAAGTCAGAGAAGCATATTACAAGTCAGCAATGAATGGATATGCACATGTTTCCATCAATATTTAACTAGAGTTAACAAGAGCCCTAACACTGACCAGGTTCTCTAACAGGAACGATTTTGCCCCAAAATCGGAACTTAACTATAAGGTTTTAGAAATGCTCTTTCTTACCAAGAGTGAATCATTGTCAAACGTTTCTCCTTACACGCACACATGCCCATGTTGATTATTTGCTGATCAAACTACAGTAATTTTACTATACTATCTGCTGAGGTATAATTTAACGATAACAATCCCATTTGCTATTAATTTCCGATATCAAACACAGAGACAAGGTAATTAAATCTTGACTTAGATTTACAAATCATAAAATGTACAGTGCAAAGTAATATGTACACAGAAACAGAGAGAAGGGATAAAATGAAAATGTAGGAGACAAGGAGGTGATACAAAGCCATAATAGCAATGGCTCACCTGGGGATTTTGCGGAAGAGTAAGAACTGGAGTAGTAGCCACTCCTCTTTACTGTATTCATTCAATTGACACAAAGGAAAAAGATAGGAGAGAGATTACTCATTGACACAAAATAAAGTAAGGCAAAGTAAACTAACAAAACAAAATGGGAAAGAAAAATCATTACAACAAATCTTAGACTGAACCAATATTTTGTGATTTTACAGAAACTTATTCTAAACTACACTGTACTGAAACTGAGATAAAATTGGATCCTTAGAAGAATGGTAAGGGGAAAGGTAGGTGCTCTGTTGACAACACACGAAGTTACCCAGCAATCAACAAATTGCCTGTATGTTCCAATATTTATGCAGCAGTTGCCTCAAAACAACATTTGTGATACTGAAGGAAAATTTAAACACCTATTTAAACAGATGTATAATACAGGCTCAAGTGATCATGAAATCTAGCTAACTCTGAAAAAGAAGTTCCAGTGTAAGGATAGGGTAAGGAAGTGGTAACAGAAGCAAAGAAGAAGCAGTGCAGAAGTAGTGGCACCAGAAAAAATAACCCAGCTTTAGCATGAGCAACTGTGAGAGCAATACTAAGCAACTTTCCTCATTATCCTTGAGACAGAAACCCTAAAACTTTGATAACTCTCAAGAGTACCAGTTATGACATCTGGGGGGGTTGTGGAAACCTGGGGTTTGCATTAGCATAACCCATTTATTCTCTTTCCACATGTGACCACTTTGTCAAAGTAATTTTTTTAAAGAAAGGACAAACCTGTATATCATGGTAGTTCAGCATAGTGAACAGCTACTTGACAGGGGTCAATTTTCTGACTGGTCATGTTATTCTCTGACACCAAAAATGAGACTTCGCATCTGTCTCATCTTTCTGTCCATCTGTCCCAAGGTTCTGTCCAGGGAACCTTTAACTAAAGGGAGTTTTCCAGGAAAAAAAAGGTACCTTCTCCCTTCCTTCCATCACCGTCCTATCCAAACATACAACATGGAGCTAACTGTGGCCTGCATTTGCTCACACTATCCCTTGCTATCCTTGCTCTTCTTATTTACTTTCCATAATTTCTTATTTAGGAGTCACGTGACGCAGTGGTTACGTGCTTGCACTGCCACTCACACGTCAGGAGCTCGAGCCCCCTGTGGGTCAGATATCCTGGCAGCTAGCTCATGGTCAACTCAGCCATCCATTCATTTCTTGGTCAGTAAATGAGTACCTAGCTCATAGCTAGGGGGTAAAGAATAGCCGGGGAAAGCAATGGCAAACTACCCCACAAAAGAGGCCCATGAAATCACTGCTCGCAGTGGTACCCCAGGGTCAGGCACAACTGAAGGGGAACCTTTACCTTTAATTGCTTATTTACTTCCCATAATTTCAGTTTCAGATTGTACAGTTTTTGCTTATGAAACTTTGTTGGCACTATTAAAAAGGGAGACTCAGTGGAGCAAAATCAGGTGGCAGTCAGGGAGAAAGTGGCAGCTGCAAGCCATTTTACAACCATGACATATCATAAAGATCATTTTTAACCAGAAATGCATTTCTCTTTCTTATCAGTTGTACCTGAAGCAGGCGACTTGCTTCGACGGGAAGGACCAGGGCTTTTACATCCAGAATACCTTGGAGAGCCTGATGAGCGGGAATAAGATGATTTCATAACACGACATTCTGTAAACAGACAGGACAGTAGAAGAAAGACTTCCAGTAAGCTGTTGCTTTCACACAAAGCCAGCTACAACAATGTATATTTATCATTCAAATAATGTCATCTCCTACACAGCTCTGTTCAAATGAACCACAGATTTATAAACCTACAAATTTGTTGGTTCCATTATAAGACAGTCAAATGTTGAACTACACAAAATATTTTAACAAAGCGTTTTTTAAAAAAATAAACAAACCCTAGATGTGATTATTTAATCTGTAAAATGAAATTAAGACTTAGGAAACAATTATCTACATGCCTTAGATTCGTGGGAGAGCAAGTTGTTGTGGCACATATGGCGAAGTATGCTGGCATATTGAATGTTTAGTCAACCTGACAGGAGCTAGGGCCCTTCCACCTGTTCGCACCAGAGTCTTTCTGACCCAGTAGAGTCTACAATCTGTTTCCTTCTACTAAATGATTAATATGCAACATAATTTACATTGAAGAATTAAATTCAACCTTGTCAGAACTTTGAGTTTCACTGTGCAATAGGCTGCTTTAAGCAACATTATTTAGCACATTTGTTTGTTTTACTAGGCCCTTCAGGGAGAAGCATGACTGTAATAACTGGAAATCTAGAAAAAATGATATGCATTTGATATACATACTTTGAATCAACAAACAAGCCTGGAAGCGTTCAACTTCAACCAGGATCTATATTTTCCTGAAAGATTATGCATTAGAACTATGTGTGTGTAGTAACAGGATTAAGAGTGACAGTGGACTGGCAAGTGATACGAAATTTTGTATACTGTATATACTGGCGTATAAGACTACTTTTGAACCCTGGGAAATCATCTGTAAAGTCTGGGGTCGTCTTATACACCAGGTACTGAGTGGGTAGTACTGAGCAGGTGGTACTCTATATTTTAACTGGAAAAGTGGGGGGGGGGGTCGTCTTATACCCCCAGTCGTCTTATACGCCGGTATATACGGTAATTTGTTGAGATTTGGTTCCCCTCCCCAGTGATCTTTCCTACAACAATGAAATTTTTCACACTGCCAAGTGTAAAAGTCTTGCGGGGCGAAACAAAACTGCCATCAATGTTTGTTAATCAGTTATAACTCCCTAATGAATGGGCCTACAGACACCATTCACAGAAAAATACCTTTAAGGTAATTTTATGCCCTTTAATGTAGATGTAGATTCATTTTAAAACAGTCACAATAGCATATGATAAACACCCATTTAAAAACATTTTTAGACATCTGTATTTTATTTGTTAAGTATATAATAGTGTATATCTGAGCAAAACAGCTACAGTCTAACGAACTTTTACCATACTTATTTGAACTGCATATAATGAGAGTATTGAGGTGCGCAGAACAAATCAAGATTTGACATATGGGTTGCACCATAATCATAGATTTTGTTGAAATTTTGACGATTATTCAATGTTGAAATGGATCTAAAAGCAACATAATGAAACTGCTACTGGGCCAGGGCCACACCCTCCAAAAATGTATTCATGAGCATACTTCCTAGAAAATATAGGCTCAATTTTGTTTGCACAGAATGATATATAATCTATCTACAATGGTCACAAAAATATGGAGTGCAGAGTGTCAACATTAGCAGAAATGCAGCAATAACTGGTGTTCAGATATTTAGGACATTTTAAAGAAAATCCATATCCCAATATTTTACCATAAATCTCCTATCTTATTCTTTACCAGGCTGGATGGAAGAAACTACTCAAGCCTGTCTCTGTGCTGCTCTTGTTAGGCAGGCATAAAACAAGCGAATGGATTGCATGTTGTTTTAATTGAGTCAGATTCTTTAATACTAGAATTCAAATTAATTGTATTTGGGAATCAAACTTATAGCAGTTCCTACTGATTTCAATGTGAAACACATTTCCAGGGGTAACCTTCACTGTCCCATCCAACTGGGATGAAATTTTTCAGGACTGCATCTCACACCCAGTGGATCTTTCTGGCCTACATTTTATGTAGTAGGAGAAAGTATCCCTGTCATACAGGAAGAACCAAACTCACTTAGGCCGTTTCCGCACGAAGGCGGAAGCGGCCAGGTCGGCGTTTATGACGCCGACCCGACGATGCTGGGACCGTCCACACGGATGGTCCTGGAAACAGCCGGGCAGCCGGCGCCGCAGAGCACCGGCGCCCGGCCAACCTGGCATGTCCCCAGGCCTCCGGGGCATTGCCGAGGCCTGGGGACACCCCCCCTGGCCCTGCGCGCCTGCTCCAGCGGCGCAGGGCGCGGGAGCGGAAAGTGGCTCAGGCCTCAGCGGCAGCGCTTCAGAGCCAGGGACAAGGTAAGTGCGGGGGGGTGGGGAAGTGATGAAACGCTGCCGTTAAGCTGCGGCAAGCGGCTTCGAGGCAGCGTTTTCCCAAAAAGAGCACTTCCAAGCGCTCTGGGGAAATGCCGGCTTCACGACGGGCGGGCGGCGCGAGGGCGGCACGGCTGCGATGCAACTGCACCCCCTGTGCGAATGGCAGCCTGGAGACGGCGTTTTTACTGTCTCCAGGCCGCCATTAATTGCCCATGCGGAAATGGCCTTAGAAAAGAAAATGAAACCATGTCCTCCCCTGTACCCAGTATTTTTTCTCCAGTCAAACTCGTGTGTGTGTGTGTGTGTGTGTGTGTGTGTGTGTGTGTGTGTGTGTGTGTGTGTGTGTGTGTGTGTGTGTGACAACAAGCACATTCCAGCTTTACTTACAAATGGACTTCCTCATCCACACTTTCCTTACAGCCTTTTCAGGCATTATGTTTCTGGCACTTCCTGTCTTGCACATCAGGAAAACAGTGTACAATCATTTCAGTACATGAAATTGCCATTTTACTGGAAAGGGACAACACACATATTCTGCAGTTTCAATATGTGGCAATGCATATCCCTGAAAATCCTGTTTTTCAGTTGCATGTATTGGAGCTGCAAAAAGTGCATGATACCCTTTTCAGACAAAATGGAGATCATGCATACTGAAATGATCACGTGTAGCTTGCTCTCCTGATACACAGGATAGGAGTGCCAAAACATAAAACTTGAAAAGAGCTGACACCTGAATGGAAAAACCTGCCAGTCTTATTTCTCCTAGCAATGCTGAAAAAAACCCTTATCTGACATTCTCTTCGGCTGCGGTGCAGCAGCGGTGGCCATGCAAACCCCTCCCCAGGGACGCTGTTTTTAGCGTCCCTGGGTCACTGTATTCCACCCGCATGGCTGGAAGGCGCCACCCCCCCTTTCCCGAATGCCTTCCCTTCCCTCTGACCTCCCGGCGCGTTGTCCAGGCCTGGGGACATGCCCCCCGTGCCCTGCGACTCCAAAGCTGTCGCGCAGGGCAGGGGGGGGGGTGTCCCCTGGCCTGGTCGATGCGCCGGAAGGTCAGAGGAAAGGTAAGGCGTTCGGGCGACGGCAACCTTTGGCGCTTCGCCGTCTTGAGAACTATACCGGTCGAGGTGTCGGTGTCATATACGCCGACGCACCCCCCGAAAGCGTAGCTTACGTGCGGAAACGGCCTTAACAATGTTTTACAGACAGCATATTTTGCATATGGATTTGCACCAGATTTCCATTATCAGTGATGATAAAAGGTCAAATAAATCTATTTATGAAAGACAGAACCAGGATCTGAGATCTCCCTCTCTCTGTAATTTTATATAAGGCACTAAAAATGTAAAATTGCTAGAAGCATTGAAATTGGGGACGGGAAGACAGAGAACGTGATGGACAAATGTTTAAGTATAATGGACAAAGGAACATCATCTCCTTAAAATCTTCATTCCATTTATTTCATATACAATGCCCTCCACCCAGAAATACAGATTTATATATTTACTTTGAACAATGAGGCCTTGTTTTAAACTGGTCCCATAACTATTCACAGGTTGGGTAGTTTAGGGGATAGAAAGAAAGATGATCCAAGTAAAAATAGCTCTGATGGTTCTTCAGGGAATTTTGCAACAGCTTGGTATCCTGGCAAAATCAGGTCATTTTTACATGGGTTTCTTTACCAACATACCAATAAAATTTCATTTAAAAACTGCCAAGCTTCAATAGAGTTGTGGATAAATGGACTTTTGTTCTAGACCCCTTTGCTCAGTCTCTTGATGATGAGAATATGCTTGTGGGCATTTTCTTTTAAATAAAAATATTTTATATTTTTTAATGCGGATAGATTTTTTTGTTGTACACCAGAGATCTTCAAAATTTCAGATATGCTATTTTTTTAAAAGCAAGATGAGAAAGACAGGGGCAGTCAACTGGCAAGTTGCTACTTCTCCAATAGTTAATAAGTGTAGTAGATGTCCCTGGGCAAACCAGATGCTGGGACACAGGTGCTAGGCAAAACCTTAGAACGACAATGCAGGAAGGGAAAGCTGGGGCCCCTGGTTTCTCAGCAGGTAGTTCCTAAAAAGGCCAGGCAATGGAAGTGGTTGAACTGAAGAGGGAGAGAAAAGCCCCTGTGAGCATTGGGAAAAGTTTTATAGTACATGCCAGGTGGAGATCTGGACAGCTGCTAGTATTCAGAAGCCTCTTATAAGGGCAAAGCAGAACAGAGTCCATAGGTCAATGGGACAGTTCCACCACAGGGGTCAAGGGCCTTACGACAGCATTGATGTATACAGCAATGGAACATTCTGACTGTCTGAATTACTTGATTACTTTCCATTGTCTGGATTACTTGATTACTTTCCATGACAGCACTGTGTTTTCTGCATTGTCTGGATTACTTGATTACGTTCCATGAAAGCACTATGTTTTCTTTCAAACTACATATTTGGAAATAACTTCCAATCGACATGGTAAGCCTCTTCAGTCATTACTGCTATGTCATACAAAAGTAGATACTTGGCAACCATTTCATCACTTAGTAATACATGAATCAGATCAAACTCTTAGAATTAATAGCAAGCACACACTTACCACTGTGATCCAGAACAAAATCATCTTGTGCATAACGATATTTGTCAGGTCCACAAGCAATGAAAACATCATCATCACCAAAAAAGTCTTGCAAGCAGGTAACCTAAAAAAAAAAAAGATCCCAAAACATATTAGTTCTTAAATGCTAGAGGAAGGGATTTTTTTCACATTATGCTGTGTTCCTGCATTTGTACAACACAGAGTACTACTTCATGGGCCTCAAAGTTTACAAATCTTTGGCAAAGAGATAAGTTTCTCAAGAAATTTCTATTTGAAAGACTCTAAAAATCCTCCCAACAGATGGCCAGAAAAGAAGCATAATGTTGTAGAATCATCAAGTCTAAGTTACAGTAAATTACAAATATATGTGCAGCTACCATGACAATGTTTAAATTAAGGCCGTTTCCGCATGGGCAATTAATGGCGGCCTGGAGACGGCAAAAACGCCGTCTCCAGGCCGCCATTCGCACAGGGGGCACAGCTGCATTGCAGCTGCGCCTACGCGCATGAAAACGGCGTTTCCCCAGAGCGCTTGGAAGCGCTCTTGTTGGGGAAAGGCTTGCATTAAGCCGCTGCCGAGTGGCGGCAGCAGCTTCCATGACGCCTCCACCTACCTGGCACTTACCTTGTCCCCGGGCCTCCGGAGCGTCGCCGAGGCCTGGGGACACGCACCCCTGCCCTGCGCCGGCTGGAGCAGGCGTGCAGGAACCAGGGGAAGTGTCCCCAGACACCGGCGTACGTGCCATAAACCGAGGACATGCTTCAAATCGGCCGGGCGCCGGCGCTCCGCAGCTCCGGCTGCCCAGCTGTTTCCAGGACCGTCCGTGTGGACGGTCCCAGCGTTGGAAACGCCGACCCGGCCGCTTCCGCCTTCGTGCGGAAATGGCCTATCATAACTAAGTTAAAACTGCAAGTGGATTTGTTGTGCTTAATATATTTTCCCTGTTACGACATTTACAAAATCCAGAAAATAAAATGAAATAAGAGAACTTTTGCAAAAGCAAATTTATTTGTATTTGTATTTATTTGTATTTACATGGATTATCTCTTCATACCCAGAAAAAAAATAATCCTATAGTTCAGTTGCACCAACAGGATGGCCATAACATCCTTATACCATGGTTTCGCCACCAAAGACAATGAAAAATTTCTTCTGCAAAAACAACTTATATATTTCCCATTTAATGAGAGCCAGAAATGTCTGTCCCCTCCCCATTTCTCCCTCGTCTCTACAATCATAAAAGTCAAACTGTGAAATCAAAGCAAGCTTACACCAGCACATAAACGATCAATAAGGATGATTGGGTATGAGCATGTAACTGAGACTTCCTGTAGTGCAAACACAAAGCACAAAGGGGATTTGGTAACCGGCACTGTGGCAAAAGGGTACTTGGCACAGAAAGCATTTTGTACAAACAGCTTAGCTTAACGACAGTTCCTGTCTTCTCAGAAATCCCACAAGTCCCCCTGCAGCCTCAGCACTCCAGTCACAAACATCTCCACTCCATAAACTGTAGATGCAAAGATAATATACTCTTTACAAAGTAGAGAAGGAGGAGCATTGCATACTTCAAATGGCTGTAAACATCTCTTCAAATGGTTGTAAACATAATGTAACTCTTCCAATACATGGCAAATATCTACTGTTTGGTTACTTGAGGTCCAGCAATAACGTTGCTTATTCCTAACATTTTTGTCCTAGCATTTTTTCCACACCAGAGACCCCAAAAAGCTTATAAAGAGTCAGTGTGGTGCAGTGGTTAAGAGAGGTAGACGCTATTCTGGTGAAACAGGCTTAAGCCCCCATTCCTCCATATGACGCCTGAAGGGTAACCTTGGGCCAGTCACAGTTTTCTAGGAACTCTGGGTGTCTGTTGTGGGGAGAGGAAGGCAAAAGGAGTTTGTAAGCCACTCTTAGGCTCATTCCGCACATGCAGAATAATGCACTTTCAAACTGCTTTCAGTGCTCTTTGAAGCTGTGCGGAATGGCAAAATCCACTTGCAAACAGTTGTGAAAGTGGTTTGAAAATGCATTGATTTGTGTGTGCGGAAGGGGCCTTAGACTCCTTACAGGAGAGAAAGGTGGGATATAAATTCAAACTCTTCTTAAAGTAAAAAAACACATAAAATACAGATTTAAAGTAGAAAATACAACCCAACAGGTTCCCATTGCTAACTTCAGTCAAGACTTTAAGTTGCCTGCAAGAGCGTGCGTGTGTGTGTGAGTGCAGATTTTTAGATCTACTCCAACATTTTTTGCTGTTGACAGAAGCGTAGCTTAAAGGGGACGGGACGCACGCGTGATGCACCGGGCACACTCCCCTGTGGGGTGTGGGGTGAGGGCGTTCCAGGAGTGGGGCATGGGACGCACCAATGCACCGGGTGCTTTCACCCCTTGCTAAGCCTCTGGCTGTTGACATGATTGCTGCTTTTCAAGCATTCGTAGCAGGGGTCTGCCTTAATGTCTCATGCTATCCATAGCAGCTCATGAATCCACCATCTCTGTGCCCGCCTTGCCAAAATGTTTCCGTCATCATCACTTACCCTGCCTCCCCACTAG
Source organism: Sphaerodactylus townsendi (assembly GCF_021028975.2). NCBI lineage: Eukaryota > Metazoa > Chordata > Lepidosauria > Squamata > Sphaerodactylidae > Sphaerodactylus > Sphaerodactylus townsendi. Next base: position 47,155,204 of record NC_059434.1, read on the forward strand.
CAACCTTAACTATTGCAAAACTGGCACTAATCATAATCAAATTATTAAAAATGTTAGTTAAGAGAGGAAGTCAGTAAACCTTTGCCAAAGTTAATGTCAATCAAATAAGAGAGAAGAGAGACAGGGAACAGCATGATTTTCTTTAGCGTGATCAACCCCAGGTAAAAGACTGTCAAACCTCATGCTCACTACATCTGTACTGGCTCTTAGCTGTACCCAAGCAATGGCACTTGTACAGCAAGTGAAACCAAGGGAGATTTTTTATTTTAATTTGCTGTTATCATGATAGGATCTGGAGCTCCTGATATCCCTTCACTAAAGCATAGATCTGTAAGTGACAATTTATCTCACGGCATGATTAAATAACAAGCATTCTTTGTACAGCTTAATGTTAAGCAGCAGATGGTCGATTGAAGGGTGAAAGAGCTTATTTTTGAAAAAGCAATGCACAATTGTTTCTGAAAACAAAAGCACTAAAATATCTGAAACCAAAATATTGCTTTTGACTATTTTATTTTTCCTCAGAATAATAAAACACTCCATATAATTGTAAGTGCAGTAGGGGAAATGGATGACAGAAAAACAGACAAATTAAGAAAGGTTAGGACGACAAGAAGACTTCATAAGAATTGAATACAGCTGTCCAACAATGAAGTCTGCATGTATTATGTCCACCATAGTAGTAAACATTGGCTTGAGTACAGGGAAGGCTTCCTGTTGCCTGCAGTAGAAAAACACTCAGAATATCAATGACTTTCACCACTCTTACCGATCATTTCTACAAGGCATTTGAAAGCAGTGCAGTTGTCATGGCAGCTAAGCCACAGATACAAGCAGGCTAAACTTACAGTAAGACTGTCTTGTAGGCTGTAATAGGCAGCACTGAGTATTTGTTTGTCAGGCTCAAAGACACTACTGTACATTCTCTCCACCCAGCATCCGCTGAGCTTTAGCTCATGATAAATGATCAATGACTATACAGGCAGCTTCTCAGGACAAAATTAATTCACTTCAACTAAGCTACAGTACAAAAGAGCATTTACATAACATTTTCTAGCCCACCTCATCAGCAGGAAACCTTCACTCCATACAGGAAAAAATACTTCCTTCTTGTAAAATCCTCCCCACTCTACCTCCTCTATATAATGCAAATGACTTCTAGGAGGATTTATTTTTGAAAGCAATTCACCCATAGCCAAGCAATATTACCAGCAGTGAGTTTTCAACAGTTCGTTTTTATACAGAAGTCAGAAAAAGAGTGAGCACACAATAAAACATTACCAAGAAAATCCCTATGCCCAAACTTTTAAAACGCCATCTGTTCTTTGAATGCATGCTCTTATTTAACACAGATTGTGGGGCCCTTTGATTAGAACAGTGCAAGGCACATGGTTGCTAATTTAGAAGTTACATAGGTCAATTTTTAAAACCAAAAAGGAAAGCCACATACTATGGTCCCTTCCGCACATGCAGAATAATGCACTTTGCAGCTGGATTTTACTATGCGGAATAGCAAAATCCACTTACAAACAATTGTGAAAGTGGATTGAAAGTGCATTATTCTGCATGTGCGGAAGGGACCTATGACAAAGTACAAAAAGAGGAAATAACCTACTGATGCAGGAAGGCTATTGTTTTGTATGTCCATGTTTAAGAGACGTATCTTAGGCCCATGTCATTCTCTGTTTTCCATAATGGAGTTGGTCACAGATTTTGAATGCTTTTCTTCATCCTTTCTTGTCTCATTTTCTGTGTTTGTGTGTACTATATTGCAGGCAGTTACCCTGAATTTTACAACAGTGGTAGAAAGGCAATAAAAATAAAATGTGTCCCCAAGATATATCGCTATGAATAGTTTTTTTTAAAAAAAAGAGCTTTATTTACATTATTTAAAAACTGGGAAGAATATATACAAATTATTACTTAGTACTTGAGTAAATGATTCAGTACTTGGGTTATAAATGGATTGGGATCCTGGTGTGGAGGGGGGAAGAATCTATGTGGTACAGGGCGATGTGGTACTGGATAAACATGCTCCACAAACTCACATTGAAAATGCTTTACCAGTTCATTCTTTTTGAATGAGTGAGAATGCCATTATTTTTAAATGTACACATGGAATATATTTTAAAGTCTTCTGTACAAGGATAATGAGTATTTTGCATCTTCTCATTAAATAAAAATCTCTTTTTGGAATCTTCTACTGAAGCAAGTTAAATTGTATTTTTCCGCAGGTATAACGTATCACAGCTCTTTTCACTTATGAGACAACCGAATCCCAGATAACGGCAGTATTCTCATACATTCAAAAGCTTGCATCTAGGGTCTGAAGTGAATGGACCAGTTCCAGGATAGCTATATTTCTTCTAAGGTACAGTCACACAGCAACAGATTCATGAATCTGGCTCCTTCTTAAGTAAACAGAAACACAATTGTACTGTTAGATGACAAATACTGGATAGTGTTTCCTCTTGAAAAAGGGAAGAAAGCCTCAATGGTAACAAGAGAAGCTTTTCACCTTGACTGTAATCAAACACCAAACAAATAAGGGAAGACAGCAAAATTCTTCTTCTTAACAAAATCACATTCAATTTCAGGCATTGCAAGAAAACAGGATGCAGTTTGATGTTCTGAAACAGGAAATGCTTGGCCAAACGGACAAAAGAAAGGAAGCTTGGGTGTACTGCACCCCCAATAATAATTGTAAATGTGTTTGCCTGCATATGTGATTTGCTGAGCAATGACAACTAGTTCAAGCAGAAACACTCAGAGTGAAGCAGTGTTCACTCTGCATGAATTACTGAAACAGTTCATCAGTGACCTGCTGGGGACAGCATGCTAGATTTAGACACAAAGCCATCTATTGACTCCAATATGATAAGCGTCAAATCTTCCTCCAGGACAACACAACATCACTCTTAGTAGAACATGAAGCAGTTGCCTGGCTGAGGGCTCATTATTTTTTCCCCTTTTTAACTGATTATTTTGAAGCAGAGGCAAAAGAGTTATCCATTTATCCAACATGTACTGTATTCCCAACCTCCATCCTCTGAGTGTTCTGATGTGAAGAATACACACATCATCATGTCAACGTGCTCAGTGAAATTCATTTTACATTCATGTTGCATTTAACCAATCTGCAACCGTCATGTTTAGAGTTCAGACGTGCAAAGTATAAAATGCAAGGACAGTACTAATGCAGAAATAAGTCAACAGCTCATTTCCATTTCATATCTGCTACCAGTGAACATAGGCTTGAATTAAAAAAAAAACACTTAGAAACTAGGATGGAGGTTAAAAGGACACATGTATCCCTCCCTGATTAACAGCTCTCTTTCCTCGCATAGCTGCTTACTCCCAAAACAATATGTGCACTTTGCAAAAAGGAAGGAAAATGGTAGTGTGCGTTTAATTATTATTTGTTAAACAATAATTTATCAATAAAAGCTCTCTATAGGCTGAAACTGAATAGTAAAGAAGCTGAAAATTTCAGAAATATAATCTGTATTGCCAGTCCTTTCTGCCACGTGAGCCTATTCTGTTGTCAAATTTGATAGGTAGCAGGGTGTTAAATGTTTTTTGAAATATTAATAAATGATAATTTAGGAAGTTAATCAAAAACTTTACAGTTTTACAAAGATCGGTTAGAATGCCTTGTGTAAATGAAAAGCACCACGCATTTATTAATGACTTGAGATGCTTGCAAAGGAAAGAAAAAAAGTAAGCATTTATAATCAATTTATTTTAGCTACAAAGTACACAGGCTTTAAAATCAATTCTTATAATCCCAGTATCCTCAAGAAAAGGACCGCAAGGAAAAATAGTTATTCCAGTGCTTCAAATATCCAAATGATTCATTGGTCATCTTGGTTGAGGTATAAGAATAATACAATGCCCCAAAGCAAGTAATTAAAAAAAAGCAGTTCCTTTATGGTTATAAATAAGGATAGCAATTCCTATCCTGTGGAGCAGCTTCTGGCCTTTCTGGAGAAACCATCAGTCTTGGACCCATTCTAACCTGCACTGGCCATGAGACAGAAACAGCTCTGAGTGCCCTCACAAAAGACTTCTGTGCAGGCACCTGTGGAGGCACCTGGATTGAGGCAGGTCGGTGTTGCTGTTGTTATATCTGACAGCAGTGTTTGACTTGGTCAATCACGACATCTTGACCAACCACCTGGACAACACTGGGATTTGCAGGTCAGTCTTACAGTGACTGTGCTCATTTCTTCAGGGTTGGGGACAGAGGGTGGAAATCAGGGAGAGAATCACCACATGCCACTAATTGGTGTGTGGAGTCCCACAAAGGGCAATTCTCTCTCTGATATTGTTTAACATCTATATGCGCCCTCTTGCAGGGCTAGTCCAGAGGTTTGGAATGGTCTGTCATCAATATGCAGATTACACCCAGCTTTATCTGCTGATGGACTGTCATCCTGATGCTGCCTCTCCTATTTTGGCCAGTTGTTTGGAGGTCATGGTGGAATGGTTGAGAGACAGCCGACTGTAATTAAATCCAATTAAGACAGCAGTCCTGTGGCTGGGTCAAGACAAACAGGGATTATCAATTACCGACCCTTGACAGCATGCAGTTGATACCTGCATTGACTGTGAAGAGCATAGGGGTGCTCCTTGATTCCTAAAGTTGCACAGGTGACTCAAACAGGCATTTTATCATCTATGCCCTATTTGTCCCACACTTATCTCGCTACAGTGGTCCATGTAATGGTCACCTCTAGGATAGACTACAGCAGTTCACTCTATGTGGGGCTACCCTTGGACCTGCTCTGGAAACTCCAACTGGCACAAAATGCAGCAGCACAGGTCCTTGCTGGGACACTGTGGTGGTGTAGAGAACCAGAAAGGACCAGAATAGAGTAACCATTGAAGGATCTTTATTCTTAAGCTTCCACGATACACACACACGAGATGCTGAATCTGACTTTTCCCAAACAGACAGACTGCTTTTACAAGTCTGAATCCCCCCTCCTTCGAGCCCCCAGACAGGTTCCCATGAAAGACTCAAAACTAGCTTCACAAACATAGATAAGGAGTAGCAAGGTTAGCTTGCCTCACCGGGCACACAGCCCAACTCGAGGAATGCTCGAGTTGCCAAGGTCGCAAGAGCTGGGAAAGGAAAAAGCAACATCTTTACAGGTGGACCATATCCAACCAGTGCTTAGCCAGCTGTATTTACTCCTGGTGAAGTACCAAATCAGGTTCAAGGTTAAAAGCCCTAAATTGTCTGGGGCCCACATATCTAAGGGACCATCTCTCCCAGTACATCCCCAAAGAGAGCAGCAGTGACATAGTGGTTAAGAGCAGGTGCACTCTAATCTAGAGGAACCAGGTTTGATTCCCTGCTCTGCCACTTGAGCTGTGGAGGCTTACCTGGGGAATTCAGATTAGCCTGTGCACTCCAACACACACCAAAAGCCTAAAGTGACCACACAAAAGTCTGGTAAAGTGGAATATGAATAAATATCTTCAATTGCAATCAGATGGTAAGAGGGGAGTGCATGCAGAAAGCTTATTAAATGCTCTTAATTAATTATCTTGTCCTAGGAAAGTATTATTTGAAAATGATGAGAGACAGCAATGGCGAAGGGCAGTAATGACCTTGCTGTTCCATGGGAATGTAACATGATTGAGAAATTAAACAAAATGTCTGAATCTTTGCTCTGCTGTCTGATCATCAAAAAACCTGGCAATGTGCCTGGAAGCAGCCTAACACAATCTGACAATGTAAAAAGGCTGTTCAGCCAAAAATGGGTTGGTTATCCTTGTTCAGAGGACTACGGAATACACACAACCAAGACAGTTGAATACAAACATAAGAGATTATGTGCATTTGATTATTTTAATGCATATGTAAAGATTTAAGGTACTTTCTGTTATTTGTAAATAGGAAGCTAAATATTACCCACATTGGAAACATGAACATGATTTTTGAGAACTGAATTAAGTACTTTAAAAAACTAAGAATCTCAAATACACTTGACAGATAAATCTCTGTATAACTCTAACTTTAAAATCCTTCACAAAATGCCAAGAATCTCTGGGGAGATCATTCCACTATTCCTTCCCATGATAAATGAGGGTGTCTGCCAACAGGTGCCAAGTATTACAAGGCTTTTTTACTTATTAATGCACATACAGCTTTCTAAACGGGGTATTAGACAAAGCTGTATTTTAGCTTCCTACCTCTTCAATCTGTATGCAGAACATATCATAAAGAAAGCTGGATTAGATTTAGATGAAGGTGGAATGAAAATGAGTTATGCCTGTGATACTGCATTACGGCAGAGAATAGCAAGACTTGAAACTACTACCTCTGAAAGTTAAAGGAGAAAATGCCAAAGCAGGACTACAGCTGGACATCAAGAAGACAAAAGTAATGACTACTAGAGAATTACTCAGCTTCAAGTGGACAATGAGGAAATTAAAAGTAACAAGCAATGCACAACTCAAGTCAATGGACAACTCAAGCCAAGAAAGAGTTAATTGCTGAAGTCACATGACTAGACTCAAATATGCTCCTAGATCAAACCCTCCTTTCTTTTTCCAGTAAAAGAGAAGAGGCAGACACACAGTCACAGATACCCAGAGAGAGCACTTGCATTTGCTGCTCCTATATTTACTGCAAGTTTATTTGTTATCTAGTAAAGTTCTACAAAACAACACACTTGCATCTCTGCTATATTATTTACTCTGCTAATTCATTGCAATACAACACCTAGCTGAATTTACTAAGGCAGGGAAAACAGAAACAATGCAACATAAAACAAGACAAACAAAATGCCTCTACCAGCTACACCAGGAAACAGAAAATATTCATGTTCTGGAATAAAGGAGGTTATTCAATCTGGTCTGATAGAAATTACTATGTTTCAGAGCCAGCCTTCTGCTTCTTCACAAATGTATATATACTTAAGTCTGAAATAGACCACATGCTGCTGTTACAGTCAGAAAACAGACACCATATTTATCAAAAATTACACAGGGCAGGATGTGATCCATTCTGTATCATCCCTTCCTGTTACTAACATTCTTGTCCAGATTCTGATGATATAACCAGTTGCTGAATCATCAATAAAGCAGGCACACTTTAAATTTGCTTGATCTCTCACAGCCAGCCAGCCTCTGAATCACCACAGATTTCTGAAAAGGAGATGAATCTTTTGTGGTATTAAATAATAATACTTGGTTCATATACAATAGTCACCATGACCTTTTTCATTCAAAACTTTTCACGGTGATACCATTTGCACAGAGCCAGCATGGCATAGCCATAAGAGTATCAGGCTACTGCAGATCAGTTGCCACTGGTGTGGGACATACTTTGAGAGGCTACATAAAGCTTGGACTTATCCCTGGCTATTCAGCATCTACATAAAACCCTTAGAGGGAAATCATTCAAGGCTTTTGAGTAAGCAGCAATATGCTGATAAAACCTGTGATGCTGTAGTAGAGAATTGACACCTGATTGCTGAGGTCAATCAGCTAAAGGTGAACAAGCTGAAACTGAATCCCAAGAAAAAGGAGATAATGTTGACTGGGAAGGCCGAGGTCTTGGCCTTGAGGCCTTTGACAGAGTCCAGCTAACACACTGAATTAGGAGTGAAATTGATCAAACACTATCACTGTGAAGAAGCAAGTTAATGTTGCTGTAAGAAAATCAGTCTACTACTTTGTCTCAGCTTATCTGGCCATGTAGATCTATGCTATCAGTACCTGGAGGATAGTTTATTACAAATTACTCTACATGGGTCGAAGCCAGCTCAGAAACTCCACAACAGTGCAGCTCAATTATAACTTACAATCACATTTTTAACCATCTATCACTGAATTCGTTGCTGTAGGCTGCCATCCAATATCCCTAAGGAAGAGAAAGGTTCTCATTTTTGAACATTATAAATTAAAACAGTATCGGACGAAAATAATGCATTTATTCAAAGATGGGAAAAAATTTCAGGATTCTATTACATACTACAAGCTAAAGACACTAATATCCTAAGAACTCTTTCATTGCAATTCTCGTGGTATTTTTAGTAGAAAACTAGCAGGGCCCGGCCACGCGTTGCTGTGGCTTATTGTGGTGAAAAGGGAAAGTAACAGTAGCAGCAAATCAATTGCAGAGGCCAGCAGTACATGCTCATGCAAACACGCAGCCTGATACTGTGCGATGTCAGTGATGTGTGTGCCCACATTCCTTGGGGGGGGGGATGGAAAGGCACCCCTCCCACACATCTAGGCTGGCTGGTCATGATCCTTTACCTGCCACAGGAGGCAAGTTTGGTTGACATTGTGGCAATGGGTGTCGCTTCTGAGGGAAACCTCCTCTGAGAGTATGCGCAACGCAGCCATTCAAAGGTATGTCATGGTGGCTGTACCCCTGAGCTTTACTCCTGAGTGTCGCTGCCTGGTTTTCTTAACTGTAACCGCAGTATTCAGGGGAATCCTAGGATGCCACTGGGCCCCTCCCTCCCCGGTCCCTTGCATGTCACCCCTCACTCTGCTTCCCTCCCTCACTTCTCTTCCCGCTTGCATGCCACCCCTCCCCTCCCTCCCCTTCCCTTTTCCCTCCAGCTGGGGTGGGTGGGTCCTATCAAGATGTTGGGCCCCCTGCCTCCCCTCCCTTGCATGCCACCCCTCACTGTCTCCCCCCCCTCTCTCACTTCTCTCTTCCCTTGCATGCCTCCCCACTCATCCCTTTTCCTCTCCCTCCCTCTCTTCCCTTTGCATGCCACCCAGTGGGTAGGATCCAAAAATTTTTAGTAACAGATTCCCATGGTGATGGGATTCCAGAACTAATAGTAATGCGCCAATGGGAGCTGGAGCGAGGGCACGATGGGAAGCGTGGCTGGATATTCCAGGGCAGGGCATTCCTGGGCAGGGGGAGACTGTGGCAAGGACACAGCCTTTCTGCCAAGCCCGTGATCCTTGGGTGGGGAAGCAGAATGCATGCAAGGCGCCAGGCTGCCACGCACACCGGTGCACCTCCTGCTAGACTAGCTTCCAAGATTCCATGCGCACTGCACTTCTGAGAGGAGGGGGCATAACTAAGAACCAAAAGTCACGGTGGCTTAAAATCACCAATTAGGCCAACCCCCTCTCGGCACACACAAATAATTAGTAACCTACTCTGGGAACCTGCTTGAGAACCTGCTGGGATCCCATCTCTGATGCCACCCCTCCCTCTCGAGTGGCAGTGGAGGTTAAAGAGCTTCGTGTATCTAATCTGGAGGAACCCGGGTTTGATTCTCCGTTCTGCCGCCCTGAGCTGTGGAGGCTTATCTGGGGGAATTCAGATTAGCCTGTGCACTCCCACACACGCCAGCTGGGTGACCTTTGGGCTAGTCACAGCTTCTCGGAGCTCTCTCAGCCCCCCCTACCTCACAGGGTGTTTGTTGTGAGGGGGGAAGGGCAAGGAGATTGTAAGCCCCTTTGAGTCTCCTGCAGGAGAGAAAGGGGGGATATAAATCCAAACTCCTCTTCCTCCTCTTCTTCTTCTCCTCCCTTCCTTCCCTCTCCCTCATGTGTATGTGTGTGTATGTGTTTCACTTCCACTCGAGTTACTGCCTATGTACTGTTTTCACCTGGGCTCATATCTGGCCGTCTGAGTGAACATTCAAAGCAGCACGAACATTCTAAAAGTGACAGTTACACACAGGCCCCTCCCTGTCCTTCACCAGGGAGCGCCAGGAAAAAGGCGTTTTACCTGGGCCAGGTGTGAAATTTCAGGTATGTGACCATCTAAGAACACTCTCGCCTGACTGACTATAGTGGCTGGGAATTTTCAGAGGAATTGGCCCAGCAGTTACTGAGGTACCCTGTCATCAACACATACACGGTTAGCTTTTTATATATATAGATGGACAAGAGTGATATTTTGACCTTGAATGGTTCTCTCCTATTCAGCTTCCACTATTAAATAAAGAATTGGAAGAGAGGCAGGCATAGTATTCTAACTATTCAGATATTTTCACTGATACTAGTGTTCTTCACATTTCAGTTTAGTTTTCTGCATGTTAAATAAGTTTAGTTGTCTGGAAATCTAATGAATTCACTAAAATAAAAACACATTTTCATTCCTTTCTTAAGAGTATATTTCAATCAACATCTATGATTTCTGAAAATGATACTTATCTTCTTCTACACAAATGGCATGCTTACATAATACTGAAATAATACAAGAACTGTACATGGTGTTCATATTTAGACACTCTACCATACTATCTACCCTCTCTTTTATTCTACTAGTTTTATTTACTTGTCCAGTTTCTCACAGAGCCTTAAAAACTGAAAATACAATAAATGCAATTAAAAGTTCTAAAACAATATAGAAAGCAGTAATTAAACCTACAACAATATTCCTCCTGTAAAAATACCCCCCTGGATAGTTCCATTCCATAGGATGGTAATAGTTTGGGAGCCCTTGTGACCATCTTAGGCAGGACATTCTACCAGCTGTAAACCGCATGAAAAAAATGCCCAGGTAACAGCAGGTGCTACTCCTTTGCAGAGTGGCACATTTAAAAGGCTTTACTAAGATGAGATAAGGTGTCATGGAGACAGAGACGTAGCAAGGGGGGGAAGCGCCTGGTGCACCGGTGTATCCTCCGCCCTGTCCCACCCTGGAACGCCCTTGGAACGCCCTCATCACACCCCCACTGGGGCAAGTGCCAGGTGCATCGTGCACCCCTCCCCCCCCATCCCCTTGAATCTACGTCTTGGGAGGGGCAGCTCTACAGATATTTGTTTCTTAAGAATGACGGACTTGGTAGGTAACAACCAGCACCTTAAATTGAACTTGGAAATTAAACAGTAACCAGCAGAGCTACTGTGCATTTCACTTAGCTTCCAACCATTATTTGCCTGTAGTGCTTTGCTCCTGCTGAAATTTTCACATGGTCTTCAAGGACAGTCTCATGTAGAGCACACTGGATGTTTGTGCATATGTAAAGTGCTGTCAAGTCTCAGCTGACTTATGGTGACTCCAGCAAGGGGCTTTCAAAGCAAGAAAGAACCAGAGGTGGTTTGCCATTATTTACAGAGCCTTCCATGGTGATCTCCCTTTCAACTACTGACCTCGCTTAGCTTCCAAGAACTGGCCAGATCATGCTATACGATGCCATCTTCCCTCCTGATGTAGAACACATTGCAACAGCCTAAACACTGGATCCATGTGGCCAGATCAGCTGGACCAAAAATCCTCCATGGTAAATGGTGATGGAACAAAAGTGTATTTGTTCTTTTGCAGCTGAATTAACTTGCTTCTCCAGCTGGGTACAGTTTAACTAGACATGTAACTGAGGATCAGCTTAACCCCATCAGAACTGAGAAGCATAAAACCCTCCAAGCCCTTACGAACCAGCATCACCTCTTCTTTGTCAAGAGTCAGTTTAACTAGCATTCAACTGCAGTGGCTGCCAAATAGCCGTCAACCAGTCCTGAGCCCTGTTTGCTGAGGATGGTTGCTTGGTAACACACTACAACATGTTTGCGAAATGTTTTGCTGGTTAAAATCTCTAACATTTGATCCAATTCCTCATCACTGATTGCTACTATATCTGAGATATTTTCAGCTCCCTCTCATCACTTTTCCTTGGATAACTTCCTTGGAGTAGTGCACCCAAGCACTTGCACTCTGGAGCCTTCCTACACCTAGCCAAGATCATTTACTTGCTTCTCCAGCTGGGTACAGTTTAAGTAGACATGTAACTGTTAAGACTTTTGTTAGTATCTTTCTGCTAGAAGTACTGCCTCTAGAGCTTTGCACAAAATCTATAGTGCATATACCTTAAATCTGCCAGGGGTCCATTAGACCCAGAAAATTACTGACCAATGTCACAGACAGATGGTAAGATAGATATTGGCAGGTCAGCTGCAGACTAATCTTCTGGATCCATTTCAATACAGTTTAAGGCTAGAAAGTACCTTGTTCTGGTTGATTACCTTTGCTAAGAGATCAGGGTCAGTCTTAGCCCTGGAACAGCTGCTCAGGTCCTCACTGGAACCATGGCAAAGGTAAGACAGGCGGGAGAAAGGGAAATCTGCTGTATGGTGGTGAGAGGCTCCTCAACAGCCCTACAGGTAAACCCCAAAGCTGTTGGAGACTAAGGCAGCTTGACAGTAGGACAGCAGGGAACTCCAAATCAATCAGGCAATGAAGGAGTTGTGGGTGGTGGAGGTGACCTTGCTGACTGGAAGCTGCTCTGGATCACTGGTGTCCTCCTGGAGCCCTCCTCTTGGGGGCCAGACTGGAAAGTCGACTCTGGTGGAACAGCCCAACAATGGCCCCATCCAAGGTAGGGCTGGGCAGAGTGGAGCAGAAGCTGATCAGTGCTGGCTGGGCAATCTTAGACCCATGTCTAAACTTAAAGAGGCAATATTACCCAATTTACACAGTTTGCCTAGGAACTGAACCAAACTAATAGAAACTTGTTATGCAAATCTTATGCAGACTCAGGACAGCTGCAAGAAAATATTGAATAGGTTTGCCCAGAATAAATTATCTGTAAATTGTGCACCACCGTGGGATACAAGATATATATGCAAGATTTAAATTCCAAAGCTATGATTTGATACCAGAATGGCAGATGGTAGACCTTTTCATTTGCTATTTATTCTGTAAAGTCGTTGCCTAAAACTTATTTTTAAAAAAATGCCAGAAACTCGATTAAGGAAGACACTGAAACAAGCTAAACAAACCATCTTGTAGCATAAAGTTTGAACTGAAAATTGTAGCACAAGTTGCACTGCAAAAAAAGTGATATTGGTCTGTAAAGAGGGAAGTAGGCAGTTCTTTCAGCAAAACATTTTAACTAAAAATTGCAGAAAGGAACATAAACTACAACAAAAATAACCATGGTTAAGTATCAATATATCTAATTCTCAACATGGCCTTCCTGTGGATACTTAGATCCAGAGACAGGAGCCATGGCCAGACATATCCGAAGCCTTTAAAAATATTTTGGGAGGTTGCTTAAAATAATTCTCTCTGATGGCTATTATGGGGCTAGCTATGCAACCATAATTATATCACCAGTGTGCAAACCTTGGCTTCTGTCAGTAAAAGAGAGGCAAGAGGACAAGGTTTCTCTCTGGGGTTATTTGGCTTTCCAGTTCATCACTGCTACCTTCCCTCCTAGTTTGGAGGGAAGACTCACTGGGATTAGGGAGGAAGCAACCACCAGGCAGCTTGCTGTAATTGCAATTTGTGCAATTCATCCAGATGTGGTAATTACTACAAACTGATACCACACAAGTCCCCTGGGCCCAGCGGCAATTTGCACAACTTGGCTCGGTCATGCCGGCCTAGCGCAGGTGACTACTGCCTACTCACCTTAAAGCTATTTTACCGGGAGAGGCTGTCAGGAGGAAGAAAGACATGAAAATTGAGAGCCAGTATGCTGTAGTACTTAGAATGTCAACTCTCCCATCTGCCATGGAAGTTTGCCAGCTGACCTTGGGCCAGGTCTTAGCCTAATCTTTGTCTTTGTCTTAGCCTAATCTACCTCACAAAAGTGTTGTGAGAATAAAAGGGAGGTGACATTCTAATTACTACAGTCTGTACCTAAAATCTTATAAATGAACTAAATAAATAATAAAGTTGATGGCTGGAAAGGGAGAACATATAAGAATGATTGGTTGGTGAGTGGAAAGAAGAGATGAAAGCAGGGAAAGGGAAGGCTATGGGGATAGTCAGGAGGAGGGAAGGATGGGCCTGTCTTGACAGGAATGGCCAACCTATAAAGTCAATAATAATCATAATAGTAGTAGTAATAGTAGCAGTAATAGTAGCAGTAGCTATGGGGAAGGGAAAATGAAATAACCCCTGTAAGTCCTTGCAGGGTCCTGCTTATTATCTCTGAACATATAAACAGGTAAGAAATCACCGAAAAACAAAATGTGAATCTATTTCTGAAGCAGGTTTGCAAATTACAATTTTCACTAACCTTAACAGTATTGCAACTGTACTAAGCAAACTATGGTTTAAGCCTTTTCCCATCACTTCAGTTCTTCTCACTGCAAGTTGACCAGTTGGAGTTACTACTTATTCACCCTCCATTGAGCAAGACTTAACTTCCTAAATTGCAACTTATAAAAAAACTATTTGTGCTAACCATCACACAAAGAAATTATTATACCAGAAGTATCAAAAGATCAAGTAATAAGATTATTTCATAGAATGATGTATAAAAATCAATTTTTCAAATTACAATCCAGTACTGAACAGACAAGTTCATCCCTCTGACAAGATTAATGGAACCTGATTTCTAGGAAGTATACTTGGGAGCACAACCCTTTTACAGGAGAATAATTTCATAGAAATATGCCTACTACATTATTTAAATTAGTTATATTTATTTATAATTTATATAATTTATATTATTTACATTTACGTACACATATTCACATACACACGCTCACATATATTTATAAAATTATATATTTAATATTATATTGTTCAATAATTATATATTGCCCTGGGGTGCAGAATGGTAAGCTACTGTACTGCAGTCAAAGCTCTACTCACTACCGAAGTTCAATCCTGATGAAAGTCGGTTTCAGTTAGCTGGATGAAGATTGACTCAGCCTTCTGTCCTTCTGGGGTTGGTAAAATGAGTACCAAGCTTGTTGGGTTAAAGTGTACGTAACTGGGGAAGATAATTGTAAATTACCCCATAAACATAGTCTGCCTAGAAAACATCGTGATATGACATCACGCCATGGGTTGGAAATGACCCAGTGCTTGCACAAGCAATTAATTTATACATCAATATATTCAGGGGGTTTAGTACCGAAAATATTATATATGTTTAGCTTTTCTTGCAGATTTTTATTTAAAGTAACAAAGTATTAATGACTTGGCTAATACTAACCATTCAAAGCAGTATAATTGTTACTGCAACAAAATATGATAATGTGTAATGACAAATCATATCTAGTTTTTTTTAAATCAAGCCTTTATTTGTTTAAAGGTCAAAGAGGACATCACATAATAATACACAGAATCATACAATCATATGATTCTATATGATTTCTCCAACTGTAAAATCTGAACTGCATTTCTAAAATAAAAAAGGAAGACAATTAGCCATTTAGAAAATGCTTCCCTCTCACAATTTCTTTCAATCCCTGCCAACAGCCCAGGAACACGACCAAAATCTGCCTCTTAAGCAAATTTGGAGGCATGAGCAATTTAGCCCATTAGGAGAATAAAACAGAAAAATTTCCATCCGTTGGTAATTGGAGACCTTATGAAAGCAGAAAAATAGCACAACTATCTCAGCTTTTGTTTGGGTATTACTTCAGAAAGGCAGGAAGCCTCTTTACTTTTAAGAAAGCAAACAATACCCCTTGCATTGCATAAGAGTCTGTGTGAGTTTTGGGTACATCTCAAATGTGGAGGGAAGTTAATTCTGAGTCACTTCTAAGAGGAACACCTGGTGGGTTTGATAAGATTTTGCAGATGTTACTGCTCTAGAAAATGTAATTACACAAGAATAACTGTGTTTATTGCAGGGAGGGAGGGAAGAAGGATACCCTCCTATTAAGACTAAATTCTATAATGGCATAAATTTTGCAGGATCTGCTTTTTCAGATGCAGCAACAAAGTCTTAAATCACAATAAACCCGTTAAGATGCATCAGTTATTGAATGAACTCTTGATACTGCAAATAATTTTAAGGGCCATAAGTAATAGACGCTTACCCCTGAAAATACCCAAAATCAAGCTATTTGGCAAAGTCAGTTTTGTTCCCTCAAGGGGAATACAGCCCAAGAAGAAGAAGAAGTAAAAGACACTAAGAACTGTCAAGCTAGCCCACATATTAACATATGTAGCACTGTCAACTTAGAAAATCATGAGTGTACCTTGTAGGGATAAAAGTTTCCATGTTTTTGCACTCATTCAAGTAAATTTCAGAGCATAGCTTTAAAAATGAACCATTATTAATATATTTTTTTCTTACCTGCTTACCATCCAGTGTACAAATTCTCTTGACAACTCCTGAATCTAACTTAATAGCTTCTGTTATATCAGTCAAAACTTGGTCAAAGGAATGAGCAGTCTTTTTATTCAGCAAAATTCTCACAGCTTTCCGTGGCTTCACTCCACTCCGTAAAACTGTTACTAGTTTGGGCTTTATGAAGTCTTTACTCTCTTTTGCGTCACTTCTTGCAGATGTCAAAGATGTAAGGGATCGAGATGACCCAGATTTTATGTTGACTGACCAGTTTGGATTAACATTCTTAGTGTAATCAACTTTCCGAAATGGTTCATTGGATGCACATACATAACTTTCACCTGGGGAAAGATGAAAAGGCAGAAATTACATTACTTGATAACCCTGATAGATTTTTCTTTCAAGAACCAAGCTCTGCACTTTGATCTAAAAGATGAGGAAGAGTTAGTTTTTATTCCCTCTTTCCTCTACCATTAAAGAGTCTCAAAGCAGCTTAAAATTGCCTCCCCACCCCCCACAACAGATACCTTGTGGTAGGAGGCAGAGAACTGTGACTAGTCCAAGGTCACCAAATAAGTTTTATGTGGAGGCGTGGGGAACAAATCTGGTTCACCAGATTAGAGTTCACTTCTCATGTGGAGGAATGGGGAATAAACCAGTTCTTTAAATTAAGAGTCCACTGCTCTTAACCACGATGCCCTGCTGGCTCTACCAATTAAATTTCTTTAATGATTCATATCGTTCTATCTGGTCCATCAAGTGTTTGACTAATAGTTGTGGGTTTGCAATTGTTAGAACTACATAATCTGCATAACTTTTCATCTTAAATTCTTCATCTTTTAATGGTCTAGTCTAATTGCTGATGCCATCACTTCTAATACTAAGCTAAATAAAAGTGGAGACTTGACGTAAACCTTTTCCAATTTGCAATTCTTCAGTAAGAGAATCATTTATCAATATTCTGGCTCATTGTTTAGCATATATACTTTGGATCCAATTATAAGATCTACAGCAACATTTTAAATGATCTGGAGCTTTAAAAACTAAATTTTAGACCAAATGCACTTCTCGCCAAAATCACAATTGTAGTATATATAATAGGCATGTAACACACACTAAATGTTTGCTGCAGTCTGCATAAACATGCTGGTGGTTTCTTAAACACTTATGATTTTAATCTCAAAGGATCCTCGTTTACTCAACAAAAGTATCTGATGTTGCTCTTATTAATTCCCTTTAGAAAGCTCACATCAATTTGCAGAAGTAATTTATCTCTTGGGTTATAGTTAATATTTATGCTATTGCTAATGAAAATGTTTTGATTCAGTGATGTTACGGAATAAGTCTACCAATGCAAACTCTAGGACAGGGGTAGGGAACCTTTAAAACTCAAAGAGCCATTTGGACCCATTTTCCACGGGAAAAGAAAACACTTGGAGCCGCAAATAATTTTTGACATTTAAAATAAAGATAACACTGTAGATATTGGGGTTTTTTTACCTTTTACTCCGCTCATTCTGAGAAGCACATGGATGCGTCCGCCCTGCTGTCTGCAGGGCGGGCAAGGATGGGGCCAGCAGCTCGGCCTCGCCGGCCGCCGGGAAAGCGCCCGCCCCGCTCCAATGGGGCGGGCGAGAGGGGAAGCCCGCAGTGTGGCCCAGCCGGCCGCGGGCAGTTGGTGCGCCCGCCCTGCTGCCTGCAGGGCGGGCAAGGATGAAGCTGGCGGCTCGGCCTCGGCGGCCGCCGGGAATACACCTGACCCCGCTCCAATGGGGTGGGCGAGAGGGGAAGTCCGTGGCGCGGCCCAGCCGGCCATGGGCAATTGGTGCACCCGCCCTGCTGTCTGCAGGGCGGGCAAGGATGAAGCCGGCGGCTCAGCTTTGCCGGCTGCCGGGAAAGCGCCCGCCCCGCTCCAATGGGGCGGGCAAGAGGGGAAGCCCGCGGCGCAGCCCAGCCGGCGTGGGCAGTTGGTGCACCTGCCCTGCTGCCTGCAGGGCGGGCAAGGATGGGGCCGGCGGCTCGGCTCATGGAGCCGCAGTGCAAGGGCAGAAGAGCCGCATGCGGCTCTCGAGCCGCAGGTTCCCTACCCCTGCTCTAGGACATATAATTTAAAGGTTGTATACTTTAACAATGCAAACTCTAGGACATATAATATAAAGGTTGTATACTTATGTTTAGAGATTGTATACTTTAACAGTAGATGAAAGGCTCTTAATCTAAATCCAACGCCTACAATTTTAAAAAAATCTCTTAAAAGTTCATAATCATCTGCCATTTCCACACACTCACAAATTGTTAAGAGTATGCACAATTTTATTCACCTACCCCACCATGCCCTGTTTTGTTTCAAAACATTTTCTGAAGGTGATTTTAGATTAGGAACATCATTATCTATTTACCAAAGGCTTGCAAATAGCAGCCCATACTGCCATATGTAGTAACTTCCTTTTGGAAAGTACATAAAATGTCCTGTTAAAATAAAACACGTATTTGAATACACATACACATAACAATGTAACTTCCTTGACAAAATGGAATTTGCATTTGAACAAGAGGAAGCTGATTTCTATAGCCCCTCCCCACTGCATTTACTCATTTTGCTCCTATGATACTTCTGAGAAACAAAATTGATGGTGGGGAATGGGTGGACTTTACAGCGGGGGGAAAGAAGCAAGAAAATCCCACTCAACTAAATCCATAGATTTTGTCTTGCTACTATAATTGTTATTATCAACTCATCATCAACTATCATGTGGCTTTGAGGATGAATATGAACACTGGCCAGTGATAAAATATTAAACTACCAAAAACTCATAAGGAAGAAAGTATTACTATAACAGAATTGCATTGCACACTAGTATGTGTAATCATCCAGATCCACATGGATCTTTGCCAGGCTACTGTAGCATGTTGCCAGAAATATGGAAAAAGCTGGCAATCTAATATTAACAAGCCATATGTACCAACCAAAGATTCAAGATTGCACTAGCAGTTATTGGTTAATATAATCTTCAAAGCATAGACATTCCTGCTGACAAACAAATCAATTTTAGATATTATGCCATCTTTATTTGCTTTGTTCTATCTTGTTCTCGACTAGAATAATAGAGTGAAGAAACTTATAACAATGTTGATGGTTTCTCCTGCTGTAAATTCACCCATTCATTAATTAGATTCACCATTCTTAGTCTCATATAATGAGTGTAGTTCATAACAGGCAAAACAAAACATAGAAACAAGAGTTCCAACAACAGAAAAAAATCACATAGGACTTGACAGGCAAAAAATTGCACCTTACCTACAGATTGTTAATAATTTTTAAATCACTGCCATTTGACAATATGTCAAGTGTGGCTTTGTTTAACCATGACACCAGAAGGCAAGAAGATCTTACACGTGCAACGCTGAATACACTCAGCAACTTATATAACTTGGCCTCTTTGCATATGATTCCACTATGCCTGGGACATAAGTACACCAATTTAGCATGCATCTGGGCTAAATATCTCTGCCGTACTAATACTGCATGCATAGTGGCTGAGGAAAAAGCTTAAATGAGGCGCTGGGTGTGTGCAACATCACACAAGAATGTTCTCCTTTCCTGACAATGACATGTTTAAATCAGGAACTGCTTGTGCAACTTGCCAAAGGGAAGTCTGGCAGCATTCTAGTAATACACCGCTACTTTGAAATCAACTTTTGCATCTCTAAAGTCAGACCCTGCATATCCATAAGCCCTTAGTACCTTATTGGGTGATCTAATTGACCCGAATTAGAGACAGCAGAATTCCAGCACATTATTCTTATTAGCTGTCATCCTGATTTCATGTTGCAGGTCCTTAACTATAAAATTATGATATAAGCTACCTCACAAGTCAAACCATTCTGAAACCAATTCTAGAATGGAGGTAGAAAGCAGAATTACCATAAAAATAATAACAGACTAAAAAATGTAAACAATGAAAATGAACCCATGACAACTTATGCTAGTGCCTGGATGTTCTAGTGAAGGAATAGATGTTTGTGATTTATATAGTATTACTGAACATTGGTCTAAATATGTCCTAATATTACATAAGTAGTTTGAGAGAAACAATAGGTCAGATTCTTCAGTCAAATAATTAAGTATGTAATTGATTCCAAAGTGTTCTCCTCCCTTCCCTTACATGCATCAGCGAAATGCCTTTTTTCATAACAGATGAAAAATACTTCATAGCAGAGCTACCTTATCATCAATAGGAAAATCTCCCATATGGCTTTCCAGCATGCCTGTTTAAAAGGCATCTGTCCCATGTGCTTTATGCCAATTATATCAGCAAATCACAGGACTGGTGAATAAAAAGCCGATACATGAAACCCATAAACATGATTTTAGAGTACTAAAGATATCTGGTTATTTGGGAAGTCACACTGGCAGCGTTTTTTGGAGTACAGTAAACAAATACTCTTTAGCAACAAGCAAAACTTAGGTAAAGGATATTCAATACACGACTAGTTCCAAAAATTAGTATTCAAAATTACACGTTAAAGAAAGGTTGTAGGGCCTTTGAAAAACCACACAAGAAACAACAACTATAGCATCTGGCATGAGGAAGAATTATAATGCCCATTCTCTTATCTTGGCAAGTTTGTTACAACAAATAACTCCAGTTGCAACAGGTGGAAACTAGTAACTCCAACTGTGACACCACTGAGGCCATTAAAGTGAAATACAAAAGACAGCAAAGAACTTGCTATTTAGGTTTGCCTTTGTCCAATATAACTTCACCACCTCCCAATTAGGAAGAGAAGGACTTTACGCTGTTTGCTGCCTCAACCCACAGACGGGACTTTACTAGATAGCCAGTGCCTAGGGATTGACATCTTTACTCTATCATGCTGGCTCTATCGCTTTGATGTTAGACTGATACTCTCAGGGACTTCCTTCTGCCTTCTTCTCGGACTCTCTCCATCTTACTTTCACCATGCCTAGAGGGAGGATGGGTGCTCCATGCATCTGTCTCCATCCAGCTAGATTAGGATAGATTAGTGAACCTATCTACCTACCTTTCTATCCAGAATGGAGCTCACTAATAAATACTCTTTTTGTTAGATTAGAAACTACAACTGACTCCAACTTTCTTTTGTGCAAGCTCACGTGCACATGGGATCCCCACATGCCTGCACAGGAGGTAAGGCTTCTGCTGTGCTCTCAGCCACCCGTGCACTCTGCTAAATGTGAACAGGGATAATCCCCATTACCAGATGGTTATTCCAACACCAATAAGATGCTTCCCTCACTAGTTGGTATCAAGAGTTGAATTACTCGAGCCAGATTTCACACGTATTTACTATGGAGATACTTCTGGGTCTTAACTGAGGTTGGGGTGTGATGAAAGAAGCATTTACCTCTCCTCCAACACCATTTTTGTAGTACTAACTGCGGGTGATACCAATAATCTTACTTGCTGACACTAACCAACGTTTTAACAAATAAAATGTAGGGACATAATATTGGGACTGAATTTCTCAAGTAACATGTAGTTCAGCCCTCAGGCACCATATAAATTTATACAAAACAACATATTATTTTCGAAGGCTTTCACAGCCGGATTCAACTGGTTGTTGTGGGTTTTCCAGGCTGTGTGGCCATGGTCTGGTAGATCTTGTTCCTAACGTTTCGCCTGCATCTGTGGCTGGCATCTTCAGAGGTGTATCACAGAGAGTCTAGTATATCAGACTTCTCTCTGTGATACATCTCTGAAGATGCCAGCCACAGATGCAGGTGAAACGTTAGGAACAAGATCTACCAGACCACGGCCACACAGCCTGGAAAACCCACAACAACCAACATATTATTTTGATTGTTTTCCTCAGGTGCCCTGTGAAATTGCCACTTTTAATAAGAGACTACCACTGAGACAGGAAATTGCATATTAGATTCATTCGTTTTACAATACTAATCTGGTCCTTAAAACCTAAAAAAAAACCCCCAAGAAGACTGACTGTTTGAGCTAGCAATGATTTTTTAAATTATAATGTTATTATTGAACACATTACATAATTGCTTGACAAATTCTAGCCACCAGAAATTTCATTATAGTGGAAACAGTGATTTTATTGTAAATGTCTACTTTACAGGAGCATTCAGATGTTTAAAAATTATTGTGAGGGCCCATCCCATGACTCGGAACTTGAAAATACATTGGGAGGTAGGTGACAAGACTGCCACATTTACAATTTTTAAATGCCTAAATTCTCCTCTAAAATGGCATCAGCAGCCATGGGTTGGAGCTGCAGCCACAAAGTCTAGTTTGGATCTCAATGATCCTCCAAAATACAAACTTATTTCACATCAGAATATGTTTTGCTATATGATGTAAATATACATGAGAATAAAGATAAAATAAAATAAAAATAAAATCTTACTATTGATTGTATGTTAACCTGATACCATTTAGTGGTAGTAAATTAAATAATTTCCTAATCAGTTGCCTGCTAGACTGGCTCCAACATTCAATTAAGTAAAAGTTTTTAAATCGTTAATGAAATTGGGGAAAAATTAGGTTAAGAATTATATACTAGCTTTTTCTTGTAGTGGTAACAAACATGGTAGCCCTATATACTACATTTTACTATATTTTGTAAAAGCTTAAAATTATGAGAAACTGTGAAGAGTTTAACATTAAGGTTTTGAAACAGTAATAATTAGAGAGTTAGGCCATTAAAACAAACCCCCTAGAGGCTGAAAAATGAGTTTGGCTCATAAATGTTTGGGCTGGCTTTTAGAGTCAAAGAAAATTTGTCAAGGCCTGGCTTAAAACAAAGCAGAAGAAAATACAGAAAAGAGTGTTTACAACTATTTATAGAAAGCAAAAGTATATACTATTTCTCTAACTTCTTCATTCTAGTACATAGTAAAAACTGTTCAACATTTACAAATTTATCTGTGCATTTTAAATTATTTGTTGCAGCCTTCAGAAGCAAGTTAATTTAGGCTATTTCCCCGCTGAAAAATTAAATCTAGATACAACCAGGTTCCAAAAGAATTGGCACCCTCCCCACTGCAGAGTGTGTGTGATAAGGACATCCATGTCTATCATGCTTTCAAACAGTGTGGCAATTCCCACTATCACGCGATCGAATGCGCAATCTGCTCAGTGGCTCTTTCTTCCTCGTCCTAATTGGCTGTAGCGCTATGTTGAGCAACAGACTTTTTTTTGCGCAGCTACGTCACCATGCACATGCGTAAATAGGACAGTAGCTGTTTTCTGTGCTAACCTACGTTTATGTGCAACTTCAGTACTCTTTACCTACACAGCTGCATTGGCACAAAAGTGTAATTTTAGTTTACAGTTGGCACAGAAATTACGTTCCACACAGCCACGTTTCAACATAGCCTCTGCCAGCACGAAACAAAAAGAAAAGGGCTGCACGCGTTTCGCGCACAGCCTGCCATGCTCTGCTTAGCTGGAAAGCTCTGCGTCACTCCCTAAGGCGGGAAAAACAAATCTAGATTCAAACCCCGATCCTCCCCACCAATCTGGATTTGGTGCGTGATTTTTAAAAAGGTGCACTTTCATGAAAGTTCTGAAAATACACGCGATAAGGGAGAAAGGGATCACTAGAACCAGGATGAATCTGTGTTCGGCAATCAGGTAGTGGGGAGTTCTTGCTGAAACCTGGTTATTTCGTGTCGGTATCACACAATTAATTGACCATGGGGAATCGACCTTAGTTAATAAGGCCACATGCCAAATATGATAAAGCTACTCTTTTACAAATAGGGGTTCTTTTTTCTGTCCAATATGACACATTAACCATCTTAGCAAGCAGTAAGCAGAGTTGGGACTATCAACACTGATAAGCTTCAGAGAGTAGCAGGAATAGCAGGAATTCTGAACAGGTAAGAAACTTTTTTCTCTTGGTTAAAAGGCAGCAGTTTGTAAAATATTCACTTAAGTACATGTCAGTGAGCAGAACATACTGCTGGGATTCCCAGAAACTAGAGAATAAATGACGACAAATCCACAGTGTGCAAAGATGGACTTATCTAAATCTTTGCTGCTATTAATACCTCAGTGTCTAAGACACATTATTTTAATGGTAACAGATAAATGAGAGGAAATCATTTCAAAATTAATACTGAAGAATGTTCAACACTTCCTTTCCTTAACTCAAAAACACATGAAAACTTCCTCACAAAGCCATGGACACTAATAAGGCTTATGAGAATAAAAAGTCCCTCAAATTCAAGTAGGAAAAGATTTCTCAATAATTTGACACAGCGATCAGATCTGCGATCACTATCATGGACAGCACTACAAGAATATCATTTAACTTGAACAACCTTAATGTGAGTGTTGCACAAGACCTGTCCTGAAGAAGACATCACAAAATGAAAAATGAAGGTCTGCAGCGATTTTGCGTGTCATTTGTTCACCAGTTAAGAACTTCAGGGAAACCCACAAAAAGCAGTGAAGATCATGGTCGGAGAATATAACAACCAAAGTATAAATGGACTGTTCAATAGGTTCAGTTGAAGCAAATGGGTAACTCTGAATGGTGTAACTTCGCATAGTATGACACTGTTAATCAAATAACTTGGTTTTGATTTGCCTGTATAAGTTATGCAGTTCCCATAATCTTTACCATGCTTAGGCAGACTCGTTTCAGAGGGCAGCTGGCTGGCCAGCAGTAGAACAGCTAGATTTGAGTCCATTAGCACCTTAGAGACAAATAAGATTTTTCTCAAAGTGAGTGTTGACCCTCCAAAACTTGGTGGTGGTGGAAAGTGCCATCAGGCAGCAGCCAACAGACACTGAAGGGTTGTCAAGGCAAGAGACGTTCAGAGGTGGTTTGCCATTGCCCGCCTCTCCATAGCAACTCTATATTTCTTTGGTGGTTTCCCATTCAAGTACTAATAACCCCAAAAATCTTGTTGGTCTCCAAGGCACTAAAGGACTCATCTAGTTAGTGAGCTATGCATTTAAAGCATTTAGGATGAACAAAGGAACTTCAGGCAAATGTTCTTTTACCACTGTGTTGGGTTCATGCTATCTCGGAATCCCACCCAAGTGAGTGAGGAAAACCAGCACTAAGCTAGCAGCCAGCAGTGGCGTGGTGCCAAGGGGGCGGGGTGCGCGCGATGCATCAGATGTGCTCCAGTGCAGGGGCATGGTGGGGGTGTGGCAAGTGCACAGGGCACATGCGTACACCGGCTGCGGTTCCCCCTCACTCCGGCCCTGGCAGCCAGGATAATGTAAACCAGCACCTCCACAAAGCAGGGTTGTTGCAGCTGTTTCCAAAGATACCATGGTCACACATTTTGGAGACATATTTGTTAGAGCGAAAAAGCTACCCAGCCATGAGCCTGGTGGACCTGCATATTCTTAAAACACACTAATCAGAAGGCCACCAATTACAATAAATGAACTAAATGTACTTCTTAGGCAACAACAAAAGAACAGACAGCAACAAACACACCAGAGTACACCCTGGCAATACAAAATTCTTCATAAGAAAGTAATATATGTACATTAATATGAATATCCACATATGGCAAAGGCAAAAATAGGCCTTATCGGTATAATCTGCTTTGTTTTATGTGACTTTACCATATTTTGTAATCTCAAGAACCTCTTATATTCAGCTTTGCACCATTCTGTACAAAAAACCTTTCACGAGTTCTTGAGATTCTTGTCTGAAGCCCTTCAAGAGTGTGATGCGGTTTTGAAAAAGAAGAGGTAAATTATGAAGTTAAGCAGGAATGAGCACTGTGAGAGCTGAAATTAATTCTGAGATCTGATTCTGTATCTTCAACTGCACATTTCATATGATTCCAGAATGTGCATGTTACACCCTTGAAAAGTGACTTTTGAAAGGCATGAATTTTCTATGGCTGTAATAAATCTTTCTAGCAAAACCAAAGAGACATTACTGGCATACTTTGTTCCCAAACTATTTATGTACACATGTGCATGACTATCATTCTCTTCTGAATGTGCAGGGATCCTACTTCTAAACCAGGCAAGAATTATGCAGAATAATTAACTTCTGGCTACATCTCAACTCCATTGGGACTTTTCATGCAAATGAAAAGATGTGAGCATCTCTAGTGAGTTAGTAAATATTTTGTCTTTCCACTGAGCATTATTACTGCACAGCTGGACACTTTTTGGACCAGGAATGCAGAAGGGACTAAGGAGGAGGAGGAGACATCTCAGTTAGAAACAACTAAATCAGCTGGAGCTGGGTGAGGTCATCTACCGATTGTGGGCGAGGTCAGCTCAAGTCACTTGTGCAAAGGCCACTTGCCCTAAACCCCCCCCTCCCCCGGTGGCTTCCGCAGGCACAGGCCCCCACCTCCCTTACCCTCCACTAGTTCGTCCAGGCTGGTCAGCTTCCGACTGCCATCGATGGTGTAGATGGCGCGGACTCCTTGGGGCAAGTGGACGTTGTCCGACAGGGTCCTGGTGAGCTCGACAAGGAGGGCTTCGAAGGAGCGGAAACGGTCGCTGGAGATGGGATAGACCAAGCCCTTGAAGTACTTGTCCCCATTGCGGTAGAAGCGCGCTTTCTTCGCCTTCTTCTCCGAGCTGAGGGCCTGCAGGGTGCGCGTGCGGTAGAGGCTGCAGTGGGCGCTGTGCGCGGGGCTGGGGATGAGCCCGTTGCCTTTGGGCCCGGAGCTGCTGCTGCAAGTGGAGCTGCCGCCTCCCCGGCGGGAGCCCGCGCGCTGATGCCTTTTGTCCCTCTCTTCGAAATGCTCCAACTCGATACTCCTCCGGCGGCTGGCCATTGGAGAGCTGCGGCGCCTGCCCTCCGAGCCTACCCTACACACACCGACCGCCTCCCCGCAGCGCGCAGCCCGCCCAACCAGACGCCCTGGAGAGCGCAGCTAGCCCAGCATCCCGCCAAGAGCAGGGCGGGAGACTGCAGTCCCTCGGCGTGTCCAAGCCACACAGCAGCAACAGCGCCGGGACTGCGTGTCCATCCGGGGAGAGCCGATCGCCCTCTTCCAGCTGCCTGAGCCACGTCCCTCGCCCGCAACCTCAGCTCAGCATCTCCCGGCCAAACGCAAGGCGCGCCCGCACACAACCCGAGGTCGCCGACGCCAGCCCAGGGAGCCGCGAAGCCTCCAGACTGCGGCCATGCAGCCTCAGGCGCGCACCGGGTGCAGAAAGGATGCTGCCGGCAGCCTGCCCGAGGCGCCTTTCATTCTCGGCTAAAACAGAGGGAGACGGAGGAGGCGCACCCACTAGAGCCTCCGGAGACGAGGCAGAATCCCCATTGATTACAACCGCACGCCTACCCAGGAGGACACGCCTGGTGCGCTTGCTGCATTCACTGCCCGCTCGCTCCCACCCGCCTCGTAGGCAATGCCAAAGCTCTCCAAATCCGTCCAAGGCGGCCGCGCAGGCGCACGCATACTCCCACCGGCGGCCGTAGCCTTGCAGAGTTTCCCAGTGTTAATGGACTGTTCGCAACGCCGCGCACCAAGGCTCCTCGGAGGGCGAGGAAAGCAAAAGAAAACAAAACGGAGGGCGGGGATCAGCCTTCCTCCCGGGCCCTTTTCCTCAGCCGGCAGTTTCCTCCGAAGCCAGGCGCAGAAAACCCAACAGGAGGAGCGAACTGCTGCAGCGGCTGCAAGCCGACCAATGTGTGTTAACAGTTATGCGGTGTGTGACACGGTCAACCGCTGGTTGTCGCTGGGTCCTAAACAGGCTCCTGTTCATCCTTGTAGCTAACACTGCCTGCCAATGCTAATATAAACAATAGCGGTGACATTGGGCATCCTTGAGCAGTCCCCTTTTTATTTCAATCGTTTTCGTTAAAGACCCGTTTATCAAAATTATTGCATATTATTTTGACGATGAACTCCTGGGGAGATGTCAACTGTGGTCCCCAAAGCTGCATGCTGACACTCCAAGCCTGAGCAAAATTCAGTCATTTAGCACAGAACTGAGTAGTATTTCTTGCTCAGCATGACAATTAGTGCAATGCTGTAGCTATGCAAAAGCTTTCTTTAAATTCTCTTCTTCCCTGTCTTTCTTATGTACTTCTGTTTTAAGTTAGCTCCTCAACAGAACTGGCTGAAGGTATTTCATTGCCACAAGCAGATGCAGGTACTGTAGGTCAGCATGGCACTGTTGTTGTTGTTTTTGATAGGGATTTGGAGGACCTGGGTTGAAATTGTCACCCAGCCATGAACTCACTGGGTGACTTTGGGTCAGCCTAGCCCAGCTCATAGGTTTGTTTTCAGTGAAGTGCAGGAGAGGTATGTGCTGCCCTGACTTCCTCAAAGAAAGGGCACAGTCTAAATGTGTTAAATTAAATCTGGGTGGGCGGAAACCTGTCACCCAGAGCCAGATCAGCACCTTTGGAGCTTCCTTGCAGTAGCGGGACAGACCTAAGAGGTGGCAATGTCATAGCTGTCACCTTCTCCCTCTCCACCTTAAATTGCAATGCTCCAAGCAGTAGCTTGAGTGGTGAACTCACAACTGGACTTCCTAATGGTCCGTTCTCAGACTACCCACTGATTTCTTTCTTACTGTACCATCTCACTGTGGCCTGAGGAATGTAAATACTGTTTCCATTTTTGAGATGGGAAAAAACCATCATGGGTCAATCTGTCACAAATACCTCAGATGCGAATCCTAACCCTGCCAGGACCAGCCCAGTTCACTGCCCAAGAAAGCCAAGTGGTCCTTGGAGTGCCAGAAACTGCTAAGGGTTTTGACTTTGTCTTCCTCACAGCCAGCAGAGGTATGAGAAGAAGCAAGGATGTGACTTTTGCCCACAATATGCTGCTGCCAGCAATGCTGGGATTATTTTTCCACAGCCAGTGGTAGCACGGCAGGATGAGTTTAACTAGGAAGTCCAGAAGCACCTTTTCCTCTAACCTGCTTTCAGGAGCTGAAATAGCCTAGGGACCATAGCAGAGGAACAGTTTGCTATATTGGGAACTAGCTCATGCACTGGACACTTGCACATGCTAGCTCCCCACAAAAATAATTTATTTATTTATTTATTTATTTATTTTATTAGGCTTCTATACCGCCCCATCCCCGGAGGGGATATAACAGTATAACCAGGGCTGTATTAACCCATGGCTGGGTCTTTAGGCTTTCAGGTACTTTGGGCCCCCTCTGGCGCTTCAATCTTTCACCCCACAACAGCTGACAGCCTGATCCCAATACGGTAGGTACTAAACCGTAGTACATAGCCCTATATTCATTTTGAGGGTCTTCTTAAGAATTTTACTCACTCACGTGATCAAGGTGCTCATGGAGGTGTAAAGGGAGGTGCTTACATGTCACAACCCCTACACTAGTGTGCCATTGCCCCACTGTCTCCCTCCTCCTTCCCACTGACACAAAATAAATCTTAGCTGACTACGATTGTGCCTTGCAACTTGCTCTCAACCACCTTGCACGCTTGCTCAGTCAACACCTGTCAGAAAGGCCAAAGTTCTAGGGTGCTGGTAACAGTACCTCAGCTAAAAAAAGAAAGGTGGGCCCCTAGTCCCTGAAAGGCCCCTAGGCTTCAGCCTTATGGATCATACGACCCTGACTCCCACCTATGGCCCAGGCTGTTTCACCTGCAGAAAACAGCTGAGAGAGAAGGCAGGAAGTCCTTCTCCAGTGCAATGGTTCCTGTTGTATTTACTCATGAGTTTCCACTGGAAACTATCAGTTACAATATAGCTGCAATGTATTTACTCATGAGTTGCCACTGGGAACTATCAGTTACAGTATAGCTGCAAGTCCCATGAATGACTTGTATGGTTTGTAATGCTCTAGTTACATTTTGGTTGTTTGTAATATCTAGTGAACAGTTTTTGCCTTGGTCCCACATAGCAGCATTGAGAAAGCTGATAGGAGAGGATGTCCATTCAGACTGCGAAATATACTGAGCGCTGCAGTCCAGTACACAGGTACTTGGAAGAGTTCATTAAACAATCAGACTTTTGAACAAATACACTTAGGATAATTCTTCATGCAGAATACAAATGAAATAACCTCCTTTACAATGAATGACCTTCCTGAGCATAATAGAGATCAGAACTGAGCACTAGTGTTTCTAACTCATGGTATATAAACAAGCTTAGTATTCATTATTTACTTTTTTAAAAAGGGCTTGGAAGTCAAATGCTTCCATGATCTATGGAGATTAGCTTTGGTAAATATAAACTAAGTGAAAGGCACTTGTCTAGCAAGTTTGTGTGTATCAGGGCCTGACACCACAAATACCGTAGAATCTTCTTGAACACCAGCATTGGAAGCACCTGGGTGACACAGAGCTATGGGGCTTCCTGGCACTGGTGTAAGTGGTCACAACAGCAGTGTAAATGCAACTCATGCCACGTGGACTGGCAATGACACTAGTGCTGGGGTCTTGCCAGCTCCACAGCCCTTCCACACACACATACCCCACCCCTGTGGATTGCAATGTTAGAAAGGTATAATTCTTCATAGAATTGCATCGCTCCTTTTGCCCTCCCCTTCCCCATCAGTAGCAACAAAGTGCTGTAGGAGATGTTTCCTGGGGCTTGGGGTATACTGTCCTTAGGATAATGATGACATCCCGTTTTATCTTTCAGGGTGGGAAAGCAGCCCTTGAGCAAGTTATGGGCTTTTGTTATGGGCTTGTTGAAGATGAATACATTTCATATCAAACCATTTCTTCATATAATAGTAGTCTGGGTGGCAGCTGTTCCTAGCAAAGCTGGCCATCCACAGATGAAGCCTCTGTGTTCTCACGGGAATCTATCCAGTATTCTGTAAAATATCATTTTTTAAATTAACCAGAAGGAAAGAAGGGAGAGGGCTTGCAAGTACAGAATATGCATCAGGAGCACCAAATGTTGACAGCACTTTAGAGTCCATTGAAGGATGTAGAGGGTGCAGCTTCCCTGTGCTCTTGAAAGCTTAAAGAATCATTAAGAAGGAAGTCTTGGGGATTGGGGGAATTCAAAATTGTCTCCTTTCTATCGTTCATCATAGCCCTTCAGTTTGTAAAACAATGGTCCTATCCGCACAAATCTCCAAAAACATTTCTGCAACATTTTCAATCCTTTACCACGATTTATGTCCACATTCACTACTTGAAAATGATTCCTGGCTACCTTGTGTTTTCTCCCCCCTTCTTAGAGTACCCTGCCAAAACGTGCTTCACAGTGGTGTGCTACAATCCTCTGTACCTCCTACAGTTCTTGAAAAATCCCCCCCCCAATGAAAAAAGGCTCTAAAGACAGGGGAGGGGGACAGAGTGAGCTCACAAAATAGCACCAATGAAGAAGTACAGGGAAGGCAGAGAGGCATGAGGAAAATCTTAACAGGGAAATGAAGCCATTCTAAAAATGTTTCAACTAAAGAATCATTTTAAAAGGGCATTCTTATAAAGTATTTTGAGGCTGCAAATAAAACTTCTTGGGACCAAAAACAATGGAGAACTCTACAGAGGAAATATTTTATTTTCTGCCTTAACACATGTTAAAGTACCAGTGTGAAAAGGGCCAAAATTATTGATAATAAGGGACATGGATTATCTCAGAGTATGAAATGTATCTGTTCTAGATTTCTGATTCTCTCTGTACATTATTGCAATGTTAATCAAATATGGATTATTACTTTTTCAAAGCATATATATTAATTTTCTTGAAGAGATTTACATTATTAGCATCATTCAGTCGATTACATTTCTTTTTTAATTCAGGAGGACTGAACAGAAAAAGAATCCTTAATGCTTATGAGTGTCACATAACTACTTAAACTACAGTCTTCTTGAGTTAAGATTTATAAACAATCTCAAGATTGAACACAAAGGGAGTATGTTTATCATAAATGACATACACATATTTTCCTCATAGAAGGAGTACTTCCACTTCTAGTTATGAATGCACTCCTGCAAGTAACAGGGCACTTTTGGTTGGGCTATAAATACTATTTCTAATTATACTTCCTTTTATGGCATGTATTATTGCTTGTATTTCTGGTTGTTTATACTTGCTAGCATTAGACATATGACTGGGATACTTTCATACTTCTATATTATATTTAGTATGTGGGATATATTAGGTTTCAGCATAGGTAAACTGTAGTGAAAAAATAAAACCCAGATGGAATTGCTTTTCATGTTTGATGTTTAAACTCATCTATAAGAGCTAGTAGGGAAACATGTACTTTTGGCTTTTACCAGATGATATGGTAAGATCAATACTGATAGCTTGATTGCTTCTTGACTCATATGATTCAACAAGTAATATTGATATGTGAAATTATTAGTGTTTCATTTTTTTATCTAACAGAAGATTTCAGAATAGTAACAGAAGATGTCTAACTATTCTGTAGCTTCTGCAAGTATTGCGGGGGTGGGGAATGAACATTTAATATTTCAGAGTGATAGCAAAGGGTCTCCACTTTGTGTGAGATTTTGTAAGGAATGCTTGTTTTACTTCTAGCTGCTGGAATGTTTAAGCCAGGAAAACCAGGTCCCATGGGAAAAGCTTTGGACCTATCAAATCAGAAAAATGCTTTTTATCCACCATATTGACCTGATTCTCTAATAACAGAGCAACACTCGGAAGCTTTTAACAGAATCCATCAAAGAAATACCACATAACAGGGGGATCAAAGCCCTTCAAGGACAGTTGCCTTGGTAACCATTATTACCTCCACCTTGTCAGGATTCATTCTGTTTATGCTCTCTCAGTCACTTGATGACAGCAGCCAACTAGTAGCCCAAAATAGTCATGGAAGCATTTGGAGGATTTTTCAATGAAATGTCATCCAACTCAATAACACAGTGTTGTATAGTGGTTAGAGTATCAGAATAGGATCTTAAAATCTAGGTTCAGATTCTCATTCTGCCATACAAGCTTCTGGACAATCTTCGGCCAATCACACACATTCTAAACCTAACCTACCTCACAATGCAGTTGTGAGGATAAAGTGGAGGACAGGAGAATAATGTCAGCCTTTTTGGGCCCTCCTTGGGGAGAACAGTGGGATGCAAATGAGGTAAATATATAAACAGGCTATCTGTCCAAATTGTGGACAGCAGTCTCCACAACATCTAGAACACACTACTCAAGGAGATCAAGCTTAAGTGAGCCATGTAACCAAGACCAGGTGATAATACAAACACCTTACATCATGGACTACTGAAAAAATGGCATCCTGGTGGGAGGAAATCTGAGCTATTTTATCGGCAAAGAAATGCCCCAAAATATTCCAACTAACAGCCAAATCTTTCACTTTTGGAGTTTGAGCTCATCAGTTGCTGAACTACCCTCTGATGGCATATGCCTCCAGTTCATTGTGTGGCTGCCAGACTGAGCCATCCTTCTGAAAGGGTATTTGGGGATTGAGCACCAATCTAGAAATGTTTTATTATTATTTATATTGTAATGTTAAACTGTGGTTTTAAATGTAAATGTTATATTGTGTACCTATTGTTGTGTTGTAAGCTGCTCTGAGCCTAGCTTTGCTAGGGAAGGGTGGGGTGTAAATAAAATTTACTATTATTATTATGATTAATAGTGGTATGCAAGATAGGTGGGTGTTATTCAGTCTTTACAAAAGTAGTGGAGAAATAAGCTTTCTTCAGTGCTATCATTGACACTCCATATTGTTTCAAATGAACTCTGTAGTCTACTATATCTGTTTGGCCCTAGATTTCTGCAAATGACACACTAGCTATCTCCTCTCCTTCATCTGTGTATCTAGCTCTAGAAGGAACCATGAAGGCAAGTGCCTATTAGGGAGAGAATGTATACTAAAGAGCAACTTTGTCTATTGCCTACTAGAGCTCCACTCATAACTTTGCTCAGGCTCCCTAAATCCACAGAACATTTTGGAATCTCATGGACTCCATTGGCTTCTGGGGTAGATCAACCTAACTGGTCCATAGCTCCTTTATGGGCATTCTCCATTGCACAGCTAATTATATCCATTCACAGAAAAAGTTCTGACCATGAGACACAGGATAATCTCATTTGCCTCACTGGGAAAAAGGTGATAGCAAGATGGGTATTTTCTGAGAATTTCCAGAGATTATTTGTTGTCATAATTTTAAACAATCCAAAAGAGTATGGGGATTTGGTTCAAATATTCATTAGCTGACATCCAAGTTCACACCCCTAATCTATTCCATCAAATTGTTTCCCCCAAATCTGGCTTTATAATGAATTTTTAGAAGCCAGATTCCCATGCAACTCATGTACCATATGAAGGACATTTTAATACCAACACATAGACTGGATATAAATGAATGATGAAATCACAAGACAACACTAAAAATATACACAAAAGTTAATTTTCATATGCAGCATGTGCCCTTTCTCCTAGCACTGGTAGTGACATGTCAATGCTTAAAAGTTGTAGATGCTGAATTTTGCAAAGTGGAAAAAAAATGCAAGGATATTATGGTAATTCAAACTTCTTCTAAC
This sequence comes from Sphaerodactylus townsendi, assembly GCF_021028975.2. NCBI lineage: Eukaryota > Metazoa > Chordata > Lepidosauria > Squamata > Sphaerodactylidae > Sphaerodactylus > Sphaerodactylus townsendi. The sequence continues at coordinate 47,189,608 of NC_059434.1, forward strand.
AAAGACAGGAAGAAGGTAGAAATGAGATAGGAGTGTAACAGTGCAACTGTAAACAGGGTTATAACTTTTTAAGGTCATTAATTTCGAGGGTGTAACTCTTTTTAGGACTGCACTGTAAATGTGGATTTTGGAAACAGTGCAATAATTCTTAAGAACCAGAAAAAATATTGTAATTATTTTAAAAAATAAAATTATGCAGATAATTTATTTTTAAAAACTTTTTGGTGAGGCTATGAGAAGTTATGGCTCTGTGGTCTCTTTGGCATACAGTATCAGGGTCAATCGCCTGTTAAAAGGATCAGGTATCTTCTGTTAAAAGGTATCTCCTGCTAAAGGAATCAGGTAGTAGGTGGTGCAGAAGACCTCTTCCTGAAGCACTGGAGAGCCAATTCTAGTCTGAGAAGACAATATTGCTCTTGATGAGTAAGGTTCTGATTCCATAGAAGACAGCTTCATGTGTCATGTGCCTAAGTGTAATGAATAATGGACATGAATATTAAGGATACATTATTATTTTTCTATTTTTTGCTCACTTTCCTGCCCACTCCCCTGCATATTTTCTTTCACGGAATTACCTTCTTAGATACTCAGTATATAGCCTCTGCAGCATTTGAGTCACAACTCAGCAGAGGAGGAGCTTCCACAGTGCGTCCTGGAGACAAACACCCTGGGTGGCCACTGTTCACTCACATGGGGGTGGAAAATCACCCCCACATGGCCACATCCCCTCTCTGGGGCAGCGGTGCCTTGCCGCTGCTGCTCTGGGGCTCTAAAAACCCCGTCACCCCCTCTCTACCCCCAGCAAGCCCTCTTAGGCTCACCTGCCCCTGCAAATAAGCTCGGGCCCGTGGAGCAGCTCCACGGACCCTCCCTTGCCTTCCCCGCCCCCACAAAGAATTCTGAGCCCTGCTACCCCCACCCTAATGTACAGCTTCCTACCCTCCCCCACCCAAACCTCATTTTCTTACCTTCCCCCACCTCTACTCTCACTTTGGCCCTCTCCCCACCCCAAACCTAACTCCCAACCCTCCCCACCCTCATACTCACCTACCAAACCCCTAGCCACTTTCCACCCTTCCCCACCCAATCCTAATCTTTCCACCCTCCCTTCACCCCTAGTCATACCTTCCAATCCTCCCCACCCAAGTCTTACCTGCTAATGCTCCCCTGCCCCAAGCCTCACCTTGCCAACGCTCCCACCCCAGCCCTCACCTTGCCACTCACCCCCCAATACTAACCTGCCAACCCTCCCCACCTTCATACTCACCTACAAACCCTCCCCTGCCCCAAGCCTCACCTTGCCAACCCTCCCACCCCAGCCCTCACCTTGCCACTCACCCCCCAATACTAACCTGCCAACCCTCCCCACCTTCATACTCACCTACAAACCCTCCCCACCCCAAGCCACACCTTCCAACCCTCCCATTACCTTTCAACCCACCCCACCCCAATCCTCACCTTGCCACCCTGCCACACCCAATACTAACCTGTTAACCCTACCCACCCTCATGCTCTCCTACAACCACCCCCCACCTATAGCCACACCTCCCCCCCACCGTAACCTTACCTTTCAACCCTCCGCCATGCCTCACCTTGCCACCCAGCCCCATTAGATCCCTCACCTTTCTGACCTCCTCCACATGAAGGTTCCCATTCCACCCTCTCCAAAACTACCACCCCAAGCCTGCCCTTTCAACCCTTCCACTACCCCAAGCCACTCTTCCTCCACTCCAGGCCTCACACTGCCAACCTTACCCCACCCCATTCCGCTCCACCCTCCATCTATTCTCATCTTCTTTCCTACCTCAAACCACACTCTTCAACCTGCCCCACCCCCGAGCCACAAATGCACATCCAAGTAAGTGTCACACCTTGAGCAAGGGGGAGGGGTTGCTTCAGTCTCACTAAAGCCCATTGCTGGGGACATCCTCCATCTTCCACCCTTTTCTAGGGCTCATTGCATCTCCTCAACAATGGGCTTTGCTGCTATTATTATTATTTATTAAACTTGGTATACAACATAAAATCATATATAAAACATAAAATTCTAAAACAGGTATATTCTAAAATAGGGACCCACGAGCCATATACCATGCTCTTCCAGAGAAAAGTGAGGATGGGTCCCAATGGTGTTAGGGGACCCTGCCAGCAGGGGGGGAAGAATGGGGCCTTATCGGCGGCTGGACTCTCCAAAGGCCCGGTGGAACAATTCGGTCTTACAGGCCCTGCGGAATTCTCCAAGGTCCCGCAGGGCCCGAACAGCTGGTGGTAGTGTGTTCCACCAGGCTGGTGCCAGAGCTGTAAAGGCCCTGGCCCGTGTGGAGGCCAGCCGCGTCATCAAGGGGCCAGGGATCTCCAGTAAGTTTGCCTCTGCTGAACGCAGAGGACGAACCGGGACATATGGGGTTTGGTCGTGGTGAGAGAAGGCAGCCACCCATACCGGTACAAATTTAATGGCAGTTTAATAAAATTCAAGCCTCAAGATTGAATTCTTGCCCATGTGAGACACAGGGTGCACCCCAATCTTGCTCACGGGAGAATGATGTGGAGAGAGCAGTAAAGCTTTCTTCCCATTGATTTCAGGAGTGTGTTTCTGGGACTTGCTCAGTACTGGTGCGCAGCTGGAAATGGAGTGGTGCTCTCATGTGGGGAGCATGAACCTTCCCAACTGAATCCAAGGGATGGCTTGAGAAGCACTTATGGTTAGGGAACCAGTGCTGCTGTTTGTATTGAGGGAATTGCCAGTACTTTTTTCTTGTCTGAACGTCTTTAACCCATTCAGCAAATTATTTTACTTCTGTTTGCCAAACCCATTCCTTTTATTTAGCTGCTTCTATGTTGTTCTTCCAGTGCACGCTAAGCAGAAAGTATGCGCCTCTCTGAATCAGTGCTGAGCAGCCCACTGCATTCACTGCCTTTGGGAAAAATCCTAGTTACTTGGCTCTGACCTGACTTTTGTACAGCTTATAACAACTCTTTGTACCTATTGCCTTTCTATCTTGAATGCAATATTTTAGCAAAACATTTAAAACTCTGCAAGAGTGTTTATAATCTCAGAGTCAGTTTCCATGTAGCACATTCTTTACAATACAGAAGATGCTTCTGATGGATATTGAAGGGGAAGAACAATGCTCTGGGTCCCTTTCAGGTTAAGGGGACCTTCAAAAGCACATTAGGACAGTAGATCGCTGTACCAAAGATGGGCCATCTTTTAAAAACACACCAAATAACGTTCCAGAAGGGACAGAATGTTGAGAGAGGCTGAATTAAAGAAAAGAGGCGGGCAGGGAAGCGAAAAATAAGCCTGCTCTAATCTCTGGGTGCTCAGATAACCCTGGAGGAAAAGATTTTGGGAACTGGGACTTTTTGTTTGATTGTCGTGGGATTCTTCCCTTATGAAGACCAGTGAACATTTTATGTTTTATGCTCTAAATGTTTGATTGTAATGGCCTTTGGCCATCTATAATAAATATTGCCTACTCTTCCAGTGAACATAGATTTATTCTTTTATATTAGAATACATGATTAATACCATTCCAGGATGATGATTAAATATTAGCGGTTGTGGTAGAAGACATCAGTGTTTTCTATCCCGCGGCCCAACCGTGCAGTCCTATGCAGAGTTACTCCAAGCCCATTGAAATGAATGGGTTTAGGCTGAAGTAACTCTCTCTAGGATTGCACTACAAGATTGGTACAAAAACATACTAGCAGTGGCACATTAGGGTAGGGGCTTAACATGCAGAATTTGACAAGAAAGTCAATAAAGGCAAGTAGCTTTCAGTAAAGAAACAGTACAGGAGACACAATGCTGCTTTTCCCCCAAAGCATAGTTGAATTTTGAAGTTATGGGATAGGATCCACATGGAATTTAGTTGTCAGTTCCAGTGTCATGACGGATGGGCTAAACTTCTGAAAATTGCTGAGAACATAGAGCTTTTGACATAACCAACTTCCATGCAATTGAGGGAGTGGCGTCAGTTGCCTTTCCCCCCATTCTGTGTCTGGTACAGTAGCTCAAACTGCTCTGAACAGCCCTTTTCTGTTGCTGCTTCTGCACTTGATTCTTGATTATGATTTTTATCAATCACAAAATCATTCTTGGAATACCCGTGGGATTGATCCAAGGCCAGTTTTAAAAAAGTAAATGTGTCCTCAGACTCCATGATCTCCTGAAGAAGAACTTAAAAACTAAATACCATTTGTGTGTGCATGTGTAAATCAAGACACATGACTGAATTAAAAACAAACAAAAAGCCTTTCTCTAGACTGATGTTAGCTGCGTCAAACACGACACCTTCCTGATATTCTCAGGGCAATCACTCTTTCAGACAGTGTTCAGAAAAATTAATAATAAAAGAGTAATGATTTTCTCCTAAAAGCACTGGAGTTTTATGGGTGAAATTCAGCACTGGATCAGGTGTTTCCTGGCAGTTAGTTAATTTCATGACTGGTTTAAGACCCCCTTAGCAACACATTGAAGGTCTCAGGTCACCTCAGGAAGGCAGTCATTGCTTGGAAATGGCCTCTCTGGTGGCAATTACTGCACTTCTCCCGGTGCTTGTGAACGCTTCCCTGTCTGCGCTTGTTGGTCTTGCAGAGACAATGTGGTTTGCGATGCATGTGCTATACGTTCCCATTTGTTATGCTTGTTCATAGCTGCTCATTTGCCACGTTTTCAGTTGTTTTTGTTTTCCTTATTGAATTTTAGCCAGATGTGTATGTGTACTGCATATGTTTATCTTTCTCTAGATATATCTTCTATCTATAAATAAAGTCTTTTAAGGAACTTGTATTTTTATTCATCTGGGATAAATAGTAGATGACAGGAAGGCAAATGGTTTTTTCAGATATATCTTGTAAAATATTAATTTGTTAATATTCTCCTGGAAGAACAGAACAATGACAGCTGATATGTGCCCTTTTTATTGTAGTACTGGATCCCAAAGGAAACACAATGTTTAAATTCTGCTAAATGAAAATTGCTTTTGCCATAGTTCTCATATTCAGAAAGTGAAGGGAAAAACAGGAAAGTACAGGTTAGGTTTTTAACATATGTGCCTTGGTGAGTACAGCACCTGATGAATGACTGTACCCAGACAAGTTTTCATATGAAGCAAAATGAATCTAGGGAGAAGTCTTATCACTTCCATGATGTAACAAGCAATTCATCACAGATGTATATTTCCTTGAACCACCATTGATGGTGAAGAAGGTAGGATATAAACAATGAATAAAACATGCTATAGAATTTAATAATTTAGTCTGAAGTATACTAAATATACTAAGTATACTTAGTCTGCATACTTAGTCTGAAGTTTTGCTTGAAATGGTCTAGATGAAAGGGGAAAAAATGAGAAAACCAGACTGGGAGTGAAAACACGCATAAAATGTAAACTTAAAAATCAATGTGCACACTTAGTAAATGGTGTGACTTGTCCATAAAAGACTACAGTGGTGAATTCTGCACAGCAGAAATAAAATATCTTGACGTTTTAAAAAGCTGTTTGGGAAAGAGGTTCGCTCACTTCTCGTCCTCAAAAGTCTTCAAAAAGCCTTCCTCAAAAGTCTTTCTCTCAACCTGTTCTTTTTGAAAATCACTAAACTAGCAATCTTTTTTCCCCAACTTGAGTTGAAGATGTTTCCCTCCTGCTGAGCAAACAAAAGCCGACAGGAAACGCTTTATTTCTCCCACCCAAACCTCTCACTTTCATTTTCACCGTTTGTGCCTGCCATTTTATTTGCTGCCACAGATTCTCCATAAAGATTCCCAACAGAGGTTTCCTCTGTTTGCAACTCATCCATGCACAATTTCTGTGTAAAAAGTAGATGAATAAAGTTTGTTTTACCTAACAATCCCACACACATTTTCCTTTTTTGTTTTGTTTTGAAGGAGACATCTGCAAAGCTACAGCAACATAATTAGAGAAGTTGCAGTAGGCACATATTTGTTCGCTGTAGCTTCGCAAACATTTTCCTCAAAACAAAAAAAGAAAAAATGACACGTGCATGGGACCGCTAAGCAAAACAACTTTATTCATCTATTTTTTGCAAGGAAATCATGCGCAGATGACCTACAGAGGAAACCTCTATGGGAAACCTTCACCAATGGCACACAAAATGTGTGGGAAACCTTCACCAAAAGGGATGCAAAATGTGTGGGAAACCTTCACCAAATGGCACGCAAAATGATGGGTGCAACTGTGAAACTGACAAGAGTTCTGTGCAGCAGGCTAGAAAAAAAGATCTGTTTTGACTGGCAACACTTGTGTTCTCCTTCACTGTGGGGACATAAAATGCCAAAATGGATCTTTTAAAAACGCAGGACATTTTATTTCTGCTGTATGGAAATCACCAGAGTCTTGTTTGTCTCAGACACTCAACATTCACTAGAATATGAAGACAGCAGAATTTATGTTTTAATATTAATTTGGATATGCGAAAAAACTGATAAAAATATTAAAATCACTCAAAAGCAGCATGTGTAGATCCAGAAATAGAGAAGACCAGCTTCTAGCAAACAAATAGGCCTGCACTTAGACTAGTAAAAAAGAGTGCCAGAGAACACTGGACTTTCAAAAGACTTTTTACAAGGTTGGGCCAGGTAGTCACTCTAAATAGGAAGTAAGTAAAGGATTGACCTTTAAACCTCCTTCCCTTTAAGAGAGAAAGAGAGCTATCCTAATGTGAGGCTGCTTTTGGAGTCAGTAAGGCATCTATACTCCTTGAAGTGATGGCTCAGACTGTTAGGTTTCAGAAGTAAAACACCTAGATAAATTAACATACACAGTCCCACAGATTTGCACAATTTCCTGAAAGCTTAAGCTATTTGTTGCAAATACTGCCATCTGGTGGGTAGAGATGGATAAGACACTGACATTGCTCTGACACTGGAACAATGTCAAACAAGATTTTTGGTTCAGCTACCACAGCAAAGAAAACTCTAATGCTAGTTCAAAGAGCCCAAATTTTATGCTTTTCTTAAACTGCAGCCACTCACACAACATAACACATTATTTTTGGCACCAAGAGGAATTTCAAGACAGCTTCTAACATAGAGTCAGTCATTCAAAAAGCCTGTCTGAAAACTTGAAGTAGCTATTTGGGTTTTTATCATTACTACACTTGTGCACAGGAGTTGGATTAATTTCGTTCATTTTTGTTAATAATTCGAAAAGGACCTGATTAATTATTGAGATGTTTTGTTTTGTTATTCTCTAATCATGGTTGTTTTTTTGTTTTCATAATTCTACTTTGTTTTTATTTCTTGTTGGGTTCAATGAAAGACACAAAACCCTTTCTTGGATCTGCACCTTTGTGGTTTTCCATCCAAGCTGTACAAAATTCAGCAGAATTGTAGTACTCCATTAGGATTTCCAAATTTCAGAAATATAGACTAAAGGGTCATCCATTTTTGAGACAATGAACAACACCTACATTTAACATTAAAATCTATGAGAGAATTGATAGGAAAGATTCTAGCTCAAAGAGCCCAAACAGTAATGCAGTTGCTTCATTTGAAGAATAGCTGCCCAAGAAAGAGATAGATTGTCTAGGCAAGGGTGCTCAGTGGCACAAGGAAGCTAAAGGCATCTGGGCAGGAAGACAGCTGCATGGAGCTACTGTGCATCTGTGGAGAATGTGAGCTGGGTCCAGGGAACTTGTATAGTTCACCTCTCAGATGCTCAGTGTCAGCTATCCACTCTGGTGTAGTTTTTACTGAGTCAGTCAATCATTTTTCTGGAGGGCTGCACATCAGTGCCAGTTAAAGGTAGACTTTAGGGTGGAAGCCTAGGGACAAGGCCCATAGGTTTAACAGCAACCCCCTCCCCAAAGCAGGAGGTAGCTAGCAAACCTTATACATGGGACTTACTTATACATGGACTCAAGTCGTATCGGTGTGTTTAACTGTGGGATGAGACAAATGTAGATGATGATGGGATGAGACAAATGTAAATCTTCATTCTGCGCTTTGCATTTGAGGAACACATTCCCATATAAAAAGGGCTTCCATCAGTCCGTAAAGCTACCTGAATGCCCCATGGCTGCAGATGGTGAGATGTGACTGAATAATTCTCCATATAGTCTGTACAACCTTTACATGGGAATTGCTTGTCACAAAAAGGGTTCTAGACAATTCTTTCTTGGTTTCCCAATCTAGATGTACCAGTCTTCTCCATGTGAACAACATTTTTTGTATTAAAGAGCAGTCATTCATGTGGATCTCCACTTGCAGTAGTGAAATACTACATAGTTACTGGGTCATAGTCTGATTCCCTTTGGCTGCTAGCAACTACGGTTTCACATTGGCTCCTTCTGCACATGCAGAATAATGCACTTTCAATCCACTTTTACAATTGTTTGCAAGTGGATTTTGCTATTCCATACAGCTGCAAAGTACATTGAAAGTGGATTGAAAGTGCATTATTCTGCATGTTTGGAAGGGGCCATTGAGATACTAACTAAGCCAGTGTGGTATGGTGGTTAAGAGAAGTAGATTGTTATCTGGAGAACTGGGTTTGTTTCCCCACTCCTCTACATGAAGCCCACTGGGTAAGCTTGGGTCAGTCACAGTTCTCTCTGCTTTCTTAGCCCCACCTACCTAACAAAGCGCCTGTTGTGCAGAAAGGAAGGGATTGTGATTGTAAGCTGCTTTGAACCTCCTTCGAGTAGAGAAAAGTGAAGTATAAAAGTTGGGTATAAAAACACTCTTCTTCAGCTCTAATCAAATAACTACATTTTAAAAAAACACCCTTTTCATTGGTGTCTGGATTATAACAAAATGAATTGAAGAAGTGAGGATGCTTAGTACTTTTTCCATTACTGTGGCTGTTTAGCTTAGCTTTCACAGAGGTCCAAAAAGGGATGGGAGACAGAAGAATGAGTGAATTGGAAGACAGCATAATTGGACCATTTTACCTGAAGTAGAGTTACACAGATCTCATCATCAAAGAGGATTGAGATGACAAATCTTTCCAAACTGTTTACATCAATCACACTACTGGTTTACTGGCTTGGCTGGATGAAGTCTTGCATGTTATCTGATCAGTAGGTCCTGACAGTTTGAGTACCCAGGAAAACTTTTGCTTGTATCCTCTGGACCACAGGCAGCACTGCAAGTTAGAGGGAGGATCAGAAGCAAACTACTGATGACCCAGACACCATGCAGCATCTTCTCAATAATGTTTTCAATGCAGTCAGTAGCAGACAATAACCAGACAAGCAGAGGCGTACCAGGTGAAAATGGTGAAAAACACCTGCTCAGGGCGCCCCCCACCACCCCGCCCCCTCTGCCCTGTGCCCCACTTACCTTAGCCAGTGGAGGAAGGCGGTGGCTGTCCCGGGGCGCCTGGCAGGCCTGCAGCAGGCTCGTAGCCCAGCCGGGCTCAGTGGCAGGCGGCTGAGGTGGGTGCTGCAGCCGCAAGCCAGCTCCTGCCCTACCTGGTCTCCCTGAGCTGCTTGGTGTTGAACTGTGGCCGCAGGCCATCTTCTGTCCTCCCGGCCATGGCCATGGCTCAACAGCAAGTTGGCTCCTGGCCTCCCTGCCCTCCCTGTGGCTGCAGCAGACATCTCGGCCAGTGAGCAGTGCCTTGGCATGCAGGGAACTACTGGGTGCTGGCCGGATTGCTGCACAGCAGGAGAGGCCGGGTGCAAGCGCCCGACTGGCGCCCAGTGCCCCCTACATGACCAAATGGCATGTGCCTGGGACATGTGATACCCCATGTCCTCATGGATGGTATACCACTATAGACAAGCAGTAATACTTACAAGAAATCGCTTATGTAGCACTCTGTTGTATTGTAATTAATAATGAAAGAAATGCAGAAGTATAATATTTAAACAGCCTTTGTCAACTAAATTAAATGCTATTTGCAACTTTTTTGCTGTTCTGAGGTTTTATTTTTCTTGTGCAGTCACACACAATTATTTGCTTGCTCAACAAGAGAAACAATTGTTCACTGATCTAAACCTGAATACATAACAATTTAATTTTACAGCAGCCCACCCCCCTCTGAATTTTACTTTTCTCACAGTGAATTAGTGCTGACTGATTTGCCTCAAGGTCTATGCAAGTCTTTTTCAACACAAGTAGGGTTGCCAGGCTGGGCCTGTGTCACACCAGATGGACAGAGGCATAGGGGGTGGCCATCAGCCTATGATGGGACTTCATTCCTGGAAAAACCCATAAGAAACATCATGCATCTCTAGGAATTGTCCGAAACTCTATGGTTAAACCACAGCATTTTCAGTGATTCCTAGGAAGAGATGATGTCATGCCTTCAGCTGACAGCCATGTTTAAATTTTATTTCTTTCCTGCTGCCACTAAGAGCAGGAGGAGGAATGCCTTGCCACAAGCAAGGGGTTCCACTTTCACTTGGGCTTATTATGCATAAGGTGTTTGCTGCATGGTGGAGTCGAAGGTCCACCACAGCAAGATTTCTTGTACAGGAGTTTTTCCTCTAGCCCTGTTTCCACTTTACGCTCTTTCTGTGGCAAGCAAATCTACTTATAGCACAATTTTAAGAATGTTCAAACACCTGCCAGGTTGTGTCATGCTATGCTCACCAGATGCAAGTATAATGCTGATTTTTGTTGAGCAATTTAGCAGTTCTTGAGCAGCCAGAACCTGCCAAGCAGTTTGCTTTTTTGAGCATTCAAACACAGTATAATTTCATTCATGTGCACATTCTCACATAGCCTAATGGGAGTCCTCTCACACATACCCACACCACATCCACAGACTTGTCTCCAGAATATACCATGCAACAGTCAGTTCTATAAATAGTGAGCAAATCAATCAGTTAGCCACTAATTGTAAACAAACATTGTGTTTATACCCAGTAGGTGCATAGCTTATATGTGGAGGACGGGTGGTGTGTAAGCCAAAAATGCACCCTGTGCGCAAGATACCGCGGAAGGTGAAAATCACCCCTTTCTCGCCCCCTGCACCCCCCCCCCCACTTAGTTTAAAAGCAGCCTGGTGGGAAACTACCTTAGTTTAAAAGCAGCCTTTAAAAGCATCTGGGTGGGAACTACACAAAATGTAGTTCCCACCAGGCTGCTTTTAAACTAAGGTAAGTGGGAGGGAGTGTGGTGAAGGGGAGAGTGGAGGTGTGGGGAGCAGGGCTGGGTGCCATTTTGCCTCAGGTGCCATCCCCCCCCCCCCCAGTTTATACCATACCAGTCAAAACCTCAAAAGGAAGGACAATGTGAACTGCCATTTGCTAAGCACCCCAGGTTCACGATTGTCCATCTCCCAGTGTGCTGCAAACCCAAGCATCAAGACTGACAGTCTTTTCCCAGTGTGGTCTGGAATCACTGATGGCTTGTGTATAAAACTACGAGGCTGGGGACATCCCAGTTTGTTGATCAAATGCAAGGGCAAATCGGATGTTTGTTCTGATTGACTAGTCATTATTTTTACTTTTTTAAGTATTAGTATTAGTATAGATCTATCAATCTATCAATATGGTTGTTTTTAAAAACAATAATCTAAAGATATGCAGGAGCAGGGAGGCCCTGGCAATAGAAATGACACAGCAGGACAAGAAGTGGGAAATAGTCAGCAACAGGGAAGAGGCCATGGGGAGCCTGAGGGAGTATGGGACGATAAGACTAGGTGGACTGGCTGTGGGTAAAGGGAAGAGGTCCAGGGCAAAGCTGTGCCTCCTGGCAAATCTGTCCCTCTCTGGCAGAGGGGAGCAGCAGTGGCGTAGGAGGTTAAGAGCTCGTGTATCTAATCTGGAGGAACTGGGTTTGATTCCCAGCTCTGCCGTCTGAGCTGTGGAGGCTTATCTGGGGAATTCAGATTAGCCTGTACACTCCCACACACGCCAGCTGGGTGACCTTGGGCTAGTCACAGCTTCTTGGAGCTCTCTCAGCCCCACCTACCTCACAGGGTGTTTGTTGTGAGGGGGGAAGGAAAAGGAGATTATAAGCCCCTTTGAGTCTCCTGCAGGAGAGAAAGGGGGGATATAAATCCAAACTCTTCTTCTTCTTCTTAATTAGAAGCAGCTGTCCTCAGACCCAGAAAATGCTTTCCCAGCTAACTGAAATCTTTGAACTGAGATACCAGGGATTAAATTTTAGACATTCTTCTATTCTGCTATTGAGCATACCCACGTTACAAAAAATATCCTGTTAAAATTTGTGTAATTGTGGCAATCAGTCTGCTCAGATGCTGATCATTATTTCTTATATTTTCCCACTTTGCATTCATTCTGAGAACAGTTTTTCCTCAGATATTCTAGCCAGAATATAATTTTATATACATACATACATACATACATACATACATACATACATACATACATACATACATACAATTTATATATATATACACAATTTATATATAGAATTATATATATATAATTGAAAATATATAATAATTATATATATATATATAATTGAACTTGCATAACCGACCACATGGGGTTTGTGTTATCTATATTATACTTTATATTTGTTTGTTTTAATTTGTTTGGTTTAATACTCTTCCCCTCACCTTCTGGGCTTGATCAGACAAAGGTTTGTACAGTGCAATATGATATTTTGCTTTAAAAGTAATTTCTCTGTGAAATTGGTTTTTATGCTGTTGTGCAAGGTTTATTTGAATAGACATCATGTTGTCTTTTGAACAGTGGTTTTATAATTAAGATATATTTACTTTTACTGTAAATCTTTACTATACATTATTCTGAGTGGAACCCTTTTAATTTTTCTAATGGCTTCTGCAAATAGATGTATTCAGACATATGATTAAAATTCTCTTCACAGTGATTTCTTTTGATTACATATATTGTGAGGCTTAACTAACTATCCAGGTTTTTGCAAGCAATTTTTTATGCTTGTGGTAGCAGATAAGACATCTGGGGATGAGTCACAAGGTTAAAAGGCATCTAGAATCCATATGCTCTCTTAAAACTACACAGTATTGTAGAAGAAGCAGGCCATTCATTTTTTTTCTGACAAAGCAGAGATATTTATATAATCAAAAGGTCATCAGTTCTTTGTGCTCAGTTAAGCCTCACTGACTTTGGGGGAAAAATAAGAAGACAAGGATGGCATACTTCAGCAAAAAAAACCCTAAAAGAATCATACTTCTGCGAAGTATAGTGGTTTAAAACAGTGCACTCTAATCTGGAAAACTGGGTTTGATTCTGCCCCCTCCACATGAGTGGCGAACTCTTGTCTGGTGAACTGAATTTGTTTCCCTGCTTCTAACATGAAGCCTGCTGGATGACCTTGGGCTAGTCAATTTTCTTTGGAACTCTCTTAGCCCCACCTACCTCACAAGGTATTTGTTGTGGGGAAAGGAAGGGAAAGGACTTTGTAAGCCACCTTGAGTCTCCTTACAGGAGAGAAAAAATTGGGTGTAAATCCTAATCCCTCTTCCTCCTCTTCTTATTTTATTATAAAGTCAGCATGGTATAGTGATTAGGATGTTAGACTAGGATCTTGGAAACCCAGGTTCGAATCTTTATCTTTATCTTTATCTTTATTAACCTTTAATAGGCATAAATAGATCAAGATTTACACAGACACATTCTTCAGTCTCAAGTATAGTTCAGCAGCAAGAAAACAGATCACATAACCTGACGGTTGACCCCAAGGGGCTCAAATCACTCTCGGTGATTCCCTTTTTTAAAAAGAAACAGTTGTCGGCATTGGTGAGCAAAAAAAACAACAACAAAATAATTCCAATTCTACACATCAATGCAAAAAAAAAATACAATCCAATATAAAATTGCAATAAAAAATAGATCTGTTTTAGCAAGTTGGGAAAGCAAAATGATACAGCAATAGGTATCCTACCATGCAGATTAGACAGATTGGAGACGTATACTCTATCTTTTATAGGAAGTTCTACGCTTGTTTTATGTATCATTGCATTTTATATTTAAAAATTTGATTCTGTTGCCAAATAATAAAAACCAATTTCTGGTTTAGTGTACTGGTATAATATATATATATATTCTAAAAAAATACAAAGTTAAAAGTAATAAAATGGGAATAAATTAGTACACTTTAAAATGGTTGTTTCAGGTATAGAGCTACCATAATGCGTGTTGTATGAGCATTGTAATCTCCAAGAAGAAAACGATGGGCAACAGTAGGGGTTAGGAAATTTTCCTCGCCACTCAGTAAAGGGTGAATTAATCTGAGACGCCAAGATCTGCATTTATTTGACACTCTTAGGAGGACATGGGTAAGAGAGTCAATGAGCCAGCAACGACAAGTGTCTTTGTTGTTTTGGAATTTCCAGTGATACCTTCCGCTGGTAGAGGCTGAAGGGAAGACTCGTTGAATCTGCCAGTAATATAAATGTCCCGGACGGTGTAAGCAAACCAAAAGTAGCTGCTATAGGGTAATTCGGCTAAAGCTCCATACTTGGGGAGGATGCCCAAAGCCTCGAGGGAGAAACAGACTGGAATTTTGGATGAATAGAAAGCTCACATGCCCATGGTCTCTTCTAGTCTGTCTCTTTGGATTTTGGCAGAAGATAAAAGTTCTCATTGGCTGTTTCTAGAAGGACAGTTAGATCTATCTCCAAATGTCTCCTACCTTTGCTTTTGGTAAATTGCCTCCTGGGACCATTTGGAGATCGTGAATTAATTCTTTAAGTAGGTGTATGGTAATGTCAGCTATCCTTGATCTAAAGTGGATCTTGAGCCAGAATTCTTATTGTGAAAAAATCCAAGTTGTGGGTTTCACTGTGGATAGTCCACATTCAAGACACACAGAGTAAGGGAAGCAGTGATACCTATTGGGGACTCCTGCATTACTCTTTCCTCAGAAATGATGCTTGGATTAGATCAATTTCTGAGTTGGAAAGCATTGATCCAAGCATGGGGATCCCGTGAAAGAGTTCCTTTGGGATCACCTCTTGCTTCTGGAAAATCTTCTGTGGGCAGCAAATGATGGATTGGAAACCCTTCCCGTAGAATAGAATTCTCATACCTGATAGCAGCCTTTTCCCGGAAGTTATGGAGCAAGATCTTTGTAGTGACCACTGGAAATTATATTGGAAATTTAGGCCTAAATATTTAAAAGATTTGACCTGATTAAGATGGATGTTATTGATTTTCCATGTCATCTGTTTCCAGCGAGTTGAGAAAACTACTATTTTGGATCCAGGTTCGAATCTCCACTCTGCCATGGAAGCTTGCTGAATGACCTTGAGTCAGTCACATAATTTCAGCCTCACCTATCTCATGGTAGTGCTATGAGGATAAAAGGGAGGGAAGGAGATCAAAGAAAGCAGCTTTGGGTGTCCTTCAGAGAGAAAGATGGGCTTTGGTTATAGGGACCATATCACTCTAGTCTTTGCCCATCTACACTGGCTAGTTCCACTATGTTTCCAGGCACAAATCAAGGTACTAATCTATTTGGAACTAACATACCTGAAGGTTTGGAACTAACATACCTGAAGGACTTCCTAATCCCTCATGAATCCCTCATGAATCCATCCAACCATTATTGTCATCTTCAGAGACCCTGCTTTGGGTGTCTGTAGCAACAGGCCAACTGCTGTACCATAATGTACTCTGTACTCTAGTAAACTCACACCATAAAAAGCTAGGATTCTGGCAGAGAACAGGAGTAAATTGAGTCCTACACATATTATACTCACCTTTCCCCCCGCTCTTGTCACATAGCTGCAACAGGGAAGGTGGGTGCTGTGTCCCGGGTGTGTGCCATTGGGGTTGCCCCTCCCCTTCCCCTCTTAGCCCATCCCTGTGCTCCCTACTTACCTTAGTTCAGCTGACTGCAAAAGGGGTGGGGCAATGTGGGGTGTGTGGGCCCCCCAGTGCCATTTTGTTTTGGATGCCATTTCCCCCCCATGCCACTGCCTGGAGCATAAAACAGCCCCTAGAGGTAGTTTAAATTGTGAAAACAATGTGCGGGGAGAGTTAGCTTTTCCCTCCTAGATACTGTAGTGTCAATCTGTATTGGCCTCCCATTAGTTGGCCTCCCATATACTAAATTTAATAAATAATAATAATAAAAATAGTTGTGTTTGCTTTTTTGTGTGTCATATTTAGACAACAAGGGATAGAAACATAGTAATGTCAGGTATAATATTAATGTGTCCCTTAAGTTTCTCAGACAATGGGGCAAATGTGGCCCTTCTGATTTTCTTTAAGCACCGGGAATAAAGATAATTTCTATTTTCTATTTCTATTTACATTTATTACCAGCCCTTTACCACAGTCTGAAGGTGGGTTACAATAAAAACATACAGAATTAAAATTATGACAGTAAAAACACAATAGAACTGCATTTTAAAAACCCAGACAAAATCTAAAATCTCCTACATCCACCCCACCCAAGTTGAAAAACATTTGATAGGGCCAGTGATGGGATTCAAATAATTTAACAACCGGTTCTGGTGCTGGGATTCAAATAATTTAACAATTGGTTGATTACAAGCACCATTTTAACAACCAGTTCTGCCGAAGTGGTGCGAGCCTGCTGAATCCCACCACTGGGTAGGGCCCTTGGGAATTCCTTGACATAGAAGAAAGAATGATGTGCCAAGCATGCAGACACATTCCTTTCTTATTCTTGGTACCCAAAGAAATGTACATTGCAAACTGCATAAAGACAAGGTTCCTACCTATTTAAATCACTGTAATTTTTCTGCTTTCTATTGACCTCTCTCATAACATTCTTAATGGAGTATATTTAAAAATAAAAGCAGTTTACAATCTCAACTGAACACATTCTCAAAATATGTCAAGTTGATTTTATTACTGTATCAATGTATTATATGATTGCCTTTTTGCCATTCTTTTTGATATATTTGCTATAGTCCATATCCTTAATAACTTTGGCTGAACAATCCACTCTGCTTCTGGCTGCCCTTCTTCTTTCCCCCGTGGCGTTAATTCACACTCCACTGCGTATATTTTTATGGCTCACTTCTCCTCAATTTCCTCTACAGCTTTTTTTAAAAAACCCTCTTCAGATCTTTTACCTTTCCATTATTGTTTTTGAGTTGTGCATCCTCCATCCAACTATGATGTCTTCATACCTCCCCGGAGAATATCACTCAGTGACTAAGAAGGTTTTCACTGTTTTTAATGCTGAATTTACTTGCTGATATTTAATTCATGGAACATGTTCTCGTCAATGAGGTCTCACTAATTACTTAAAGAGTAGTTGAGAAATTACTCATATTAGCAACAGTATCTTAATTATAGGTCTGGCTTCCATGCATTGATTGGGTCAGACAGACTTTAACAGGCCTTGAAAGCAACAAACGGGGTCATGCAGTTTATACATATATGTAAAGCAGTGTCTTAACGACATTTTCCTGTGAGTAAGTTCCATTGAAAAGCACTGGACTGCCTTTCCCTGCATGTATTATTAAGAGCTGGTGTACCTGGTCCCAGTAGAGAGAGCTTCAGTTTAGGGATGACACATGTAGGTCCAAAGTTATGTGAATAACTTCCCACTGGGGATACTTTAGACTCATGGAAAGAGCTGGGGGTAGCAGGAGCTCCCTCCTCTATCATACCACCCCTCACAAGCAAAATCAGCTTCGGAGGGTTTTAAAGCAACATTATTGGAGCTGATGTGTGACTCTGATCAAAGCAATGAACCTGGAGGGAACTTGTAGACATGTACTTTTGCCCTAAGCCTGTTGAAATAATTGGACTTAGACAAGAATAACTATGCATAGGAGTGAATTATCAGTCTCATCCCTAGTTCAAATACCACCCTTGTCATGAATACCAAAACTCTTGCATTCATTGTGGCAGGAAGGCAATTAACAAGGAGAAAGGACTATCTGAGCCAACTTCCATAAGAAGTTTTAGGTGGGGAGTGTCATGCCCTCACAGAGGCTTTTGTTACTTCCTCATTTATCAGCCCTGTGGCTGATAAATTTTGCTGATAAATTAAGCCCAGGCTTTTCAAAGGTGTGAGATAAAGAGGGGTGAGATAAAGAGGCAGACCCAAAGGGGCCTTGACTCTTAGACTTTCACCCCTTGTGAGCCGCAATGACAGAACTGTGACTTTATATCCCATCACCTGCTGAAAAGTATTAACTAAGTGCTGGTTTGTATACTCCTGTCTAAACTGGGTGGGATTTTTATGGTTATATTGCCTATGTAAACTGCTTTTAGTCCCACTGTGGGACAAAAGTGTATAAATTAATAACTATTTTATATAAATTATCTTGCAGTCTAATTTTTTTAATCTCTAAAATGCTAAAATTATGAATGAAATTCTAACAAAAGTTCTGTATACTTGAGGAAGACAGTATGTTAGAAGGTCATGCTCTATAATACCAGACCTTTTAAAATGATGATATGAAGCAATATACAAACACTGGAAACATACATTCTGAATATTTTTACAGAAGGTTCTTGTGATGATCTACAATACTTTTAATAACTCCCAAAATGATGAGTTTCTAAATCATCTTGACAAAGGGTATTGCTAATGCTGCAGGAAAAGCAGCCTCAGAGGTTTCAAGATTCATTTTATAATCCTCTGGGTTTTAGTCCTGGACCACTACAGACCAACTACTAGCCTAATTTCAGAACCTAATAAATCTGAAAGGCATATACTTAGCAAGACTACAGCTGATTTTCTTTTCAAGTTTATAAAGGATGACCTTGGGGAACCTCATATGACTCTTCCTTGGGGAACCTCATATGACTCTTCCTTGGAAAATTAGTGATTTAACAGATTAAAAGATTAAGCTGGTATGCCATTCGTTGTGGTGCTCAGACAAACTCACAATCTAATGAGTTACAGAGTCTTAAATAAACAACAAAAGCTTTGACTTTGGATTAGTTCTATAATGTTGTCTAAATCTTGCAGAATTCAAACTTTCAGGGTGAAATTTGGAGATATGACTGTGAGACACAGGGGAAGTTACCACCTGTTTTTCTTCCTCATTCAGTCAGACTAATCAGATTTGAAATGCTAGATGAAATGTTGGAGAGGGGAAGGGAAGCACCTGAGGAGGATTAGCATACAACAATGAAAAGAAACTTGAATTTTGGAGAGAGGGAATAGGCGATATCCTAGAAAAAGCAGAAAGTCCAATGGAGACTTCCAAGTATTGTTTAGACTGCCAACTCACCAGACAAGGTTGCCAACTCACCAGACAAGGTTAAATCCTTCTTTCTGCTTTGTGATCAGTCTCCTCAGAGATCCCTAGACGTTGCCAAATTCCTGGCGCTGGCACAGCAGATTTGCCACAGATTTTAGTTTATTTATTTATTTATTGTTTTAACTGCTGGAAATGTCTAAACCTACCTATTTTAACTTGATTCTCCTCAACCTCCCTGTTGTATTTTAAACTTATGCCAATAAAAAGGTTGATGATGATGATGTATTGTTTAGACAGGCTGTGTATGGGTGCTGTTCCTATTTTTAAAAAGTGAAGTGTTAATGCTTGTCTGTTTTGAGCTTCTTAGTAAGCTTACTTCGTAGCCACTAAGCATAGATTACCTCCCAGCTCTGCTAACATGTGTCATTTGTTATACTGGAGTTAAGTGTCATGCCTACAAACTAAATAAACTTAAATGTGGTTACCCTTGACTCCTGTGTTCTCATCAATGCAAATAGACCATGGCAAAATCTATAAGACCCAGGACACAGGGGGTACTGATCAGTATATGCTGATATTTTCAGCATTAAGTATCTGTTTGGCCAAAGTTATCAAGGATATGGTCTATAGCAAATATATGAAGTATCTGTTTTAAGAACGAGGGAGTCTTTGCAAAGAAAAAAAGAAAAATAAAAGAAATTCACTTTGCCTCATAACCTCAAAGTTGAAGATGGGCCTTTTAGAAGAAAAGGAAGGTGTGACTTCATAACACTGCAGCCTGAGGCACTTGTTTTAGGGTGGTTGAATGTAAAAAGTGAAAAGTCTGGAGCACGGGCTGTGACAATTACTTCATAGTTGATTGCTTTACACTTGTATTATTGACCAGTTCCTTCTGCAAATCTGACAAAAACCTCTGTACGTGATATCGCAGGCCATTTATGTTTGCACTACTTATCCAATAGCTATTTGCTTTGTAGTAGGGTTTTCCAACTTTTTTAATTACACAGGGACTCTTGTCCTGAGAAGTGACCCTAGCTTATCTGATCCACCATTTTGCCTCCCCACTGCTTCCTTCCTATTTCTGTTCAACCTCCATTTGGGGAAGTTGCCTGATCCCTTTTTCCCCTTGTTATCTTTGGTCTAGTGAAGTTTGGATAATTTCACTAGGTGTAAATTTCACCTTCAGCATCAGCATCATAATTATTTTTTTAAAAGCCTTTCTGATTGTTCGAAATGGTGGCCAGTGGCATAGCATCAATGGGGTGTGTGTGGGGGGGTGCGACACCCAGGTGGAGTCGTGGCCAGACCATGAAGGGGTATGGTGGGGGCATTCTGGGGCATGGCAGGGGTGGGAGCGCTGCAGCAGGGGTGCAGGACGCGTGTGTGTCCGGGGCGCAATTTCCCCTCTTTACACCCCTGATGGTGGCTCAAAGAGTGTGAGGAACTGCTATTGTGTGGATGAGGGAAGGTAGGGAGGAATGAGAAAACCTGAAGAAAGTGTAATGCACAGTGGTCTCCTTTGCTTTCCCTGAGAAGGGAGAGAAAGAGCGGAACAGCTTTCAGAAACTATGTGGATTCGCTGATCTGAGAGAGCAGCGAGTTCCAAAAAGGGGAAAATGTGTATATAACTGAGAATCAAACTTAAAGGGAATGTAGAAGGAGACCACAAGTGCGTAATGTCCACAGAGGTATAAGTGCGTAGAAATGCACAGGGGAGAAAAGCAGGGAAACAGCTAATAGTAAAAATTATTTGAAAATGTAAGTCCACTAAAGATTATTCATAGACTATCTAAGATGTATAATTAAATAATAAATAAATGAACTGAGCATTTTGTGCTTGTTCAGTTAAACTCATTTCACATATTTTACAATGGTTAAAAGCATAAACAAGTGAATCAACATGATTAGGTGATTAATGATCACCAGTAGATTAAAATTAATAATCCTCATAATATAAAAAAACTAAATTTTATAATAGTTTTAATCAGAATCAAAATTGCTGTAGATTTCAGCAGGCACAATACAAACCTGTGGTGGCAATCTTGAACAAATGTATTGTCACATTCTTTTCTCATAACGAGACTTCTTTAAGGTAATGAAATAAATGGTTGTTTTCTAGCTTGTTACTGGAAATACTGTAGAGAACTGATATTTACCAACTACATTGCAAAAATCAGTTCAGAGCCAGCAGATAGCATTTGGTCCAATAGCTGATGTAATAACGTAGAAGAGGGATTGATTTGATGGTATCTTTCCAAGATGAAGAATCCTTCCCTGCACATTAGGTTCTGGTGGCTTGCTAGATTGGTTTCCGCTTGCCAGTGAGCTAAGCTGTGAACCACAGTGAAGAAGATAAAACTAAAATACGTAGGAAAAGAACTCTAAAGTGTGCAGAAGCTGTCATACCTAAGAGACTGAGGTCTGAATGGCCATAATAAACCTAATGGCTTAGGGGAGAATTCCATATGAGATCCTATTTTGCACAAATTCCTCATCTATTTCCTTGACTGACAACAAAACTAAGAACAATGTGGGAAGTTGTGACTGAATCTCCCAATATGTGTTTTACCTTGAAAGTAGACATCTGGAAGGCTGTCAATTAAAGCAGAGAAATGGCACTTGAGGATATGTAGCATTTGACCCCATGCCACATTCTGGACAAGAGCAAAGAAAGCCTTGCTTGATCAGACCTGTGGTCCATCTAGGACAGCATCCTATTTTACACAGCTGCCAATCAGTTGCTCTGTAGGGCTAAGCAAAAAGGAATAGAGGATTTCACCTGATGTTGCTTCCTAGCACCAAGTATTCAGAGATTAGTTGTCTTTGACTAAGACAGTAAACCTCTGATTGATCTAAATCACCACCTTAACCCTGCTGTTAACTCTAAGGCGGGGGTTACCCAAGATGGGTCTGCATTTCTTTCCCCTTCAAAGCTAACAGTAGCTTTATAAAGAAAGGGAGGGATATTTAGGGGGATGAAACACGACACAGGGAAAAACTGTTAAATGTCCCTTTTCTCTTTTTTCATGATGCAATTAGCAGCAGTCCCCAATGATTGCTCTGAAATAAGGATATCGCAAGAGCAGACAATATGTCTCCCACACCACATCTTATTTTATTTCTGTAATAAACATGCTTTTTTTCACTTTACCAAATTTTCTTCAACAGCTGTTGCTTTTCCCTCATAAGCTGGGTGAGTATCTATATTGATAGTGATAGGATGAAGCAGTAAGGACTTTTGTCTCCCATGTTTTGGGGCTAGTTGGGCTTTGGAAGGCAGAAAAATTGGGCAGCAAGCAAAGATAAGGAGCTGATTATATAATAAGGGGGCTTGTGGAAAGCTGACAAGCATTAGGATACAAATAGGGCAAGACCCATGATAAAATGCAACTACTGCTCAAAGGGAACTGAATATCAAATCTCTAATTCCAATCCACAAATTGTGGAGCCATAGGTTCACAAAACTGAACACAGGATAGATGGGTGGATGTCTTTATAAACCTGAAGGAAGTCCCCCATGTTTGGGAGGAACTCCCCCCCCCCCCGACAAAGCAAAAAAGAACTGGGAGATTAAAACTTACCCAAATAATAAAAACATTTCCTGTAGATTTAAGAAAAGAATATCCATTCCATAGTCTTTGGGGAGGTTTCAAGACAACTACAATAATGATGCTTCCAAGTCTTGGTTTATGTAAAACAAAGCCATAAAGCAGTGGTGGACTTTGAGACTCAGCTGTGAAAAGATTCTCACCCCCTTTCCCTGTCATGTCTACTGATGATGGACGACACGCTGAGAACAGGTCCATTGGTGACTTCTAGAGACATGGTGATAACCCCGTCCTCTGCAACTGGGTCTATCCAGTTCCGGTGACCATCAAATAACTGGACTTGGCCCAATCCTCGTGGCCACCCACCACACAACTTGGCCAAGAGATTGGTCTCTGGCAGTTGTAGCCTCTGTGCTTATAGGCCAAGTTCAGCTCAGTGTCAGGGGCAGCCATTGTACATTGAGGCCAAGCTAGACCCAGTATGCTGCAGGTGGCCAGCAGCAAACTCATATTTTTTCCAGGGAGGGAGGGAAAAGAGGGAAAGCTGAAGACAGGATCAGATAAAGGTAGGTTGGCTGGTGGGTGAGAAGAAAATAAGAAATCAGGAAAAGGGGAGAGGCTGTGGGGGCTGCCAGGGAAGATAAAGGGCAGAATATTAGGTGAATGGAAAAATGAGACTCCCTGTGTAAAGGGATCCAAATGGTAAGCATTGAACGGGTCAGTCACTACCTTGACCGCATCTCCACCTGCCCGGGCGATAATAAACTTCTCCGGCGGAGACCTTATCTCTGCAAGGGAGATGAGACCTCCGATTCTACGGGAATCCTGGAGGGGGTGGATGGGATGGACAGTGTTATAACCTTGTGCTTCTTACGGGAGATCTCATTCCCTGGGTATACCGCTGCGTGTAATGTTGAGCTTTCTACGATGTCTGAATAAACGGTCTTTTACACCCAAAAAGTTTCCTTTTATTTCTGGGCTTCCATGGAATTCCCTTACATTGTGGCAGGAATCCACCGCCTAATTCATTTTCTTTAAAGTGCAGTGGACCTCTGAGGTCTCGGCATGGAGAGGTTGAATGTTCCTGTGGAAGGTCTCGGGTAGCCCCCAAAGAGGATTCCGAGCTCTCCCTTCTGGATTTAGAGGAAACCGGAAGCGGGAGAGCTGGTCTCGCTGGAGGGACTCTTCTTTCCCGGGTCTCCTCAGATCAGCACGAGTCTCCCTTTACTCCGCTGGAACGTAGGGAGAACCAGAGGGATCACTCAAGCGGGGGACTTACATGAGTCGCTTGGGGCGCTTGTCTATGGACTGGTGCGCCTGCGGGATCGGTGGTATCTACCCGTTTTCGCATGGGATTACAAACCCTCAGATGCAAACCCGTCACCGAGGGAGACGGGTCCCTGGACCACCTTTCATATGCGGCAACACAGGAGTCCATTGAACGCATTCTCCTGGACTCTCAGATTTTGGTGATGCTTCTAAAGATCCACCGCAGCACAGCACTGGGGCCTGTCCGAAGCACCACCGGTGAAACTGGGACTATACCTGTGGATGGGGAGGGGTATCCATACCCGTCTCTCCGATCGGACCCCCCAGATCCCGGACCAAAGGCTGCACCTGAGATGTCTCGCGGAGCCACCGGTGGGCACGACGTTCCGCGCTCAAAATGAAGAGGAGTCCGGAGAAAGCCTGTACTCCCAGCCGGAGCTATTCCCTCTCCCATCGAAAGAGAGCTGGGATGAGGAAGTGGGCCGACTGCAAGCATTGCTCCGGCAGCTACTGGCCCGTGAACGCCAGCTATGGGAAGTGAGGAACGAGAACAGCTGCAAGTAAGAGCATGGTGAAAACCTGCAAAGAGCATAATCACCGGAAACAAGTAGCGCAGTTAAATCCAACTGGGCAAACCTGTATGGACCAAAGCAAAGATCATACTTCGCAACGTGCAATAAGTGTAGTAAGAAACCCATCAGTCCATGATAAAGTCCCAAACATTCCAAACTGGACTTACAGCGTCAACGCCAAAGCTGCCTTGTGTCTTTAATGCACGCGAAGTGAACTAACTGCAGCCGTTCAACGCATCGAATTGGCCAAATTCAACGAGAGAAAGTAGCCGCATGCTTAATCTGGTGGATGCTTTGACACGCAAGGGAGAGAGAGAGCTGGCTGGCCCTGGAGAGGGAACTGAAGCAGCAGCATGAACAGGACAACTCCAAGTTGGAGTTCACGCTGTCACTGGTACAGCCGGGCGCCAGAGGGGCGACGCTGCTGGGTCCCGCCACCTTCCAAGGACCAGATCCCACCAGAACGCCAGCGGCAATTCAGCGCTATACCTCCACCTGACTGATTCCGGCCCCCCCTGCGCAACCGCTGCCTCAACCTGCGCAACCTGCGCAACCGCTGCCCCTGCGGGCGCCAAGGGCCGTGGAGAGGGGATATTACAGACCTCCACTACCTGCCCGCTTCGATGCTGGACCGGGCTTCCAAACTTCCCCACTTCATCTTGCAACTCGATGCCCACATGGAGGACTAAGGACGATTGATACCGGTTCGAGTGCTTAAAATGATACGGGACATCGGCTCAGTCCTGGATGGGGCAGCAGCCGACTGGTTTGTGACTCCTTTGAACTCCGGTAAGATGAAGATACTCGCGACGGGTGCCCGTGATTCCTCCAAGTCTTTGCGAGAGCTCGCTTCCAAGATCCATATGCTGGAAAATGAAGTTATCCGCATCTATCAAATCTATTCCAGCAAGGCAAACCGCTCATTTGCAGAATTTAATTGCCCGTGAATTTCGCGCGGCGGCTGCCCGATTCCCTCCTGAGTGGCTCCGGAAAGCGCATGTGAAACGTGAATACTTCTCGGATGCTGCTGGACGGTGCTGAGTGGAACAGTGGTTTTTAATTCGGATCCCGTGCACTCATTGCTGGATTGGATCATTATTGGGATCCCAGGTGGCGCTTCCCCGCTTGGAGTATCAGCTCGCTACCGGAGGCCGCCCACGCACCAAACCCGCCAGCTCTTCTACCAGGGACCACCACTGCCACCACCTGGCTTTCGCCCATAGTCAGCTTCCTACCGAGACCACCTCCGAGTGCCGCCACCGAATTGGATTGCGGGTCTTTACTGTGGAGGACCAGGTCATCTGGCACGCTTAACTGTCCGAAAAAGCAGAAGTTTCAACGCCTCCGGCCTGCTGCACTCCCATTCCGCTGCTGCTACACCATCGCTAAACTGTACTCTCAACAGGCCTGGGTTTAGCGCAGCTGTCGAAGGCTGCAACGCAGAGGAGGGGGAAGTAGCTGTTTGCCTTTCTTCAGCCCCTACGGACATGGGTTTCGACTCCAGACGCCGTGGGAGTGAACGCAGCGCTCCCATTACAGAATCCAAGCCAGCTTGGCCAACTCCCGCTTAAGTATACTTTGCATTATAGCCTCAGTTCTTGTGGGGACTCGGGCCACTCCCATTGCTTGGTCAATGCGGCCTCTGTAGATGGAGGAGCTGGGGTCTAGATTCAAGTTCCCAAGGGGTTTCCAAGCCCATACCATTCACCCAAATGGACGGTAGTCCTTCTCGGGGAGCTGGGCGGGACCTGCCTAGTTCAAAACGTGCTAAACTGCTCCTCCCCCCATGTTTCAACCATTGGGGAGTAGTGGTCAAAATCTAAGCTGCATTCCTGGCTTCAGTGGCTAAACACTCTATAAGGTTCTTGGGTATTGCCATGGTTGCTGTTAAGATGAACTAAAATTCATTTGGGAAAGCAGCGGGACCTTTGTAAATTCCACTGGGACCCTCTCAAGGTGAAGTCACAGCTGAATTAGGGGGAAAACTCGGTTTCCTCCCAGATAACCCCCCCCTGGCTTTTCCCCATCAGCCATTGAGCCCCATTTCTACCTGCATTCCAGTCTCTGCCACCAAGATTTAGCTGGGAGCATTTCCCTAGGAGTGGCACTTACGATCAGCTGCCACCTGTGAGATACCCTGACTGCAAAATTGTAATACAGCCAGGGGCTTAACTGCCCAAAAGGGGAGAAATCTACCGCATGAGTCCTAAATGAGGAGAAGGAATCCCCGTGTCTCTTTAGACATGCGACCTCGCCAAGGGGTTCATAATGGCATGGCTACTGAACACACGCATGCTGCTCCTGTATTGTTTGTAAAAAAAAAAGATGGGTCCCACGGCTCTGCACAGATTAACGAGGACTCAATGCGGTCTCCCTGTCCAATGTAAATACCCTTTGCCATTAATCAAGGATCTTTTAGACGCATTGGGCAAGGGACGCATCTCTACTAAGTTGGACTTGAGAGAAGCTTACTACAGGGCCAGGAATTACTGAAGGCTGCGAACACTTGACCGTACTTCTAAATACAAAAAAGTTTGGACAGTCGGAATACCTACACGCACCGTTCGGGTTAAGTGGGGCCCCCGGAGCTTTTAAGGGTCCTTTTATCAACGAAGTTCTCCATGATTTATTGGTATGTAAGGGAGTAGGAAAATTCTGTGATGACGCTTTTAATTTATCTACAAAACCATGGAGGAGCATGGAAGCATTGGTCTGGGAAGTAATAAAACGCTTGCTCAACAAACTCCCTCTTTGCCAGAACTTTCCAAAAAATGCCAGTTTCCACCCAAACCTCCTATTGACTATTTTCCAAGTTACCGGATCTCGCCCGAGGGCCTCAAAATGAATCCGGCTAAAATTGGTACAGTCCTCCAATGGCCTGCCCCTACCAACCGAAAAGAACTCCAATCTTTTCTAGGTTTTGCCTAATTTCTTCTCGTGACTTTATACCCCAATTGGCTGAACTGACTCTCCACTCCACAGACCTCTTACGCACTTTAAGGGTAAAGATCCACTGGCTTTGCCGCAAGCCCGGGGCCCCCCTTTCCTGGTCTGAAGAATGTCAGACAGCCTTTCAGCTTTTAAAATCTGCTTTTACTACCGAACCTATCCTGAAGCACCCTGACCCAGATCTCCGTTTGTGGTTCCACGTGGATGCCTCGGACAAAAGCGCTTTGCAGACAGCCCTGTTGCAGAAAAATAAAGATGGAGTAGGCCTGGTCTCCGGTGTGCTTATTTATCAAAAGAAATTCTCCGGTGCTGAATCTTTAACTGGACTGGTAGGGGATAAAGCTAGAAACTGGGCGGCCATCAAAGTAGCACTTCCTCCAATTCTCTGGCGCCACTGGCTGGAGGGGGCTAAACACCCCTTTCAAGTTTGGTCGGATCACCGACCGAAGAACTTTGGCTGCCTCTCTGCCACCCCCCCCTCAAGATGTCTCGCCATAGCAACTCTCGTTGGGCCGTATTTCTTTTCTCGCTTTCTCTTCGGGTCCATTTTTCCCCGGAAAAACCAATAAACTGGCTGATGCGCTTTCGCGCCTACCCGAGGAGGGGTGGAGCTGCTTACGGGACATTCCAGCGCACTGTTCTCTCCCCCTCTCAATTGGGGCTGGCTGTCACCCGATCTCAGACATCCGCTCCTCCTCCTCCGCCCATTCCCAGCCTGGTCTCTCCTTTCCTACGGGAACTCGAGGAGGCGGGGCTGCGAGCCCTCCGGCGGAGGAAGGTGACTCCCAATTGCGCTTTGGAGAATGGCGTTTGGCGGCGGGGGGGATTGTTGGTACGTGCCTCCTCCTCAAGCAGGTTCTCGGGGCCTGCCATGATGCCCGCTCGGCTGGACATTTTGGCTTTCTAAAAACTCTGCATTTGGCCCGCCGTCAGTTCTGGTGGCGCGCGATCGCGCAAGGACATTGAGACGTATATTAAAGGTTGCTCTGTTTGTGCAGAAGCCAAGACCGTTCCGGGAAAACCCCATGGTCTGTTGAAACCTCTCCCGGTGGCCTCCCGCCCCTGGGAAGTCATCTCCATGGATTTTATTACAGATTTACCAGAAAGTCATGGCAACACGGTCTTGTGGGTGGTGGTGGACTTATTTTCTAAACAAGCCCATTTCATCCCATGCGCTTCCATCCCCTCCGCTCCTAAGTTACGCTGGCGTCTGTTCATTCAGCATGTTTACCGTCTACACTCCGCCCCCGTTAAGGTGGTCTCCGACCGCGGCCCCCAATTCATTTCAAAGTTCTGGAAAGCTTTTCTAGGGTTGTTGGGGGCCGCCCCGGCGGTTGCCGCCCCTACCACGTTCAAAGTGACGGTGAGACAGAGAGAACGAACAGAACCCTAGAGCAGTATTTACGTTGTTACACCAACTACCACCAAGACAATTGGTGCGAGCTAATTCCGTTTGCAGAATACGCCTATAATAATGCGGTTCACAGCAGTACAAAAAAAACCCCCTTCGAAATTGTGTCCGGTCGCTCCTTCCCGCCGTTGCCGCAACTACCTGCGGATGCTTTGGATCCTCCGGAGTTTCAGCAGTGGATTTCATCTCTGGTCGAGGGGTGGAAAATGGTCCAGACTGCCTTACAACAGGCTAAAGACTCCCCAAAGCTGCAAGCGGATAAGCACCGCTCGGATTTCCCTCTGCGTGTGGGCGCCTGGGTGTATTTGTCTACCAAAAATCTCAGAGACGTGCATAAATTTTCAAAACTAGGCAAAAGATTCATAGGACCTTTTCAGATTACTAAAGTGATTAATGATGTCACTGCCCGATTGGATTTGCCTAACTCTCTTAGTAATATCCATCCTGTCTTCCATTCCAGTTTACTCAAGGAGGCTCCCGTTTCCGATGCCTGGCACGACCCGCCGGAGAGACCCCCACCGACTATTATTGATGGCCACAAGCATTACGAAATTGACGCCATCCTGGACTCTCGCTTTAATCGCAAACGCTTACAATATTTAGTCTCTTGGGTGGGGTATTCCTCTGGGTATAATCAATGGGTTTATTCCGAAAATATTGACGCCCCCACCCTCATTTCTGCTTTCCACCGCACCTTTCCGCACAAACCTGGGGGGGAGAGGTCTTTTTTAGGGGAGGCAGAGTGTAAAGGATTCAATGGTGTTGATGAACGGGTCAGCCGCCTGGCCTTGACCACATTCCACGGCCCGGGCGATGGGCCAACTTCTCCGGCGGAGACCTTATCTCTGCGAGGGAGATGAGACCTCCGTTCCCATGGGAATCCGGGAGGGGGGATGGGATGGACAGTGTTATAACCTGTGCTTCTGGCGGGAGATCTTATTCCTGCCACTGCGTGTACGTGAGCTTTCTACGATGTCTGAATAAACGGTCTTTTACACCCAAAAAGCCTTTTATTTCTGCTTCTATGGAATTCCTTACACCCTGCAAGCTCTTGTACATTCCCACTTGCTTAACACTAATTCCAAGACTATGGTATGTTCTGCAATTTCTCTACTGCTACTCAGTTCAAAGTATTTTATTTCTTGATTAAGCATCTATGTTAGAGATTCAGAACAGATGAAAGAAGTACTTCATTGCACAATGCATAATTAATGTATGACACTTACTGCCACTAGAGTGACTAGACGCATTGCTGACCCTAGTTTAGGGGACTTTAAAAATAGATTAGATAAATTCCACGTGAAAAGGTCTATCACTGGCTTTGAGTCGTAATAAGTAAAGGGACATCCATGTTTAGAGACTCTATTCAGTTATATGGGCTAGCAACAAAGAGAGGAATTGGACCTCTTTGTAGAGGTTATGGAAGGAACCTGGTTGACCATTGTGGCAAGCAAAATTTTATACTACATGGTCCAGTATCTGAGCTAGCAGAGCTCTTGTTTTGCTCTTACTTTGCTATGTGCTCCTCCTTTAGGAGGGCCAGAGCAGCATATATTGAGTTTCCTATGGCCTTTCATCCTGGTGCTGAAAGACATTCTTCAGGGGCAGAGTCCAGATTTCAGATTAACTAATATCAGGCATTTTTACTGCTTTAAAAAAAAAAAACTGAACAGAAGTAGTTTTGATGTTGTAAACTAATGAGTTAAATGTTATATATATATGTGATTGGTTTATAAATACTGGTTAAAAATTAAAATACAAAAAAAGATCCTCCTCTTTCCCAGAAGTGGCTGGGCCTCGCCCCCCGCGGCACCCCCCTGTGCTCCTCCCCTGACTGTTCTACTTAAAATCGCAACCTCCCATAGCTGCTTTTCATTTTAAAAGGTTAGGTTTTGAATGTAACATATAGTTTAACCCAATAGCCCTGACAGAATCAAGTCCTCTCTTCATCTTTTTCAGAGCATTAATTACAGTTCTCTTGATGGAACACTAGCATTTCAATTTCCAGGTATTTTCTTTCTTTTGAACAAGACATTGTGATAATTGCATGTGTATTAAATGGAATATGTATTAAATGGAAATAATTTATATACTGGCGGAGGGGTGGATGAAGCACCTGATAGAACAAGTGAGCAGCTTGACCCCCCCCCCCCACACTCTCACACCCCAGGATAGTTTGCAATTACCAGAATTTTTCCTAGGAAATTGCAAATTTCACAGTCTGTTTATGAATGCTGATTCGTGCCAGGCAACGTCTGGGAGACACTAGACTCTGCTGGAAGTGCTTTGTTTGAGACCTTCAAAGATCTTGTTAGTTTTGGCTCCAACCTCTTGGCATATTTAACATAATCCCACTCATTCAGGAAGGTGATTCATGGTTGAACTGAAATGAAATTTGAAATGTCACTGTAATTTTCATTGTTAACCGATTCACTGAAGCTAGTTGGCTTGGCACACTGTGCAGCACAGATGGCATTTTGTATCATTTTCAAGGTGTCTGTGCTACTCTGTTAATCGCTTAACGTGATGTTAGATGTTTGGGCCAGGTTTAATAAATAGTATGTTGATTTTATGTCAAATTTCTCTTGGACTGTAAGGGGTCAAATGTATACCAGACATTATCACATATGGAATTGTGAGACCGGAAGTCCTAGCTTCAAATTCCATTTCAGCCATGGTCTCATTTCATAATTTTAGACAACCCATGATCTCTCAGCCTTATCCCATAGAGTCTATGGTCATTCTTTATGCAGTTTGATGTCATTTCCAGAGAAAACCCAGAAATGATATAGTGCCATGGCATCAGTGGCAACCTGCTTGACTTCCACTAGTTGCCAGCTGCTGACTGGCAACACTATGTGGCAGACATTTTGAGGTGATGACTGTTGTGATGGATGGCAGGATGACCGTGGTGGTTTCAACAAGCATTTATTAAAGGTAAGAACAAGAACAATTAATGGCTACTTAACAGCTGGCAACCTGAACTTTCTCAGTTCCTGCTACAACTGTGTCCCTTCACGGTTCTGCCATAACTCTGCCCCTTGACTCTTTCTTAAAGGCACATATCACCACATCTTTCTCCCTTTTAAATACATAATGAATCACATAGTTATTTAAATAACAACACAAATAATAACTAAAGCCAGGCATTAGCTATTTCTTAAGTTGGTGCAATGAGTAGACTAACATGCATTCCAATAGTACCTGGGGATTGCTAACTATATATCAATATTACTTTCTATAGTGTGCAGATTTTTTGATTACTCTGCCTCTCAAGGTCACTGTATTTATATGTTTGCCTTTTTCCTGAGCATCACATTTCACTTTCCTTCATCCACATGCTCCTTAACCCCCCCCCATGCCCCCCAATGCACCATTCTCAGCCATTCCCAGTCACATATTCAATATAGAGAACTTATTCATAACTAACAGACTCTCCCCAGGACTGCTTTTAGATGAAGTAGATGCTGTTTCTTTTGTCTGCATTGCCCCCTATGTGCTTTTAAATAAACAAACTTAGTCTGCAAAGCAGGCAAGCTGCCTATCACGAGAAGAAGAAAATAGAACATAGAAAGACAGTGTCTGGTTCTTTGGCTGCCTCCTCAATGACATAGCAACCCTTTTCACCTCACAGAAAATATAAGCCAAGGCCTTTCCTAATTCTCCTAAGGTGGCAGGCATGGAATGAGCTTTATGGAGATTATGCTCAGGTCAAAAACCTTTGCCTCTAATCCCTTACTACCTTCTGCTATACTGCCATCTGTTGCAAGCATTCTCCTGCTCCTACCTCTAGGCAAATATCAATAGAAAGAATGGCTCAAATAAGCAATACCCCAGGTTATGTAGAATGGCATTTTTCTCCAAACCGAGAGTCAGAAATGTGATAGAGGAATATGCTGTGCACAGAAACACCAGGCAAGGATGACACTATTTAGTGTGAACATGGGCTAAGTATTCTCATTGGTCAGTGTGCCTGTCTGGTACTCTGTCCCCTGCTGTAATTGCCCAGTTCTTTACAACCCAAAACCAGACATTGAGGTCTACACATGGTAGAATTATGTGGCAGAATCATGTGGTGGTAAAATGCGCTGCACCGTTGGAAACTGCAGATGATGGATTCAGAATGTTCATTCACATAAACAATGTGCAAAAAGAAAGCTAGCTCAGGAAGGAAAAAGGTTCTATGTTTTCTCTTTGGTTGATGTGATAGTTTTCTGCTTGCAGGGAATTTTTAATGTAAGGAGGCAGGAAGATCCTCCACCTAGATGCTTAAGTGGCACAGTCCTGTCCAACATCTCAAGGCAGTGCCAATCATGTCTTAAACAGCATCAATTAAAAAAAGGAACTCAGAGTGCAGCTGCAGACACTACTGCCCGCCCCCCCCCCCCCAATCAAATGGCTAGAATGGGTCTAGTTGGTTCATATCAGGGGGAAATTTAAGTCAGATTAATTACCATTTAATGCTCATTTCTGGATTACTTTATTTCCATATGCACAATCCTTTAGTGCTCTGTGTAATACCTTTATGAAGTTCTAAGATAATGTACTGTCGAAGGCTTTCACAGCCGGATTCAATTGGTTGTGGTGGGTTTTCCTGGCTGTGTGGCTGTGGTCTGGTGGATCTTGTTCCTAACGTTTCACTTGCATCTGTGGCTGGCATCTTCAGAGGGAAGTCTGTTAC
This sequence comes from Sphaerodactylus townsendi, assembly GCF_021028975.2. Classification (NCBI taxonomy): domain Eukaryota; kingdom Metazoa; phylum Chordata; class Lepidosauria; order Squamata; family Sphaerodactylidae; genus Sphaerodactylus; species Sphaerodactylus townsendi. Next base: position 47,223,111 of record NC_059434.1, read on the forward strand.
AACCTCTGAAGATGCCAGCCACAGATGCAGCCTGCAGGCGAAATGTTAGGAACAAGATCCACTAGATCCCGGCCACACAGCCTGGAAAACCCACCACAACCAGTTCTAAGAGAACTCCTTCATATTTACTGGGGAAAATGAGAAAGGAGGACCTGAGGGCATCATTTTGTTAGATAAGGGACTTTTTTGTAGAACATTAGGAAGATCTCCCCCCTCCCCAATATTTACAATTGAGACAGTTGGCTAGAATTCATGCCTTGTTAGCTGTACTGCCACCCTTTCCCCCTACTCTCTCCTCACTGAGTACCTGCACTGCACCTAGCTTTGTGTTTGATTTTCGGCCAGTTCATCATGCTCCTTAAAAATTCCAAAACTTCTCTTCTTTTAGAGATCATCAAACAACTCTCCCTTTAGACTTGCTCAAATACTTGTACCTCATCTTTTCAAGTTACTCAAGCGGATTCCTTTTTCTTTGCGAGAACAGCAGACATTCCTTATTAAGAACTTCCTTGTCAATCATCCAGAGGGACTCCCAGGAGATCAGATTTGTATTTGAAGTCCAAGGCAAGAACCAGAGTGAGAAATATCTCCCTGTACAAGGCAGAGAAGGTGGGGGTGGGGGTGGGGGTAGGGACACTTATAAAAGAAATTTTTACCTTGGGAAAAATAAAATTGAAGTTTGAGAGGAAGGTAGAATTTTCTGTACAGACTTTAACACTTGTCACTTCTCTTTCAAATGATAATTCAGCCTGATTGTAATAAAATCTCTTCTTAGTGACGGACTATTGGACCCTTGATTCAGAGTCAGTAGGATTAATGGGGGAATGCTTTAGAAAGCCCATTGCAATGAATTCTTGCAGAAGGAGTCTTTTTGAAAATAAATTGTCAAAGTGTTGAAAGTTGAGTCATTCTTTGTGCAAAAAACCATTCCACAAAACTATGGCTGTAATTTTTAAAAGTTTAGCATTGGGTATTTACTGTTCTTAGAGGCTGTAAGAGCTCATTTCCTTCCTTCCTTCCTTCCTTCCTTCCTTCCTTCCTTCCTTCCTTCCTTCCTTCCTTCCTTCCTTCCTTCCTTCCTTCCAAAAATTATTAGTCATCTTTCTACCTCTGTGAACATATAGTAGAAAGGAAGCTTATAATGTAAATAATAATACAATAAAATAAAATACATCAAACCGCTAGTTAAAAACACTAATTTAAAACTACTGGCAGGCAGTAAAACTAATCAAATGCCATCATAAATAAATGTCTTCAGCTGCTTTCTAAAGAGTGGGATTGAGGGGGAAAGGCATACCTCAGTGGGAAGTTACAGTGGAACTTCGGTTTTCATTTCTTTCGGTTTTCATTGCCTTCAGTTTTGATCAATTTTTTCAGTGAAAAATTTGTCTCGGTTTTCATTGATTTGCCTTGGTTTTCATCGATTTGCAGTAAGGTGCAGGGGTTTGTGGAGAAAAATCACCTGGACAAAGCTGTTGCAGGCCGTATCTGCAACTTGTTTAATGACAATGTCTTGCTCCATTTCAGACAAATCTTAAAAAGGTGTCAGAAACAGACCTCTTTGGACAGCTTTCTGGTGCGAAATTGGTCCACTGGTTCTGAAGCTGGTCCTTAGGCAAATTGGATACCAAAGTTACATCATTTGAACATGCATTCGGTATTAGCATTCTTTTCAGAAATTTATGAATACATTGGACACTGGTGCCGTAAATCTTTACAGTCCAGAGAGGAGTCCATACATTTACACTGCTGACAATTCTGCTGCCAAGTAAAAGGGTGTCATTATGAGAACAAGAGGATTTGTAAACAACTTCCATGTTGGCCACGCTGGGATACATCCATGAAGGTTATTTCAAGATGGAGAGAACATTCATTTACACTGAGAACATTGAAGGTCCATGCGGTATTGTGGTTAGAGTGTTTGACCAAGGCCAGGGGTTTAAATCTGCATTCAGTCTTCCTAAGTCTAGTGTACTTAAAAACAGCTATGATGATAAAGGTGACCAGGTCTGTTTCTCTGAACTCTTTAAAGGAAGTCTGGTGAGTTTATAGTTAACAAGGAGTTTGTTGTTAAGATGGAATAGAGCTAGAAATCTGTGATAGTCTGATTTGGAAATTATCTGTCAGGGTTGTAACTCATACCTTGGTACATCTTAGTTCAGGAATCATTGTTTCTGAACATAAGGGAGAAGATCAACAGTTGGATTTTTATTATTATTATTATTTTATTATTATTATAACTTTTTGCATTCTGCTTTTATCCCTGATGGGACACATACTGGCCTACAGTACAGAAAAATAGAATATAAAAAACTACATTATAATTAATCAGGAAAACAGGGGGAAATGGCGTCTAAATACAGAGCATATCTATTTCCGTCATTAGTGAATCCCAGCTCTTGGCTTCAATACTCAGGCTAAGAACCAAAGTCCAAAATGGTTTTGGCTCTTCCATTTTGCTCAAAATTGCCCAGGTTTTAAGTATGCCCATGCTTTAAGTATCTGTAGCAGAGGAGAAACAAACTCAGCCAGCTAACACAGTTGTCCTGCTTCCCACATGTGAATGGGCAGTATGCCATTGTTGTTGAATGGGCAGTCTATTACAGCTGGATATATCACCTATGCTGGTGATGTATGCTGGTGAATTGTTGGAGTGCTATTTGGCTGAGTTAAATCCCATACCTCAAATCTATTCGTTATCATGAAGAAATGCAGTGCATGAATCTCCAAAGACATCCCCTTACCTCAGTACAGAAATACCTAGCACTGGCTGCCAATCATGTCTGAGGACAGACATGAACGACTGTGACGACCATCTGAACAATTAAGGAAAGCACACCATCCTGTAAATGGTATGTTGCACTTATGTGTGGGGGGATGGTGATGGCGATTCTTCCTGAAGATATATGCATGGTTTCTGGGTGTAGTGGAACTTTTCTTAGCGCAGATTATATAGTCAGATGAAGCAAAGGATCTGGTGATACTGCAGTTTTGGCTTAATGGCTTACCTTCTAACTGAAGAAGGATAGGTAATATTTAATGTATGCATTTGTTTCCAAGTAAATGTAAAAAATGAAATGACTTTTATCTCCATGTTTCAGTTTATTTGTTTGAATTTAGCAACTGAGTGGAACGAACAGTTAATAAACAAATGCTGTTAATAAATAAATACCCCCCCCCCCGAGTTTCCCTCATCATTGTGGTCTGGCTATGCCTCTTCTATTTAACTCGCTTCCCTCTCCCTCTTACTTTCCCCTCGCTTGTCTCCATGTATTATACTGTGGTTACTGACCGACCAGCCAGCCAACCAACCAGCCAGTAAGTGGGTGGGATAATTTATTTCACCCTGACCTTTCCCAGAACCTTTAATGTTTTTTATACTTTCCTGTACCTTGGGGAATGTAGTTCTCATAGAACCTGCCTGAATGAGAGAAAATCCTACATTTCCCACACTGCATTGCAAGATTGTGCCTCTTGGAAAAGGATCTGAAGCAGATTGAGAAGGAGATTCTTCTACTTTTTCCTGGCTGCTTGTCTGGTCAGCCAGCTACTGTGCTGCTTGCTTTCCTGACCAGCTGGCCACAAAACAGAGTAGCACTAACAACAACAGTTATACCTTTAGCATAGTAAATTGGATTTGTGGTGATACCATTCTCACTGGGAATTGATGTAAAGAAAAAAGAACATATGCAATGATAATGGAAACAAAAACGAAATGCTGCAAATAAACCAAAAGAAAAAAAATAACACACAACAGAATAGGAGTTATGCAACTGATTAATTGGCAGAGTTGATTGTCCTATATATAGCTACGCATGTTTTTTTGACAGTTGGAAGATAGCATTGCCTTGTACACACATTGTGCATGGCCAATTCTTGTATCTGCTGTTGAAGGCAAGTAAAGAGCTAACAGCAGTGCCTTGGGACTTGTGGGGTTTTGGAATTTATAGCATGACACAGCTGGTAATGGTCTTGAATGTTATTTTCCCTGTGAGCTTTACAGTGGAGTGAAATTGATTAAAACTGCTTTTTTATTGGGATTTTGAAGCCATGAAAGTAATAATGTGGTAGAATCTCAGGAAGGACAGCTGAGGTCTTATTGTGGGATTCATCAAGATTGTATTTGGATAGGATGCTACTTCATCCCCTCACAAGTTTCATCCCAGATTTTTTTTTCATATTCTCAGAGATGTCTGCCAGAACCTTGAATTCTTACGGAACTGCATTTTCAGAATGCATGAAATACAAAGAAATAAAACAGTTTCCCAACCAAAGCAGTCATTTTTGATGGGTTATTGTTGTTGATATGTTGAACATTTTTTGATATAAAGTGAAAGGATTCACTGCTTATTACTAATTCTGTGGCTGAATAAGCGGAAGACTTTGAAAAGCCCATAGTCTTTTCTGGTCTGTCTATTCTCAAATTCTCAGTTGCATTTCAAATATATTTCCATCTTTCAGTCTATCAGATATTTATTCTGCCAATCCAAGAAGAGGTCAATGCTCTATACACAGCACCTGACTCTGCTCAATGCAGGATCAGCCTGAAGTATCTCTGACAAGTCCAGCTGCTGCTTGAAAACTGCCAATGAGGGAGAACTCACCACCTCCCTTAACAGCTGATTCCACTGTGAATTTCCTCCCCTAATATTTAGTTGGTACCTTTCTGACTGTAATTTAAACCCATTATTGTGAGCCCTATCTTCTTCATTGTAGCTGTTGTAGCTTTAAATGCCATTAATATCTCTTACTAGACTTGAGCTATAAAACACTCATTTGGACAGTGGATAACTTTTCACGTAGAAGTTGGGATAAAACCTGCTATAGATTGTAAGCTTACTTGATTTGACAAAGGTTCCTTTCCTATTGTTTCTGTGCAATGTATGAATACTTTACGTTCTCTTTTCCCCTTTTAAAAGTTCTTACACTATCCCTTAAAATGTTTTAGCTGTGTGGAAGCTTAGACTGTCTTATAGGGATTCTGTGATGAAATTCCTGAGAAATGTATCCTGAAAAATGCTTAGCACCCCCTTGCCCTGAATAGCAACTAAAAAAGTTAACTGAAGAGAACCACAAGCACAGACTCATAAGTCTAGCCTGCGGAATTTAATTTCTTAATGCTCCTATTTCAGAATGAAATGCAAAATCTTTGCCTTTTTAGTTTTATTTAATAAAGCCCTTTCACACAGATGGTACATAGTACATCCTCCCACACATTTCCTCAAACACAGAGAGATCTAAGCAATACTGACAACTGAGGAAGAGAGTAGAAATTATAAAAATATTTAAATATATATTCTAAGCTTTTAAGCTTCTACAGTGTCAAAGACATAACCTCATGGAGTTTTGAATTAAATGGGCATTTCTTATTTACAGAAACGTGATAAGATTCTTCTTAAACCCTTGAAACTATAAAATAAAACTTTGATTTGTGTGAGATTTTTTTAAAGTTCAATAAACTGCTATGAAGGTAGACTGAGATTTGGAATGGTGAAGTGTGCATTTTGATGATACTTACTGATGCGTGGTTTTTATTGCTGAGAAAACGGAAGTTAAACTGTGTGCCTTCCAGAAGGTGGCAGCATTGCTAAGGAAAACAAGTTGATATTCTCACCACCCTTAAAAAGCAAGGTTATCTGGCAGCTATGAAATAGATTATACTCTTTGCCTTTTCCTTCTTAGCACTGAATTATTTGTTATACGTGGCTTATCAACAAATGCTTATATATAATTAAAATTAGTTTCTCTAGATTTCTATCCATACTGCAGAATTTAAGCCCCATTTTGCCACCAGTCCCCCCCCCCCCCCCCCCCCCCAAATTCCTCTAGTTTCTCTAAAGGAACCCATGTGAAATAATTGCACACTTCTTGGCACCAGAGCCAGGCATTCATAAATATCTCCCTAGTCTTGAGTGTTTTCCAACATTTTCTCTGCAATCACTTTAACCTCCAGCTTTCAAATGGTGGATGCCATATTGTGCTTCTGTGAATGCATATCATGAGTCGATCAGAGCAATTCCAGTGATCAATTAACTCATTGAGTGCTAGTATGTTGTTCTGGTAGCTGGAGATGATAATGGACTACTTTTAGTTCTAGTGGCATTTTGACCTGAACAAATATCCTGAATCAACCATGTTTTTTGTTGTAGCTTTAAATGCAATTCTCCATTCATAACCTCAGTCCTGAAGTAATCCTTCATATATTTCCAGGCAATGCTAATTGTATTTGATCTTTGACATCTGTGTGATGTCAGCAACTAGCAGAGCCTAGCTTTAGCCTGGAAGGGCAGGGTATCAAATATAATAAATAAATAAGGCTGCGACTATTTAGGATCACACTGGTAGTAGTATGACATCAGAAGATGTATATTATTATATTTTTCAAGTTACTAGGTATAACTTGAAAATTGAATTATTTGAACCTGCCTCTCCACAGTTATATATTCCTCGCTACAAAAATCTTCCTCATGAGTAACTTAAGTGGAACACTAATATACCAGACAGAGAATCCTCCTTTGAGTATAATTCCCTTTCTAACTGGTTTAGGGATTCTTCTTCTATCTCCCAGAAGCTATATTCCCCTCATGCTTCATTTATGGTCACTTTGGAAAGTCTCTCTCTACTATTCCACCTCAACCTTGACCGAAATAAACTTTCAGTTCTGTTGTCAGTGTATCTCTGTTCATACCATTCACTGATACACAATATATTTTAGATCAGATTCACTGTTTGACTGAAATTTCCTCAGAATAGATTTTTCTCAAACATAGCCAAAGGACTTGATGTTCACTCACAGGAATCCAAATCCCAATGTTCCTCATCTCCTTTCCTCTCAGAGAGATAGCTCCTCTTGCTCCTTGTTAGTTGATTATTCCACAATCAGAGTGCAAGTCAGCTTAATCAGAGTTCTGTCCTGCTCCTATGAAGATTTTTCTTTTCTTTTTTGTTTTGGGATTGAACTTTTGGGCCCATCCAAAGGGGGATTAATCTGGCATTGGAGGCAGCACTGGCCCATGCCAGGGATGTGCCCTCCCCAGGGCACTTGCCCTGGTGGAGTGGTGGACTTGCCAGAAGGTGGTTGCTGTGGCCTGTCAAAATGGCTCAGCACAGCTGGTACTCCTGTGCCTCAGGGGCATTCTGAAGGCATGACTGGGGATAGAGTCAGCTCCCACCCCTGCTTCTCTGTCAGAAATGCTGGTTGTTGGCTCTTGGACTTACACCACCTTTTGGGTGGCATAAGTCCATGGGAACCCTATGAAGGGCTTTCTGATGGCAGGCGGTTTCTTTTGCTGTTTTGACTGTCTGCGCCATTGGCAAGTCCACCTGGGAACTGCAAGGTAGCTGCAGCGCTGTGTCTGGGCACCTAGCCGTGTGGATGGGGCTGCCTGATCCTATCTGCATTTTAAAATCTTATTTACCTTTGCAGTCCATCAAAAATGTATTGGACAATGTTTGTGTCATCACTAATGTAGAGAGATACAGTATCCCACATATTTTGTAATTCCAGCTAAGAAATGAACAAAAATGTTGCAAGAAGCTGGACATTACATATCATGTTACTGGTGCTGTATTGAGGCTTACATGGACATAATGCTTATGATAATTTTAAGCACCTACAACGTACCCTGGGAAACATGGAATTATCTTCTATGAACTCTGCTAGGAAATGTTTCCTAGCTGTTTTTGTAGTTGATTATATTATAAGAAACTTAACTAAGTTTTAACTAAGCCACGGCTTGATGTGTTTACATGTACTTTTTTGGCTGCAATCCTACATATATGCAGACATCTTAAACCACACTGAATTAAACTGGATGGAAGCGTCTCTCTTCAAGGAAGGTCCACAAAATCTATTCCATCTGTACAATTTTGCCTCCTGGCTCTCTCCTTCCACCTCTGTCTGCAAGCCTCTGTGGAATACTGGTAATCTGTTCTTGATAGTATCAACACCACTAAGCAAGTTGATGCTGAAAGGTCATATTTCTGTCTTAAATGTACTTTTTCCTCTCTCAGGAATTCATATCTGCTCTTATATTCTTCCTGTAACCTTCTCCCTCACAGTTAATTTTTAACTGCTATCAAACTGCTTCTTTAATAAGTTTGATTGGTTTCTTTTCTATTTCTAAATCCAATTCTCCTTTGTTCCTGGTTATCAAAATTCTTGTTGGAGTTGTTCAACCTTTTCCCCTTTTTTGTATCCCAATGATCTGTTCCTTTCCTTATTCATCCCCTGCTCATATCTTGGAGCCTGTTCAGTCTTCTCTGGAGACTGCTATGCCATTCCATAATTTGTTATCTGCATGGAATATATACTCAGTGGACCCTCCAGTACATTTTTGGTTGTACTGTTCAAAATTATGAAAGAACTGAACTTTCTCCAAACTTTGTTTCCCATTTAAACAGAATTTTAGGCTCTGATCTTGTCAACAGGAATTTTTATTACACAGTTGATTTTTAAAAAAGAAGTTTACAAAACTTCTTCCTAGCATCTCCTGAGCAGATGGTATGCTTTTAATTCCTTATTGATTTGACTGACTGATTTAATAAAAATTATAATCCACTTTTCATTCAATAAATTCTCAAAGCAAAGAACAATAAAGGCTAACAGTAGTATAGGAAAGAGATAACTATTATGACAAAGAGAAACAATTCAGCAAAATAAATAAATAAAGCAGTGCAATAAGCAATTAAAATTTATTCAAGCTGAAAAGTCTGCCTAAATTGCATGCCCAAATGGAAATAATTCTTGGCTTTGATGTTTTTCTGGTTCAGATAATTTCAACCGTATTAAAAAATTAACTATTGATTAGAATCGTAGTTCTTTTTGAAGTGACCCTTACATTACCATCTTATTTCTAAACCTCATTTGGTGAAGTAGTCCACCAAGGAGAAAGTGCACCATCAGAAATCTCAGACTAATATCCAGAAGCTCTGGTTTTCAATGGGAGGATTTACCGCAGCAACAGTGCCTATGAATCTACCCAGAGAGTGACTCAGAGAATGAACACTCAGGGCTTCCTGAAGTAAGGCAAGCCCTTCAACTGAGAGTGAAGAAACTTCTGGTACCCCCCTCCCTCTGGTCCATTTTGGTCCATTGATATTAGATAACTGGAAATGGAAGGCCACTTATTTGATTTCATAGAGTCTGGATAGGGCTGTACATTAGCTAACCATGTACAACAGAAAAGTTAGCAGCCATGTTGATCAATACAAAAATCCTAAAACAAAATCTATGTAATACTTTTAATAAAGATGAATCAAAATTAACAAATACCTTGTGCAAACTTTCAATTTCTCCAAAACTCTTCATTAGGCTGGATGTAAAAAAATTCCCCCCAAAACAAAAAAAGGTGGAATCTTTTGGCTATGTATTGTCGAAGGCTTTCACAGCCGGAATCACTGGGGTGCTGTGTGGTTTCCGGGCTGTATGGCCTTGTTCTAGACTAGAGCATTCTCTCCTGACATTTCGCCTGCATTCAGATCCTCTGAAGATGCCAGCCACAGATGCAGGTGAAACGTCAGGAGAGAATGCTGCTAGAACATGGCCATACAGCCCGGAAACCACACATCTTTTGGCTATGATCCTAAGAAGTCTTTGTCAGTGTCCTAGTTTCAAGTGGGCAGAGGATATAGCTGGCAGGTATCGGTTGGTATTCTTGGCATATTGAAAACCAACCCACCCACCAATGGCAACCCAGCTGATTGATTATGACTTTTCTTATGTTCTGTAGACATTCCTAGACCATGCAGTCTTTGCTTCAATTAGATTCTAAAACATCCAAAGTATACTGTCTGAATTTGAACACTACTAAGCAACCATGTGCTTAATGAATATGTTTGTGAAAAGGTGTTATTCCTTCCCTTACTGACAGTGCAATGTCATATAAAAGTCTATTTCAGGATTTGCCATTGCCAACTTTCAACAGGAAACAGCACCCCAATCTGTGGGAAGGGATAGCACCTTGGGATCCCCATGCAGAAATCTCAAACAAGTATTCTTTGGACTTGCTTAGTAGCATGGTCTGCAAACAGTGATGTAAGTACTCTTACTGGAGAGTATAAGCTATAGCAGCTATAAGCTATAGCAGCTATAAGCTATAGCAGCTATAAGCTATAGCAGCTGGATTCAAGGGATGGATTGGGAACCTTGTATATGAATGAGAGACAAATCCAGTTTCGAAACATTAGAAACAGCACCCCACTTTAGAAACATTAGGGATTTTGGGGTGTTGTGTTGTTTCTGGGCTATATGGCTATGTTCCAGTAGCATTTTCTCCTGATGTTTCGCCTGCATCTGTGGCTGGTGTCTTCAGAGGATCTGATGGTAGTAAAGCAAGTGAATACCTGTGGAATGTCCAGGGTGGGAGAAAGAATCATTTGCCTGCTAACAAGTTAAAGGATTAAGTTAGCAAGCTGATTTGCATGTGTTGGGTGGGATCCACCCATTTAGCATGTGAGTAACCATGAAGATAGATAATCAATTAGTGAGGGCATTGCATTGTAGTAGCCTGGCCTTTTGATCCCTTTGATTGCTTACTGCCTAGAGTGGTGGGCGGTGTTCTGTATGGTGTTCACTAGCCCTTTGTCTGCTTACTGCCTGGAGACATCCTTTGTCTGGGTGGTGTTCATTAATCACTGTCTTGATTCTAGTGTTTTTCAGTAGCCAAATTTTGTTCATTTTCATGGTTTCTTCCTTTCTGTTGAAATTGTCCATGTACTTGTGGATTTCAATGGCTTCTCTGTGTAGTCTGACATAGTGGTTGTCAGAGTGGTCCAGAATTTCTGTGTTTTCAAATAATATTCTGTGCCCAGCTTGGTTTATCATGTGTTCTGCTATTGCTTTTTTTTCTGACTGAATTAGTCTGCAGTGCCTTTCATGTTCTTCGATTCGTGTCTGAGAGCTGCGTTTGGTGGTCCCTATGTAGACTTGTCCACAGCTGCACGGTATGCGGTAGACTCCTGCAGAAGTTAGAGGATATCTCTTATCCTTTGCTGAATGTAGCATTGTTGAATTTTCTTAGTGGGTCTGTAGATTGTTTCAAGGTTATGTTTCTTCATCAGTTTCCCTACATGATCAGTGATTCCCTTGATGTATGGTAAGAATTAGGGATTTTGTGTTTTTTTCCCATTCTCCACCACTCCTTTGAACTTTTTTGCCTAGTCTTCTACTTTTCCCAAACCCCAATATTTTCATGTTACTGCGAGTATGTACAGTTTAAATTTCTTTCCAGCAGCTGCCACCCAGCTGCTATTCTAGTGCAAGCTAACTATCTGTTCTGTGTGTCAATGTTTCTGCTCAAAGCTTCCCATTATCTTGTGCTTACTTTGGGGCCAGCCCCAATCACCTTTTCCCTGATTTTCTATGTCAGCTTTTGATCGCTTTTGAACTGCTTTTATTTTATGTAGGTAATTAACAAGTTTTTAATGCACTGGGGTACTGTGTGGTTTCCGGGCTGTGTGGCCGTGTTCTAGCAGCATTCTCTCCTGACGTTTCAGCCAGAACCTCTTAACTCCAGCCATCTTCCATGAGTGACAAACATTGCTGCTTTGTCTTTGGCAAATTATCTCTGATGGTGTATCAGATTTGGATGGGACTTTCTTTTTGAAACTACTTAGCTCTAAGTATCTTGTAAGCTTTTTGTAGACTCAGCTTTGTATAGCAGTTCTGACAGGTAAACATCTTCCAATCAGTAAATTCTTTAACATTCTGTTTTTATTATCTTGTTTGTCCTGTTCTACCATCTTTTGTACTGAATTCAAGTAAAGCCTACAACAGTCTGTATTGGTATCGTTTTTTGTTGACTGGACCCCAACATTTTCAGGATTCCTGAATTTTCCTGAATACCCATACTGGTATGAATTTTTCCCACTTGTTTTGATGGGGAATCTGAAAATTTTGGCTCCATTATAGCCTGTGGGGAATCTTTCTGGGCCTCTGGATGGGATGCTGTGTTTTAAAGTAGGGATACCTAATTTATAACAAAAGCTGCTGGTGACTTCCCTTATAAGAATCCCTAAGTTTGGTGAACAGGAGCTCCAAATTATGGGGCCTAAAATGGAAGCCCATAAAATTGGACCCTCTGATCCAATCTTTTCCAAACTTGGGGTTCCTTATAAGGAGAATCATCACTAGCAATGCTGAAAATGTAGTGCTGATATCTTAAGAAGCAACCACTCCATAGTCCTAGAAAGATTCCCCATATATAATGGAGAAGAAGAGAAGGCTTTAAACTTTAAAATGCTCAGCATGAAAGTACCAAGCATTTTTTTTCTTTTAAGAACGGTTGTAGCCGATGATCCCCCAAAGGTGATTTGCCCCCCTGGCCTTTTTAGAAGTGGGATTTGCTGGCTGCTATTCAAATGTGCCATTTTTTCAGCCAAAAAAAAAAATACCGATAAGGTATTTTCCAGGTATTTTTCAGTTTGGCTTTGCTGAATGCACACCCCTATTTCACAACACACGTGAAACCTCAGGGAAAGCACACCCAACCAGTGGCTGTTCTTACTAATATAAGCTAATAAATGTAATTTGTCCATTATTGCCCTATTTTTCACACATTGCATCCTGTTGCAGCAGGCATTGATGGAGAACAGAGCCATATTTTCCCTACCATCTGTTTGAGTTTTTCTTACAGAAATGGTGAAAAAATTCACTGTAGCTCTTGTGAGGTAGAGATCTCACCTTTGTCCTTTAACAAAAAAACTTGAAAGATGTGGATTTTTTTCTAATTTGCTTTAGCTACTCAATTAAACTTGTTTGAATGTAGTGTAAAATGTTAATGAATCACAGATGTGCTGTACTGCATTTTAGATATTTTTTTGCATTTCAGCAAGCGGGAAAGCTAAGTAGGCATAACACTTGTAGATTAAAAATCAAGTATTTGGCAATGGAATGTTAATATGGGAAAGGGATCTTTTCATTACCCAGATTCACATACAGCAGTCAATGCAAAAGCCTTGCTTTATAATGAGAAATTTCACTCTTTAGCTGTGCCATATTGGCTATGCCTACTCTATTCTCCTGACTTTTTATTTCTTTTTCCATCTCTATTTTTCCTTCTTCCACTAGATCCCAGTTCTCTATTCTAACTCTTCTAAGAGATGCTGAGTTTAACCAACATGTTCCATGTCTACATCTCCATTTTAAATATGCTGTGAAATTCTCATCCTTGTAACAATGACATATAGACACGAACATATTATAATTTTTTGTGTGAATTAACTCCCTTTGCTGGAAATATGGCAGATCACTGAATCATTCCATGTTTCCATACCAGTCTGTAAAATAGAAAAAAAATGATTTCTTTATGTTTCACAAGGAAGGCTAGCTCTATTATGATTGTCATAAAAAAACTTATTACCTTCCTCCTTTGTATAATGGCTTTGATCCAAAGTCCCAGTCAACTCCAAGAAATTCAAAAGTGTTGGAAAAATGACCCATTAATTTCAGTGTCAGGAGAAGTATTGTTTCATCCTCCTCTGATAGCTAATATGGTTTATAGATGATCTTATCTGCAATCAAGCATATGTGTCCATTTATATGTGGGTGGAAACAAGTTTGTATGGCTGATTCCGCATGGGCCAAAAACAGCAGTGTGAAAACAGTGTGAAAATGGTGTTGAAGGGTTTAAAACTGTGTAAAAGGGTTTATACTGTTTTCACACCATTTTCACACCGCTGTTTTTGGCCTGTGCAGAATCAGCCTATGAAAACCTCTCTAGTTAGATGTGAGGAACTAATGGCATTTGGACAAATAGGTTTTTTTTGCATATCAAACAGAGAAGACTATCTGTGAACAGACCTTTTAAAAATAAGATAAAATATTGTTGAAGAAGGGTATGATGCTTCCCCCTTCCCTTGATTGACTGGCTGGATTTTAGTTTTTTTTTTAAAAGTTCGGCATGGATTGTGTTGAATCAGAACCCCAAGTATTGCAGTACTTATATTAAGATGCTGTTCGTAATCTCTGACTTGCAGTCAGTGGTGTACCTAGGCAAACTGTAGCCCTGTGCAAAACCTGAGTTTGATGCCTCCCATGGGGGGCCACCCTCCACCACCATGAGGGGGCCACCACCCTGCCCCACCATGACCAAACAATGTTTTTTTCCACCAGGTCGTTTCAAATTCACCATCACATTATAGAACATGCCCCAACTCACAAATCTGAACACAGCAATGGGCCATGCCCACAGCAGAAATATTTTTTTTGAAAACATTTTCAAAATGTGTTCAAAATGTTTTATTAATGCTATGAAAACATTTTATGGTGTTGTATCCAGTCCCCCCAATTGGGGGAAACAGCATCACTTTCAATGTTATTTAAACTGGGGACCCCAGATTCTCCCTTTAACGTGGATTTAAAAGGAGAATCTGGGCTCCCTAGTTTAAACAAGTGATGCTGGAATCCACCCCCAAACAGCATCATTTTCAATTGTGTTTAAACTAGGGAGCCCAGATTCTCCTTTTAAATCCACCTTAAAGGGAGAATCCGGGGTTCCCAGTTTAAACAGCATTGACAGTGATGCTATTTGGGGTGGATTCTCCCCCACCCTGAAACAGCATCACTTTCAATGTTTAAACTGGGGGCCTCAGATTCTTCCTTTAAATCCATGCCAAAGGGGGGGATTCAAAAGGAAAATCTGGGAAAACTTGGGGGGGGGGTGCCTGCTATCAGGAGTACAATTGTTAAGCTAGCAGCACCAAACTTTCAGGGTATCTTTAGGAGACTCTCCTAATGATACCACCCATGTTTGGTGAAGTTTGGTTCAGGGTGTCCAAAGTTATGGACCCTCAAATGTGTAGCCCCCATCTTCTATTAGCTGCCATTGGAAACAATGGAGGATGGGAGCACCTTTTTGGGAGTCCATAGCTTTGGACCCCCTGGACCAAATTTCACCAAACCTGGGTTATAGAATCAGGAGAGTCTCCAAAAACATCCCTGAAATTTTGGTGCTGCTAGCCTAAAAATGTGTCCCCTGCAGGCCAAAAACAAAAAAACACTGAAAATACCAAAAAAATCCCACAAACGAACCTGCATTTTTGGCGCCCACCACAAGGTGGCGCCCTGGGCAACTGCCCACTTTGCCCAATGGGAGGAACACCTCTGCTTGCAGTAATCAGATGCTATGTTTCCCATGGAACAAATCTACAATGACCTATAATCTATGACAGCTCCTTGGATAAAAATGCCAGTTCAGAAATGTTCATCATGTATGGCATCTTCCACAGCCTGCTACTTGATAAACCATTGAGTGATCCAAGAGAATCAGCAGGGTTGTATTCCCACTCTCAGTGCAAGTCATGTTGAGGTGTAGAGTAAACACCCCTGTAGTAGAGCAGCACAGAATACTGGAACCCTGTAGGAACACAGACACTCACACAGAAGTTCTGCTTCACAGAAGCAGCCTGCATTTATTGGTCACAAGCATGATTCACTTGGACAAAGTGCTTCGCAAAGCAAAGCGAAGACATGAGTCTCACAGTTCTCAGTATGCTCCACCAAAGCAACCAAGTTTCATTTTGGATCCATAACGAGGCCAGAAACTAGGTTGGAAAAGAACCAGACAATCATCTTTGTTCAAGAATTTTTGAAATTGTCCAGCCACCATCTGTTCAATTACTTTGCTGAAGAATGGTACATTTGAGATTGGTTGATAAATTAGATTATTGCAATGTGCTCAATGTGTGGCTGCCTTGAAAAGTGTTCAGAAATTTCTGCTGGTACAGAAAACTGCAACACCATATCACTCTTGATTCATCTGTATATTCTGAGGCCCTGCTTCGGGTGCAAGTGGCAACTTGATAGAAGAAGAGGGTTTTTTTTCTGTACTGAAAGGAGTCTCAAAGTAGTTTACAATAACCTTCTTCCCCCACCCCACCCCATTCCTGCTCACAAAGGCACTTTGGAGATATGTGGGGCTGAGAGTGTTCTGAAAGAACTGTGGCTAGCCCAAGGTCATCCAGCAGGCTGCAGGTGGCAAGTAGGGAATCACACCTGGTTCTCCAGATTAAAGTCTGTTGCTCGACCACTAGAACACACTGGTGTACACTAGATATGCTTTGTCATGGCACCAAAATTATGGAACTTTCTTCTTGTCTTCTGCCAGCAGATGACGACATTTTTTGATTCATCAGGCGTTCTCTCATCTGATGTTTTCTCAGTGACCCTTCCTTACTGCTGTATGTTACAATTGCTTTTTCTATTTTTTATATGTGGATTTTCATTTTTTAATCATTTAATATTTTAAATCATGATCTGTTTTTCATTAGTCTTTTTCGCACTGCATAAAAATTACATCTTCAGGACATTATAAGAAGCATTTTTGTGAAGAAGTTCACACAGGTCTACCCCAAACTGTGTTCATGTCATTTTATTTCTCTCAACCTGGGTTTTTTTAAAAAATCACTGAACAAGCAATCTTTTTTCCCCTGAAGACAGGTTGAAAACATCTGTTGCTTTCGTGCTCACCAAAGCAGGAAGGAGGTTGTTCATTCCTCCTGCATCTTCTTCCCAGCAATTACTTTCATTTTTGCTGTAGCTTCATTTGCCATTTTCTGCTCTCTTAAGGAGTCTCCTGCCTCCAGTATTTGGTGAAGGTTTCCCATGGATGTTTCCTCAGCTTGCAGCTCATCCGATAGACATTGAACTGTAAAAAGTAGATGAATACAGTTTGTTTTGCCTGGAGATCCTGCACAAACTTTCCCTTTTTTGTTTTGTTTTGAGGGAGCTGTCTGTGAAGCTACGACAGCATAACATGAGAATCTGCAATATGCACACATTCGAGTCATCATAGCTTCACAGACAGCTCCCTCAAAACAAAAAAGAGAAAAAACATCATGTGTGAGAGATCACCTGGCAAAACCAACTGTAATCACCTACCTTTTACAGTGCAATGGCCATCAGATGAGCTGCAAGCAGAGGAAACCTCAGTGGGAAACCTTCAGCAAATGGTGGAGCCATGGAGAATCTCTGCAGCAGCACACAAAATGGCAGGCACAACTATGAAACTGGGCAGCAGACAGGAAAACAACTGTTTTGACTGGCAATGCTTTTTTTTCCTGTGCTGTGCAAACACAAAAAAAGTAAAAAAATGGATCTTTCTAAAATGTCTACAATATTTTTTATTTATGCTGTGCAGAAAAGACCATTGTTAGCCATTTTGGTGGCCCAAGTTGGGCAAAATGGTGGGATATAAAATCTGTTAAACTAATTTCAAAAATCAACAACAAAGTTTAGTATACTACTAATGTACCTTTCAGTAACAAAATATAGCAATTGTACTGTAAGACAAAGAGCTCTTTCAGCATCCAGGATCGTATCTCATTAGCCTCACTGAAAAAGATTGCCACTTTTCAGTGATACATATATTTACCGCAGCAAGAAAAATAGAACTAGCTGTTCTGCTAGATGACCTGGTATCGCAGTCAAGAGTGTAGCAGTTACATCACTCTAAACCCTTTACAATTTATTACAAAACATGGGTACATGCTCTAATATCCCTGTATCACATGTATGACATTGATAAACTGAAGGAATGTGCTTGTTAGCAACCCTCAAAAATTGCTGATGATAAAATGTTATAATGTGCTCTCCTATATTTTGCTACACTTAATTTTTTTAAAGTAAACTTATTTTTATTTAACTTATTCAGTCATAAATTGTTCCCAAAATTGTAACAAAAATGAATTAAATAAAAATAATAGGTTAGGGTTACGGTTAAGGCAAGGGCAGGTGCTCAGGCTTGCCTTTGTGTTACGTTGAGTTCTAGGGCGCAGTCCGAGAATAGGGCTACGGTCAGTTTCAGGTTTCGGGTTTTTGTTACAGTTTTGGGAACAATTTGAGACTGAACAAATTTAATGAAAATAATAAGGTAGGGTTAGGGTTATTGCAAGGCCAGGGGCTTGGGGTTGTTTTACTGTTACGTTGAGTTCTAGGGCACAGTCTGAGAATAGGGGTATGGTCAGTTTCAGGTTTCAGTGTTTCTTTATAAAAAGAGCTTTGAGGAATCTATCAATGCTTGTTGTGTTCTTAAGCTACTGTTTTCATGTTCAGGTTTAGAGTAGAGTCGAGCAGTTCTGTTTTTCAGACTCTTAATGGGTATATGGTTTGCTAAGCTAGGGAGCAAAAATCTACTCCAGCTAGAGGTGAAGTTACTTTATTTTATTAGCCCATAGAAACTCCCTGTATGGATATCTCTTCTGGTCAAAGCTCTTGTGCCATTTCCTAAAATATAACATAATTGTTTGGGATTCTTCACAGGAAAGGTCAGTAGCATGGTGATGACACACATTTCAAAAAATGCTTCTACGCATGCATAAACCTTTCAAAACTATAGTAACTGATACATTCAGTGCAAAAATTGTAAGGCAATCTCTTACTAAATTATTGTCAAGGTCAGAGAAAGCACATTTATTTTTCTTGTGGCTGTATCATCATCAGTGACTTCTGATGATAGATCCACTTGAAGTGAAAATACAGCTTACCTTGGCAGATTGATTTATTACCATTACGGTTGACAAGGTTGCCTGTTTGTTAGTGCTTATTTTATATTTGAATAGCTTTCTGCACATAAATTGAGGCATTGCTGCAAGTTACTTAGCATGTTCCATATTTCATAGCAAATGCACTTGATATATCTATTTAGGATCCTGTCCTCCTAAAAAACAAAATTAACACTATTCTAGAAGGATACCTCAGCTCATAACTCATGCTGACTTCTGGCAAGATCTTACTTTGTTTGGACTGCTCTGTTAAAATGTGGCTATGTCAAATGTTCTTCCATTTTGACCTTCAGAGCAGAAAGATGTTTTTTTTAAAAAAAACACTAAAGGGTATTTCATAACACCTTTAGTTGAAAGAATATTCGTCTTGTTCTACCTTGTTCACTACCATTTATTTCCTGTTTGCTGCCGTGTAACTACTTTTTTCCCAGCTTAGAACCTTTTTTTCAGTGCCTTAAAATGATCTCACCAATGAGGAATCTGCATAGTGAAATTGTTAATATTGTGACTGTTCAGTCAATCAGATTTGGCTAAGTGGCAACAGATCCAATAGACTTTCTAGCATTTTAAACCTCCCAAATCTCTGCAAGCATAATAATAATGGGTTACATCCGCTATTTTTGAATCCGAGTCTATTTTATTCCATTTTGTCCTTCGCATGGATGCCCATTTTCCTTGAAACAACCTGTTTTCTTTCTATTCCTTTTTTTTCCATTTCAATTGTATTTGTACCCCGCCCTATCCCCGAGTGGCTCAGAGCTGCTAACAACACAGTAAACAATACATTTCAACAATATAACAAAATAAATAATAGCAATAATAAATACATATGCTAAATAAGCTAATTGCAGATGGCAACTTGATAATACAGGCTATATAACTTCAAAAACCTAAACAGCAGCATTAACAAAGATACAGCTAAATCCATACAACACCCAGTATCTTAAGAATAAATCAATACATACAATGGATCAATAATTTAACAACATCAGAGCAGCAATACACAACAACCAATAGAATTATATTGATACATCTCAACAATGTTATCAGCGCATCAATATACAATATAAAACTTCATAACAATACATAACCAATAAGCTACTTTAACAAGACAACCAATAACAATACAATATAAACATTTCCAATAACTAAACCTACCCTGAGAAACTAAACTACTTTATAACTGCTGCAAGCATAATCTTATCGAATTACTTAGTACCTACACCACTCCTATTAACATTGGGAAAACTACAGTCCCTAACTGAATAGCCTAACTAATTCACTAACAATTCCTAATAGCCTATACACCTAATAGGAACTACACTTAAGGAGGGGCAACAAAAATGGTGATGTAAAAGTTCAACTTGGGAAGGACAGCATCTCCTCTTTGCATGAACCTGCTATTTTTTTAATAATGCAAATCTGTCCAAAAAGGGAGCAAAGCAATATGTCCCATCCACATGCAAAGGTATGCATTTGCTTAGCTATATGCTCTGAGCACCTAAAAAATAGAGGTTCATTCCGCACATGCAGAATAATGCACTTTCAAACTGCTTTCAGTGCTCTTTGAAGCTGTGCGGAATAGCAAAATCCACTTGCAAACAGTTGTGGAAGTGGTTTGAAAACGCATTATTTTGCGTGTGCGGAAGGGGCCAAAAAGAAAAGGAAATGACCCTGTTTGTTGTGAATTCGTTGCTGTACATATTTGGGTAAACTGGCACTCACAATCACTGCCAAGGGGAGAAAACATGCTGGGGGGACATTTCTGAAATGGCGGGCTATCACACCGGTCGGCAGCTTAGCAGAAATGAAACTGACATGATGTAAGGGGAGAGAACAGACAGTGGGGTGGGGAAAATAAAGTGGTTGGGGACCCATGCTGTTCCCTCGGTAGCTGTTTCAATCCAGGAATTTTCAAAAAGATTGCTATTTTGGCAGAGGTTTTTTTTGGAAAAAACGTAGATTAAGGGAAATATAATGGGTCAATCCCACTTTGGGGAAGGAACCCCCGTGAAGTTCTTCCCCAAATTGGGATATTTTCCTTCATCAACCCATTGTGTTTCTACCATATGGTATCCACCTCTCTTCCTTGCTAGATGTCAGGTTCTAGATGGAATGTGAGCTAATAATTTCATTGTCTCTGGCTGGGAAGGCCATTAGTATTTCTAAAGTGTTTTTGAGTGAGGATGCAGAGAATTTGACTTGATTTACACCCTCTTGCATGTTCTATGCTAAAAGAGAAATTTTGACAATTTTGTACAGTTCATATCTCCAAAGTAAAATGCATTTCTCCACAAGTTAATATTTCCTATACATTTATGTGATCTTAAGCTTTGATATATGTTATAAGGTAGCAGTCTGTTTCTATCTGTGCAGTAGCCTCTCTTGTTTGGCTATCCTCATATATGAAAGCATAGTTTGTACAATTACACCTTCTTATTCCTTTTAAAACATCTTTCTAATGTTAACAATTATGTTCATTGTGATCACAGAGGGTCAAGTTAATTAGCTTGTTATGGGATTTTTATGTACCAGTGGTCTTCAGTGTTTCTTGATCAGCAAATTGTAATGAATGGGAGACCATTTACCTTCGCAAAATACACACATCTCCATGAACCCCACCATAAAAGTCTAGCAAAGGAACTAGTCAAGCCTCAGCCTGGTTTTGACTGGCAATTGTGTGGGTTATAAATATAATAAAAAACAATAAATAAAATAATGGGTTGGGCTGGTGGGGGGATGGCGGGGGGGGGGGGACTTGTTTCATTTGTCTGAGCCAGGATGAATAGGTTATTATTACAGCTTGGAGACTTTAAAATAAGTAGTGTCTGGTTAAGGCTGAGGAGAAGAGGGATTGATGAAATGGGTTGGATGGGAAGTGGTGAACCAGCCTCCCAATTTATGATTGGTCCCAATCAAGACAAGGGCCTATTTTGACAAAGCCTGTTTTTAATCCCCAGGTAATACCATGGGAGCGGCTGAGTTGCATTTATATGAAAGTAAGTCACATAATTCACAGGTGAGCAACAACCATGTGATAAGAAAAGGAGGAGCCAGAGGCTCTGAAAGGAAGTCACATGATTCACAGGTAGGCAATAGCCATGTGACAAGAAAAGGAGGAGTCAGAGGCTCTGGATCTGCCTCTGCTAAACAGAAATCTACTCTGTTACTAACTTGCTCACAATCCTGCTGCTCCTGTCAGTGTGAGTGCAAGGACACACAAGGCGGATAGCAACCTTGCTTTCTATAGATGCTTACCAGCAGCAGGTCCTTTCAAACCAACAAAGAAGTATTCTTGTCACCCTGATATGTAGCCTTGGTGACTTACCTGAGGAACACAGCTCCTAGGTTCAAGATAATTGATACAGACCTTGACATGTAATCTGATAGGTCATCTCTGAGGTGAAAGACTAAATTGAATTAGTCATTATCAGTTATTTGGATTAGTTATTTATGGTCCTCTTGGGAAGAAGACCATAAATATACTGTTCCTAAATCAAATCATAGCTGTTGTGTACATTTTCTTGTTTAATTGCCCATGTGCAAAGCTTCATAAAAATTATACTAGTTGCATTTTGATGACAAGACAGTCCCTGTATAATTACTACATCTTAATACAGAACATGCCCAGTGTACTTTATATTTAATTCAAATTCTGTAAAATTACAGTGTAATATAAATAGTTTTTTCAAGATCATAAGTGGGTTAAGATACACAAAACTGATGTTTTAAACATTGCAATTATCCTCTGGTGAATTAAAATTGCTTCTAATGAAATGAAATATTGTATTTTAGTCTGTGCTAATCTTCTTATTGGAGAATAAATATGGGTTTTCCTTTATGTAATTAGAGGAACCAAACTATTCTTAAGAGCACTGAAGTGTTGAATCATACATAGACATTAGCTGGGGGGATTTCATTACCAAACTAATTCAGTTATTTCCATAAACTTATGGAAAATGATATTCACCTCTTGGGGAAAACTTTTGGCAGGAGAAGATAGTTTTTCTTGGCATTTAATATATACTCTAGTCTACGGCTAGTCAGTCCTTTCCTTCTTAATGGATATCGGACTCAACAACTGTTAAAAAGGATTTAAGCCATGTTACTTATCAGAAGTTCCAGAGGGCATCCAAAACATTTGTGTAATGAGAAGTTATGATGTGTAGGAGTGCTAATCAAACCCAGTAACTGTGGCTAGGGAAAATATGAGAAGGACATTGTTAATATTGAGAACCAAAGGTTCAGAAAAATGGTCATTCTTCTGTATTTCCTGTATTGAGCCAAGAATAAAGGTAGGGTATAAATATAATAAATACTTTAATAAATATATCTGGATGTAATCTATGACAAAATCTATATCCCTGAAAGTAAAACAGGTATAGCATTAACAGTAAATGATGGCAATTATTTTCTTTTCTTACCTGAGAAACCTAATTGACTTGAAAATACTAGTAGAATGATATACATCTAAACAGACTTTTTGATTTCATTGTGCTGAAGGACAAAATGTATTAGGGTAAATGTAGACTGTGGATAGAGGAAATGGGCCTCAGCAACGTAGAGAGCTTAGCCGCAGAGATTTACAAACAGAGAACAAAATGGCTGCATATGTCTAAAAACTAATTGTTGCACATTTTAGCTGTTTGCCTCTCCAAATTGCTGGGTCTAGTATTCTGATTCCCAAGAGGAGATGAGTGGAAATTTTCTTATGCAGCTTTTGATTACAGTCAATTTGGACCTGGGATACCAGAGAAGCACATGATACTTTCAGTTAATGGGAAATTTAGCTGACCGATTATATTGGGAATGGGCTCAGCACTCTTCTGTGTTTATATATCACATACTGATTGGTAATGCTGGCCAAACAGCCTTTTGGACAGTTTTCTGCCAGAAACCACCTTCTTGTCATGGAAAACTTCTGATCCAGAATGTTCTGCAAGACCACAAGTTTTTGAGTTAGAATAAAGAGTGTCATGACCTGTATACAAACATTTCACCTAAAATAAAGGAAAACTAATAGGCTTATTTTACACCAGAATTTTAAAGTGTTATTCCAGTAAAAACACATGGAATAGAATTCACTATTGATATCTACCACAAATGTAAGTACATCAGGCATTTTCAAATGCAGAGCACATAACTACATTGTCAGATGCAATGTTTTTAAAGTCCTAATTTTTAAAATAATTGTTTGCTGTTATGTGACTGTAATTTATTGTGCCTGTAGCAACTCGAGGACACTATGGAAATTGAGATGATTCATTTTAAGTGTTTTATCCTAGTGAGCAAAATTTTAATCAGCCCTGCTTCTAATCCCAGCTCTGTTACTGGCACACTCTGTAAACTTGGCAAGGTCACTTCATCTGCTTCTGCAGCTATTGCACTTACAGAATAATTAAGAAGAACACCATTGTAGATGTTTTTGCTTATGAGTTGTATGCATACTATAAATAAATGAGAGGAACCTTTAAATGACTAAAATTTAATGTCTTTTACAGGATTTTTGTATAGCAGTATGACATATTTTATTATCGTGCATTATGTCCTGCTAAGGAACTATTACAAATGTGATCATAAGGTTTTTGGCCACTTCTCTTGGGTCATCTGAAATGTGAGAAGCGTGGCCCTTTTTGCACAACACAAATAAAATGTTTTGAGGCAGGAAATAAAACATTTCCTCCATGGTGTAAGGGTCTGTTCCAGGCATGACATATGGAGTTCCTCATGGTTTTTAGCCCAAAATGTTTTATTTCCTACCTTAAAATGTTTTATTTGCATCTTCTTCCCTAGTAATTCTTTTTTGAAAATGTTTTGAAAACATTTCCACTTGCTGTGTGATTTTGTTAAAATATTTCCCACACTTCTCTGCAATCCCTATACTTCCTCACAGGTGCCATTTTTGAACTTCCCTGGCCATCTCATGCTGTATTTCTGGGTTGGGGGATCGTGTCTACATAGCTTCATAGACATGATCCCGAGAGAATAGCTGCACAAGGCTTTGAAGCTTAATAGTTATGAATCTAAGAAGTTGTTTTTTTAAAAAAAACCCTGGTACATGCATAAAATGGTGGCCAGGAAGCATTTTTGAGATGTGTGTGTGTGTGTGTGTGTGTGTTTGAAAACATTTGCAAAATGTTTTCAGGGGGTTATGGAAAGGGCCATATTTGCTAACCCTGCCTTTCAGTGGCATACATCTATTCATCCCTTTTCAGCAGTAGGGAGGCCCAGGGCTTTTCCCTGCTCCCTGTGCCACCAAAAAGCACTTTTGGAGGCAGTAGGGTGGTTCTGCATTGGCATCATGGCCTGCTGCCTCCAAGTTTGGATGGGGCTCTTAGTCTATCTGGTTCCCCAAAAGATCCCTTTAGGAAACATATAACTTCCATGCTACCAATCTTTTTATCAAAACTTGACTCCTTTTATTTGATTGTGGGCAGTTGAATTTCAAAGGACCTATAGGAGAGGACAGACTGGGGGATTTGATAGGCTTCAGTCCAGAAGATAGTTGTCTCAGAGCCTTCTCTTACTTCTCTGTCACCCATAGCTGCCACAACAGCAAACAAGATCTGTTTGGAAGTCTTTATGGGGTTAGAAAGAATGAAGGAAGCCAACAGTTGTATTCCACATTGGTCTGGCTTGATGTCTTATATCCTATGCCCCAGATTTTTCCTTTGATCAGAATTGGATGGTGTTGTTGCACAGACTGAATTCATACCTACCATTCTTTGGGGAGCCTGTCCCATGCTCAAATTCTGACACTAATTCATCTACCAGTATTTCACATAATTACTATTTAGTGCATAAATTTAAGCATGTATTATGGATCAAGATACTCACAGTGTGATGAGCATCTACTACATTGTATAATAAATATATTTTGTGCATCCTTTCACCTCATCCATTTTGAAATTGAAGTTTAACCCACTGCCATAAACTATTTTTTCTTCCCATGAACAATAGTTATTTGTCAGACTGATATATTGTTTTGGAAGTTGCACAGATAACTGGAAAGATAAAGTCATTTCATGTCAAGTCAAAGTTAGCACCTATCAACTTTAATGTATTTGTGTTGATAAAATGTTTCACTAAGTAAATCCTATCAGCTTTATGCATATGACAAATGGATGAAACAAGAGATAAATCATATAAAGAATACATAATAAAGCATTTATTAATATATCTGAGATTAATTTACAAGACTCCTAGATGGAGTAGATAAGAATATCTGTGAATATATTTGAGGGCATCAAAAGTAAAGAAAGACATCATTTTGGTTTTGCCAGAAGTTTTTTTTCAGCAGAAAATACAGAATTGGATTATATGTTGTTTAGCAATTTGAAAGGAAATTTATTCCTTAGATTTGGTTCCATTTAAAATAAGCATTTTAAATATGACTGAAAGTGTATGATGTATTTACAGTATCTGATATGATTACTCATTATTGAAGAAGGAAAGCATGCACCCTGCTTCACGGGAAAAAAAATGGTTCACATGGAAATCTACCAACTTGCCAGTCTGATTGATGGGCTATGGTATGCTGTGAATTGAAGCATGTATCATATGTTCATATCCTGCTCTCTAGAGACAGCCATTCTTTCCTACATTCATGTAATAGAACAGAGAATTAAATTAGTGCTCAAATTTTAATTCCAATTTTCCTAAATTAGAGCAATTTAGAAGGCAGACAAGAGTGAATATAGTGCTGTTTCTTTAATGACCAGTTATGACCAGAAATCCTTTCCTGGATTAACTCCTATGTCATTGACTCTCTCATTGACTATCTGAATTCTTTGCCCACATTCCATCAGTACTATGGAAAAGTTCCAGTTTTACTGCTGTTCTAGTGATGTCATAGAACACAAGTCTGCTGTGGTTACTTGTCTCTAGAATATTAAGATGGACAGGTAGAGTGTCTGAGAATGTTTCAATATATTTTTAATATTTGGAATATGTTTGAAATATTTTGATAGAAATCTTTCTCTGTCTACTATTTTTCCACAAAACAAATATTAGTCTGTTTTCCATTTAATAATAGGGACCTTTCAATGCTGAATGGGCTCTCTCCTGAATGCTTGAACCTGAAGTAGTCTAACTTGATCTTACTGACAGGTAAGTAGCTTAGCATCATAGACAATGCTGCTTTGGTTCAGATCAAACATTATGGACAGAATTTTCCTTCTGAGGGCAATCTGGCTACAACATCCATCATCTCACTGATCACCAGGGTTGATTTGGCTGATCTGGCTGGCTAGGCAGGTGTCCCCTACCTCCCTCACTGCTCCATGTGGGTCCCTCCCAAAGCTGTGTTCTTTGAAGAAGAGAATGGCCATCCCAGATAGAAGAATTTTCATAAAGTATCAAAAGCACTGCTTTTTAGTGGAGTTAGTTCACACATTCTGTTATGAATTATTGCATGTTATGAAATCAAATCATTTATACATATTTGTCAACCAGTCTTGACTCTAAAAGAGTATTCATAGTAACAATAAAAAACAGGAAATCTTTTAGACCTAAAACTAAAAAATAATCTGCTTGCAATAGGTTTGCAAATACATTTCTGGTTAGTTTATTACTTTCTTTCTGAAGCTTTTCTATCTAGCCTTCATATAATTATATTTATAGTCTATATATATATTATAACAAATGTCAGTTTAGAAAATAAAAGGGTCTAAATAAAACAGTTTCACAGTTTAAATAATGGCTCATATAGGGCTGTGTCAATTGGGAGTCTAGTATGAAACTCATTTATGTAACATATTCCTAAGATGTTTGCTTAAGATCAAACTGCTAATACATAGAACATTAGATGTAAACAATATACTATGTAGATTTCTTTCTCTTCTGCTTCATTGGGAGTCTTTCTCATTGAGACTTCCAACAAATTACACAATTTAGAACAATATGTTGAGAGCAACAGAAAAAATACAACCAACAGTTACAAAATAAGACAATAGTGCACTAAAAACAGTTCTGAACTTCAAAACTGCCTAACGATGCAACAGTGTAGTAGATGCAAGGAACAAAGCACTGAAGACTGACCAAATTCCACACATTTATGTCTCCCTTTTCTTCATGGGTTACAGAGACTTATAATCATAGTTTAAAAAGTTTCACAGATGTTAAAAAACCTTGTTCCCTGGTACAGAAGTATTCCCCTGAACTATTATACTTTACCCATTCTGGCAAACACTGAGAGATTGGGAGCCTTCCTGTCCTCATTAGGCAGGCTATTCCACCAAGTGGGGAGGGGCCGGTACAGCAACAAATACTTGAATATGGCCAGCTGTCAATTTTACCCTGCCTTCAGCCCCCTTCAGAAGGTTTTAATGATTGTCAGGCTCATTCCACACATGCAGAATAATGCACTTTCAAACTGCTTTCAGTGCTCTTTGAAGCTGTGCGGAATAGCAAAATCCACTTGCAAACATTTGTGAAAGTGATTTGAAAACGCATTATTTTGCGTTGCAGAAGGGGCCTTAGAGGGGTAGGATTATTAGGTGATGGGTGACTCTGTAAGATAGAGCTGTTTTCTGCAGAAGCATCCCAGCTACAAAACTATTCCCACACGTGTTCATCTGGCACCTTGATTGTAGCTTCTGGCACTAGATTAAAAATTATTCACTCAGCCTTTCCTTAATTTCGTTTTGTAGTTTTCTCTTTCTTTGTGTAATATGTGATTGCTGAACAATGATTACATTGGTTGTTTATGGTTGATTTCACAGCTGCCAGTTCTTTAGCTGGTTGTTGGCCTTTCATTACAATTTGAGCCTCACCCAGAGGCCTAGGAAGTTGTAATGTATCAGCATAGTATTTGTGCAGATCCTAGCAGGGCTGCCTTCTGAATCTGACAGATATTAATCTTGACGATTTGAAGATGTTTCAAGTGATGCCCTAGTATTTTCGGAATGGAGCCCAGGGTGCTGATTACCACTGGGATGACCTCAGCTAGTTTGTGCCATAGATGCTGAAGCTCGATTTTCAAATTGTGGTATTAAGTGACCTTTTCATGTTTTTTTTCAATGACTCTGCTATCACCAGGTACTGCTATGTCGACGATGGCCACTTTCAATGACCCTCCTGTCACCAGGTACTGCTATGTCAATGATGGTCACTTTGTCCATTTGGATTCGAAAGTCCCACAGGATCTTGACCTTATCATTTTCTGTCACTCTCTCTGGATAATGTTACTACCAGTTTTTAGCTGTTCTTATGTTGTAATTCTTGCATAAATCCCAGTGGATCATCTTGGCCACTGAGTTGTGCCTTAATGAATTAATTAAATAAATACCTGTAGAATTATGGTAGCTAAGTCCTGCTACAAGAACCCAGGACAGCACAGTCAAGATGGTGCTGCTGATATTTTTAAATAAGTCAATTCAAATTATGCAGGAGAAATGGGAATGCAAGAGATGTTAAAATCTGATGACAGGTCTCATATATACATTTGGACAGGAATCTCTTTGGCAGCACAAGGTTCCCAATGGTCATAAGACTTAACAAAAATGAAAGGATGTCTGAACTGAATCAACTTACAATTTGTAAATCTAAGCATCAAAATAAATCCAAT
This sequence comes from Sphaerodactylus townsendi, assembly GCF_021028975.2. Classification (NCBI taxonomy): domain Eukaryota; kingdom Metazoa; phylum Chordata; class Lepidosauria; order Squamata; family Sphaerodactylidae; genus Sphaerodactylus; species Sphaerodactylus townsendi. The sequence goes on from NC_059434.1 coordinate 47,252,179, forward strand.
GTCAATGATCATGCATACTTAATATGAACTGAGAAAGCACATGTAATTGTACAGTTACTCTTAAGTTAGCAACATGCCTGGTCCCCAGAAAAATACCCCCGCTCGTGTAAAAAGAAATCCAGATATGTTCCAAATTTATTAGGTTTACAGCACAATCCTAAAGAGAGTTACTGCAGTCTAAGCCCATTCATTCATTAGACTGGAGTAACAAAGCATAGGATTACACTGGTAGCAATGTTATATGAATAGATATGTCAAATAGCATCTGGTCTGGTGGACAAAAAACAGGACAAACATGCCCATGCTGGCTTTGAAAATGAAAATATAAAGTATAACAATCCATCAAATGTCTTCCCAGAACTAAACAGAACACAAAGATTCCTTGTAAAGTGGAGAGTACAAGGAAAACAAGGAAGTAGAGTACAAGAATGTAGTCTTTGCATAAAAACTGAGATTAATTTTAGACCCTCAAAAATTGAATAACATTCCAGTTTCTCTGCTGTTGACTCATAATGCTGATTGTTACAGTGATAAATCTATAATGCCACTGAGACTGGTAGTGCCTGCCAGGACATTGTCAAATGCAAGAATTACCTCACCACTTGGCCAGTGCATTTTTGCATGATAGTAGCTGAGCTCTTGGCCCTAGTCACAGGGATTGCTCTGGTGGCTTTTGAAGGAAAATATTTTTATTCCAGGACTTAACTGAATATCAGTGCTCTCATAAAATAATTATCCAGGGCAGAATCTTTTTTTAAAAAAATAGAAAATAGCTGGCTCCGGAAATAATAGTGGACACAGGCCCATTACACACCAATGTGTTCCGCAGTGCAAGCAACCTTTTGCTTTGGATCAGATCTTTAATTATGCAATGGCTTTGATATGCCATTTGGGTTAGATTTTGGCTTACTCAACTGCTCTGAAGTGACCGTGTTTTTTTTAGAGTAAACCCTGCATTTTTGGGTACAAAGAAAATGCAACCTTCTTAGGTGAAGTAAATATATGTGAAATATCTCCTTCAGGTTTTTCCCTCCCTTCCATCTCCTCCCTTTCCACACCCGTAACATTGTCCTCCCACCCACCTCTCACTTTTCCAGCTGGGCTTCTCCTTATCCCCTCCAACCTCCATTTTGTTCTGCTCTCTAGTCAAGTGGCTTCCAGTGGATTTTATTATATTATATTTTTTCTTTTATTTTGTAATACGTTGATGCATCAACGTATTAATAAAGTGAAGAATGTGCCAAATATCTGTGAACTGCAACCCTAAGACCTCCATTTGGGGAGCTGGGGATCCATGCGGACTTCTGCTAACCCTGGAGAACTCGTTGCCCACCATAACTGCACCAACCTGGGGAAGGGGAAATCCCATCAATCCCAACCCTTTGTTCAACTAGCGAACATCCGTGGATCACTATATCAATACTACATGCATACTTATTTTGTGAAATCTACTTTGGGAGTTTTCGCTATCCCCAGCAGGTTTGCAAGGCACCGCCAATCCTGCTGGCAGAATGGCTCAAATCCTTGTGGGTTTTCCTATGCTTGCTTGTGATCAATGCAATTTCTGAGTAGAAAAGCCCCATTATTGTGGCATCTGGGGATGTGTTGTTGTTGCATTCTTCATCCATGCCACAGAATCCATCATTTCCCACTGTCAGTAACATCAATATATCAGTGTTTCACTATATCAATGCATGTTGTGTTCCTTTGAAATATGTTTAATAAGTTGTGTATTCCCCTTCCCCTGCAAAAGCAGGCTTAGGTAAAGAGTGTTAAAGGTCATATGAAGAAGGAAGAAAAGGCACATGTGCTGCAGGACACTGAGCCAGGCAGGCACAATACAACTTCTCCATGTTAATTTCCCAAGCAAATTTGTAGATGTAGAAATATTCACAGGCAACACATCAAGGCAACAGCACAAAACTGGGGTGGGAGCATGTGATCTGCAGGGAAATGCATTGCTGCTGCGCCGATCCAGGAAAAAGCTGAAGAGGTAGGGACAAGAGTGCACAGTACACACTACTTCCCCTGCATGAAAGGGAGGTGATTTTATTTTTTATCATCATCATCATCATCATCATCATCATCATCATCATCATCATCATTATTATTATTATTATTATTAATTATATTTATAAGCCGCCCTCCCCCGGAGGGTTCAGGGCGGCGAACAACAGATAATAGAGCACAATAAAATCAGTAGTATCAAAATTTGAAAATCATTAAAGAACAGCTCTATATATTAAAACCCAACCCCATTAAAATGCATTTACTGCTGACAGATGGCATAATAAGATTTTGGTGTGTAATTGGCCACAGTCTTAATGACTGGGAGACAACTGCAATGATTCAGTGTGAATAAACTAGCAAACTCTCAGAAGATAACTGAAAAATTCAGCAATGGTGATTTAAGGTCATGAAACTGGGGTTATAGACTGCTGGTTTCTTCATGTCTGATAGAGGGATCTACAGAATGCTAGGGTAGTAAAATAGAAATAAGTTCCCTGGAAATTCTTGTACAGATTTGCTAATCTTTGCCATGCGAATAAGGTCCAAAATACACAAGTCATGTGACACAAAATGGGATCTGGGTGCTCAGCAAAACTCATTGTCATATTTGGAATTGGAACCATTCTGTTGCTCTGGTGGCTTTAAACACTGTAGGAGCAGCAGTGGCATAGTGGTTAAGAACAGGTGTACTCTAATCTGGAGGAACCAGGTTTGATTCCCCACTCTGCCGCCTGAGCTGTGGAGGCTTATCTGGAGAATTGAGATTAGCCTGTACACTGCAACACAAGCCAGCTGGGTGAACTTGGGCTAGTCACAGTTCTTCTGAGCTCTCTCAGCCCCACCTACCTCACAGGGTGTTTGTTGTGAGGGGGGAAGGGAAAGGAGGTTGTAGGCCCTTTGAGTCTCCTTGCATGAGAGAAAGGTGTTTTTTTAAACTTACCTTCTTCCCTGCTCAGCTCCAAAGTAGAGGGTGACAGCTCCTCCAGCGCCCAAAGTGTCAGTCATGGTTGTGGGGGCCTGCCTCCTCATCCCTGTGGGGCTGCACAGGGAAGAATGTGAGTGTAAAAAAAAGGACGTGCCTCTGAGGTGCATCCGCAAGTCACAGCAGCCATGGGACTGCTCGCATGGCACCGTACCAATGGCCCCCAGGGCTACACTGGGATCATGTAACCCAGTTTGACCCTGCATGCCCAGCCCATGTGGAAAGGGCCTGTGCCAGTTCATTTGCTGCTGCTTCCTGCATGTCCATGTTAGTCCTGCTTCCTGTTTTGAAAATGCCTACCATCATGACATTCCAATTTAAAAATATATGGCATTGAATCCCATTCTTTTCTTCAAAAGTAGAACGCCTTCCTCCAGTGGAAGGTTTCTCCCTAGTGAAAGATAATAATTTGTTCTAACCTACGGTTTGTCTTAAGGAAGCTGTAATATTATTACAACTTTTTTTATTTATATGTTGAATAGCCCAAGTAAGCTTGATCTCATTAGATCTCAGAAGCTAAGCAGGGTTGGTCCTGTTTGGTATTTTGATGGGAGACCTCCAAGGAATAGCATGTTTGTGATGAAGAGGCAGGCAACATCAAACTGCCTCTGATGGCCCAGTCCAGATAAGGGGGTGGGGTGGGGTGGCAAATGAGGAAACAGTGTGGGACTGTGTTTGCTCCCTCCACTGGAACGAGGGGAACCTGTGCTGACTGAAAGGGCAAAGATGCTGGTGACTAGCTGTTCCTCAGCTCCACGGCGGCAAAACCTAGAAGTCTGGGCCTGGGCCACCATAGAGGTGTGCTGGCATTCCAATCGTGGTTTTTTTGTCTTTTTCTCCAGGATGCTGCATTCAGATTTTCGTCTCAAAATCCCTGTGGGTCCGGTAAGACGAATAATTAGTGCTCCAGCTGCTATAACAGGACCTGAGGATATTAACCACACCAAGACAGCAGAATCACTCAACACTTCTATCAGAACATGTTTAGAAGAATTAATGGTCAAATTGCAATTGGAATCTAACTCTGGGAGATGCCACATGTCACAGAATATACAAAAATGTCCAACCAAGAGTTCTAATATACAGCTACTGCGTGGTTGTATAAAAGGTGAGATGTTTATCTGTATGTGTGTACAAAAAAAGCTGGTTTATGAAAAGATAAATTAAAAAAATATGTTTGACTAGTACTGCCTTTCATATTAAGGGAGAATCTCTCTTTCTCTCTCTGTCTTATCCTAGCAACTTCAAGGCACTTGAAAAATACTTTGCATCACACACTATCTAGTCCTGCTTTCCATTTGAATCTTTCTGGGTTTGGCCCCATGCCTTGAAAGAACTTATTATCTTCTTGTCCACTCGAGCCTGATGGAAAAGCACACTTCTTGATGGTTTTTTTTTAATATTTTGACTGGCCCTAATTATAAAAGGAAAGATGATCTATGTTAGGCATGTTCACCAGTTGCAACAAGTAACTGTTAGTCAAACTGTAATCTGGTGTTTTCAAAGAGGAGAGACAGGTTAATTGTTTAGCCCAAGAATGTTTCATACATGATATTTTTGCTGTGCCTTATGATAGCTGTTTTTAATGGGAAGACCCATTGTTTCTTAGGCAGCTCCATGACTCTTGCCCTGCATCATGACAAAGTGCTACTTTTGGGGAGCTCTGTTGCTTTCATATTTTTGAGCCATAAAAATATGGAGCCAGTCACAAAATAGCTGCCACTGCTTAGCTTTAGGCTAACAGTGAAGATCCTTGTGTTAAAGTAGAAGCTGCTTCCAAAGCAACATTTTAAAAATCTGCACAGCTAATTAAATCTCTGGTGGTTGATCAGAAACCTTGCTGTGCTTGCTGAGTTTAGATGTCCAAGTTTATCCAGAAATATTTTAATAGAATATACATTATTGTTGAAACCTAAATACAGAACCAGAAAATGACAAAACGGCATCCTGTAAACATCCTTTGTTCCTTACTATTATGCTCACACTATCTTCACATTTCAATTTCTAAATCTGCTTAGTGGATTAATATATAAAGCAGACCTGCTCCTGAAGTGTATGTAATTGTTGATAATGCTAAAAGAGTGTCACTGTTGTTGAATCTGTACATATATGTCTGAAAGCCAGTTAGAAAGAATACTTTGAAATGTCTGAGGCTTTCCCCTATCTATGTAAAATCAGAAATTTGCAGTTCATTCTTCTGCTAGGCACTATAGCTATATGTGTGACAAACACAGTACTGAGTCACGGAATCAGTAAAGGTAATAAACTAAAACAGTATGAACTGTGATATTTGAATTAATTAAGATGTACTTTAAAGTTACATACTAAAGCTCATACATGGCACAGAGAAATTAAAGGACTGTATGAACTTTCCTCATGATCTTAGAACAGGATGTCCGTCCAGATGGTTTGAAGTCCTGACCTATGCAAATGAGAGCATCTGAATGTATCCAATCTTTCATACCTCATACAACCATACCTATGTAGTTTGAGGCAGTAACTTAGATGTACACTTAGATGTATCAGTCCCTTTGACCATTTTGCGGTAGAAGCTTTACCCCATTCTACTGTTTTGAAAACTGACTAAGAAAAGGCAATGCCAGTAGTAGTGCATGTCCCTGTCAAGGAGAGAATGCACAGGAGGCAAGTGAATATGCAGTAGGAGAAGCTTCTCTGGAATTCAACAGATAAAGCAAATTGTTTTTCTGATAGTGGGTACTATCTCAAAAGGATTTTCCTCAGGGACCTCTTTCACAGGTTGTCTTGGCCATTTTCTACACAAATTAATTTATGTCACTTACGTTGGACATATAGTGATATCTGCCCAGGAAAATCTGATAGACAGGTCCTTCAGCTCTCCTGTTGCTGGACTCAGATATGAATCTTCCCTCAGATTCCTCTGGGACATCTTTTCAAAGAATAAGAGAAGTTTTAGTCCCTCTCCTCTAGTTCATTTGCCTCGGTTTCAACTGTCAATTTATCTAGAATTCAACCTCTCACACCTCAGTAAGCTGGGATTTGCTTCAGAAACAAAACTACTCATGTATAGAAAGTACAGTTACAGCAGGATCCATAGCGTGCATGCACTGTACTTTATTTCCAAGTACAGTAGGCTTTTATATAACGTAACAGAATGGCTGATGTCCAAAGTCTTTGAATCAGAAATGCTATTTATGTAAAAGTAAGTCAATATAAGGCTGCAGACGTTTGAACAGCTTACTTGGAAACAAGCCTCATTGAACTCACAGAGACTTTTCTGAATAACATGGACAGGATCAGGAAAAGGGCACTGAGAATGTTCAAATGACAAGTTAATTGAGATGTGGTTTAGATGTACAATCAAATTAATTTGCAATGGTTACCTTGTAATACATTTAAACAGAAATGCATGTTTGTTTAAGTGTAATTTTCCTTCTAGAATTCTTTCCTTTCTGTGTGGGAAGAGAACAGAAGGAGTTCTTTTCATGTATGCATATTGTTGAAATCTCCAGATTTTTCCCCTTACTGTCTTGCATCTTTTGAAAACAATTACTTCATGAGTACATTTCTCATAAGTCTTGTTTAAAAATCTTTTCACTATACGAAGAGGTTTGTTTCACAAATCTATAATGTCTATGTGGGAGTGTGTGCGTGTGGGGGGTGTGTGTGCTACTGTACCCTAATCAACTGTACCACTGGGTGTGAAATGGTTCTGCTAATATTGTGTTCATGTGTTTGCAATCTGTTTCTGAAAAACTGTATTTACTAGCTTGCATGCAAGCAGTACATACCTCTGTCCTACAGTTGTTAATTATACTTCAACACCTTTTTTCATTTCAACTTCTGCTAGAGAAAATGTGGATAAGTGATCTACTTACCAACATCAGATCAGTGAGTAAAACTATGGAACAAGAGACGTTTAAAAACAAGACATCCATTGGGTAATGTACTTTTGCTGTTGGAATACCAATGAACACAAAATATCCCCAGTTGTTTATTCTCTGTGCCCTTTCAAAACATCTGACTGTGCCTAGTGACATGATATACTATAATTTTGCGTTACCAATCCATTATTTCAATTTTAAAAATAGAATACGACCTAAGCAGAGCATCTCTAATGGTCCAATCTAGATGGGGGGAGGGCCAATCAGTCGGTGGGAGTGGTGGAGGACTGCGCCAGTGCATTTACCCACCTCACTGGCTTAAGGAGCTCCTACGCGTCACTCTAATCAATTATAAGCCTAATTAATATTAATTAAACCTATAGTGCATTTCCATTCTCTCTCTTTTTAAAGTGCAATCCTTAGACCACTTTCCTTAGAGTAAGCCCCACTGAGTAAAATAAGACTTACTCCTGAGTAGACTTGCATAGGATTGTTCTCAGTATCTCCCACACTCCATAAACTTCAAGCTATTGGCAGCCTGTATGCATGTGTGTATGTTTTTAACCCTAACCTCTGGGAATAAATTGGTTTCAATCTTTTTTCTATGCAAATATATCTTTATTAACATCTACCATCAATTGACAATACAGTCAACAAGGGTATTTCAAAGAACTACATATATGAATGAAAAGACTTTAGATGTGGCCCATGAATTCAGTTTTTCCTTCGAACAGTCGGCTCCCATACCAAATCACAAAAGGCTCAGTTTGCCACACTTGACACACTTGCCACACAGGGTTATCTGTGTTTGATATTCAAGTCTGAAGTCCTCTTGGGTATGTGTAACTTATTCTGTTTTGTTTTAATCAACATAATATTTATTTATGGTCTTTGACCAAAGCATTTACAATACAATTTAAAATAAACCAGCTTAGCACCTTCTTAACTAAGGCTGATTCCGCATGGGCCAAAAAAAGCAGTGTGAAACTGGTGTGAAAATGGTGTAAAAGGGTTTAAAACGGTGTAAAAGGGTTTATACTGTTTTCACACCGTTTTCACGCCACTGTTTTTGGCCCATGCGGAATCAGCCTAATATTGTTTTAATCAAGGCTATTACATATGCAAGTTTTACCAAGTCAGTAGTCATATAGTAACAAAGAATACAGGTTCCAGTCAAAATCAAAACCTCCTATCCTGTTTAAGGCATTAATATTTGGCCAGCTTGTGGCCAGAAACTTCTGGGAGAGAGACTGGCCTTAGGATGAATCTTGGTTGCCAAAATGGATGACCATTATGAATTGTCATCAGCAGTAGTACCCACTTTTTCATTGGAAAGGCTGGCAAGCTACTGGACATGTTTCACTCCTTCACTGAAACCTGTGGGAGTTCAAAATGGCCAACACTGGCTAGATACTGCACAACGTGCACAAGATTAGCATCTACTAGAGTTTCATCTGTGAGTCTGCTAAAGTTTGACTTTTGAAATGGATCAAGTTATTTTCTCTCCCTCTCTGTCAATATGCCCTACATGACACTTTACAAAGATCACAAGCAGAAGAATCTGAATGAAAAATTAAACTTTCATGAAAACATAAGTGCTTCACTTTGACATTTAGCTGTTTCTACCCAGACAACATTTTCATGTGAAATTGGTGCCATGCTTCAGCTGTGGCTTTGCCTTGAATCCCAAGCAAATGGAAATGTGTTGATGTGCTGTTTCTGGAACAGATCACAAAGCAGATTGGCATTGTGGTGGGGATGGGGCTCAGCCCAATTCCACCCACATGTACAGAAGGGAATGTCAAAGAAGGCTTGGGCTGCTTTCCTTCTTGCAAAGTTATCTGCATTACAGATCACTACAGCAAAGGAATATGGATGGATGCCATTAAACTCTACTTCCTATAAACCATAATTCTGCTTTCTAATGCCCTGTGTGCAGGAGTCATCAATACAAGGCTGCAAGTCTATGTACACTCTCTTAAGAGTAAGTGCTGTTGAACTCAGTGGGTGTTCTGAGTAAACAAGCGTAGGGTCAGACTGTAACTTTTGTTGAATCAGTGAAGAACCATCTTGCCTTGTTGCCCCACAAAATATGATTGCAAGATAGAAGCACTTTCAAGTGATTTTTCACTGTTCGCAAAGAGCTTCAATTTGAGATTATACAAAATGCATAGAGACTGAACCATTTTTCCTTTACTGTTTTAAAACATGTACATTAGCAATATAAAAGTAGCTGGATCATTAACAGAAATAACAGATGTGTTTTGTGTGTGAATATGTGCATTTTTTTAAACAGCAGTGGCAACTTACTTGGAATATCCACAAACAACTGTCGTAAAATGGCCTGGGTTCCAATAAAGGATGGTAAATTTTAATTACATTTAATTTTAAATATTAGGGATTTATTGTACATATGCTGCACTGTTTATATTCTTTGAAGAGCATTTCTAATAGCAATGGAGAAAATATTTTTGAAGCAAGAAGCATTGTTACTTAAGTATAAGTACTGAACTTTGAAGTGGAAAACCTTTTTTTTAAAAAGGTTTTATTGCAAAATTCAAGGGTTTGTATCCAAACACCTGCAATTGGAAATAAGCTTATGGAAAGCATGTTTTCCAATCCTTCCTCCCTCCTACAGCTTCCTCCTCCTCTTCCGCCACCGCCACCACCACCGCCACCGCCACCGCCACCGCCATGTACCCCACAAACTCCAAATTAGGGTCAGTGAACCTTTGGGAACAGTATGGGATTCATCACAGTAGTGTTATGGGAGATGGAATTTGTGGCAATCACCATTCCTGTGCAAGCTTTTATGCAGAGGAGGAGCTTTTGCAAGAGCAGGGAGATTTTCACACATCCTTCCTTCCTACAGTTTCTCCTTGGACTGCATCCCATCTTATTCCAGAAGTCTCTTGACTCTCAGAAGAGCTCTAGAAAAATGCAGAAGATGTGGAGGGAAGAAGGAATTGAAAAACAAACCCCTTCCAAAATTTTGTTGCATGTGTGACATTTAGATCCAAACCATACAATCTTGTTAACAAAGTCTACATGTAGAAAATGAAACACCCTTGCAGTTCATGAAATGAACAGTCTGTGTTGCAGCTTGGCAATATTATTACACGTGTTGTCTTGAGAATTTCTTTCTTGTTCAATGCAAATATTTGCTATTTTCCTCAAAACATTAGATTATGGTTGGGTTCAGTTTAAACCAAATTATAATGATACCTATGGGTACATAATTGGATACTGCTGACCTGATCAATGCCTGATATTGTATTGGATCAGCAATATCCAGTACTGTGAAAGACACACCAAATATTTCTTGATTCCATTTTTTTCACTTTAGATAAATATTGGATATATCTAGAATTGGGTTGGGAGCCTTTTCTGCTTTTGTGCAGGAAGCTTTGTGGCCCTTTAAACTTTACATGTCTACTTCCTAAGTGGTGATAAACCTGGTGTCTGGATTTCTGGAATCTGAAGGCCAAGTCTACTGCTCATTGGAATTAAGGACCCAGCCTTTCTGTTTAAAAAACAAGTTGGCATGGTGGCCAAAAATGCTGTCTATTAGCTGTATTGATCAACTCTCTGCTTTCTTAGACTTGGCTAATCTGGCCACACTAATTCATATTTTTCTAAAGTCACAAGTAAACTTCTGGAACATATCTAAGAGACCATGACCAGTTAAAATGTAGCGGCCTGATTATTGTCTGGGGCTGATCTTGTTCATTTTAAAAACAGGAACATTGACAGCCAGTTTTTTAAGCTCTATTCAAGGTGGTGGTTATGACCTTTTAAGATTTTCCATGCATCAGTTACTGTCCTCTAGCTGCCTATTTCTGGTTGCCTCCCCTGCTAAGTTTGCCTACCTGGCATGTAGCAGAAGCTGTTCCTTTTCTGTAGTTCCCCAAGGAGATGGGTTCCCCAAGGAATGGGTTCCCCGAGGAGATGAAGGAGGTGCTGTCCTTAGAAGTTGTTTTTAGGGTGAGCTATAAGATTGTTTGGGCTTTTAATGGGGTTTGAACTGCAAATATTTTCTGGGGGCAAGGGTTGGTGACATTTTATTTTCTTATGGATGGTTTTAATTTAGAATTGCAATCTGCCTTAAACCACAAAGGAAGGGCAGAGAATAAATATTTTATTAAATAAATCAAGGCCCTGTTATATGTGAGTACAAACTGGATATTTTCAAAAGGAATGGCTCTATATAGAGTGCAGCAAAACCTCTTATATATATATATGGAGAGCTCCCTGGATGTAGATAACCATGAGACCTTTAAGATGGTAGCCCAGATTTTGAAGACTGAGAAATTATCTTTGGGATATAGTGAATGTCTTGGTGATTCAAGACTGTGATTCAAGTGAATGAAGTTCCTCAACAGACACCCTCAGAATGAGCCTAGTGCAGTCTCATCTGTTAATGGTAACAGGTAGGAATAGCCCTCTATCATAGCAAATCTTACTGTGGGTTCCTATACATCAAGGATGCCAATGGTAATAGCTGAAGAACTCCTGACATTCCTTTTCATAGTCCATCGCCGTGGTGGCGAACCTTTGGCACTCCAGATGTTATGAACTACAATTCCCATCAGCCTCAGGCTCAGGCCAATTGGCCACGCTGGCAGGGGCTGATGGGAATTGTAGTCCATAACATCTGGAGTGCCAAAGGTTCACCACCACTGGTCTATGGTGTTTCCTGAGAAATGTCAGGTGTAATCAAGCTGTATTCAGAAAAGGAAGAGACATTAGAACTCATATTGCAAATGTGGGTTGGTTACTGGAACATGTGAGAGAATTTCAGAAGAAAATCATCTTGTGTTCCATAGATTACAGCAAAATGTTTGACTGTGTAGATCACAAAGAGTTATGGTTGCTTTTAGAAGACATGGGTGTGCCCTAACTTCTGATTGTCTTGATGCACTACCTATACTTTGGACCAGAAGCTACTGTTCAGACAGAATATAAAGAAACAAAATGTTTTACAATTGGCAAAAAGATGTAAGACAAGGATGTATTTTATTTTATTGATTGATTGATTGATTGATTGATTGATTGATTGATTGATTGATTGATTGATTGATTGGCTGCTCCTCCCCATGGCAGGCTCAAGGGAGCTTACAACAGATACCGAAGATACATCTTTCTATTTGTTCAATTTATAAACAGAACATATCAGGAGGAAAACTATTAGATTTAGTTGAAGATGGAATGAAAATTGGCGGAAGGAACATGAACAACTTAAGATATGAAGATAATACCACATAACTGACAAAAAATAGTGAAGACCTGGATCAGCTCCTGATGACGGTTACAGTAGGAAGTGCCAAAGCAGGATTACAGATGAACATCAAGAAGACAAAGGTAATGACTACTATAGAATAATATAACGTTAAAATTGAAGATGAAGAAATTATTCAAGATATTCTGTTCCTTGGTTCTATCATCAAGCAACATGAAGACTGCAACCAAGAAATCTGAAGGAGATTGAGACTGGAAAGGGCAACCATGAAGAAACTGGAAAAGATCCTTAAGAGTAAGGATATGTCCTGGTGACCAAGGTCAATACAATTCATATACATTACTATACCTACATGGTTTTCACTTTGCAAACAGTTGATGATGTGAGCAGCCTGTGATGTTCCCCTGGTCAAGTACTCAGGTCGTAAGTTCTACAGCTTACTCTGAAGGGCAACACTCAAATGAATGTGTGGATGATTGAGACTTGCTATAAGACCTGGCAATAAACTGATGAGTTTCTACCAAACAATTAGATAGATAGATGATGGATAAGTGCCAAGCAACTTAATTGCCCAGATTTCATTTACAGAAAGATACATTGTGGAAAAATATTAAGAAGGATGTGAGAAAATAAAATATAGCAGCTAGTACTTCTTAATCAATGCACAGTAGAGGTCCTTCATAAGGCTCATATCCCTTTGACAGGTCAAATAGACCAAGACAGAACCTTTGCAAGGATATGAATGTCTTCTTTTGCCCTTTAGTATGGGAAAATGTTAAAGCTCATTGGTGCCCATGCGTACATGCCAAGGAGAAGATAAGCAGAGACCTCTGTACGGTTCCTCTCTATCCTTCGTCTATAAATTCTCAAGGAACAGGGGTAGGCTGATGAAGCACTTGTCCAATATGCTGGATATAAAGTACATAACCTCAGTCTAACACCATAGACAGATGCTAAAGAAGTTAGTGATCCCTGATACATGAGATGAGAAAGAGAAAACATCAGATTGTGACTCATTTTAATGGTGTACATATCAGGTCTCTGAAAGACACAAAAAGGTTAAGGTCCTCAGTAAATTCACATTTGTCTCAACAAACATGATCATATTTTTGGGGCTTAAGCATACCATCCTGGCAAAAAGCTTTCTGCTAATGCGGGGTGGGGGAGTTGTGATAGATGTTACAGCATTATTGATTATTTCATAGTTAGGCTTTGAGAAATTAATTAATTAATTAGTTAAGCAAGGCTAACAGTTAATTAATCCATGTATTTGCTTGTACACATTGAATATGGAAACACATTTTCTATTTCACAGCAAGTTCTCAACATTTTTACTAAGCAGAGAGCATAGTAACAGTAATTTGGATGTATACAAAGTCTGTTTATTCCAAATATTTCATGCACATAAATGTTTTAAACATGAGTTGGCACAGACATTTTGCATAAAATGTGCTACAATGCAACTGCCTTTTAAAAACTAAACAAGGTTGTTCTGTTTGCTTGTTAAGTCAGCTCTAGCATTTCTTAGAAATGTCATTTATTAAATGTCATGCTAATTGCTTGTAATATCAACCCTGAAAAGCAAACCTTTGTGAGTAATCTTTCAGAAGCTTTATTTTTCTCTGTTCTGTCTGTCTGGTACATTCTGAAGAGAATAAACAAACTGAAGATTTACCTTTGAGGCAGCACCAGTAGCTAAAATGTAAGGGTAGCTGGTGCATATAAGGATACTTTGTCTTGGGAATATAAAAAAAGTAAATTCACTGTAGACTGATCAAATATTTTAAAATTAATTTGATAAAGCTAGTATTCTAATACCAGTCACCATCATTTATTACCAATATTCCCCAGAGTGATTCAGAATAATGTGTTGGGGAGTAGTTCTTTCTTCAGATTCTTCAGACTCACTTGGTTTGTCTGCTGAAATAGATGACCAGGTACACTCAGTAAACTGACAATTCTCACTGGACATGAGAACTACCTGGGAATATTTCATAACAGATGTAAATGATGTGAAGATGGCCATAATTGTTGGATAGATTTGCATGGGAGTGGACATTCCTTCAGGCATTTCCCAAACTGAAAACGCTTTAAAGGTCCATACCAACACCTGGAATTCTGCCCTGAAACAAACTGGAAACTAGTGTCGATCAACCAAGACTGGAGCGATACAATCCCTATCCCAACCAACATTCAACCCATATTCAGCTTTGATAGCAGTCTGAGATTTTACACACATGCACACACACACTCACTCACACCACACACAGTATAACATTAATTTGGTAGATGTTTGGGTCCAATGTCTTATCACGTTTTCTTTGCTACAGAAAATCATTTTTAGCCCAAATATATTACATACAACATGTGTTCGTTACATACAACATGCGTTTGAGAAACTAAGAGTTATTTTATCATATTTTAACAGTTCATAACAATGAGTACTAATATAGCCTTATAATAGAAGACAAGTAGATATTTTGACCTATTTAATTTGATGCTTCATTTTAAACCAGTTTAGTGAATGAAATCTTAACTACCCAAAGCAATCCATTATAATAGAACTGTTCAAATAATTAGAATTTGGACTGACATAAGATCCTCCCTCCTCATTTTTCTAATTATATAGATAAACTGGTAGCTGCTAATTCTGTCTTCTAGCACCTAATTGTTTGTAAGTTCCTAAAGATTAAAGCTAAATCTCCAATTAAAAAGGCATTAAATTATTGTGAGGTTTTATGGAAAGATAACACAAATTCTGAATTAAATGGACACTGAGGAATTGGTTTGCTCTTCCCAGTTCTTTATTACTTTGCCCAATGCAATACTCTCAAGGATTACACTTACAAACCTGCAAGGATGCAGGTTCAGAACTGGAATTAATCAAGTTGGGCTGACTAGAGTAGTGCTTCCAAGAGGCAATGACAAGATAAAAGATTCTCCTGCACATATTTCTCCTCATCTAAGCATAAAGGTCATGCAATTTTATGCAACAAACCTGTGCTCTTCTTTGCTCCAGCATTCAAGGACCAAACTAAATGATGCCAAAATATCCCTGAGTGGATCTCTCATGGATTTTTTAAAAAGTGCAAAATAGCTGTGGGAAGAGGAGAGGACTGGGTTGGGTATGCAAGACTTTCTCTCCATGCCTCTGAATCTGCTAGTTGCTCCATTTGTGTATGCAGGAAGTAAAGAAGATGCAGGTATCAAAATGTAGCAATGGCTCCCATGGTGGATTGAGGGTAGATTACCATCTACCAGTACTGACCATCACAGAATGTTCAGGGAAATCAGATACCCTTGTTGGAAGGCATCAAGAGACATCATGGAAGGCATTGTGCTAGTACCTCAGCACCATCCAAAAGCACAGCTGTTAAGTCAGCTGCACCTATTATTGACCAATAATGTCATCAACTTTCTACTGTGGCTATAGCGATCAGTAGCTGAGTGCACTCAGATATGTTGTTGTATGCAAATAGCAAATAGCAGCTGCAAAGAGAAGAAATTAAGATAAAGAAGAATTTCTTCAACTTGATTTGAAAAACTGTGGAAGATAAATTATGGATCTCCCAGCATCTTATACAGTTTGCTCTAGAAATGAATGGCATAGCCTCAGAATTGATGTGCTCAAACATTTTAGAAATAAAGATGGTTGAAATTTTTGAAGTAAAAAAGTGAGGAGCTTAGAATCTACTACTGTTGAACTGCACGTAATGTGGCAAGATGGTGGGAACAGGAGTATTCTGGATTGAACAGTTCACTACACTATGGCTGACTTGCTGCATAGAGTGGCAATTGCCAACAGAAAGGCACTCCTGGAATCATGGCCAGGACTCAGAATAACAGGCACTTTTCAGTGGAACAGCAGTGGTTCTTTTAAATGCAATGGTAGGAATATGGTAGTACTAAAAGATGAAAGGGAGAAAGGGAAGGGGATTGAAGGGGAAAGAAGAAGAGTTGTTTTTTATATTCTGCTTGTCTGTACTCTAGGCAGTCTCACAGTGGCTTATGATGCCTCCCCCACCAACAACAGCCACCTTGTGAAATAGATGAGACTGAGAGAGTCCTGAGAGAACTGTAACTACCCCCAAGGTCACCCAGCAGTCTATATGTGGAAGTGTGTGGAATATAAACTTGTTCTCCAGATTAGACTCTGCTGCTTTTCCTGATTAGAGTCTGCCGCTCTTAATTGCTGGCTCTCAAAAAGAGGCTCAGTCAAAGAAAGCAAGACCTTGGGAGCTGACTGATGTTGGATAGCAACCAAAAAATCCTATGATAACCTGCGACCCAGGAAGTATCTTTCTGCAACTGGGTAAAACACAGACTCAGCTTTCTCTAGTACTTAATTAAAGTAACATGGGTATGAGCTCTGATAGAGCCAATTTTGGTCTGTAGTAGGCAGCAGGTGTACCCTGAGGCTGAGTCAAAATTCTTATAAAGGAATTGCATGTATGGCCAAATATTGTCAAAGGCTTTCACAGCAGAATTAACCAGCTGTTGTGGGTTTTTCAGGCTGTGTGGCCATGATCTGGTAGTTTTAGGTCTAATGTTTCACTGACATTTAAGGCTGGCATCTTCAGAGACACGGCACAGTAAAATGTGTCTCTCTCCATGGCACAGTGGCATGGTTAAAGTTGGAGACCAGCAATCATGGAAATATTTAAATAGTTTGGGGGAATCCTGTCCTCCCAGAGTAAAAAAAAGGAAATCAGATCTTTGATCTCAGAAATTGATACAGGAGGCCACTGGGGCAGAAAAGCAGTAGGAAAAGCCTGCTTAGTGATCCCCTTAGCTTAGCAGATGCATAAAGTATCCCAAAGATCTGAGTAAAGTATGGGAGCCAATCTTTGCTAACCTAACCCACCTAACCCACCTAACCCTCCAGCATATTGAAAACTTGATCCAAGCCTGTGTAGATCAGATTCTGGAACCAGGATCCTCTCCTCCCTAAGATGGCCATTCTTAGCTACTTCCACTGACATCTGGCAAAATCATACTACTTTTGCTATAAAAATTTCTTGCAGGATGCCAGCAATAAGAAAGGCTCTGCTTTCATAGTTATTGTTGGTATATTACAAGTGTATGTCGCTCTAGTCCTGAAGAAGTTAAATATTTTTTGTATTTAAACAACTTGCAGATGTCATTGTTGTGAGTTGAGCTGTTGATCACCTATTGGTTAGTTAAATCTCCATTGCTGACATGAGTCTATAGGTGTCATGGGAAGAGTAATACATAGTACTGTGAAGATAATATAGGTGGTGACAGGATTTCTAGGAATCTCATGCCATATTTAGAAAATCATCCCAACCAGATAGCAAGCATGAAAAGTGCCCTGGTTGTCATTTCCTAGTCAGACATGACCTCAGTCTCCACATCACCAAGGAACTTGGTTTGGGAGGATAGGTTGATAGTTCCATCTCCTTTCCATACCACTTTTTTCTTTGAAATCATTTTGGCAGAATAGAGTGAAGTGCTTGTTCACTAGTACAAATTTCAGAGGTGATTAGCCCAACCTAATACTGTCTAAACAATCAAGGGTCCCATCAGTTTTAAGCAAATACACAGTACACTTGCTGTCTACCCATTAACAAGCATTCAACTTAGGAACTGTGAATACCTTTCACTGGAAACAACAGTTCTGGTTATATTTATTCTGGGATGCAAGACAAGTATGTCAAGATACACATTTATGTAGTTTACACTTACTTTCATGTGGTCTTCTAACCCTGGGACCCTTGAAGACATGGAAGGAGAATTTGACCTGCATGGTAGAAGTTTATATTAAAAGTTATGTATTTCAATTTTTTAGCTGCTAAATCTCCATGGTAAAAACAGGGTGATGGTATGCTCAATGATATTAGGATAATAAATTGTTTGAGCAGAATCCCAGGTCTATGTCCTAATTCCTTTGCTAACTGATGTTTATTTTAAGGGAATTCTGAATTAGCTGATAGTTGGTTAACACATTTTTGTTTGCTGGAGTCATTTCAGAATGCATAGTTGCAATTCACACAGCTCTTGGACCCTGTTGCCCTTTAACTGCAGGTCATGATGTTTTCAAGGCTAAACTTCAAGGGTCATACTGAGTCTTGCAAGCTTGCCTCTCTACAGTCAGGAAGGAACTGGATCTATGGATAGATATGGAAAGATGTACTTGGGATTCAGCTGTTAATCCTTGGCCTCAATGAGAAAAGTGGGCAACAAATGAAGCGAGTAAACCAAAAAAAAGTTCTAAATGGGCTTCTGTCCTTTTAAACAACTTAAGGGAACACAGAATACCTATCGCTATTCTGGAGCGATAAAATGTAATTGAAAAATGTACTTGCCAAATTCTGCCCTTTGGTTCAGTCCTTCCTTTGCAATATGAGTTCTTTGCTTATAGAATCAATGAAACAGAGAGACTGAACATAAATTTCAAAAAGAAACTCCGTTTTCATTCTCTGAAAGTTGTTTAGCCCAGAGTCCCTTTGTAGTAAGTGCTTATTTTTATATTATCTTTATTTTAATGTCATTGTTGTAAACTACACTGATTCTTTGAAATAGGAAAAATATACCAGGATTGGAGAGGGGTAATACTACCAGAGATCATTACTCCCTACACTATGCTCACAAATGAGGAACATGAAGAAAGGCTGAAGAGAATAACAAAATGGAAAAAGGTATGTCAGGCTAGCTAACCAAATGTCTCAAGGCCTTCAGAAAAGTACTCCAATTAATTTTGCACAAGCCCTCCCCCCCCCGGTTTATTTGTATTTTACAATGCAAATGGGGGGGGGTTCCTACTGGGTGCTCCCTTCACTGCTACTGCTTGTCCACCTGCCTTGGCTTCTTCCCTTTGCTTGACTCCCCCCCCATCCCATGGCCGTCACTCATACGATTGCAGGAGGGAGAGGAGGAGGAGAAAGGTGCTATCCTGCCTCTGCTGTGGGATGATGCCCAGCTTGCTGTTCACTGCATGGGGGTGGTAGCGGTGGTGGTGGAGGAGGTGGTGGCGGCAAGACCCTGGACAGGTGCAGGAGCAGGGAGAGCAGGCAGAAAGGCGGGCCCACCTTCTCCTGTGGTGTTTGCATGGCAGTGGTATCAGCGTGGGATATTTTAAAAGAACTGCCAATTTAGCGATTTTTGAAAACCCCGGGATAAGGGCCTGGGGTGGGCCCAATTTAGGACTGGATGTCATGCAAAAATCATTCACAGACCTGGATATTTCATCTCCCCATCCCAGGATATTTGGACCATGCGGAAAACGCCTGAGTTGCTTTCATGCCTTTGCACAGAAAGACTTCTCTCTTTTTAAAAATTTTCTGCAACACATGCATAGCTGTGCAGGCCTACAGAAATGAACCCCTGCCGCCATGTCGATTGTCCCCCAATCTGATTGGCTGCACCTGCATAGGTGTGTGCTTCATATATGCAACACACAAAAGGAAAAAAAAGGAAAAGGGACTTCCCTGCAACTGCTGATCAACAATGAACATGTTGGTGTAGATCTGTCATACTTGCTGCCACGGGGGAAAACATGCTTAGGGGACTGTACACTGTCAGACATTCAGAGAATTTGCCCACAATGTGCTGGACGACTTGCACAGAATGGCGGGTGGGTGGATGCTCCCTGACAGTGGACGGTACAGAACTTCAAGTGAACGGGTAGAAGGGAGGGAAATAAAGCATTTCCTGCCTGTTGTGTTTATGCAGGAGCACCTCTAACCTGGGATTGTAGAAAAGTATCGCTGGTTTAGCAATTTTTAAAAATCCTGGGCCAAACTTGTTTTGGAAGCAGGACCTGTGCAAACTCCCCTCCCCAACAGTTTATATAACATCCTACACCTGTTAGATTTGACCTGTGTGGAAACTGGGAATAATGCAGATTCCTCCCCTGCTTATCTCTATTTCTACTTCACTCACTTCTCTGCATAAGCTCCATGGGGCAGGCTCTGTCATGAAAGTTTGTAAAGCATTTACACATTGATAGCACTATATAAATAACTAAAGGGCTCAGATGGATTTCACTGGTGGAAGTGGAATCAAAGCAGAAAACATTCCTTGAGTTTATGTCACAATAGTTAGTGGAGAAGCAAATTGTCAGCATGCTATGCTTAATTTAGAGTAGATAGTTAACTTCCGATCCCTTAAGTAATCGGAAACTAAACAAACTCAAGTTTAACAGATAACATATCTTCTGTTGATACAAGGTCAATTCATTTATTGAACTTTGCTATTGAGCATTTAACACCTTATCTCTCTGAGGCCCTTATCTCTCTGGCTGACTAGGACCTAATGAGTTAGTTGCAAAGGGCTATTCACCAAGGTATGTTTACATAAGTCCTTAAAATAGCTTCTCTTATTGGAGAAAACGTAAACTGTGTAAGAGGATTTATTGAGTGCAGCACGCTGGAATGATATTCTACTCTGGCTATTACTAGCGAGATAGGATGAACAAAATATTAATTGGGTTTTCATTTTTTCTTAGAAAGATATACTGCACCCCCAATATTTCTTTTTCAGCATTATCCTAAGCCTATGCTATTTATCCAAAGACCTATTGCACACTGATCCGTTCTAATATAGTATGGGTTGAAAGTAACTGCACAATCTTCCTTCCGTTCCTTCAGATGGAATAGTCACAGAAGATTATCCAAGGTTGTTTTGAAAAACTGCATATAGAAAACTTTTGGGTCAATTTGAAGTATTTTACTTTTATTGTTCAAAAAGTGCAAAGTGGAGAGATTTTTTTGTCAGGCAGGAGGTTCAACAGTGTGATTGAAATATAAATTTTTGAGTGTCCTTGGCTTGTAAAAGATGAAGAACATTTAGAATTTGTTAAAAAGTTTCTTAGAAATGGCACAAAATAAGAGGCGTAATGAAATTCAGTGATGTGCCCAATTTTATTATTAAAATATGCCTTTTGCTGAAGGGTGATATACACTTGCAGACCTCTAGCAAATATTTTTGTTGTGATGAGTGATGTCCCTAGCCAGCCTTGAAAAGAAAAGGGAAGAAAAAATATCTTGTAGATAGCATGAAAAGTGAATCTCTTATGGCTTCAAATTAGGTAAATTCACCAGAAGACAGTTCTGGCGAAAGGGCACCAAAACTGTTGATAATATGTTGTAGCAAATCCCCACCCCCACATGTAAATCAAGACAGTAGAAAGAGTCCAGTCTGAGAGCTCGTTCCAGCCGCAGAGCTCCAAGGCCAGAGAAACAGATAAGCGGCACCTGCAAAATGCCAAAACTCTCCCCAACCATTCTCCCCTCCCAGCAAATGGCAGTCCTGACAGCAATCCAGATGTGAGTATCAAGAAAATAAAAAGTTCATTGAAAAGTAATGAAAAGAGAACAACTCTGCCTTAAGTCACCTGTTCCAACAGAAGCTCTCTCTTGGAACTGGAAACTGGGTGCTCTCCTGCTATTACAAAAAAGATATTGATCAAGTACACATCATCACAGTTGACAACTCCAGCCCACCTCTATATAAGTCTTTAAAGTTACATCACATGACTCAAAAGGGGTAGGCAAATGCAAAAATTTTCACATTCAGTTCCTTCATGAGGTTTCTCTTAGTCATTCTGCCAGACAGTCTTAGCATGTGACTCCAATGAGCTCATCTTCTAGCCAGCTTTCTGTATATAAATTAACTTAAGATTTCAAGAATACCTTTATAGACAGTGTGTTTCATTCAAGGTCATAATGTATAGTATAGTGATTCCATAGTCATAGCACTTCTTATCAAAAGAAGGGTGGGTGGACATGTATTGTTTCCAGCTGACTGCAATAGAAGTTGTGGGCAGAATTAATTCCTGCAAAATCCATATCAGCAACTGTATTACTTAATATCAAATAGTACTTAAACCTTACAGATGCATATTACTTTCTATTAATATAAATCCATTCTTTTCCATCATGAATGTGTCTGGTATATCCAATTAACAGCATATGGAAGCTTGCTTATGTCTGTTGATTGCCTTAACACTGGATGGTGGTACATCTTTTCTAGCATGCCCTGAACTCACCTGCTCTAGAGTTGTGTCCTGATAAAGAACAGGGCAGGCTATTTTCTTAAAAAATTGTTTTGCTTTCAGCAGTTTTCTCAGTGGAAAACTGCTACTGATCGTTTTTGCAGGAGCGAATATTATCTGAGGGTAGGTTTGGAGGGACCTATGGGAGAATGCTCCTAAGGTTGTAGAACTCCCTCTTTTAGCAGGTTAGATTGGTGTTGTCCTTTCAGGCCTCCTGGAGAAAGCTAAAGGCACTCTTATTATGCAAGGGTTTTGAATCATTAACTCATCACTGTATTACTGCTTTTTATGTGTAATGAAGTTCTCTTTTATGGTAATTATTTTCAGTTGTATTTAATGGTTTGTGGTTTGATAACTGCACTGGGTGCCTTGATCCAGCACATAAAAGTAGCATATAAACAAAATAAATAATGTAATAAACAGGTAAGACAAATGTTTTTTCCAGAAGTTATAAACCTTGTATCTACATCATACCCTGAAACTATTATATTTTTCCTGTCCAGGAAAACTATTATATTTTTCCTATAATGTATGGTTTGTCTAGAATTTGTAGATGATTCTTTTTATAAGGTTGACCTGAAATCACTGTGACTTACACAAAAAGTGCTTGTTAATGCTTCTTGATAGCTGTTGATGACTTGTGCCTAAATGCATCTGGCACAGCAGCCATCAAGACTGGAAGACGTGACCCTCCAATCCTACAGAAGTGAGAAAGGCAGGTGTACATGAGTCTTTGGGAGAAGGAGAAGTTTGTGAGCAGGGAAAAGAAGACACAGAAAAACAAACAGCAATATCTGAGGAGAGAGTTAAAAGACTTAGCAGTACAGGATTGCTCTGGCGTGTGAGGTGCGGTAGCAGATCACTTGCCCATGAGTATCTTTGTGTCTCTATATGTATGTATTACCTGCATATAAACAAATCAAATACCACAAAATCATAATAAAAATCCATTGCTCTTTCTCCTACCAAGGGAAGAAGGAACTTTTCACCATTTGGTGAATTGGGGTTAGTATAACAATATTTGTCTCTCTGTCATGTTATGCCTGCCCAGATGGCTTTTGTGAAACAGACTAAGCTTGTTTTCCAGACTGAAAAATCTGTCTGAGCTCTCAAACAACTGATTTTACCCTGAGGATCTTGCCCAAAAGATTCTGCTGATTTTTCTCTGCATCCAGTTCAGATTCCATTAAAAACCCAGATTATCTCCCTAAGGTGCTCAGATCTTATGCTGGGTATAACCAACAACACTTGGTAGCAGGTTTCACAGTCAAAACAATAAAAGGCATTCCTGGTTACAGATGCCATCTTTTTATCTAGCAGCAGGTTGAGGTCCAAGAGCACCCACAGACTATGGACCTGTTTCCTTCAAAGGGAGTACAACCCCATTCTTAAATCCTGGGTCAGACCTTCTATTACCAATAGCACTTATGTTTTGTTGGGATCAAATTTCAGTATCCTGCATCAAATTAAAAAAAAAACCTGTCTTCTTTAGGCCCCGATTGAGTTCCTTCTGAAAACATACCTTACAGGTAGGACTGGAAACCCCATGAAACGGTGTCTTCAATACCAGCCTGCAAAGGCAGTACAGATGGATATTATGATCAATCGTGTTAAAAGCCACTGAGTGGTCCAGGAGGATCAACAGAGTCATACTTCCTCTGCCCATCTCCTGGCACAAGTCTTCAGTGTGACCAAGGCTATTGCAGTTCCATAACCAGACTTAAACCCAGACTGGAAAAGCTCTAAACAATTCACTTCATCCGGGAAAGCTTAGAGTTGTCCAGCCACCATGTGTTCAATCACCTTGCTCAAGAATGAAATACTTGAGATTGGACAATAGTTATTGAGATCTCCTGGGTCCAGAGTAGGCTTTTTTAGAAGTGGATGCACCACAGCCTGTTTCAAGGGCAACCACTCACTTCCTCCAGGAGGCACTAACTACCTCTCAGACCCAGCCAACCTTCTCCTCTCATAACACATTTAGTGAACCAGGAGAAGCAATTCTTTGCACATCCTCAAAATGAATAAACTGGAAAGTATTTCAAATAACTGGACAAGACTGCACCCTAGCAAATAGTAATCTATCCATGCAAAGGAACTGCCATGAATTCCTGTATCCGCCATCACATTCCTCCCACTCAGAACAAAATACCAGATCAAGAGTGTGACCTTCACAATATGTAGGACCAGTTGTTACCTCATACTGGCTCACTGAGGTCCCTCCCCTTCCCAGACGCTACACCAAAATCTCCTGGAATTTCCCAACCAAGAACTGGCAATCAAATAGAAGAGTCTAGAAATTTAAAGGCTGGTTCAGAATATATCTAGCATCTTTCCCCTCCCCCTTTTAGGCACTCCTTCCTTACTGCCTCTGGAATTATGTGGAGAAACATCTTATTACCCCTTCCTTTGTTGACAATATAGTTCTTGGATGACCTAGCATTTTGAATAATCACACCCTTTCGCTAAATACTCATTAAATCAGTTCCTTTCTTCCTAAGGTGCATCGTCCGCATTTGAAATTTGAAGAATACCTGCTAGATTCTAAGAAATATAGAAGGAGGCATTTCAGGTACTTTTCAATTATTTTTCTGTATAAGAATGCAAGCTGTTTCATTGTTTATTGTGATTCCATTTGGAATTTCAGGATGTGCACACATTAATTTGCAAATAAAAAAAAAGGTTTTAGGACACAATCCAGTTCAGCAGGATGTTCTGCACATTTAGATTGTCTCTGGGATGAGTTAACAGTGCTGCTAACATTTTTGCATCCAGATGCAAAGTGCTAGTATGTGCAATCATGGAATCTGTTTTGAACAGGCATGTGAAGCAAAGGCAGAACTTTCTGTGATTTGCAGCAAAACATCCTGCTGCTGTTATCTATCTGCTCAGGGCCTGAGCCAAAATATGGGTATCTGTACTTTAAAGGGAAGACAGGGTGGCTGGGTAAGCAGTAGGCAAAGTGTATGTGTTTACAGTGCTGTCAAGTGGCAGCTGATTTATGGAAACCCTGTAGGGTTTTCAAGACAAGCAACTAACAAAAAGTGGTTTGCCATTGCCTTCCTCTGCATAGTGACTCTGGTATTCCTTGGTGGTTTTCCAGAGAAGACTAACAGCACAATCCGGGGGGGGGGGGGGGGGCATATTCCCCTCTCAATGCGATGCAGCAGTGGTGGAATTCAAATTATTTAACAACCGGTTCTGATGGTGGGATTTAAATAATTTAACAACTGGTTGTTTACATGCACCATTTTAACAACCGGTTCTGTTGAAGAGGGCAAACCTGCTGAATTCCACCATTGGATGCAGGCTTCCACTGTTGTAAATGCCCAGGATCAGAGCGTGTAGGTCAAATGCCCTGTGGCAATCTTCAGCAAATGGCGGCAGGGAGTATCCCATCAGCAGCATACAAAATGTCGGAAGCAATATGAGGGTGAAACTGACCAGAGAGCTAAACAGGCAGGAAACAGCCTCTTTTCTCCTGTGATGCTTTGCTGTCTGGAAAGCGTGCTAGATGGCACCTCTTTTTAAGACATCCCCTGGATATTTTCTTTTGGTTGTGCGAAGTGAAAAGAAGTAGTTGCAGTCACAGATGTCTTTTTTGTGCTGTGCGAACGGACCAAGGATAGCCCCAAGAGCCTGAAAAGTGCATGGTATCTTGTGAAAACTCATAAATAAAACATGCAGTATACCACCAGAGGAAACATCCCTACATGGAAACAGCCTGTATTACCCTATGTACATGAGGCATTTCAGGTGCAAAGGATTGCTACAGAACTGTGATAGCATGGAATCCAGTGCTATTTGAATGCAGCCATGGTTTGAGAATCCATGCTATTCTCTCAGTTAAAGCAATCAATTATATGGGTCCAGCAGACTGATGTATGCATTGCTCTGATTATTTTCTGCTGTCTACTTCAGCTTTACTGCTTCAGTTATTGCATTCTTGTTAGGCACAATTTTTATGAAATTTTTTTGCTATCCTATTCTCGTTCATAAATAAATCTCCCATTCTCTGTTCAAGTTCTCTAACAGTTTGCTGTTAATCTCCTGCAGATTAATATGCTTTCAGTGATAATCCTTTCATCTGCTAAAGTTCAAAGACGTTTAATCACTAACGTTAGTGCTAGACAGAATTTCCAGTAAAATGGTACCAAGAAAGTGATGCTCCTTTAATCAATGTTTATTTTTAGCATTAAAAAGTAAGATGGCGATGGGTGAGGAACCTGAATTTGTAAAAAATTGTATATTAGACTAGCATTATCTCATACTTTGAAAATGATTTGTGGCACACCCTTGGGAAAAGATTGCCTGTCACTCATTTAATGCACCAACAATGCTGTGTGTGGTATAAATTCAATGCACTGCTAAAATCCTTCAGTGTTTAAAATCTACCACTCATTTATTTGATATTATATTCTATTGGCAATTTATGTGACTTTGGCTAGTTTTGGGTCATTTCTGCATGGTGAGCAAGGGAAATATCCCAGTTTGGCCAAGAGGTTCACACGGTTCCCTGTCCTAAAGCGGGTTTGTCCCGCAATATGTCCCTCATCCTGGGATTTTCAAAAATCACCAACACCACGGGAGCAGAACCACTTTATTTTTCTTACCCAGCTTTCTGATATACCCGCCCCCCTGATCTCCCCACCTGATGTCATGTCAGTTTTCAACTCTTCTGAGCCGCCGACCATTGCAGCCCGTCCTTCCCAAAACATTCCCCCAAGCACATTTTCTGTTCATGGTATCGACCAGATGCCATTTTACCTGGGTTATTCAGGAGTGGAGTCTCAAAATGTCCCTGTTTTCTTTTCTGTACATGTACTGGTTGCTGTCTGCTAGGGAGATGTGCACTTTGGGTCAAATGTTAGTGGGCTTGTGCAAAACACTGAAGTATTTCCTTATGGTCTTCACTTGATTCCTTCACAGAAACGGGCAGCCACATGAAGGGAGAAACTGGGATAAAATTGACCCAGATTATAAGATACTAATTGTAACCCAGTATAATTGTGCCGTGTAGAAATGGCCTTGTAGTCCCACATGCTCTGTTTCTTCCTTCATTCTTGTTGAATGTTGTACAGCCCAAGTCTTTGCATATTTACTCAAAATTTGACTCACTTTGTTCAGTTGGCCTTATTCCTTAGTATGTATGCTTCAGATTGCAGCTGTAATCATTTTTCAAAGAAAAAACAAGAAAGGTTTTAATGCAAAAATGACTGTAAACTTCCTTGAGATATGATTTTTCCCATATTTAAGTAGATAACAAGCATGATAAATGTAGCTTGGTGGGTAAGTAGGATATATGGAATCGTCATGTTTTTGGAGGTGTTAGCTCTGTTTCTAGTGATTTCCCAATTTACAAAACATCTCAGCAGGATGAACATTTTTTTGCTTTTTGTTTTGAATTTCCTCTCGTGGCCAGAATAAATGAGGAAATGTCTCTAGGATTATAACTGTATTCCTGTCATAAAAATAATTGTGTATCTACTAAGACACTGTAAAATAACAATTATTTGCTACAAAATTTTAAAAAATCTCAGTGAAATGCATTTAGTTTTACCTGAAAGCAAGACACTGAATATAATGTTTCCAGTTTCTCTACAGTGCCACTTCTCTGTTGCTTATGACAATTGGCCTCTTGTGTTCCTTATGCTGTTGTTTATTAATCTACCTCATGCTCTTTGCATCCTGATTCAGCTATTGCATTTAAAAAGAAACAACTACCATAAGATAAGTTTCATTTTCAGAATGCAAGTATACTTGGTAGATATGCAACCCATATGTGAAAGGAGGCCCTCACGATATCTGTGAATATAACAGAAGTTCTGTTTCAAGGTCATTATGTAGCCTCTTGGCTCTGCGTGCCTGTATTTCAGCCAACTCCATGCAAATTGCAATTACACTTGAAATTACATTTAGACAAAAAAAGGAAGACTGGGCCTGTTAAAGGAGGCAGAATATTTGCTTTGAGGGAATGTGGGTTGGTAGGTGATTGGATAGGGAGGAGGCAGACATTTGATCTTGAACTTGGCAGCTTCTGCAGTTGATTTAGTCACATATTTTCAGCTCAAAATCTATTTGGCCTTTACAACAGCCAAAATAAATGTCCCTTAATCACTTCCAACCTATTAACAGATGGGTAAACAGCTTTTATAAATGGAGCATACAAAATACTTCAATATCAGCCAAAACTAATTAGTGGCAATAGCTGAACCAAAATTTATAAATTTCTGTAATATATATGAATATAGATTAAAGTGAAACCTAATTTTAAAAAATAATGGCTTCAAATATTATTAACTGGTTGTTAATAATACAATTTAACATGAGAAATTTAGAATTCTTTTTTTGCTTTGTCTTCACTGCTACATTAAATATTCTTCATTGTTAAAGGTGATTAAGATTTGAATTATGGTTTGTGGTAGAAAACACAGCAAGGTTACAAATCTGCTAACCATAACCAATTCCATAGGTTTCAATGAAACATTTCTACCTAAAATTGATGCTTACACTCTAGGCTGGCATCCCAATACCAAATACATTATGACAGTTCTATTAATTAAGGTTTATCTAATCTTTTATATTCATATAGATCAGAGTTGACATAATTCAATTAACCTCAGAAAGAACAAGGCAGTTTTTGAGGGTATGGTGAAAGGATATCCTATCTTATAGGTAGTCTGTCTAGAATGAACAGTTTCAGCGTATGGTATATGTATATATGATCTGTTGATGCTCTGAGCATAGCTTAGATGGGTTTCTCCATGCAGTCCAAACAGCTGTGGAATTAGTTTTTTTCTGTTTCTTTTCAACTAGAGCCCAATTCAGGGCAATATATGCTTTGCAAGGTTAACAGCTGTCTGGAAAATATAGGTAATAGATTTTTTCCTAAGGGTAAAGGACCAAATTAAACATGATGACTTACTCATGGTTTCCATGAGGATGTAATTGCCATTTTAAAATATTGTGAGAGCCTGATCTTTAGGTAGCCTCAGCCTCATTTTGAAGTGTGTTGGGAGGGACATCATTATTGTTGTTGTTTATTTATTTATTTATTAAATTTATATACTGCCCACCCCCAGAGGGGGATAGATGATTATGTATTTTTGGAGAGTTAGGGTGGGAGATGGGGAGGGTTTTAAAAGTAGATTTTATGGTGGTTTTATAATTGTTTTATGTGTTTTATGATTGTACCCCACTCAGGGACTTCGGTGATGGGCAGGAAATAAGTATACAGATTAGGCTTGAACAAAAAAGAAGTAAACATTCAGTAAATTTGGTAAAATTTAGATTCTGTTTTTTCCGGTTTTAAAATTATTGAAAAACACAAAACCCTCAAATGTCTGATTTGAGAAAACCTGAAAACCCTGAAAAAATTCCCGTCCTTTTAAGCTTGTGGGGAACTTTTGGTGTTTTTGCAGTTTTCTACCTTTAGGTGGTGCATTTTTAAGCTAGTGGCAACAAACTTGCAGGGTGGCTTGAGGAGACCCTCATGATGAGACCATCCAAGTTTGCTGAAGTTTGGTTGAGGTAGTCCAATTTTATGGATCCTCCAAAGGGGGTACCCCATCTCCCATTGTTTCCAATGGTTTCTAATAGGAGATTGAGGCTACCACTTTGCTGACCCATAAACCCCCCCCCCCAACTTCACCAAAGCATGGTGCTCTTATAAGGAAGGTTTCCCAAAGTCATCCTGAAAGTTTGGTGCTTCTCCCATACAAAAGGCATCCACTACAGAAACCCTCCAAAATCCCCCAGATTCTCCTATTGAACAGACTTGATTCCATTGCAACCAATAGGGAATCTCTGAGTGTGTAGGCAGGGAGCACATTTTTCAAGACAGAGGCCCCAAACTTTCAGAGTGGCTTCAGGAGACCTTCCTGGTAAGAGCACCCAGGTTTGGTTTATGGGGTCCAGTGCTATGGGTCCTCAAAATTGCGTGCTTTCATCAGGAGAATTTCTCAAAGCCACCCTGAAAGTTTGGGGCCTCTACCTTAAAAATGCACCCCTTACATCATTTCCATAAATTTCCCATTGGTTACAAAGGAGCCAAGTCAAGATCGAAGAATCTGGCATTTTTCATCAACTATCCATGGTGGAAAAATATCCCACCATAGACATGCATGTATGGGAAAAAAGCAATTACTTTTTCCCATCATAGATTTACACGGGGCTTGCTATTGTGCTTCAAACTGCATTGTGCTGGAGATTTTATTTGCCATGCAGCTGCTGGTGTCTATCCTCACAGGAACCAACCAACTTTGCTGAAATTTGGATGGGTGGGGGTCCTGTTCTATGGGCACCAAGTTTTTCCTCACTAGGTTGCCCAGAGGATGGGATCCCTCCCAACCTCAAACAAACCACATTTTAACCAACTTCTGTGGTTCCTCTGAGGAGAGTCACCAGCAGCTTTACAAAAATTTGGTACCCCTACACAAAACAGATCCATCAGAGTTCCCCCAGTTAAATCTCCAGAATAGTACCAGCTGAGCATAACAGTGATCCACTACTCCCACTGTTTCAAATAAAGGGGAAAATGGCATGTCCCCTCCAGAATAACAGTAGAGGGATGCCCTCCCTCCCAATGCCTTCCACAGAAACAACCCTACACTTAACATCACAATGGAACCACTCTACAAAAAATTGTTTGTAAACCCAGAACCTTTACTCTGATTTAAACCTGCTAATATCCTATTAAAGAGGAAACTGAAACCCTACATCACTGAATTAAATGAAACTCTAACAACCCCTATCAAGCTCTTTACAACTAGCCTCTAATTGAATCTAACAATTGGGAAATCATAGCTAAGATGTAGAGAACCCAGAAATATTAGCACACAATCCTACTCTATCTTTCTCAGCAGATAAACAACCCCCTATGAACTAATATAGGAAAACCCACAGGCCTACCCAGCCCACAACACCAGCCAGAAAACCAAACAAAACCAATCAGGCACAGAAGCAGCAGGAAAGAAAACAACCACGGAGTTTGGGGAAAAAATTCAAATATTAAAACTGCACTATCTGGCAATTAAAAATCTACCAAAAAAAATCCCCCCCACCCCCCGATGCCCCTGGGGAGGAGGATCTGAGGCATTTTCCGCCCCCACATGACACCAATGGCATGTGCCTGGGGCGTGGTGGCCCCTCGCCCCGTTGCTAGTTTGCCACTGACTTGTAGCAACCTTAAATCAACCTCAGCTTCAGCATAGCCATCACTGATGTGTTCCATATTCGTAATTGAGGAGATGTTTATTGTAGCATCTTTTCATGGTAGTACTAGGGCAAATTGTATAGCAAGGGGTTTATATGTTATCCAGCTGCTGTCTTGGGCAGCCGTTTCAACAAAACTACTCAGGCATGTGCCTGTATGTATTATCATGCACTCAGTAAAATTGTTCACATCAACCAATAAGTATAAAATAACAGATTGAAGGATCACTCATGTATTCAAATCAGAAACATTAGTTGGTGAATATTTAGGATGTTGCTAATCAAGAGCTCATTGACTTTAATAAGATTGCTTTGGAGCAAATGGAGAGTAAATTGCAGCTGTAGAAGGCTTAATTATGGTTTTCATTTGAAAGTATATTGTTTTTGTGTTAAAAATTTCATTCTACATTGTATCCATAAAGGATGAACTTTTTTGAAGCGTCACATTTATTTTTAAACAAATTCTTTCTGTTTCTTTAATGGCAACCAAGACTTCATGAAAAAGTCAAAAGGATTGGACCACACTTGGAAATCTTTGAGGCTTTCAGGCTAGTCAGAAAGCCACCAACCAAGAAGAAAATTATTTCAGCAGCTACTAGTATTCAGAAAACTGTCAGAGGATATCTTGACCGGTCCAAATTCAACAGAATAAAGCTCAAGGTAATTGTAAGAGGATAAGTGATATTCAGTTACCAAGCCATGTTAGACTTCAGGTGTCTATGAAATTGTTAAATTAGTCATTTACCTGAGCAAAGCTGTCCAGGAGTGGCAAACCATCTTGGAACTTACCTGCAGTTTTGGAGGCTAGCCAAGAGGCCATGTTTATGTCAGAGCTGGAGGAACCTTTCCTATGCCCTCCATTAGCACAAGGAAAAGGCAGCTGTGGCAACATTAGCAGGGCAGGAAAAACCCTCCACACACCATTATGGCCCACCACGGCAGTCAGTGTTGGAGGTTCATAGCAGCAGCAGCAACAGCAGCAGCAAAGTGATGGAAACAGCCCAGAAAGGTGGGCAGGGTAAGTCCAGCCATATTCATCTACCAGGAGCAACCTGGACAGAAAGCAATGAGAAGGCCTCACTTTCAGACCCAGAGACAGCTGGCCAGGGGAGAATGACTCTGGGAGCTGCACTGGCCAGCAGAATATTGTTTTGAAGCTTTGTAACAGGCAAGATTGATGAGGGAAGAAAACACAGGCTCAGAAACTGGGAATAAGACAATTGACAGAACCTGAGGTGGGTCTTCCTCTAGAAAGGCCTTTATTGGGTACAACTCCAAGCAGTTTGGGAGGAAAGGCCCAGCCACACCTAAGCAGTCAGAGAGTGGACTTAGGGCTTGGGAAAGAAGGGAGAGAAGTAAACTTTCCTCATCCCTTGTGCTGAGATGCTTTTTGGGTGTGCTAAAGAAAGGAGGGGGCTAAAGGGCACACCTACCCTGGACTCTGACTCACTCCTCCAGGAGGTAGAGTCTGACAAAATTATTTTGATAATGTATTTATTTATTTAATTAAAATCCTATCTTTCTCCTCAGTGGGGACCCAAAGTAGCTTATATAACTCTCTTCTCTATTTTATCATCCAACAACTCTGTGAAGTAGGTTATGCTGAAAGCATGTGACTGGTTCAAGGTCATGCCACAAACTTTATGTATTTTTTGTTTATTATTTTCAGTTATAGTCTGCTTTTCTTACTGGAACCCTAGACAAATTACAAATATTATTTTTAAAAAAACTTTTAGCAGGTGGATTACAAGATATCTAATTTGAATCTAATAGCAGAGATCCCTAGTAGGACAAAAATGCGGTTGGACTGGAATATCAGAATGGAGGAGAAAAACCAAACAACATGTGCAAACACATCTATTTAGGGCAACAGGACAACCAGTGAGCAGAGACTAATAAGTATCTAATAAGTGTTACCTACTGACATGAACCAGTACACCTCCAGAAATTAGCTGCCAGAAAAGCAGATATACTCACTGCATCCCAGATTTGCAGTAGCATATGCTGAAGTCCTATAGATTTCAGTGGGGCTCAATACTGCACTGTGGTTATATATTTGTTTAAGTATTTGTCCCACTTTACTCCACACTGGGAAGCACAACTGGCGTACAAAAATAGAATTTACATAAACAGAAAAAAAAAGAAGCACCGTAAAACTATTCTAAAGAATACAATAAGCTACTAAGGATTTGATTACACTTTGGAACATATCTATTGTGTACGACATTTCCAGTTTGCTGGGGATAGACCCTAACAGGATTTTGAAGTCACAATTGTAGTCCATTTGTAATCCTATTTAGGATTATATCATACATCTTCATTGGTAGCCACTCTTCATTTTCCATTATTTTCCTGATTTCTTTGTGCCTGGATGGCTATGCTTACTATTCGAACCATATTTTTTCCTACTAAAGGTAATATTTGCTAGTCTTTATTCTGACTTTTCTTATACTTCTGTTATATAGAAATTTCATAATATGACTGGCATGAGATTATAGCAAATTTTAGAATTTTATCTTATTAGATTTAATCACTATTTATTATATCCCTTTATTTTTTTCTATGTGCATATATATAATTGCAAGAGAACTGTCTTCATTCACTATCTCTAAGATCATCTTGTACTTTAGATCTCTCATTTATACCCTTATCTCTTCTTTGCTCAGTGAATTTATTTTTAAAATGAATGAAAATGAAATATGTCTCTAATTACAGGCTCAGCGTGAAGGAACAACTTTATCAGAGATAGTGCAAGAGTACCGTAAAATGATGTTCCGCATGAAGCACCGTTGTGGGGTCATAGACCTAAGTACACCATTTGTATATGAACAATTTGAAGACTGGCTAGATCAGAAAAGATGTGGGTATTTTTAAATATTTTAATAGAATTACTTATTTAAAATATTGTTATGGTACCTGTTTTACAGTTCCGCCTACATTTCAGTATTCTGAATTGCCAAAAGATGCAACCTTCTCCTACCCTTTGTGATCTCTAAAACGGCTCTCTTTTTGAATAACAAAGCATAGATGCCTATCTGTGCACAAAACACTTTGTGTGTAAAAGCAGAATTGCATGTGATAGTGGCAAATGTGTCTTTCAGTGTGGATCCTCAACAAACTAGTAATAAAAGCAGCAAATGGAGGGACTCTTACTTCCATTACCAGTGAAAGGGTTGGAAGGAACAGGCCTGGAGATTTTGTGATGAGTACACAAGATGGACAACAAAAAAACATTTGAACTCTATGTAGCAGCAGGGGGTCACCAAACTCCTGGCAGTAACATAAGTGAACCAGTCAATTTGGAAAGGAAGGTGTCTTCTAATTTGCCTTGGTTCCGCATAGAATGTTATGGAAGTTAGTGAGTGCAAACTCTGATACTATCTTCAGAGAAAAGAATGCAGTTCTGTTCTGTAAGATATCTTTTTTTAAAAAAAATAATAATTGCTGAGGCCTGGGAAAACTATTACATTGATTGACCTAAGGTAACATTTCCAGCAGGAAAAGAAAAAAACAGGAATAGGAAGAAGAGTAGGTTTTTATCCCCAGCCCTGGACATCTTGATTTGTCACCAGCTGTGATTTGTCCATGGCCAGCCCTCTCACTCCCTTGCAGTTCTTTGCATGCTTTCCCCCTCACCCCACTTCATACTGTAGGCTCCTTCCTGCTTCCCAAAGTTCACTCATCAAGAGTTAGATAGATCAGTCTCTCATATGTATAGCGTGGGGGGGACGACCCCCTCTCATCTCTGTCTGACTTCTGTGTTCAATTTCTCCTCTACTAGCACAGGCTTAGTTGCCAGGTGCCCTGGATCCTTCCCACTTTCCCCCTGCCCTATGCTGCTGACTGCTTCCTGTTTCTCTAAAGTGCACATACTGAGAGATCTTTCGATATAAAATAACAACACAGCGGGCTTTTGCAAGGAACAGTACAAGCAGCCATCTTTTTGGCTTCACATCACCTCTCCCTCTCTGCTTCTTCCCTCCCCGATAAATGAGAAGGCAGCAGCAGCAGCAGCAGCAGCAGCAGCAGCAGCAGCAGCAGCAGCAGCAGCAGCAGCAGCAGCAGCAGAGAGAGAGCTTGTGTGTGTGGAGGGAAAGGGAGTGGGGGAGAGAATATCTGTGCCTTTAAGGTTGTTGATGGGGAGAGTTAAGAGAACCGGGAGAAGCAGAGGCCCAGCAGAGTTCAGCAGACAAACTGCAATGTAGGCTGTGGGCTGCCTCCTCCACAGGTACATGGAGAAGCCGAGGAGAGGAGGCGTGGTATGAGGCAGCTGCACAGAGGGCAGGCTCGAGTGGGAGTCTTCCAGCAGGGCTGTTGCACAGGGCGCCTGTAGCTCTGTGCTGAGTTCTCTTTCACTCCGCCCCTGGCTACCGTAGTTTTTTGAAAGAAAAGGCAGCATGGTACAGCCCAGTCTCATCAGATCTCAGAAGCTAAGCTGGGTCAGTGCTTGAAAGGGAGACCTCCAAGGAAGACTCTACAGAAGAAGGCAATGGCAAAGCACCTCTGCTTCTCACTTGCTTGGATTGACATGTGCCAGCTGTGATTTGTCACCACTTTACAAACACACATACCATAGGCAGTTGAGAATATGAGGGTAGAGGGAGCCCATTTTCAGTGAAATCTCTGTGTAAGCTTCTACTCTTGTTTTCTCATTTAGGGTGGTGTGGGTAGCAAAATGATAGCCTGATGGTCTGTTAAAATTTCAGTAAACCTGTAGCTAGCAATGAGATATTTGTGGAGCTCTCAAAATACCACCTGCAGTTATTTTGTTTCAGTTTGTCAAATGATTGCTGATGGTGCCAATAATAAAGAGAATAAATGTCCCACAAATCTGTTTGTTGAGCCCAAGTCCCATACATACATGATCATTCATTTCCAGCCCATTTCAGGTGTTACATCTGTGTGTACTTTAAGCCCAGCAACTGTGCATATCAAGAGCAATCACAATGCTCCTGATACGTGCAGTCATCATGTCATCTGAACAGGAGAATGTGTGCATTTTGCATGCATGTATAACCTTGATACACATGAACAAGAATCCTGGAAAATCTAGTGGTTAGCATACCAAAGCTGTGCATGCACCCACATTGCCTCTTTTAGAGAGCGAGGTGTCTGTATATATTGAGAGGACTTATCTACAGTTGCCAGCCCTTGGTATGTATGGACAGAACATCTGAAAATAGCCTTTATGAAAATGAACCACTTCACATATGAATGAGGGTGAGCAAACCTAAGGCATACCTTGGATCTAGGAAGTTTATGGTCCAAAAGGTCCCTATTCCTTTCCAGGAGGTTTTGTGGTTACTCTAACTACTTTTGAAAACGTTTTGGCCAGGAATAGTACAATGGTGGCAACAACTGCATGGCCTATGGACTGTCAATTGTGCATTATGTGGCTCCCAGGAATTACCAAGGCTTAGCTCCCAGTGCTGGCATGTGAGAGGAAACTTGTGTCTGTACTGTAGAATGCTTCCATGAATTGTGTCCTATATCTTTCCTTAAACCAATTCTAGTACCTTTTTAAAAAAAAGTTCTGAAAGCTTTCAAGCTCCACATAGGTATCCATGAGCGATCACAGTTTAAAGATGAAATGATTTTGTATGCTTTTTATATTCTTCTTTGATGAACTTTTAACCTGGTTGCTTTGAGAAGAAATACAGCTAGATCTCACTTTGTTCTTGAAACCTGAGCCCGGCGCTTTCTCTATGGGGGACATCAAATAGTGTTGAACGAAGTTGTATCCTATTTCAAACTGTACATTATAACACATCTGGATATGATTCTAGATGTGTAGCAACAGATTGGGTAAATTTTCTTTTTACTCAGAACTCTTAAGCCTAATGAAGGATTGTAAAGTTTTTAAAAGTTCAAAAATCCTTTTTTGAACATTTAGTATATTTCTAAAAAGATATAGAATGCTGATTGGTAATAAGTATGCTTGAATGGGACACCCCATTAATTTTAATCAAGAAGTCAACACTGGGTGAATCTACATGTTACATGAGCAAACAGTGTTTCCCAACTGACACACATTTTCTAACAACTGTCAGGCAGTTAAAATAAATATAAGAGTGGGAGGATTTGATGGAGGGCTTATTCAACCCTTCCAGCACTCCATGATTACTCTCTGCAAATG
This sequence comes from Sphaerodactylus townsendi, assembly GCF_021028975.2. Lineage (NCBI taxonomy): Eukaryota > Metazoa > Chordata > Lepidosauria > Squamata > Sphaerodactylidae > Sphaerodactylus > Sphaerodactylus townsendi. The sequence goes on from NC_059434.1 coordinate 47,289,637, forward strand.
TCCCCCTACCTGAACATATTCTTGTGTAACCAGGCTTCATTTAGTCTTGGGGCTCAGCTGAGGCAAAACTGTAAAAAACAAAACATGTGAAGCAGCATTACTGCTTTGAGGGAATAAAGGGAATGGGAACCCACTATTTTCTGTACAATGGGTTAGTTTCAGTGCTATATGAAACTACAGTGTGAATCTTCCTCATAGGAAGATATCAAGGTGATTTTCTGTAGTGAACACAGGGGTCCCCAAACTTTTCAACTTTCAGGCACCTTTGGTGTTTTGAAAGAGGGTGGTGGACATCACCACAAATGGCTGTCTCAGTAGGCAGATCCACACATACACATACTAGTGAAAGGAAAATGGAAAATAACACACACAAAGAATAACAAGCACATACACTCAATCTTGAGAGGAGGAGTATGGAGTCAATGTGAAGGTCCTGCCTTCACAATGTCCCTGCTCACTTTCCTGATGTTCATGGTGCACATGAGGTGCATGGTACACACCGTGCACATCTGTTCATCACCTGCTGGCTGGTCACATGGTGCCCCGGGAGAAAATGCTGGTGTAGATGGATTCTAAGATTTTATGTAAATTCAAAAGTTGTGAACATTCTCAGATGTTTGCCTAAAATACAAACTTTTTTCATTTCATAGTTTATGAAGCCATGTTTACAAAAAGAGAATGCTTGAAAGAGATGGCTGTAGATGAACTACCTCAATTTTTCAGGGATTGTAGTCTTTTTCCACCTCAGAAGGATCTAACTACTGCTGTGCGATTGGTTCTTACAGGTAAGTAATTATATTACATAGATGTGAGAAAAATACTTTTGGAGCTTTTCCATTCAAATGTAACAGATGATTAGTGTTTATAAACTGAATCAACTGACTCAATCTGGATAGTGTTTTTTAATTAAAGAAATAAATACTTTGCTGGTACTTTTTATTCTGCTCAAGGAAGGCTCAGTTTCAGGAGGCAAAAGACTTCAAATCAGTGCAGCTGGGTTTATTTCAAGCTTGTGAAGTTACAATTCCTGCTCTCTCTGAAGTACCTCAGGCCACTAACCAGGAAGTCCTTCCTGGGGTTCATGGTACAGTACTGTAAGGTTTCCCTTTTCACCCTTCTTACCCTTCCCTTGCTTTCTTTGGTGCTTTTGCTCCCAAGGAGGATAACTGGCTCAGACCTCTCTCCTGGAACACACCTCATTTCTGCTCTGACCCCCTCGGTTCTAATGTCATCTTTGGTCACTGAACTACTGCCCTTGGTCTCTGTTCATCACGTTCCCTCTCTCTGTATGTTGGCTATGGATTTGCTCCTTTAAATGGGGTGGATGCTAACCCCAATAAATCTCTTATTCTGCCCTGCAGGGCCTTGAACTGAAATCTTAACTGATAATCAGGAGGGCAAGCAAAACCAGCTGGGAAACAATGTTCAATACGTTTACTGCCAGGCTGTAAATGTGGAAGGGAAAGGCCACCAATATTCCCACCCCTGGTGACATGTACTGTGGTCTGTTGGGTTGACAGCCGCCCAGTGGGGACATGGATGCCCCACAACCAGCTGCATTTCCCACTTCCGTCCTGAGCAGCAGTGGGATAAATTAAAAAAAAAAGGTGCCTGGAAAAATTGGAAATAATACAATGACTTTCTAAGAATTAACTGAAACTCTATTGTAAAACTACAGTTTTCAGCAATTCCTAGAGAGTACTGATGCCACTTTCAGGTTTCCTTGGAATCACTGGAATCACTGAAATATCTGTGGATTTACTATATCTGTGGATTTACTATAGAGTTTATGTCACACAAAGGGAATGTTTTAAAATGTAATCACCACTCATTGTGAGGTGATGTATTGCATCATTCCACTGCCTAATTCTTCTGAAAAGGCATGAGGCAATGAAGAATTTTTGTTACTTTAAAAAAGTATTTCTACCCCATCTTTTCACATAAATAGTCAAAGCAGTTTACAAAATATCTTGAGATCAATAAGACAACTCAGTGCAATAAATCATACAATCCAATAAGCAATTAATAAAGTAATTCCCCCAAAGTGAACCTCCACCCCCAAATTACCATGACCAGTTGTCTTTTTGATGACCAGCACATGTTTATTTCAGTGTCTTGATTAAACCTCTGCATAGAAATGATACCCACAAAGATTACTACGTATTTATGTGTCTGTGCATGCACACATAGAGGAATGCTAAAATGCAGGTTGTTTAGAAGATTCTGGAATGTATTTAATTTTTCAGGGAAATAATAAAAATTATCCCATTTTCTGCTAAGAATTCTGGTCCGGGTGGGGGACCACTAAACTACATGATGATCCACATCCAAGCAGGGATTTGTCTTAGTACAAGGCAGGGAAACTTCTGCTGAGGCCTTGCTGAAGGCACTTTTAAGAGCTGCAAGCATAGATGACTGTAACTACCCTTGGCATCCTAAGATGAGGTTTTCCATGGAAATAGTGATGGTGACAGTCCATACATGTCTGTATATCTTGTTGATACAGTTATGTTAACCTTAAATCAATGATGTCTATGAAAGATAATCTATTAAGAAGAAATAATTAAATATTTAAATCAGTAATTCTCAGCCTTTTCAAGTATAAAGGCTTCTGTTGAATGCCAAAAAAATTACTGACCCCCTCACATGATAGTTGTTGTATTATCTGGACTAAGCAAATATATAGTGATGAAAAGTTACTATGGAGTAATAATTGTAAATTAATTTGCATTTCATCAGTCACAACAGCATCTAAATATATTTGCAAATAATAATACATTTATGTTCAAAACATATATTTTGTTTGGTTTCTAGAAAGTATATTTGCTTATTTATTCTACTGAGTCATTTAATGAGGTGGCTTCTGCCTTGGTCAATTTCCTCAAGTGATAACAACAGCAATACCATTTTGCTCCAGGAGAATTATGCTGGGTTTTGTGAAAATCTTCCTCACACTAATTGGGTGGCTTAAGAATACATGGGAACAACTGCACCACAGGCCCCTCTGAAGGTGTGGTTTTACTTGGCCAATATAAATGTAATACTCTTATCAATGAGATCTGCATCTTAATAATGTTCTGCTTGTATCAGAAGTTAGCCCCAGTAAGTTCAGTGAAGGTTACCCCAAAGTTGGCATAGATTGTACCCTTAAAAAGTTTGACTGAATCATATCCAATGTCGACAGTGAAACATCTGGAGGATGCAATTGAACATTTGTAGAATTTGATCAGATGTAATCCTTTTAAAAAAAGATTTTCAATGAACAGAATTTGTTTTGATTCAGCAATATTGCTTGTATTGCTTCTAAGGATGTATAGAATCCATAATTTGAATTTCTAGCTGTTAGGGTTAGTTTATATTACAACTCGTGGATGTAAATGTTTTGAAAACATGCTTAGTGCTGGAAAATTCCCTGGAGCCGTCTTCAAAAGAGCTAATGTTCCCTTTAGCACTGAAATCCACTTACCTTAACTGACTTCTGTTATACTTCAACCTGATTCCTGGTGTCACAATGGTAATGTTAATCGTAGAATCCCAAAGGATCTCAGTATTCATCAAATATTTGATTTACATTTTCTAATAAGGTATTTGGAATGCAGGAACAGGAAACTTGTCCTCTGCCATGATTCCTACTACTGTCTCCTCCATTAACATGGTGAATTATTTTTTCTACGATAATTAAAATCTGTAATTGAATACACTAGAATAATTTTAGAAAATTAGCTTAATTATTCCACAAGTTCTGTTGGGAAACATAATTTCATTTATTAGAACAGAATAGATAAACATAGCTTTTAAAAATCCTATCTCACTTGATATTTAGTGTTTAACCAGTGGATATAAGGTTGGTTGTAAAGCTAGGAAAACTTAATTCAGGTTTGCCTCAGCCAGTGATTTCTCACCTTTCCCAACATAACAGACAGTATCCTTATGTAGACTTCCAATGTCCATTAAAAGTCCAAAATGTCCAAGTGGTCCTTTCTTCTGATTTTGTATGGCCCTCTGGGACGTGAATGCCTCCTTGCAACAGTAGAATGGGAGAAGGAGAAGACCTGAAGGCTTAGAACCATCGTGCGAGATTATAGGTCAGCCATTTCCTAATACTATCATCCCCATTTTCAGGAAAATTTCCCCTTAAAACAGCTACTTCATTTCCTCTTTCATTGTATGCTGAGTTAAAGCAATTTTTTCAGGCAATCAATTTATTAGCAGTGTGGCAATTACATTTTTACAAAATTACTAGTGAGACTAATGAAAACATCCAAAATAGATGCAGTACCCCAAAACCAAGATTCCTGCATTATATATTGCTAGAAAAGATTCTAGACATTGAAATACTTCACATGTGAACTACATTTCCTTGATAAATGATTTTTCCTGTAATCAAAATATAACACTCTGTAGTTCAAGAATGACCGAACCCACTCAGTACAATGGAGAAATGGCTACATAGCCCACTCAATCAAAAAAATAGCACTAACTAAAATATATAAACTGCTGCAAGAAAATCAAAATCTTAATTCCAGTTTCAAGAAAATCTGGGCAAGAGATCTAAAAACAGAAGCTGTTAGGTCACTAATGGCAGGTATTTAAAAAAACATATCATGGATATAAAAAAATGTAGATATTGCAGAAAACTGCCTGAAGATGATTTACTCGTAGTATTATACCCTAGGCAGAATAACAAAAAGATTTCCAATGCTACTGGGTTGTGTTGGAGGTGTGGAAAACATGGCTCCTATCACCACATGTGGTCGGATTATAGCATTTTAAAAGATAAGGAAAAGGTTAAAAGACATCATAGGAAAAATAATCCATCCTTTACCACTGATGTGTCTGTTGGGCTACAAAACAACTATTTAAGAATTTATGTCATTTAGTTCAATGTTTACTAGTGGCAGCTAAAATGTTGATTGTCAGGAACTGGAAGCAGTGCTCCCTGTCAAATTCAAAGATAATGGCTCTGTAAAACTTGATTTGTAATGATTATGGATAAAATTGCAACATTATAGTATGTTACCCAGGAGGAAAATGGTAAAGAAGCTCTGTGTTTGGCAATGGATGCTATTCATCAATTTTTAGAACAAGAAGTATCCTGTGAAATCTGGAAAGCTAGACATACTGTGCTTAGTGTTGTGCCTACATGCAAAAATTCAGGATTTGGGTTAATTGGTAATTGATATAATACTGGACAGAACTATTATTTAAAAAACAAAGAAGTATTATTTTAGCATTCTTTGACTAATTTATGTATTGGTGGCAGGGGACTTGGTCACCCTGTGGCCCAGATTTGTTTCACTTGCAGGACATGATGTAACAGCCCATTTAAAGGATTGTCCACATCACTAGAATTATAAGTACAAGGAAAGCATACGGCTTCTTTGCCTGCTTACTTGAATAGATTATTTGGCCAGAGAATCCTCTTCCTAGGGAGAGTAGGCAAATTTGTCCATATTGATTCCAGAGATAACGTCATATGTATCATAAGCATGCCACACATAGGCTTTTATATGCAGCAGTGTGAAAAACAACTCTTTCCTTCTTTTTGAAGGAAGAGGATTGAATGAATGACCGCTGCTTGTATGAAAAGACAACTGTCCAGCCAAGAGGAGGAGGGTCTAGAAATAGAGACTATTGGCAGCAGGATGGCCATGAAAGGGCTGGAATGGGGACTTTTGCTGCCTTTGCCTTCCCATCCATTTTTCTAGAAATATTGCAGGGAGGAGGAACAGTTTAAGAACTGTGGCTTGGGAAAGGGAAAGCCTCCCTTTCCAGTGACATTAATTGCTCCACAACTAAGTCTAGCAAAGGGTGACTTCCACAGTGCTCTCTGCAGCCTCTAAGGACGTCATCTGCCAACTCCAGTAGTGGTTTTTCTGGAGATTTCTGGGGGCAGTGACTGGAGAGTGTCTGGAGAACAGTGAGAGTTTAGAGTCCCTCTGCCCTGCCAGTTTCTCTGATGAACTGTGTAGTCTGGATCAGCTGTAATTCCAGGAGAACTCTATGCCCCACCCTGGAGACTGGCAACCACATCTGCAGTAGAAGGGACATTTGACAGCTAGCTACAGGGAGAACTTTTGCCAGCTTTCTTTCTGCACCACTCCCTCTCCAATTTTTCAGTTGTATTGCAAAGATTAAGATCTGCAGCTTTATTTTTAATTGCAATTCTCCCTCTGCCAGAAAGATGGCAGATAAATGCTCCGAAGAAATACGGAAATAAAAGAGGCATCCACATTGTGGATTCACATTTATCTCACAAAGGCATCCTAAGGCCATTTCCACAGAAGTTATTTGCCCCAAGTTGGATGCCATTGGGAAGTGGAGTTTTCTTCCCTGCTTCCCCACAGAAGCGTTGTTTATTTATGTATCTCCCCAGGGTTCTTTTGACTTTCCCCACATTTTTCTCAAACTTGCTTTGCTCCAAAGTTTTGAAAAAGATCACAGGAAAGCCTGGATGGATGCCAAGTGTGTGTGTGTGTGTGTGTGTGTGTGTATGTGTGTGTGTGTGTGTGTGTGTGTGTGTGTGTGTGTCAGATTTTCCGGGTCAGCCACAGCTGTTCCTTAGAAAGCATAAGCTGGCAGTGGGACTTTCCGCACTGACAGAGTTGTACTGGTTTCTACCTAGGTTCGCCTCAGTGAATCCACACTGCAACTGAGCTCAACATTGTTTTGTCTCAGTTCCCCCGCCCCCCAGAACTGCGACATTCTTGTCGCAGTTATGAACTACACTTTTCTGCCAGAACAAGGTCGATACCTCTTCGAAGCTTCGAAGTGCGGACGCATTGAAACGACACCTCATCTGTTCAACCAATCAGGAGCCGCTTTTGTGGCATGTGCAGAACGGGAGAGTATTGGTGGGCAGAAAGCTCATGTAACTGTAAACTGTAAAAAAAAGAACGCTCCCATTTCCCAAGGTAACAAAAGTTCCAATCACGATCGAGGAGTGAGACAGGCACCAAGATGATCCTGCCCACTTAGCTCAGTTCCAGGGGGCCAAGTAAGTTGCTGTGCGGACAGCCTGGAATCGCCCTCCACTGAAGGGAACCGAGTCGACCTTAGCTCCCTTCTGTAGTGCGGAAAGCCCCAGTGATGATCCACACTGTGGCCACATTCAAGTTAGATTGCTGGAATGCACTTCATATTGAAACTGTCTCTGGAAGTTACTTGGAAATGTCAGTTGATCCAAAATACAGCAGCCAGGTTATTTTCAGGGGTTGGATATAGGGATTGGATCACCTCTGTGTTGGAAGAGCTATGTTGCCAACCCATCTGTTTCATGGCACAATTCAAAGTACTGGTTCTTATCCTTGAGGTCTCAAATGAAGCCAGGGTACTCGTTACTATCCATTTCCTAAGAGCTATTTTCTGTACCCCTTTATGTAGAGGTGAGGCAGACAGCAACTTGATTCAGAGCATTTTCAGTTGTAACACCTTGTCTGTGGAACATCTCATTTGTATGATAATATACATCATGTTTGTTTATAAATATAAAAATTATAAATATAAAAATATATAAACACAAAATATTATTTTAGTCAATGTGATGTTGTCTGGTTGAGTGTCACAACAGAGATATATACATGGGTCAAATATTATTTACTGGACAATATTGCATGGCACTCAGACATTTAAATTGTTCTACAATCTATAACTAAGATGAGTGCTTTGGCAGTATAATACAGATCTTCATCCAGAATCTTCCTCAGATAATGTTTGTCAGAAGCTATTTTAAATACATTATTTTGTTTCACGAACTGCTAAAGAAAGTCATTTGATGACCACATTGTGTGTGCATCTCTCTCTGAGTATATACACACATACACAGCCCTACAGAGAAAAGATGGTAGAAAAGATGAAAAAACTGGTTAAAAGTCTCCTAAACTGAGTGAGATTTAGGGTAGCTGCCTACATCTCTTCAAATATATTTAGCTGAAAAAAAGAGCATGATAACTGAATACTATGAATACTATGAATTTTCCTTTCAAAGTATAATGAATGGGGTGGGGTGGGATTAGCTTGAACCATAGAAGGAACCACTAAACATCCAGCAAGCAGAAAGAATTGCTTTCCTAATCTTGATACACAGCAGCAGCACCATGTCACATGGCATAAAAGGGCACTGTATCCGCGTAGATAAGGGAGGCTGAGGAACCAGTTGGATCCCAGCCATTATTTAGATGTTGTATCTTGCATGGTAGTTTAAGTAATGTTGCTCATTATATGACCAGCCATTTATTAACTTACTTAAAGGTAAAGGCAGTCCTCTGTGCAAACAGCGAGGCGTTACTGACCCATTGGGTGATGTCACATCACATCGTTTACTAGGCAGACTATGCTTATGGGTAGTTTGCCATTGACTCTCAGCAGGCTGCGTGCTCATTTTACCAACTTTGGAAGGATGGAATGCTGAGTAAACTTTGAGCCAGCTACCTGAAACTGAGCAGCTGTGGCATAGTGGTTAAGAGCAGGTGCATTCTAATCTGGAGGAACCAGGTTTGATTCCCCGCTCTGCCTCCTGAGCTATGGAGGCTTTTCTGGGGAATTCAAATTAGTGCACTGTGCACTCCTACACACACCAGCTGGGTGACCTAGGGCTAGTCAAAGCTTTTCAGAGCTCTCTCAGCCCCACCTACCTCACATGTGTTTGTTGTGAGGGGGGAAGGGCAAGGAGATTGTAAGCCCCTTTGAGTCTCCTGCAGGAGAGAAAGAGGGGATATAAATCCAAACTCCTCCTCCTCCTCCTCCTCCTCTTCTTCTTCTTCCATCAGAATTAAACTCAGGCAGTGGCATATGTGCGCCACTAATCTGGTCACATGGGGGACGCAAAATCGGCCTTCCACATGATCAGGAAGATGGCAAGGCAGCAGAAAGTCCTGCTTCATTGTCATCTTTGAGTGCCCTTGGTCCCACCCATGTCATCATTGATGTGGGCATGGCCAAAGAAGCCGAGGACACCTCCCCCAACCTTACCCCCCTCCTGGCTCCCGGCTCCGAGCCGGCAGTTGGCAGTCCATTCTGCCTCCCCTCTGGGGAGAGCAGAAGGAACTGAAAGGCTCTGTTCTTGGCTCCATTGCTCTTATAAGCATGGGGGCAGGTCTTGGGGCAGGGCTCTTCCCCTTGGGGGTGGGGACCCACCCCAAGCCCTGCCCCATGCTTATAATATCAAAGCTGCTTAGTAGCCTTTCAGTTTCTTTGGTTGCCGGCTGGGAGCCAGGAAAGGGGGGTGAGACCTGGGGGGCAGGGCTCAGCAGGATTGGGCCCCACCTCCTGGCATTGCAGGGATGCACCCGGAGAACAGCTGTCTCTGGGCACCATTTTCCCACCATATGCCTTTGAACTCAGGTTAGGAGCAGAGCTTTGATTGCAGTGCTGCACCTTACCATACTGTGCCACAGGACTCTTACTTACTTACCTCATATATATCCCAACTTTCTCTCTAACGGGGATCCAAACTAACTTGTATTGTTTTCCTCTCCACCATTTTAGCTTCACAGCAACCCTGTGAAGTGATTAGACTGATAGTGTGTGGCTGGCCCAAGCTTACCCAGAAGCTTTCAGGGGAGAGAGGAGATCCGAATCTCCAGCTCCCAGCTCCTAGTCCAATAGTGTACTCACCACTCTACTTATTCATAGACTGCATGAACCTAAATTATTCCTTTATTTCCATTTCCAACTCTATTTATGAGATTTAAAAACTGAGACCACCATTATGATTTATTATGAATATACTTTATTAATTAAAATGGATGATGATGACAATTTATGCAATCAGTTTTTTCTGTTGCTTCTTCCTGTCCCATGTAAATTTGGCTCCTTTTGTTTGGGAGCATGGGCTTTTGTTGAATGGAACTTGTGACAAAACTATATTCAAACAGTAAGGAACAATGAAAACAAAACAGGAGCTAGAGGAACTAGTGTGGAAAAATAGGTAATGATGTAAATCCAGCCCTCTTCCCACCAGCCTTCCTTGCAGCCGTGATTCTTCTGTGGAAAGACTGGAGGAAGACTTCAAACTTTGCTTAGTGGAATGCTAGGATGAGGCAGCATTCACCCTACTATCAGGAAGGCCAGTTCTTCCATTTGCTGTGAGGTCCTGCCCCTCTACTGCCCATCATTCACCACTTCTGCCAAATGGGTAGGCAAGGATGAGGCTGGTATAAGCTGTGTTTACCTAGACTGTGATGTGGCTGAATGGTGGATAGTGTGAGCAAGTGCACACTTGTTCGTGGCTGACTGTTAGTATTGTATTCAATCCTCTGCTCATATGACTATGATTTAGAGATGCCCTTGCCATTTTGAAGTCCATATGCTTCCATGGTAGTTCTTGATCAAATCTAGGTTTTCTACAGAGGGAAAATATAGCTGTAAGCATTACTTGGGGTATAGAATGGATTGTGGATAGTTCTGGTGGATTTTCCGGGCTGTGTGGCCGTGGTCTGGTGGATTTTGTTTTTAACGTTTTGCCTGCATCTGTGGCTGGCATCTTCAGAGGTGTATCACAGAGAAAAGTCTGTTTCACACTGTGTCTAAGTGAGAAGGGAAAGTTTAGTGAGGTATATTGTCCATGTCCCAGGGTGGGGAACCAATCATTAAGTGTTTGGGTGGAACTTGCTATGCTATGCACTCAACCACACCTTTGCATAGCAAGTTCCACCCAAACACTTAATGATTGGTTCCCCACCCTGGGACATGGACAATATACCTCACTAAACTTTCCCTTCTCACTTAGACACAGTGTGAAAAGGACTTTTCTCTGTGATACACCTCTGAAGATGCCAGCCACAGATGCAGGCAAAACGTTAAAAACAAAATCCACCAGACCACGGCCACACAGCCCGGAAAACCCACCAGAACCAGTTGAATCCGGCCATGAAAGCCTTCGACAATACATTGGATTGTGGATAGTTAATAAGTAGGTCTTGCTTCTGTCCTCCCAGATGGAAAGAGATGACCCAGGATGCCTTTATGGGCTAGTTTATTACCCCAATTCTGTGTTGTGAAGTATGTGTCAGTAATTTGCTGTATGAACTACAGTGAGAAAGTGATGAATTACATTGGGGAATACATAAAGTGTGTACATAAAGGAGAACCAAAGTAGTTGCCACAGAAAGCATGATGTATTATAATTATTCTGTAGAAAAACAGGGTAAATGCAAATGCACTGTAGTAATGTTTGCACCAAGATCCTTGAGAAGGGAATAATTATCCCTCTTCATTGAGAATGGCAGGAGCAGTCCTTCCATGTTTCTCATAAGCTTGGGGATTGTGAGAAGACATGCATTTTAAGTGTTTCATTAGTTACTGCCTGCAGTGTACACAGCTGTGAACTTCGATAATAAATAAGGATCATTGCAATGAAGAAGCTTTGGGTAGCATTTTTTGTACTGCTGAGGTAAGCTGTTAGTCATCTGCCACCAAAGGATAATCAGCTGGATCTTAAATACTGCTGTGTCTTTCACTTTTTATGGTATATTTGACTAGGCAATAAATACAAGCTCACTGTTGTACAAAGTCATACAGTGCTGGCTGTGTGGGTGCAAGTGACTGTTAACAGAAACAACATAAACCAAACATAGCACTTGTAAAGAAACCTACATTCTCTTCCAGTAAGTGGCAGGAGGCACATATGCATGTTCTGAATTCTGATATTGCTTTTATAATATAAGCCATGGCATACAATATTGTGAAGAATGGATCTCATGGACTGACTTCCACTTCAGTATACCGACCTGAAGTAGCTAAAAATGGCTTTAGGTGAAAGCCACTAAAGTTTAGTTATCACAGTGTACAGGATGATCTGTCAGAAAAGGCATTCCTCTCTGCTTCAGCTCCACTAGGGATGCCAGCCTCCAGATGAGACTCGGAGATCCCTTGGAATTACAGATCATCTCCAATCTGTAGGAACAGTTTCCCTGCAGAAAATGGATTCTATGGAGGGTGAACTCTGTGATGAGTATACCATAGAGGTCCCTGTCTTCCCCAGAAGCCATCCTGAAATTTCCAGGAGTTTCCCAACCTAGAGATGGCAACCCTACCCCATCCCCCACCTAGCCCCCACTCTTCATGCATTTGGACATCTGCCAGAGCCATCCAAACATCGTTTTATAGAATGCTGAGTATGGACTACTAGAGAATCTATAGCAATGGCAATAATTGTCCATGTTTCATACTAATTTTGGTTTCCAGGGCCAGTACTAAAGAATCAGGTATTTATGTAAATAAATGCTAGGGAACTGGCAACATCCTAACCAATAAAGGGCTAAGTGATGGAATGTTGTGACGCCAAACCCTACACCAACAGGCAACCAAGACTTGACTTAACAGCAAGCCCCAGGAGCCCATCCTAACCAACAGAGCAGCAGCGTCTTGGTGCCCACTGCTTCACAAGCCAGGAGTATCCCCCCACCTCCCCATCACTCCAACAGAGCACCCAGGTCAGCAAAACAGCAGGTCTGCAGGCTGGGACAAGCCCTCTGCCCTCTCTTCCCACCCCAACAGGTGGAACAGTGGCTCCATGGGCCAGGAGAAGCCCTCTTGCCTCCCCCCACTGAATAAGGTGCCCAGGCAGGAGGAGCAGCGGCTCCACAGGCTGGGAGAAGCCCTCTCGCCTCCCCAGCTCAACAGGGTGCCAAAGTTGGCAGAGCAGCAGCTCTGCAGGCCTGGATAAGCCTTCTCACTTTCCCCCATCCCAACAGGGCACCAGTTCTGCAGCCCAGAGTAGCCATCCCACCTCCCCCACCCAAACAGGGCACCAGGGCTGGCACATACCCTCCTGCCTCTCCCCAACCCAATCATCCCTATTACACCCCCACTTCAAGTCTCACCTTTCCATCCTCTCCTTCCCCAAGCCACAACCCAAAACCCCAATTCTCACCTTTCCATTTCCCCAACCATAAACCTCATCTCTCCACCCTCCCACACCCTAAGCCTCACCTCTCTGCCATCCCACCACAAACCATTCCTTTCCACCCTCCCCCAATCCTGACCTTCCACCTACCCCAGCCCATATGGTTCCAACCTTTCCCACCCCCAAGCCACAGACTTCAGACAAGGCTAGGTGGCAAGTCTTGCACTGGACTCAGGAGGAGGGGGGGCACTGCTATTTCCACAGAAAAGCCAATTGCAGGGGCAGACGCTTCCTTCCTCACCCTGTGCTAGGGCCCATTGCATCTCCCTTGCAATGGGCTTTGCTGCTAGTAATCCTATAAACGGATATGTTTGTATGTATTTGTGTTTCTATGGATGTATGTATTTACCCAGCTGTTTTTCCAAGGAGGTCAGAACAACAGTGACTTGATACCTATGTTCCATAGCCTAGTTCAATAGGCACTATTTACAAGAAAAAGCTAATTTATGCAACTTCCAACATCACCTCTGGTTTAGCTGACAACCTAGCTTGCACAGGGTTACTGTGAGGGTAAAATCTGTAATTCCGCATATGCTATTCTGAGCTTGTTGGGAAAAGGATGTAGTACAAATGTAACAAATAGGTACATAGCTCCTTCTTAGCCATAAGTAAGATTTTGTTTGAGCACACATTCACGCTAGGACCCAAAGAAATTCCTGTTGGATGGTAAAGGACCCGGATTATTTTAATGTGTAGCCCTGGTTACCTTTTCTACTTCATATCCTAAATACAAAATAATTTACATTAGGACAAAGATTAATACAAAACACTTCATTATGGGCCTTGGAAATCAATTAGCATCATGCTAGAATCGAAATCCTTGATTAATAGGTTTGTTCTAGTTTCTTTTGTCTAAGGCATTTTGTGAAGTAAAAAAAAAAAGCACGTTTAGCCTGAAGGACAATTTCATATGAAAATGTTACTTCACTTAGTTGGAAAAAAAATCCAGAGCCCCAAAGGCTCTATTTTATTTGCATGGAACTGGCAAGAAATATCAAATACGCCTTTTCATTCATTGTTACTCATAGAAGCCCCCAAAGCGAAGGCAACATTGAAAGCTTCGTCTTTACAAAACCACTATAGTGGGAGCACTTCTACTAACCGCGGCCTGAGCAGTGAGTCAGAAGTTTTTAAAAAGAGGGTTAAGAGCTAAAGCAGCTGGGTGACTAAATAGATAGCTGAAGCAGCTTGAACCCCATTTTTAAAAGTGTTAACTCTACTTGTAGAAAGCTTACTGGGTTGGAGAGAAAATGACAGCATACGACCAAATACTAAATCTGCTCTATGGCATCCTCTAAAATAGCGTATATTTAAGACTTCTTGTCTGCCCAGAAAATCAATCCATTGCTGAATTGGTATAGATAATTTAATGCAATTTGGTCTAAAGCTACATTAAATAGTATGGGGTTGCCTTTTAAAAGCCTGTTTAAAACTGCAGCTGGTAGCTAGGTTGCCAGCTGTAATCCAATATAATGAGTACGTTGAATTCATATTAAAATATCTCAATATCAGGTCAAAAATGTATTATAGATAAGTGAGGGAAGGAAGATTAACCCACAGTAAACCTATGCAAAGGCAGGCAAATGCTTACTCAGTTATGATATGATATTAAATGTGTGTGTCCTTTAGATTGGGCTGAAGTCTCAGTATAGGAAATTTTTATATCAGAATGATACTAAATTTTATATTTGAAATTATTATCAGTAATTGCCTTGAACAGACTGATAGCTAACATTTTATTTCATGTTGTGTGAATCTTGAGTTCAGTTTATAAAAAAGATTGTTTGTGGGTGCAATTCAGAGTGCAGGTTCTGATTATTAAACACTTGTGGTATTTGGGAATGGAAGGTGAAGGGCCACCTCATCCCAGTTGAGCTCACATAACTGCCTTTGAAGTTTGTCTTCAGCTTTTCCCACCTTGTGTAATCAGGTGGGCAATATTTTCTGTAGTAGTATCCGGTTTATATTGTGTGTTTCCAGTTATCTTTTTGGTGCCAAGCAAAGTATGTCCTATTTAACCCCACCTGCCTCCTCCTGCCTGTCTGAGTGTAAAAGTTCTTTCCCTGCTTTGGCAATTAGCTTGTCATTATATCATTTTTACTGGAGCCCTTTGCTAGACCCCTCCCCCTCCTTTGAAATTAGGGGAAGACAAACACATCTTAGATTATATACTGTGGAAAGATGATGTAGCAATGTTTTAAGTAAAGTATATGAAACAGTATTTTAAAATAGGCAGATACATTTGATACTGGCTCCTCAGAGATCTTCTCCAAGGGCAACTGAGCATAATGTAATTATCTAATTATTCATTTTCATTATGCTCTTCTTTCTGAAAAGCTCAGGGTTCTTGTCCCTTCTATTTTATCCTCACAACAATGGCATGAGGTAGGTTACATGAAAAGAATATATTAGTTTTGTGAGTTTTATGGCATAGTGGGGTATCAGCTAGTATCTCCCAAAGCAGTCTAACCATTTGGCCATTTGGCTCTTAGTGCCACACAAGAATGCAATTGAATTGTCAAGGAGAGGTCAGATAGAGAGAGAGGGAGGAATTTGTCAAGGGCAGGGTTTGTTTAAGTTCAGAGATGTCTACAGCTAGACATGTGTACCATTTTTGTGGGGTATTTTTCAGTTTGGGGTTTAGGCACCCCAAATTTGTCAAATTTGGTCCTTCTACCTTGAAAACCAGGTCTATCTAGCCCCACCAAAATTGTCCATAGTGTTTAATAGGCTAGTGTCACACCCAAGCATCTGTGGGAAAAAGTTCCCACCATTGACTTCAGTGTGTTGGGGACTCAGTAAATGTTTTGCTCCAGTTGCAGTCAAAGTGAGAGCTTTTCAGACTCCAGGGGTGGGGGGCACTGTTTACCAAGATAGAGGCACCAGATTTGTAGAACAGCTTCTAGCGACTTTCCACAATAACCCCCAAGTATGCTGAAATTTGGTTTGGGGGTATTGGCAAAGGCTTTCAAAGCCAGAATCAACTAGCTGTTGTAGGCTTTCCAGACTCTGTGGTTGTGGCATGTTAGTTTTTGCTCCTAACATGGCCTTGTAGTTTTTGCTCCCATCTCACGGTGACATGCCTCTGATGATGCTAACCATAGATGCAGACAAAACATTAGGAGGAAAAACTATCTGGCCACAGCCACACAGACTGGAAAATCCATAACAGCCAGTTGGGAGGTTCAATTCTATAAGCACCCAGTTTTCCTCCATTTGGGTGCTTATATAATTGAACCCCCAATCCAAATTTCACTAAACTTGGGGATTCTTCTGAGGACAGTCACCAGCAGGTTTGCTGCAAATTTAGTGCTTCTTCCTTAAAAAACAGTCCCCTCGGAGCCCTGCAGTGATCTGTCATTGAACATAATTGGAGCAAAACAAGTGCCCTGGCCCTCATTCTCCTATTGTTTCCAATGGAGGAAAAAAATAAAGAGGCACGCCTTCCAGCAACCACAGTCCTCCCACCCCAAGAACCAACACAAGCCCAACAGAATGATACCAGAACCCAATCCAGCAGAACCACAAGCCAACACACTGTGAAGCCTAACAATAGACATAAAAGAATTAAGATAACGTCTTTGGAAGAAGAGATCGAAATCACAATAGACATCTGGGAAGATATAAGAGTACTGATCTAACCCCTCCCCCCCCCATCTCTTCGTGATTGTGGATGATCTGCATGATGCAGATATATGGGGGAAGTGTCTGCACATGTGTTCCCTTGCTGTAATCAACAGCGGTTGCAAAACAGAGACTCTGGTCATAGAAGGGGCGCATATGGATACTTCTGTTGTGCTCACAAGTTGGCAATTAAATGAAAATGGGTTCAGGTCATTCTTTCTCTCCCTTTGTGCATGCTTAGTCAATACAGATGAAGGATGTCTGTACAGGTCAGGACTTGTATAAATGGCAAAATGAGCAATAGGGTACCAAATGTTATACAGAGATTCTCTTTACCACCACCCCAAACACACACACACACACGCACACGCATACACATGCGCGCGCGCGCGCACACACACACACACACACAGAAAGAGAGAGAGAGAGAGAGAGAGAGAGAGAGAGAGAGAGGAGAAATTTATTTACTTTGGAGGGCTGCTTTGTTGTACTCTGCAATTTTAGGCATTTTTAAAGACTGTGCCCTAATATATAGAATCTTACGATAGCTATAAACAATTAAGATCTTAACAGTGCCTGAGATCAACAGAGAAGAAGAATTCCTCTACTGGTGTTTTTCCTGCTAATCTACTTGCATGTGGGACATATTTGGTATGAATTCCTAATATCAGCTTCCTACAGGCCCATTTTATGGGTAGGGGTAAAAATTCCCTTTTAGCTGAGAACCCTACTAGTGGGTAATTAACATTTCTGTTAAGTTCTAATTATAGTTCTTGTATCTGAGCCATTATGTTAATAGCATTATTCAGTAGTATGTGAGATTGCATTCATTATCACTGGTGAGTTAATCCTTTATTAAAGAAAAATCCCCCCAGGCCCCATTCTGGAGTTAGGTAATTATTCATTTGGTTTTATCCTTGCAATTAGCTTATATACTGTAGTGCTCTTTACTGAGCTTCTATACCTCCCTGAACAAGATTAACCCACCATGGTAAATAAATGCCTAACAGCTCCCAATGTATAGCTTTTGAAGTACTGTGTTATGTAATGATATAAGAAATCTCCATGCACCGCTGCGTCCTCCTCTTTCACAACACAATCAAAGACAAAATGATTATCGTTCTGAGGGACATTCTGGACTCAAAATCAGCTGCAGCCAAAAAAGGGTAGATCCCTATATCAGATTAAAGTCCTGGTGGATCCAGCTGTTAAATTGATTGAGCTCTGTTTCTGATTGGTGGCTTCATTGCTCCATATCTCTGAGAGGGTTATGGGGGCACTGAGAGGAAAGCATGCTGATCCTTCTTGGATTTCAGAACCAGTTGTGGTCCGGAATGATCTCAGTTCTTGCTAAACTGTTTCCTTCTTTTGTGGGTAATCCCATCTTTACAAATCAGAAAAGGAGGAAATTTATTGGTGATTCTTGATACTTCCTCTGCCCCTGCCTTTGAACATATACATGCTCCCTTGTTTGTTTTTCTTTTTGTCCTTTCTGAATTGTGTATACAAAATAAAGGTATTGTCCCAGTAACTGTTAAGACATGTGAGTAAAGGAGGGTGCTAATAACTACAGAGTGATGGAGATGGAAATGAAGTGTTGTGTATTCTAATCATATATGGAGGAGAAGGAAGGGTTTGTACATGCTTGTGTGAGCATATTATTAAAATTTCTTTACAGAGCCTTTTAATCTTTTAAAATAGTAGATTGTTTTACTCAGGGAGAAGGAATTTTGAACATTTTCTTATTGAATTTGAACCAGCAGGCTGCCAGTTCAATTTGAGTCTAGCCTATTAGCTACTAGAATTTTTTGCTATTTTTGTTGTGGGCATAAAAACATATAAATGCATTCTCTAGGCATTTTAGCTCTGTAAGTGGATTTGTGTATGAGCATATGCTAGTGTGTGCATTTATACAACATAAATGCTTTATAGGCCTTTGAAGCTTAGCTTACAAAATGAATATTACCACAAATGAATTATTATTACTATTTGCATGAGGACTACCAATACAGTTCATCTAATTTCTTGCTCTTATTAATTCCATTCATTCTTGGTGGAACTTGATCTGGTGAGAAACATAGGTCTATAACAAATGTTTGTTAATTCTTCATTATCCTGCCAATGCTCACATGTTTTGACCCATTAGTAAATTGGAGTATAGTAACTTATATGCAGAGTTATAAGCCACATGAAGCAGTCAGACATGAAATATATCACAACCTTGGTTATTTCATTTGGAAGATGA
The DNA here is from genome assembly GCF_021028975.2 of Sphaerodactylus townsendi. NCBI lineage: Eukaryota > Metazoa > Chordata > Lepidosauria > Squamata > Sphaerodactylidae > Sphaerodactylus > Sphaerodactylus townsendi. The sequence continues at coordinate 47,308,413 of NC_059434.1, forward strand.
GGATTGCCTTGGAACATACAGTATGAAAGTTCCAAGTGTTATATAAAAAGTTATAGCTGGAATAGATTTAGGTTGTGTACTGAAAGAGTTCATACTGCTCTCAATTTAATTTGCATGTATATTATTTAGATATGTGTCCCAGGCATTTTGTTTGCTGTAAACAAAAAATAATCATACAGTTGTTGCAATTCTTAAGAACTTTGTAAAAAAATAAGTTACATTGAACTAAGTCATAGGGCCGTGATGGTAAACCTTTGGCACTCCAGATGTTATGGACTACAATTCCCATCAGCCCCTTCCAACATGGCCAATTGGCCATGCTGGAAGGGGCTGATGGGAATTGTAGTCCATAACATCTGGAGTGCCAAAGGTTCGCCACCACTGTCATAGGGCAATGGCCTGGTGCCACTGGAATCTGAGCTAGAGTGAGAACTCGCTTTGGGGATGGAAGCCTTTGGAAGAATGGAAGCCAGAACCCCTTTCAGCAAGTTCTGGGCCCATAACAGTTGTTTATTTAGTGGTTCTCTGTGCAAGTACTAATCGGAGCTTTGATAGTGAAAAAAATGCTTTGAGGGTTGGTCCCTCCAAAATAAAACAACAGAGAAATGCTGCAAATAAACAGGCAAACTGAGTGAGATCAGAAAATAGTGCCGAGGAGGAAATTCAGGGAAGCAGAGAAGTGTGGGAAACATAGTAAATAGATTGCACAACAACTGAATATGTTTTGAAAATGTTTCAACCAGAGAATCAGTTTAAAAGGGGATTCATTTAAAATGTTTTGAGGCTAGAAATAAAATATTTGTGGGTAAACACAATGCAAAACTCCATGGGGGGAATGTTTTATTTCCTGCCACAAAATCTTTTAAAAGGTATGTGTTGAAAGGGCCAGTACTGCACATTTGTCATTGGACAGGGGAGAACCGTAGCCTTTGCCTCTCTCCTCCCCATCCACCCTCCCTGTCACCATTTTCAAGGAAAGTGTTTCCTGGGCCTTGCAGACACAGCCTGAGAGAACAAACACAACCAATGTCTATAAAGAATCAGAAAGCCTATCCAAAGTCAGTAACTGGCAGAGAATGGAAAAGCTTTTGGCACAAAACAGCAGCACTGTAGCTACAATGGGGACATTTGGGGACATCAGGCCCCACCATTGTAGGCTATGTGGGGGGAGCAAAATGCCCCCCATGAGGCCATGCCTCCTGCTGGGCCAAGCATGGGTGCAAGTCCTTCAGAAGCCCAGGCTACACAGAGCCACACTGGCTCTGTATGTTAATAAAAAATGGTTTTTTAGCAGGCTTGGTCCCGCCTTTGGGCTATCTTTTAAGTTATGGTGAGCATTTTTAAAAATGAATTAATTTTTTTTAACAGCATACCTATGAGCCCTTGCTAAATATGCAAATTATTAATTTGCATATTTAGCAAAGGCTCATGGTTATGCTATTAAAAAAATTAATTCATTTCTATTTTTAGTTTTATACCTTGCCCATCCTAGAAGGGCTCAGGGTGACAACATGTTAAACCTACATTACAGTTAAAAATCATAATTTTAAAAATGCTCACCATAACTTAAAAGATAGCCCAAAGGCAGGACCAAGCCTGCTGAAAAACAACCTTTATTAACTTACAGAGTCAGTATGGCTCTGTGTAGCCTGGGCTTCTGAAGCACTTGTGCTTGGCCTGGCAGGGGGCGTGGCCTCATGGGGGGATGCTGCAGACAGGCCTGGGCACCATTTTGCTCAAGGCTCTGGTTCCTCTTCCTATGCCTCTGCGAAACTTTTTAGTTGAATAAAATCCCTGTCAAGCACATATCTGCTGAGTCATTCTCTCTCCTATCATTGCTCTTCCTTCCAGGAAAAATGAAAACAAAAATCAGAGTATCAGAAATTATTGTCAGATCACTGCTCTGGAACATTGAAAATCATTCTGTTCTGATTCAGAGCACCCACTATATTTATAAGTGGAGCATGGTCTGGAACAGTTTGGGAATAGCATTTGGTAAAGAATTGTGGTTTGGAGTGTTGTACTAGGATTGGAGAGACCTTGGTTCATTTTGCCATGAATCTCACTGGGTGACCCAGGCTAGTCATTCTCTCTCAGCCTAACCTATCTCACAGGTCACTGCAAAGGGTAAATTGGGTGAAACTATATAAGTTATACTGAGCTCCTTGACTAAAAATGTGACAAAAAAGTTGAACAGGTTCTTTAATTCTTTTGATGAAAAATAAAACTGAGTTATGGAAAATGGGCCAATTATGATATTTCATAGGAGTCTGAATCTCCATATATCCAGCTAAGGTTTAACATTGGAAGCTTTCTTGGGTAGTTTAAGATTGATTAAGACTGCTTTTGGAAAATTTTGCACTGGCAAATATATTTCTAAAAGGATTGTTCATAAATATTTAGTATGATTTTGGAAACTCAAAAACATACAGGTTATACCTTTTTAAATAAACGAGATACAATTTTAGGGACCTACATCAGAAGAGATGTAGAAACATTTTTTTCATATCTGCTCTTACAGATTTCATTTGCAATGGAGAATAATTAGAAAGAGAATCATTAGAAGACTCAGTATCACCATAAAAATAAATAAAATATGTGGAAAGAATCTAATGATTCAGAGGTGTGGTCATAAGAATATATATTGGTGGAATTGGTCCTTAATAATATTTATTTTTGGACAGAGACTACTAGAAATATTAATTGTAATATTGCCTATACAATACCTTTCAATCAAGAAGCTATATTTGTCAGATTAAAGATTTTTTAAAGGAAATCCTTAAATAGTAGAAAATATGTTAGGAATCACACAAATTCAAATCAGAAACATCTTAATTCTTCTTTTAGAATAAGGTAAAAGTACAATTTGGATGCTTAGTGTATCAAACCTACCAGACTTGTTTTATATTGGGATATCATAATAATATATATCAATTTTTTAAAAATAATTTTGCGTCACAGAATGGTGATTTTTGAGCCTCTGATAACATTTTATATTTAATCAATATAATGTATTGTCTGGTATGTTTATTTAATTTTTTTTAAGTTATAAAAAAACCACAATTACATTTTACCCCATATATTTTGAAGTTTTCTACTGTCAAAGCTGTAACAAATGATATCAAGACCAAAAATATTTATTTTACAAAGTTTAGTTGTCATTCAAGGTCATGAAAACTCATAGAAATCTAAGATTTTTCAGTCACCATGAGAGAGCTGCTCAGGTTGTTGAGGCAGGTTACATAATAATAGGTAAGTGCACAGCACTTTCCACAAGGAATGTGAAGCTATGACTTGAGGAAATTGTTTAAGTGCTTTAAAGCCTAGAGCTTACTGTAGAAGCAAGATAAAGATGGACAGTATTAAATGAGTGGGGAAACATTCTAGCAAAATTAGCAAGTTCCATGTCAAATAAAGGTGTATTTGAAGAGGCAAACCTCTTTGCCTCTAAAATTATCTTTAGAATAGAAATACACCAATAGGAAATATTGGTATATTTTTGCATATTTGCTCCTACATTCCAAAACACACCAAATATAGATTAAACTAGTGTCATGGATATGACTAGGAATGTAGTGGAACCATTGCTTATCATAACAAAAAATAACATTCAGGGTATTTCTGCAAGCTAGAAAAAGAGTTCACCTAGTCCAGGGGTCTGCAACCTGTGGCTCTCCAGATGTTCATGGACTACAATTCCCATCAGCCCCTGCCAGCATTTATTTAAAATAAATAACAATATAATGAAGAGACTATTCATAGTTAATGAGCACTATGATTTCAAGTAGACTATTTGATGTATTATTTTCAACAGTTTTGTAACTAAAGCCATCATGAAAGGGAGGGGCTGTATGTAGCAAAATGGACAGTTAGGAGTTAACTGGAATCTGATTATTGGTTGGAGAAAAAACCCTTGGACTGTTCTCTTTTCTTGTTTTCAGTTTCTGTGTTAATCTGAATTTAGTTTCACTAAAGAAGTTGTGTTACATTCCACCACTCACATAAGTAGAGATATATACTTCATTACGATAGTGAGATCACATAACAGATGATGAGGGTGTAAAGCATGGCCTCGTATGAAAAAATTGAGGAATTTATTGCAGAAGATGAGAATTCACAGCAATATATTGAAAGACTGGGCCACTATTTTCTGCCTAATGAGATCATAGATGCAGCTAAACAGAAACCAGTATTTCTCAGTGTGTGTGGCATCAAAACCTATTCACCCATGCGAGAACTCTTGCTTCTTTAAATTCTATGGAGCTTTCCGGTGGTGGGGAGTTTCGGGTCTTTCCTGATCGCTCTGCACTGCTGGAAAGCCCTATTGGAGGCGGCCAGATGGTGCTGCAGCAAGTGTCATATTCTGTCACCTCTAGGTTTGGATAGCGCTGTCATATTTCCTAAGATGGATAGAGGTGGAAACTGAGATTTCTTTCATCCAACATTTATTTATTTATTTATTTATTTATTTATTTATTTATTTATTTATTTATTTATTTATTAGATTTTTATACCGCCCTATCCCCGAGAGGCTCCGGGCGGTGTACAACAATAAACATAATAAAATGGCAAAATCTTTAAAAGCTGCCACATACCACTCCCACATACCACAAATCAAATGGTTTGCAAATAATGAGGAAAGCTCAAATCACATCTGAACCGCTGATTCAATATCTTGAGATTTTTCATGATAAGTTCATGATGATAATTCTTGATGTTAGTCGGTAGTAGCAAGACAAAATTAGAGCCAGTGGCACTTCAAAGACTATTTATTCCAGCATATGCTTTTGTGAGTCAGAGATCGCTTTGTCAGATGTATATTTATCCATTAGGCTGATATATTTATACTTAAAAACTTTATGCAACAGAAAGAGGTAGGGGAGATGTTAAAAAGAGGGCCTATTTAAAAGAATATGCAATCGAAAGAGAATATGCAATCGAAAGAGAAATCGGTTCACTCAGAATGGGTTAGGACTATGTTGAGAGATCAGCATATAATTACAACTCATCTAGAAAAATGCAGCATGAAAGGTGACAAGCATATCCAATTGGAATAACAGAGACATAGTTGAACTAATTAACATTTGAAAGTGGTAGGATATGCTAAAGATAGTAGCACCTCTAGTGAGTGAAAAATCTCAAATCCTGGGGAGAAGAACTGAACTTGATCATGAATCCCAATTCAGCAATTGTGTATTGGTTGTTCATTTGAAGTTAATTTGTAGGAGATTAGTGACTTTTGGATCAAACACAGGACACCCTGGAATATTAAAATATTCATGCAGTACTTTCTGAATATTACAGTTTTTAATACAAGATTTGTGTTCATTCTTTAGCAAAAAGTCTGATTTGTCCAATGTGGGGAGTAGAACAGCACTGTTAACAAATGATAGTGATATGATAGTGGAAGATAAGCATGTGGATGTTCTCATAGTGGGATAGCTGATGTTATAAGTTTCTGTAATCAAAGTTGGCATCCAGGTTTATTGCAGGTATAGGTGCTCAGTTAGACATTTTTAGGTGGTTTGTGTTGGAGGACATGAAGTTGCTTTAGGTTAGGGGGCTGTCTGTAAGGTAGCATATTCCACTTTCTGTTTTTGTCTTTTTGATATATTTTTTACTAGCCTGGACTTTATATTTTCTGTGCTTTATTAATATATCAAATTTTAGCTATTTTGCAGTATCTGGCTGTTCTAGATTTATGGAATTAATTTTCGCTAGATTTTGTCAGTTTTGTTTCAGTGATTACATGATTTATTCAAGCATAGGAAGAAAATTTTCATTTTATTCATACTTCAAAAAGAAAACTTTGCAGTTTTGCAGAACTGAAAATCGATGATCTGATCTGGAACCAACATTTTCTTATGATTAGATGACATAATACAATATGAATAGTAAAAAAGGTGATAGAAATGACTGGAATAGTAAAATAATTAACTTCTTCTTTAAGAATAAATAAATATCTCCAGATTTATCTCTGCCTCTATTATATTCTGTCACAAGATGAAGAGTATGATACTGTAGGATAGATAATAGTTTTCCTGCACTAGCAGTGCTTTGAAAATTATTTTAGGGAAGTTTCATTTTTGTTCAAAGAGTAACATAAGACAAGTCAGTTAAAAACAGAGGATGTAGTCAATTGCCAAAACACATCTATTTATATTCAAGACACTTCTCTTGACAAATCATCAGATTCTCTTCTGGTCCTTAATCAACCAACTTCCACTTCCACCAGTGCAATCTGAAGCAGTATTATGACCTTCTAAGACCATTTATTGACTTCAATAGATTTGGAAGGGTAGAACTCTGGTGGAAAGTGGTCACAGGAATATTCCAAATAGCACTACATTACTGCCCAAAAATAGTGAACATGTGAGAAGACTCCTGATAAAGGTTGAAGCAGAAAGGGCCAAAGCACGATTACTACAGAAATAAAGAAGACAACAGTAATAACTGTTAAAGAATTACAAAACAAATACATTGTTATATTTCAATTTCAATAAAAATGCTAAATTTCAAAGTGTATTTGTTAAAGATTTTGTATTCCTTGACTCCATCACTGATCAAAAGGGAGAACTGCAACTAAAAAAAAAAGGGGGGGGAGGGAATTGAGCCTGAAAAAGGGAACAATGAAGAAAGTGTAAGAATGAATCCCAGGTCACTACAAGACAACCCACCATAGTATTTCCCATACCATAGTATAACTATGGGTAAGAAAGTGGATAATGAAGAAAGCTGACAGGATAAAAGTTGATTGATTTCAGTTGTGCTGGAGGTGAGTTTTATGGGTACTGTGGACTATGTATTTATAAAAATAAGATGATTCTAGATCAAATCCAGCCTGAACTCTCCCTCGAAGCTAAAATGACTAAACTGAGCCTATCATACTTTGGTCACATTATGAGAACACAAGAATCACTAGAAGAGTTGGAGGCATAAGGAAAAGAGGAAGACCCAACATGAGATGGATTGATTCAATAAAGGAAGTGATGGCCCTCAATTTACAAAATTCATAGTCGCCATATGTTGGAAAGAACTCAATCACACAACACACACAGATATGCTGAGGATAGCGCTGTTATGTGGATACAAGCTGTCAGTGAACAAGGCTATGCTTGAGTATTAACAGAATCCAGGAATTTGCATGAGGAGATATTTGTGCAATAAATGAACTTCGTTTATTTAACGTTTTTCCCTCTTCAGAGAATATTACAGTCATTTGTCTGGTATTTGAAGAATAGTTAAAAAATATAATGATAATCTTGACTACTGTTAGATTGTGACACATTAGTCAGCATAAATATTAAATAAATCCTCCCCTCCCACCACCCTTATAGTTTATATTATTTAGATTAGGGATTTTGGTATGTTGTTATGACATAGAAGGTAGCACTTGAGCTACTGAACGATCTTTTATATCATCCTGTGAATTGATGTCCAACTGCAGTAGCCTCATTAACAAGAGTATTAGACAACAGTTACCAGTGATGTAACAGTTTCACCACAATGCTACACCTCCCTTTCCTTCTGCTCCACAATTCTCATGGAACTTCGACTAACAAAAGGAAGGAACTACATGAATGGAATCCTGGAAAAAAAGTGTTATTTCATGTTTTTTCTTAACCTCATCCTCTTGTTGACTGTCTCTGGAATGTCTTTTAGTTGTTTTGCCTTTCAGTGGTTAATCCTGACCTCTGAATTGTAACTAATGAGCTTCCAGTTATTATACTCCTGCTTAAAGGGACAACATTGTAACTAAGCAACAGATGCTCCATTAATTTAGGAATAAGGCAGTCCATTTTGGCTTACTTTTGCTTGGTATATGAGTATAACATTTTTCACTTTGATGAATGAATTGCTGTTTATAATTTTTATTACTAATGAACAGAAGTGTTCAATAAAAATGATATGACAAAAATGTATGACATTCACTTACTTCATGTTGAAGCAAATGAACAGTACATTGAAGTGCTTGTAGTGATAAATGTTCAAAGTTTGTATTTGCAAGCTCTTGTAAGTTTGACAGGAGGTTGGGGACCAGCTTCATCAGTCGTAGCTCCATTTAGTTAAACAGGAGAGAGTACCTGATAGAATGACTGGGCCAAAATACCAACATTTCTATATTATATGTTCATGGGAAACTGAAAAACTTGTTTTAGCATATAGAATAAATACATTTCTTATCTCTAGAAACTGTTTCTTAGGCAACTCAGATTATATATAATGAAGGTTCTACAGTACTCATAGCTAATTAATTGTTTCATATATAAAGCAGCACATAATGTTGACAATGTCTAATATAATAATCAGGAATCTACATAGAAGGAAGGAACCAAACCTTTGTCTAAATTCCAGTAGCATCCTGCCAGTTCACTGGAAATTAAACCCCCCCCCCCCTTGCATCTTACATACTAAGCGAATGTTACAAACTTCCATGTCATAATATGTTGGAGGAAACATTCTATCTAGGAAAAGTCATTTCGGACAAATCTCTGGCCATCTTCAATGACAGAAAATTATCTTGGCAGATTACAGATTCCACACAAGGCTGTTATGAAAAAAAGTTTCCAGAATGATGGAATATCTCTTCCGAGTTTCTCCACATTTGTGACATCTTCCCTCATTCATGGGCCCATGCTTGGAAACATAAATAACATTTCATTTTAAATCCGCAGATGCTGAAGCCAGACTTAACTCATCTGCTGCACCCAACTCCAGGAACGCACTTGCGAATACCGAGAGATTACGCCGTTTGCACGCCCTATCACAGCGTGGCGACGTAAAGCCCCTGAAACCTGTGCAACTCTGTAACAGCAGCAATAGCGCACTGCGTGCCTCCCTGTCCCAGATCTTCGAGGTGACCATCTGGTCACGCCATGCCTCTCGCTGGCCTTATAAAAACCAACTTAACATATTAACCTTTTCAGGATTGTTTTGAATCTGAAACAACTCTGAGGATATTATAATTGAATATTAGGGCCATGAAGATGCAACCAAAAATGAAAATGTTATTCTTTTTTATATTTTAGTCACTACTCTGGAAAAGTATTTTGTTCCCTCATGTCATTGATATTGGCTCTAGTGGTGTTTCATGGCTTCAGTTCTGTAAGTTCCTAGCCTTGGATTTTCAGTGACCTTCTGAAAAATTCTCCTAAACCAATTTGCTGATGCTTCAGCTAGGAATGCAAATTAATGCTATTAGTAATTAAAATCAATCTCATAATTAGTATATACACCAGTACGAGGTCCTGTTTGGTTTTACTAAACTACAAGTTAAGGGCTGGAAAAATCTCAGGTCACTGGTCACCTGATAATCTACATTTTATACTGATGCCTACAATTTTGGCATTATTATGTAGCTGTGTTCAGGCAATAACCTAATATTATGGCATCTGAATAATGTAATAATATGCCTAACATTCCAAGCGTTGGAAATTTTAAAGTGGATTGCTAAAGCATTTGCTGAATTGATATAATTGTAAATAATATACCTACTGTCAGTTGACATGGTAGATATTATGTTACACGGCTTTAATGTTATTTACAGGGCATGTTCTCCTTTCCTGTATTTGCAGACACTGAATCAAAAACAGGGAGCATCAAGAAACACCAGGCAGTTGAAATTGCTTTCATGCTATACCCCCCTCGTGGGCTGAATCTGAAAACTGCAGCTACTGTTAGGTCAACCTGGGTGAGGCCAATCATTAATGGGGAAGATAGCTACAAATACCTAGGTAAGAATCTTTTATAGGGTTTGAATATTAAAAGGTATCTGAGGATCAAAATATGCATTCTGTGCAAGATCCTTGTTCAGGTTTCCCTCAACCATGAGTTATTACTTCAATTGTAAAGAAACAAAGGTACTTATAATGTGCTTTCTGTTTATTTGTCAGTTCTAATACAGATCAGTGTGCTGATGTCTGATGCGAAAATGATATGGGAGACGATGGTTCAGTCCCGCTCAATAGTGTAATCTTGTATTGGAGACCCAATTACATTCTTTAAGGCATAAAAATATGTTGTAGGATCCTGTTGTTGATTGACTATGCAACTTGACTCTGGTCCATTCCATACAGCCCAAAGAAGACATGTGGGATGTTTTTTTAAAAAATTCATATTTTTATAGTATTTATAATAACATATATTCCATATCATTTTTCTTTGTAATCAATTATAGATTGATAATATAAATTGGCATAAATGTGTGTATAGATAAATCAGTGAGTAACATATCAATAGAGGATGTTTTATTTGTTTGTTTAGTTGTGTTTGCTGGATGTTTTGTAATTCTATGTAAAAAATCCTGTGCTTTAGTAACTGTATATAGATTCACCATGCTGTAATTCCAGATAAGGGGAATCCCTTCTGGAAATAGCCATCTGTAAGAGATGTTTTGTTCTTTTAGGAAGTTTGCAAGGAAATGATACATTTTTCTTTTCTTAAGAAAGTATGTAGGGAAGTCTTTAAATATGGTGAGGACTGAGTTTTCCAACATTAATCTTTGATTGAAGTATTTCCTTAAGATCGTGTTGGACATGGTTTTCTCAGACATTTCATCACTATACCCTTGGTGTCTTGTGCTCTTTGGCGTAACTTGAATCAAGTAAATCTGATCAATTTTCTTTGATATTTCATGGTAGATGTCTCATATTTCTGATAAAAGTGGAGTAAGTCTTTGTAGAAGATTTTCTTTTGGTGTTTCATGAATTCTTCTTATCCTCAAGGTTATCTCTTTCTGTTTTAGTTCTATCGCTGCAAGTTTTTCTAGTTGTTCATCATTTTGTGTTTTGTGTGTCACTAGCTGTTTTTCTTTTGTAGCCATTTTCTGGGTGGTGTTTTCAATGGCTCCTTTGATATTTGTTATTGTTGCATCCAAATTCCGTAGTTTTGAGGTTTCTTGTTTGAGTTGGTGTATTTCTATTTCTAATTTCTCAAGTTTGTTCTTATTTTCCTTTTGATAATTGTCTAATTTTTCTAGAATCATATTCAGCCTCTTTTGGATAGCTGAGTTGTGGTCCAAGAGGTTTGGGTCTGGTGTTGATATCTCAGGATTGTTGTCTTTATAGTGTTCCATTTTCTTTGACATTTTGTGTTTAGTTTGTTGGGTTTTTCGGTTTTGGTAGCCCCCGATGCTTGCTTTATCAAATCAAGGGTTAGATGTTTATCTAAATTCATTTATAATTTATATACTCATATATATAGTTCATATATGTATTAACTCTACATACTGTACATTAAGATATACTGATTTGTATATAATTTAATGAGTTTCCTGTAATGATTGAAAAGATTAAATAAATGTATATTATTATTATTTTTTAAGAAAAAAAGAAATTACTGTTAAAAAGAGGAGACTGCCTCTTTTCACTCAGCACACCCAAAATAAAATGTCCACAGGATGTCTTAAAAGGGGTTGGGTTCTGGGTACTCTTCTGATAGCAAAGGTTTCAGAGGGGAAAAGAGACTGTTTCTATTCAAGATGTCTTTTTAAAAGAATGCTTCAAAGTGCACCTTTCCCACCTAAGTTGCCTACAAGATATCCCCTGCCTGACTGTACAGAATGCAGAACTCAGGAGGCATCTTATTTTCCCTGCCTGACCGTTTTGCTCTCTGGTCAGTTTCACCCTCAGCTTGCAGCCAACATTTTGATGGTATCTGACAGGATTCTCCCTGCAGACCAACTTAGTTTTTCAGTATGTTTTTTCTTACTGCACAGAAGAACTCAGTCTGTGGAGGCCAGGTCAAACCCAATGCTTTTCAATGGGCAGCAGATTCATCTTCCAAGTGACTGAGATTCTCTTATGTGTGTCTGTGTAGCTACAAAGATAGCTCCTCAAAATTAAAAGAAAATAGGAAAACTATATATTACCAGAATTGGCAGGACCAGCTGAGTCCAGCTATGTACTTTGAAAAGGACCAGAGTCTGCAGAGCAAGTGTCCTGGGGCTACCTTCAGCAAATGAATCCCTTCAGCTATACCCAGTGTCATGTGCAAGCTGAGGGTGAAACTGGCCAGCAAACAAAATGGTTGGGCGGGAAAAACAAGATGCCTCCTGAGATCTGCATTCCGCACAGCCAGGCAGGAAACATCTTGCAGGTGGCTTAGGGAAAGAAGGTACACTTTGAAGCATTTTTTAAAAAGACATATTGAGTAGAAATAAGCAATCCCAAGGACGTCTTGGGAAAAAGGCTGTGTGGAGTGTCTTTCCAGGCTGTCTTTTTTTGAGTCCTCAGGACATCTAATTTCAGCTGTGTGGAGCAGACCTCTGATTCTTAATTTGAGCGGTGTAGGGTATATGTTACTCTTTTATTAAAACTTTCTCTACAGTGTGACTCTTGTCAACTGGTCCTTTGGTAATAGGATAGGCTGACATCTGTTCATTATAAGAAGGCAGCTAAAATATTGATCTGAGATTCCCATATTGTGTCTGGCCCAAGATAGCCCTAAGAGTGCCTGGACTGCAGGAGGCAAAACCAAAGATGAGAGGATATAACCTCTCTTTTCAAAGGCATGAATAATGAAATGTGGCTTTCCTTCCCACCCTTTTGGGCGTTTACTACTTCAGTTTGTGGACATCAAGGTCTACTTAGGAAGTCTTTATGATCTTACCTTCTTAGTGAATGGCTGTTGTATCTTTTTGAGTTACAGTGGTTATTAAACAAGCTGACAAGAGAACTGCAGCAGTTGCCTTGAAAAGAGATTAGTCTATTAAAGAAAGTCTTTCTGTGGCTCAGTGACTTCTCTTCCTGTAAACATTTTTGGAAAGATAGCCCTGAAAATTTATTATATGCTCCACTATTAATTCACACATTGACACAAGTTCCCAACTTCCTTTGTTTTTTGATTCTGCTTCTGTGACTTCAGTAAACTTTTGACATCTGTATGTGTGGCAATGAATTGGAAGTTTGTAGATCTCTTTTTCTAGCACGGTTACAGGCAATTTGGCTTGATGATTCATATATGGCTTCGGCTAGAATTAGATGTTAAGAGTTGTATGACTATCACTGAAATGAGTAACCCTGTTTCTTCTGTTCTTCTCTCTCTGGTAAAAATGAAGATTATAAAACATATAACACTACGTTATAGCCTACCTTTCTGGGGGATGGCCACAGGCAAGGGGATAAGTGAGCCTGGTGAATCTTCCAGTGGAGGTTGTGGCTGTTCTGGTGCCTGTAATATGCCTGGTGTGATGACCTGTGGGGAGGGTATGATGACCTGTGGGGAGGGTGGTACTGGCCAACTGGAGCTGAGTTGGGTGGATGGGGCATGTCCCTGGAAAACAGAGGGATTGTGGGGGAAACTTCAGCTTTTGATAGCAACCATGCAACTTACATAAAAGCTCATTCTGATTTCAGTGACTTCATAATTCTGAATATACATAAATGACATTTAGTTAATGCAGTACTGGAGAAGGATGATTTTTGTGTTTATGTTTAATGCTGTATAATATAAAGTGTCATCTCTTCCAAATTTGTTATTTTTATTTGTAATATGTGTATCTCCTTAATGTCAATTGTACCATATTGTTTACAGGACTTGGCTGCTTCTGATTTTCATTATAAACTATAAAAATGAATGTTTTAGCAGTAAACTTTTCAGATTTATTCAGGAAACCAGTGAGGCAAAATATACATGGGATACACCAATGCCAGTTTCAGAGACAGTTTTATAGGCTGGCCCACATTGAAACTATTAATTCCCCTGGCCCCTGATTTTGTTCTGATCAGGTAGATTTGTGAACACACATACTGATTATTATGCTGGAAGAGGGAAGTAAAATACTGTTAGAATAAGATTAGAAAAATAATTCAACAATTTTTTTCTCAAAATGAATTGTATGTTATAACTGAACATCATAGTTTGTTTATCTACAAATCAAATTTAGTTTTAAAAGGAACTTTATGCAAAATATTTTGTTTGACATGAAAAATACAACTTTACCTTTGGGTTAAAATAAATGTAACTTAAAAGTAAGAAGATAATGATGAACAGAACACAATAATTGATTAGAACTTCTATTTAACCTTTCCAATAGAAATCTGAAAGGGGAGGTCAGTAAAAATGTACAGTGGTCATCTAATATTGAAGTGTACAGATATTTAAATCTGCAGATCGGACATATTTACACTGGAGGAATATTTTTCGACAAACTTGGGGGGGGGTCCCAGGTATGCAGAAAAATCTGAAAACAGGGGAAATGGAGGGGGAAATGCTTCTCTGGTAGAGCTAGTGGTGGAATGGTGAGGGGAAAGCACTGGAGGAAGACAGTGGCTGGTGAGCATACAGCTTCCAAGAGTGGTAGGAAGGATAGAAGGGTAGAGCACCAGAGAGATAGGTGGATTCCACATTGGCCAAAAACAGCAGTGTGAAAATGGTGTAAAATGGTTTAAAACAGTGTAAAAAGGTTTGCACCATTTTCACACCACTGTTTTTGGCCCATGCAGAATCAGCCATAAACAACAAGAAGAAACCACAACCACTTCCACCACATTACTTGGTTGGGGGAGGAGCCATTGTTGTTCCGACCACCCACCATCGTTACTGCATGCCTCAGATTCAACACAACTCCTAGTGTTACCACCACAGCAGCTGAATCTGGTGCTGCTCTCCCCCTTACTGCTTGGGGTTTCTTTTATAAATTAAGACATCATTAAGATGATTTTATCTTTTTTATTCACCAGTTCAGGTAGGATAGATAAGAATGAATAGTTACAGAAGTGTCAACAGAAAAGGATTTTAATTTTTTGGAAACAGTATAGAAACTATATTGCCTTTTCTTTATATCTTTCCATTGAAAATGTGGATTATAAATCCTAGGAAAATTGTACTGCAAACAGTAATAGACATGATTATTTTGGAATTCAGTATTGTTTTCAGAGATTTACTATTCTGCAAAATGTTTGCTAAATTTGTAGCAGAAGGGAAAATAATTCTCCCAGCATAGTTGTACTCTGCTTGTAGTTTGTATTTCTGCTGTTAACCTGCAGATGCTAGAAAGAAGAAAGTTTTGCTTAAAAAGCAACCATGATTGTGGAAAATTAGTTTTCTTTATAAAACCATCTATTCATTATATTTAGCTGAAGACTGGAATTCAGATTGCTTACATTTATTGATTGTCTCATGTGTAAAAATGTTTGAAAGATCACATCTCTTTTATATACCTTGGATAATAAATTTCACCTGAATACACTGGCGTAATGCCCATTGGGCAAGGTGGGCAGCTGCCCAGGGCATCACCTTGTGGGGGGCATCAAAATGCTGGCTTCGTTTTTGGGTATTTTAGTGGTTTTTCCATTTTTGGCCTGCAGGGGGTGCAGTTTTTAGGCTAGCGGCACCAAAATCTCAGCGTATCATCAGGAGACTGTCCTTATGCTATCACCCAGGTTTGGTGAGGTTTGGTTCAGGGAGTCCAAAGTTATGGACTCCCAAAGGGGGTGCCCCTATCCCCCATTGTTTCCAATGGGAGCTAATAGGAGATGGGGGCTACAGTTTTGAGGATCCATAACTTTGGCCCCCCTGAACCAAACTACACCAAACTTGGGGGGTATCATTAGGGAAGTCTCCTTATGAGACCACTGAAAGTTTTGAGACTGTGCCTTCAGAAATGCCCCCCACAACCCCTACTGACACAGTAATGCAGAAAACTCAATGCAGAACAAAGATTCTTAAGCCCATTTACTAGGATGATAGTTCCTGCAGGGGGTGCATTTTTGGATGTATCGAAGCACTGTAAAAAATTTCAGGGTATCTTCTGGAGATTATGGCACTCCCCAAGTTTGGTGCAGTTTGGTTCAGGGGGGCCAAAGTTATGGACCCTCAATACTGTAGCCCCCATCTCCTATTAGCTCCCAATGGAAACAATGGGGGATGGGGCACCCCCTTTGGGAGTCCATACCTTTGGACTCCTTGAACCAAACCTCACCAAACTTGGGGAGTAGCATAAGGACAGTCTCCTGATGATATGCTGAAATATTGATGCTGATATGTCTAAAAATGCACCCCCTGCAGGCACCAATGTCCTGGTGCAAAAAAATTTGGTCATGGTGGAGTGGCCGCCCATTGGGGGGGGGCATCCAACTCAGGTTTTGCCCAGGGCTACAGTTTGCCCAGGACTGCCTCATTACGCCCCTGCCTGAATAAGATGAATGTAATTCATAAAAAGAAACATTAATATTAATACAGTTGTGAGATAGTGGGAACAGAAACATATGTAGCTTCTACAAAGTCTCCAGACATTAGGTGGGATTTTATAATAATGTATTTGCCTTACAGTGTCTTGCTAGCCAGATAAAAAAGCAATATGTTAGCACATGAAAGTATATATTGAAGATCAGTGTCTTGGCCTTTGAATGCTATTTTTAAAATAATCTGTA
The DNA here is from genome assembly GCF_021028975.2 of Sphaerodactylus townsendi. Classification (NCBI taxonomy): domain Eukaryota; kingdom Metazoa; phylum Chordata; class Lepidosauria; order Squamata; family Sphaerodactylidae; genus Sphaerodactylus; species Sphaerodactylus townsendi. Next base: position 47,324,786 of record NC_059434.1, read on the forward strand.
TTTTGCAGTCTTTATATTTGACTTTTAAGATATTTGTAATGCAGAATATGACATGCAATTCTTCAGCCTCTGCTGCCATCCTATTTACTTCAATTGGGATTTGAACATTTCAGTTATTGGGGTGCTGTGTGATTTCCGGGCTGTATGGCCGTGTTCTAGCAGCATTTTCTCCTGACGTTTCGCCTGCATCTGTAGCTGGCATTCTTCAGAGAATCCTCACAACACCCCAGTGATTCTGGACATGAAAGCCTTTGACAGTACATTCCAGTTATTGTTTAATAAAAGTATTGATAGGGGGATAACATAAGGACACCACTACCAGTTGTTTTTCAGACCCTCCCTTCAGTTTATTTGAACTTTAAATGATGTTTTTCAGTTCCTTTGAGTCTGAACAGGATTTTCTAGCTTGGATACTTTTTTGTGGGAAATGATTCCACATGGGATGAACAGAAGGACCACATCCCTAAATGCAAAAAAGGAGCAGTGAAGAAGAACTAGGGTTGTCAATCTCCAGGTGGGGCCTGAAGATCTCTTGCTATTATGATTGATCTCTAAGCAACATAGATCAGTTCCTTTGGAGAAAATGACCACCTTGTGAGATGGACTCTGTAGATGCCACACTGAAGTTCCTTCCCATCTCAAACTCTTCCCTCCCCAGGCTCCACCCCAAAATCTCTAGATATTTTGAACTCGGTGAACCTAAGAAGAATAGATGTTATGGGCTTCATCCATAAGAATTTAACAGCAAGTATGCTGCATCAGTCCAAAGGTCCATCTAGTCCAGCATTCTTTTCTCACAGTGGCCAATTTAGAATGCGCCCAGAAGTCCTACGAATTATTGCCTGTGGGCAAAGGCCCATGCTTCCTCGCAAGCAACTAATATTCTGAATGTGAAGACTCTTCTTTGCCATTATGGCTAGTAGTCCACCTGACTGATGTTCTGCTTCTGAAAATAAGAGGAGTGGAATCTCAGTATGTCAGCATCTCAGATTCTGATCAGACTGCACAATTTATAGAGACACCAAAGCCAGAACTGACATAAACATTCAACTGTACTTGGAAGTCAACTTCCATCAATTATTCCTGCCTTGAAAAGGAGATTTTATGCTATGGAGATAAGGGGTCCAGTCAGGTGTACAAGTCCACATTCACAGAGCCAGCATGCCTACTGCAATGTCTTTGGCACTTAAGATGTTGCAAAAAGATCCTGCCAAAGCTAACTCAGCATGGAAAATCCAAGTTGCTGTAACTGCTTAAGTATAACCTTGACTGCAAGGAATCCACTAGCCAGTTCTTTCAGTATGCATAATTTGTCAGATAGTAACCATCAAAGCTCTAATATCAGTTGCACCAAGTCACAGAAAAGGTACCAGATCCTTTGCTTTTTAAATGAACAAATGAAACCTTTAAGTCAGCTGTCAGCTTCTGAAAATCACATTTCAGTTTCCAGCACTTATTGTTCCTGCACTCTGTCCTGGATACCCCAGCTCTCAGAAGCTAAGCAGGATTGCATAGCTCCTTGCAAAATATTCCTAAATAAATCTTGTGTTTTGTTATCTCAACTTTCTTCTTGTACCGGCTAACATAGGATTGCATAGCTGTTACAACAAGGTCTGTGACTCAGCTAGAGTGACGAGTTTAGAATGGGTAGTGATTAAAAGGGCTTAAAGAATAAGTGATAAGTGAGGGTTAAAGTTGATGTGTTTTTCAGGTCATGTCCACTATGAGATCAGGAGTCAGGCATAGAAAGAATAAATTCTATGAGGATTTTTCTATACATGAGTTCATTAAGTTTTACTGCAAGTCAGTATCTTCATGAAAAAATGTAAAAGTTAGACATCCTTGGTGCAGGTGCCAGAACCTCAAAATTTTGACAAAGGATTACAATTATAGAGTTTTTGTGCACAAACTATTAATATACCTGGGCCTGAGTTTGTTCATGAGAAAGGTAGGCCTAAACTTTTGTGATGAGAAGGTTAGATTCCTTCTGTCCCGAAAAGCGACCAGTGGGAGCTGATGGAATGTTGTTGCGAGGCTGACTGTTGAAAACCATCAGTTCAGTGAGATGGAGAACTGGCTGAATGAAGAAGCAGTTAACTTGAGCCAGCATGCAGCAGAACAGCAAACTGATGCTGACTGAAAAAAAAATCAGCTTCTAACAAAGAATCCTGAATGCCTAAATACAGTTACAGTTCAAAACAAATGTGGAGAAGGTTTGTAATTCTCTTCCTTATTTGCTTCAGCGTTCTGTTTAAACCTGTGGACTTTATGTGCATGCAGGGGTATAGCTTTATAAAATGGTGCCTGGGGCTCAACCTGGGTGCCACACTGCCCCAGTTGTGCCCCACTACTGATCTCCAGATGGGGCCAGCTGGCTCACCCTGCCCCCAATCTCCACGTGAACCCATTTGATGCAGACCACAGCTTGCCTGGGTCCAGCTTTAATCTGCAGGTTTCTCTGAGACTAGGATCAGACTGAGCTTTAGGAGTTGACCAGTTCTAGTTTTATACTGTTGGCTCCATCCCCCAAGCTCCACCTCTGGTCAGATGTGTCGGTATTCAACTGCGTCCCTATTCCAAACTCCACTGGGAGTTTGGAGCTAGGGCTCAGTTGCGAGGGGAGGGGGATGGTCCTGCAATACACCCCCAAGGACGTGGTGCCTGTGCTCTAGCTCCCCCATGGCTCCCCTCACTTTGCTACTGTGTATATTCTTACCTTAGGGAAAGAAACACAAACACACTTACAGTACAGTCTAGATGGGTGGGTGCCTTGAGGCGACTGGGGACAATGCTGCCTTTGTAGCCTCCACAGGGGCTTCAGGCAGCATGGCAAGGAGGGAAAGTTTAAATATCCCCCTGACTTCCTGAATCACCCTATAGGATGTGAGGCATAAGTCTGCAGAGGTTGAGGAAGGTGGTGGGGGATAGGGTCCGTGTGCAAGTAAGGTATCACAATGTAATTTTGAATAACTCAGTTACACTAAAATAAGATTTTTTCAGCATGGTAGACAGTTGAGTATATCACATGTACCAAACTTATGCATCACATTGTAGGATTAGAACAATGGAAATGACTATTGAAAAAGGCAAACTCATAACTGACTGAAATTTTTAACAACTAGATGTTGTTTTTTGAAACAGTCAACTGCTTCAGGACAACATATAATTTCCTTTTGTAATAATATGCAAATATAATTTTGATGAAAGTAAGAGTAGTATGTTTTTCCCCCAACCAGGACAACTGTTTTCTGACTAATCAAACAGAAGAACAGCTTCAAACTTGCAGTCAAATCATGAAATTTACGAATGTCAAATCTGTGATTCATACTTCTAGTCTTTGGAACATAAAAACAACTGAATGATTGATTTCCAGAAAATTCACCAGTACATTATATTTGATGAAACTGCCTTTTAATTTGATATTTGAAGTATATTCAGTATTTATTGCAAGACTATGTAATGATAGACTATATATCTGAATAGAGTAAGTTGCTAGGCTCCCAGCACTTGATAAACACATCTATAAATATTACACCGCTGTATCTTTGCCTCTTTATTCATTCTGAGGTGCAAACACACAAATAACCCTGTGTATTATTTTCTTTCAAGGATGAACATGAGAAATCCAAGTGGTTTATGAAACCCCTGATACATCATATGATTCCCAGTCTCCATTGTTTCTGCATTGCTTCAGATTGGAACTGTGATTTTAGCTTCCTTCCCCACATCAGTTCCTTAATCAGAAATGTGCAGTTACATCGGTTTCAACACAGGTGTTGAAATATCATTAATATTAGCATTTACATTTTTGCATATAGATGATCTACAGTTCAGTTTTGACTATTATACACAACTTCTCAGTGCATTATCTTTCTTTAGCCTTTATTTGGCATAAAACAAATAAAATAAAATCCTATCAAAAATACAGAATTTATAATAAAAGCAGTATTCAAATGAAAAATATATAGCATAAGTGTAGGCTATACTGGTTATACATCACTTCCAATAAAAAATTTGCTACCATTTCACAAGTTGTGAGATCAGAATTATCCAGTAAAAAAAGGACTCTGCATGGAACATCCATTTCATCAGGAATCAGAGAAAACATATTAGAATATTTTAATCTAATATTTGCGGACTTAGGGCAGCAGAACAATTGATATATCAATGTTTCAATTTGTTGTTTGTTTTGTAACACCCTTTTACTTGTTTCTAAGTTGTTGAATCTACCACGCAATAAAGCAGAGGGGAAGACGTTAAAACGAGCAAGTGTAAAGGCTCTTCTCTGATTAGGATTAGTTAAAAGATACAGGTAGGGAGCTATCCTATTTTGGTGTAAAATAATTGAGAGATGTAGGGGTGCATCCTAGCAGTTTTCCTAGCAGCCCTGGTTAAATTGATCCATTCTCTTTCCAATTTTTTTTGTCTTAATAAATTATAGGATTCTAAACTGGATAAAAGGGAAAGAGAGTTGAGAGGTATGCCAAGTGATTCGATCTTTCTCTCTATTAGAGAAAACCATGGATTAGCCTGGGTGTCAGATAAGAGTAGTTGAACCAACGAGCGCTCATTGTGTGAAAAATGTAGGCGAAGCCGGAATTTAAAGGCTCTCAACCAGGCCCTATAAACTAATGAATTTTGACCCAGTTCTAAGCAAAGGGCTGCATAGGGTACACAGTTCGGTGGGCCTATAATTTTACGGAAAAATTTGGATTGGACCATATTCAGAGAGTCGTCAACTGCATGTAGCCAAATGGGAACTCCATATAATAGCTGCGCTTCTGTCTTTGCATTAAATTTTTTTAATGCTGCTGGAACAAGGGAGTGGCATTATCTAGAAGTGAATACTATTCAAATCAATAAGATTAATTTTACTCGGTCTCTGTTCCAGTGGCGTTGCTACAAGGGGGAGGGTGTGTGTACGCGTTGCACCTGGCGCGTGCCTGTGAGGTGTGAAAATCGCCCCTCGCCCCCTTCCCTCACCTCTCTAGGCCTGGCCCTGCCCCATCAGCTTGGCCCGTTTTCAGCTGGCAGAAAGCTGTTTTCTGTCAGCTGGAAAAGGCAAGGGGGGGTGTGGGGGCAGGAGGAGGAGCTGCTAGGGGCGGAAAACACAGTGTATCCTGGACGTACTCCTATCCAGCTACGTCTCTGCTCTGTTTATCTTGAACATGTACAGAACTCAAAAGATTCAAAGTAAAGAGGAATAAGCAGGGAAAATAGGACTTTTTACATGTTGCATTAGTTGTATTATTTTACATGTTAGTTGTATTTATTTCACACTTATATGTTTTATGTGAATGCTGATTACTTACTCATTTCATGCAAGTGGAGATTTACAAGACTCAGGGGAGAGGAATCCCATCATCTCTTTGGAATCAGGTGGAAGTATGGATCACTGAATTTTCCTTCTTACAAAAAATGTTTTCTACAGAAAAAGCAAGTATGTCACAATAAAAGCAATTCTTTTCCGGTTTTGATTTTTTTTTAAATGAAGAACCAACCATTTATTCCCAAATCCTGTCTGAAGCAGCAGAGTTTAGATACAAGTGAGTGTAAACTAATGAAAACCAGGATATGGTAGTCAGTTGTTCAACAAAAAAAGTAACAAATTCTATATGCAAATCTTAGGCTGAGCCTTGGAAGTTATTTGAACCCTGACCAATGTTATAGAAGAAATCAGACACACAGTGGAACTTTAACATGTTTTGGTTTAAAATCTACTGCCCTGACCAGGTGGCACAGATTAGCCCAATCATCAGATCTTGGAAGCTAAGCAGGGTTGGGTCTGGTTAGCACCAGGATGGGATGCCACCAAGAAAGTCCATGGTTTGTACACAGAGACATGCAGTGGCAAACTACCTTTGTTCAACTCTTGCCTTGGAGACCCTACAGGGTTGCCATAAGTCAGCTTTGACTTATTGGCAATTTTCACCATTATAAAATCTTCCAAATCATGTAACAGAAGCTTAGAATAATTGGTAATGCTTTTCACAGCCTTTTGCCAGAATGGAAGTTTTTGTTTGTCTTGTAGAGGACAGTTTTACCATTTAACCTAGATTTACACAGTTTTCTCTGCTCTGAACACAGTAGACATGATGCAGTTCTGCATGCATTTCAATATACAATGAAATACTTTATAAGAACTGCATTTATTTTGATGGGACATAGCCATGCCTAACTTTTTCTGGACTGTGGCAGTCCTTCAGATGCTTGCATATAGGCCAGTTGCATCAGATTTTTTTTTCTTGTTAGAAATTTCCAGCATCAAGTTTCTAAGCCAACTTTATTATTATTATTATTATTATTATTATTATTATTATTATTATTATTATTATTATTATTATTATTATTATTATTATTATTATTATTACTATTATTATTATTATTATTATGGTGGTGGTGGTGGTGGTGGTTATTATTATTATTATTTCAATTTAATAGACCGCCCTACCCCCGAAGGGCTCAGGGCGGTTCACAAAACAATCAAACACTTAAATACATCAAATAGTTTAAATTAAAACAATAAATAAATTAAACATTAAAACACTAGCAGCAGTAATCTTCCACAATTAAAATAAGTAGATGATGTCCGGCATTAACCCCCCGGGAGGGGACTGGCTGATATTCAATCAGCAGATGACATATCAACTGTAAAGAGCAACGAAGAAGGGCGGACTCAGCGGCCAGCCTCACCAAAAAGCTTTTGATATAAAAAGAAAGCAAAAGCCACAACAGAAAGCCATTTCCCTTTTTTCCTGGAAATGCTGTCTAAATCCTAGTTTCTTAGCAATTGATTGTGGTAAAAGAAGCATCAATGCCTGTTTTCAGAATCCCTCATTTCCAGACTATCCAACATGAAGTGGAGATAGACTGATAGCTGATATAGGAAGCCTCTTATTCTTGACACTGACGCCAAATCAGATGAGACATTAGGAGTTTTGTGAATGAGCTCCCAAAGGCTTTATTTTGAACAGTAAATAGACCTCAATCAGGACCAAGGACCTTTACCATTGCTAGGGTCGTTTCCTAACCTGAAATTCGGCAGATTAGGAGGTGTATGTTTTCCCTCATAACATATGCAGCTGCCTTGCACTGAGTCAGACCATTGGTCTATAAAGGCTACTACTCCCTACTCTGATTGTCAGCAGCACCCCAACATGTCACGCAGAGGACTTGTCTACTACATACTACTTGGTCCTTTTCACTATAGGTGCCAGGGATTGAAAAGACCCCCCAGAGCACTATGGGACCATTTCAGGTTGGGAAACTGGTAAATGAGAGGGATTAACCTTCTGTATCAAGTGCTGTAATCCCAGTCTGTGTCAGGGCTTCACACAGCTGCTTTAAAAGAAAAAGAATAGCTTATACAGAAATTGGATAGTTTGGCCCAAAGAGACTGTCAGGATTACAGTCACAATATAGGTGAAAAGATTTAAAACATCTGTATAATATAAATGATAATGATTATTACTATATGAATACTATGAACATGAATAGTCCAAGAGTATTTCTGTTCTACAAGAGATATCCATGAAAATAAATATAATAGTAAATTCTAGATCTATGTCTTAGCAGTCTCTGGTTTTTAAAATAGTTGGTATTTGGAGATATGGAGCTGATACCATTTCCAGATATCTATAGGTGTTGGTGCAGACATAAGAGAGATACTGCCTACGTATGCTGCCTACTTATAGACCCCTGATAGTTTGTTGTAGATTCACCATTAGTTCTGTCTATTAGGAAAACCCATAAGCTGTAACTATTAGGAAAACTCATAAGCTGTAACTGTTTCATCTGATCTGATTAGCTGACTTTTAAGGAAAGTTTATATGTGACTAAATCCAATACATAATTTCAAAAAATGAAAATGTGTGTTTGCGCGCGCATGCATACCATATGTATTCTCAATAGCTGACTTCCTGAACAAATGTTAGAATACTGCTTTTAATGGTTCTAGAAATTCAAATGTATGGCATAACTATTAGGGTCTTCAATCAGCAACTGAAATCTAAATAAAGAATTTTGCACTAAAAATGCTGGAACATCTAATGATAAAATCTGCAATATGGCATGGTATTTGTTCCTGCCTAGTTAAATGGAAAATGTTGCCTCATTATACAAGCTAAATTCTACAGTGTTTTAGAAGGTGAGTTGTAGAAAAAATAGGAAAGGCAGACCTTTTAAATTAAGATGTTTGCTTTGCAGAAATGTACACTGGAGTCCCAATCATTCTGCTTTTAAGATTATATCTGATATTTAAATTTCTTTCCCAGACATAAAAACTGCAGCTGTTGCTAAATAAATGTAATGAATTACAAGGCTCCCCGCCCCCCTGGGTGACAGACAGTAACTCAGAAGCTTTAACATAAACTAATGTATACATTTATTCTTGTTATTTTTATGCTCTGGTTGACCAAGGTGATCTGCTCCTATTTGTTTTTGCCAAAAGTATGATGAGATTTAGGTAGAATGGATGGGAACTGGAAAAAAGCTCTACTTTACAGCTAGAATAATGCATATAACTTTTGTAAGTACGTAAGAGCCTCCTGCTGTGTTTTTAGTTCCTTGGACTGAGCCATGGTCTGTTAATCATATAACCATCTTGTAAAAATAGTTTTGTGAACTGGCAATAGACACTGTTCTATAACAATTGTATTTGCATATGGACATTTAATTTTCTATTTATTATTAAAAGTGTTCATCCTGTTGGTGGTGTGGTAAGTAGGAAACAACGCACTTTGTTTAATTTTTCCTCCCAGAAAGTAACATGAAAGCAGATAGAAGTCTCTACATTCCCCCCTATATAACTGACCAACAGGCAAAGTGTACAAGCCGTCAACCAATGGGCATGCATGGTCTATGAACCCTCAACCAGTGGGTGCGCAGGTCATCCTCACCTCCCCCCTCCCCCCTCTGCTTCCCAATGCACAGCCACAGCATCACCTTCTGCATCTGTGAGAGACTTTCTTCTCTCTCTTTCCCAATTGACAACAGCCGAGCAGGAGAGGTATGATTGCTTCCCTTCAGGCTGCTGTGGCTGGAAGAAGAGCAGTTGTGAGGGAGGGCAGGGAAGGTTGTTGAGCCAGGCCTGAGAAGATTATTGCTTCCCTTCAAGCCAGTGTAGCTGGAGTGACAGGGGTTTGGGAGGGAGGGGAGGGGAGGGAAGGGAAGGGAAGGGACGGGGATTAAGCTGAGCCCAAGCAGAAGAGCTGAGTAAGAAGGGGAAGGGGAACAACAGGATGCCATGTGCCTCCCTCTCTAAATGGTGCCATGGGTGGTGCTGCTGGATGAGTGATGAGTCTTTGCAGGATCTGGGCCCTGCTGCCCCTCAGGAGGGAGAAGGACGACTCAGCTAAGAGCACTGATCCTAATGACTGATTCCAGCTGAACATGGAAGTGAAACTGGTGACTTAAGATGGCTTGGAGACCAAGATCAGTGTGGGATCAAAGTTAGTGGATAATTTTAATCTTGGAACCATGTTCCTGAATTGAAGAACCTGTTCCTGAATTGAAGAACCTGACCTTGGAGTGAACCCAGACTTTGCTTTTGGATTCATTCTGTACTGTACTTCCTGCTTGTCAGTAGAAGTTTTGGGGTTGGTTTTGGACTTTGTTGGAATTCATGTTTTTAGACAGACCACACTGCCCATTTAGGGTTGTCATAACCCTTCAGGAGGTGGAGGATCCTCTGCTTGGGTCTGTGACCCCCCTAATTCTGTTCAGTTGGCTAGTGGGGGTGGGGTCTTACCAGTTGCAAATGGATGTCTAGGTATTGTTGCCATTGGCATGTAATGTATTTTCTGAAAGTGATGTCATCATGTCACTGATGATGTGGAAGGTGCTCTGGTATTTGAGCAAAACTCCATAGTAAAAACAGCTTCTACCATAGAGATTTTGTTCAAATACCAGAGGGTCTCCCATGTTGTCAGCGATATGATGGTGTCACCTCTGGAAGTGACATTAACATGCTGATGGTGATGATACATTGGCCTTCATTTGTGACTGGTAAGACTCACCCCCCCCCCACCCCCACTCTCTCTTGCTGGTTGCCAGTGAGTATCTGGCAACCCTATGCCTACCTGTTGCAAGAGCTGGGTTAAAGAGGTAGGCCTGAACCTACCCTTGCCTAGTAAGTGGGACTTGATCTGATTAAGAGGATTGAACAAGGTAAATTTGTTTTCTGAACAGGTTGCTGAGAAATTCATAGCATCCTAGTCAGTACCAGAATGTGCTAAACATCATAATAAGAGAAAGCAAAAAATTCATGCCAATTCATATTTTTTAAGCTGCTTTTAAAAATATTATCTTTCATTGTTAGGAACTTCATTGCACACGCTCATTTAAAGTCAATTCAATAGTATATTTAATTAGTTAAATCATGTATTCTAATTGTCAAGTGTGGGCCAGTCTGTAATACTTAAATCCATGGACTGGGCCCACACTGACCAAAAACAAAAAGTTTGGCAAACTCCCAGGGTCGCTGGAAAATCTGAAAAAGTTTTTTAAAAATATATTGGTTTATTTCAGGGGTAGGGAACCTGCGGCTCTCCAGATGTTCAGGAACTACAATTCCCATCAGCCCCTACCAGCATGGCCAATTGGCCATGCTGACAGAGGCTGATGGGAATTGTAGTTCCTGAACATCTGGAGAGCCGCAGGTTCCCTACCCCTGGTTTATTTAAATCCTCCCCAAAACAAAAACACATACTTCCTCCTCTGTAAAACGGTATCCGCAATGACAACATGGGTGCATAGAGTCGCCATCCTCCAGACTGTGGCTGGAGATCTCCTGAAATTACAACTGAACTCCAGGGTATGGAGATCTATTCGCCTAGAGAAAATAACTGCTTTGGAGGGTGAACTCTCAAGCATTATAATGCATTGAACTCCTTCCCAAAATCTCTAGGTATTTCCCAACCCAGAGCTGGCAACCCTAGGAATGCAGAGAGCCTTTGCAGGCCTGGTGGCAGAGGCTGGGAATTGCACAGCACTCTCTGACAGTTGTCAGCCATCAGTGGTAGACAGAAAATTGTGATGAGCCCTGCATGGGTCCCACCTTCTGCTCACGCTATATGCAAAACCAAATGTGCAAGATTTAATACGATAAATGCAGAAATGTCAGAACAGATAATAAAACCAGCCAAAATGTCTCAGAAAATTATAAAGTCCACAACAGTGCAAAGAATTCAAACGTGGGATGAGCTGGGGCGGGGTGCAAGGTAAGGATCTTCAGGAGGATCCACCTATGTGTCACTTTCAGGAACAAATACAATTGGGGATTCTTACAGGAAGCATTAGTGGCAGCACAGCAGTAGCCATACTTCAGTATGATTAAAATCTTAAGATTGAAAGTGATGGAGCTGAAGACAAAGCACCGATAAACATCTAAGACAACATTGTTAATATCTAGTTGATTCAAAGAATTTGCTACATCTATTGCAAAGTAGGCATTTCTTAATTGATATTACAATCAAACTTTATAGGAAAGATTTGAATCACTGCAAAAAGAATGCAATCTTCACATCATCTTTGCACACATGAAGAGAGATTCATCAGCTTGTCACAGTTGCTTGTTTAAAAGGCAGCCAAAAGGAAGCATAAAATTCTTATCAACTACTGTATAAGTACTAATTCTGATGCATTTTACATTTATATAAGGGTGACCAGGGCTGTTTGTGCAAAGAATCATAATGTAAGGAACAATAAAGATCTGCCCTCCACCGCTTTGTAATACCAGCTGAGTAGCCTTGACAATTCTGCAGTTTGGTGTTATTATTCTCTTTTATGTCCTAATATTAGCACAAAATGTAATCACAATTATTTCAGATACTAATTGCATGCTCTCTTTTTTGGCAATTGAAAGTTGTCTTTGAAACATGCTTTATATAGGTTCAGATAAAGCCTGTTAATAAACGGGTTGGAAGGGTAAGTAGCCTTTGCATGTGCTTCCAGTACAATGGGTAATGCTGCTCACCCCCTTCTGTTTCTTCAGTAGTCCGCGAAGGAATGCTGGGACCAGCTTGGGTACACAAAATGGTCAGAAGAATAAGGCCATAGAGATTAAAAGCCAACTTTTGAGCTAACGAAGGCATGAAACCTGTTGGCAACAAGGCAGAAGTGTGTGTATGTGCATTATTATGTAGGACCAAACATTGTCAAGATACTGAAAGTGATCTGTTGAAGTTAGCTATGCCAACTATTTGCTATCCTTCCCATTGTATTGCTCCGAATCACTACACATTAATAAGTACTCAGAGCAGTACTGAGCTGAGTACTTACTAATGTTGAATACTGGATTCTGATACAATGAAAGAGGAAGTATAGCAAATAGATGGCATTACTAAGCCCAAAAGATCATTTTGCTGCCTGAGAAGGGGAGAATGAGCTCAAGGGTGTGGAAAGACAACACAGACAACCACCTTGTGTGGAATAAAATTTGGTCGCAGCCTGTTTATTATTATGCTGGCTAAAGAAAGCAGAGGCGCAGCATAGAGAACGGCACTGGGCAGCACGTCTGCTGTTCCCCAGTGACTACTGGGCAGCATGTCTGCTGTCCCACAGTAATAATCTTACTCCAGCCCGGTGCATGGGGAAAAAAAACAACACCTGGAGCAGCAAGATAGTGGGAGCCATCTGGCTGCTGGCATCTGGATGAATTCCCCTTGCACCAATGGGGCACAAGCCATCCGCAGCCCCTGCCTGGGCATGCAGTACAAATGCTCGCTACCCCCACCAAAAGGGGAGACCCGGCACGCAGGCTCCACATCCCCTGAATGGATCAGTTCCCATGCACAACCTGACAGGCTGTGATGGATGAATGTAAATAACAACAAACCCAACAAAAAATAGGGCAACACTAAAAGGTCAAAAAATGAAGGATGGTGGGTGAGAGAAGCTGGCGTAGCATGAGCGAAAGAGAGGCCCAGGAAGGCCCGGCCTGACCTTATAAGGCTGCAGCTCCACCCCCCTCCACCTACATCACATGCTTGTGCCGGTAGCAGAATGGCAGCAGACTACACACACTTTAATTGTAAATGATGTATTACTAGGGCATGCATAATCCAAGAAAGCAAATACATTATGAATGTGCTTCAGCAGCATGATCCTGCCAACCACCATGCTACAGCACAGATAAAAACTGCTGAAATAGTATGCATTTAAATTGCAAGTGAATCATGGGTGTGTGTATAAGAAATATCCAATTTGACATAACACTGATATTGTGAACAAGGAAACTTTGAATGTTGATTGAATTTTTTTCAAGGTCATAATAAAAAGAGATCACAGCAAACAGATAATTAAAAGTTAACAAAAATATGTGATATCACATCTAGATAGATGCTTATGCAGACAGATTAAAAGCATCAATTTCATCAATTTAAAAAATTAACATAGAATTTATTACCCACCAACCCATGTTATTTTTAGAGATTGCCTTTAAAAATATGAGTGATGTCTAATTTAGTACATGCATACATTAATAAAGCTGGAGGTCAGGATATTCATCAACAACTGGTCTCAGACCATTTCTTGAATCCATCTATTGTGAAGTCCTATGCATTCATTAATGTGTATTTTGCATTGTGGGCAGTGAACTACTAACATAACTTCAATATTATCCTTGAGGACCCATTACTTTTTGCTGTATATGCATGTATGCTGAATATAAATGCTGGAAGGAAATATAGTACCCACATTAATACTGTTTGTTTGGAACCAACATTAAAGGAACTAATCCATGCAACAGGGCTCAGTCAATACTGATTGCAAAGGTTTTGTAACAGGTATTAGTTGTTTGTACATTAAGAATGAGTCAGATTTTTGTTCAGTTTGTAACACGACATAAATTGAAATATTTTCAATTACAAGCTGTAACTGCTCATGCACCAAAGTAATGCTTTGCCATTCCTTTACATTATATTTACTTATTAGTCCTGTAGTAATGTTAGTTGACTCCTTGATACTCTAATTATCTTCTCCTGCATCCAAGCTGATTCAAGAATTAATCTTATTTCTTATGCTCGCATTATTTAAAAGTTGTGTTGAATCCATACTAAGTGTGACATTTCTTGTAAAAATCTTACTAAGATTAGAAGAATTGTAAAATTTTAAAATTATTCCTTAACACATTTCCAAATATTCAGTTACATAGGCAGCTAGTTAGGAGTCTTCAACTTTTTCAGACCATAAACACATTAGGAATTCTAACACAGAACCATAAAATGGCTGCCGTGGAAGGGGGAGCCAGCTGCAAAACTGCTTCTGCAGGAGGGCAGAGCCATGCACATGTGCATGCACAGAGGAAGGGCAAATGTGGGAAAGAAGAGAAGTAATTTTAAAAAACTCACTGGGAAAGAGAATTATGAGGCAGAATAAAACCAACATTTGGCCATGGCTACCTCTGAAACAAGTTTTTAAAAATCTGCTCATCAAATCAGATATTCAGTGGCTAATCAGATGTCCTACCTGGGCAAAAGCTTTATCTAACCCTACCAATTTTCTAAAAACACTAGGCACAAGGAACGGTGTAAGAGAATGCCATGGTTCCCAGTGACACCGAATTGACTTATAGCTTAAGGGAATACAACATTAACTGAATATGAACATATATGAATGACAGACCTGATCAGAATGAAATCTGTACTGTTTGTTTACATGTTTTTTTAAATTGCATCTTGAAATGGAAAGCTAATAACATGACTATGAAGATTTGTGAATACCTTCTTGTATTTATTCAGTGAATGGTTTTCACTTTGGATCAGGGAAAAAGCAGTTTGTACCATTTGAGAAGGAATTAGTTTAAGGAATGTAAGGAATAGTCCCATGAAGTTTTTGTGCTGACAGAGTCATCATTATGTTTTTCATTATTTTATAGATAAAGTTCACTGCTTCCAAGTGTTTACTGCTAATATGTTTGCATTAGAAGCAATGCATAAGCTTTTGTGTCCTGTCATCTATTCCCAATTATGGCAGGACATTTCTGCTGTGTGAAGAGGAAGGTTCTGCTAATTTTCCCTCCCTGTGCAGTCCATCTTCCTTCTATTTAAGTTCTGCTCATCCTCAAGAACAAAATTCCCATGGAGAATTCCTGCCTGCAGTGGGAAAGTGAGATGGAAGGTCGTATTTTGCAATTTCTCCTCTACTAATGCATCTTGTAGGATACAAACAATGATCAATTGCCTTTCTAAACTACTAGATGAGAAATGGAGGACTTCGATTTTCCCCCATCTAAGAAATGCTCCCTTCATATTCCAAACTACTACATAAGTTCCAACAGTCCAGTCCTAAGCAGAGTTGCCTATTTCTAAAAGCATTGATGTCAATGGGCTAAGAAGGGTATAATTTTGTTAGGGTTTCACTGTAACCCAATCTTTTCCCTGGCATGTTTATTTTAGATTTTTAGGGATTTTAAAAATGAGATCGTCCTTATAAAAGGACCAGTAGTTCTAAGCATTATTCTACACAACTCACTTAATGTGTTGCTGCAGAGTTCCTATGTGGTGAACGAAATTATTAAAAACATTGCAAAGATGACGTTAAAAAGGCTCCCAGTTATATCTGCTGATGGAGGGTCACCTGGCAGCTTTCCAAGAGGTTTTGGCCAGCTGTTTGGAGGCTGTGGTGGGATGGTTGAAACCAACTGAAATTAAATCCAGCTGTGGAGGTCCTGCAGCTGGACTGGTGTGGGTTGGGTGGAGAGCATTGGCTGCTGATCCTAGATGATGTCCAGCTGAAAGCTGTGTCAGCCACCAAGAGTCTGGGCGTGCTCTTGCATTCTTCCCTGACTATGGACGCACAAGTGGTGCACCCCTACCTTTCCCAGTCTGATCTAGTTGGAATGGATGTACAGTGTTTGTCAGTGTGACACGAAGACATTATAGTTGAAGGTTGATTTTTCTCAGCCAACCGTAATAATAATAAATAGCACGTGGTTGCTGGTGATGCTGGTTTTGGTAATCTCATTGTATTGCCAGGACTTTTGAACTCTTGCTTTGACTTTCACACAAAAGCAATCACTCAGTGCCTTATCAATTTAAGAAAAAGTCTGCTGGTCAAATTCAATGCAGAATTTTATTTCAGTGATAGAAATCTCTTGAGCAATTCATGTAAAAGAAACTTGCATGCTATGTTTTTTTAAAAAGTATATTTCCTTGCAGAAAGTAGTATTGTACTTCTATGGAATAATCTCAAACATCTGAAGCCCTGAATTTAAGAAAATAGAAGTTGATAATAGATTATATCTGCATAATTGGTGCTAGAATCCTTTATGCTATTCTGTTCAGTTTTCCACAAATACTGCCAAAACGTTTTCAGTCTGTGGTTTTTTGCAATTAGGTCTTCCATCTGTTTCCCTTCCTCCATCCTTTTATCATCCTGGTTTTCTGTTCCCACTTTTGGTTTGAGATTATTTTTAAATCTATTTTTATATATTTGGTAGTTATGAGCCGTGTGAATGTTGCTGCCTATTTCTTTCTTTTTTCTTTCCTGTTTAAATTATTTTTATGTCATACATCTCATTTTGAATTATATTATGAAATGCCCCTGAGATTTATTAAACATGTACATTTCACACCAGTACAAGATCTTATGTATGAAATTGTGGTTTGCACTAAGGCTGAACAAAAACAATTTTAAAGAATGTTCCCAGTGGTTTGAGGATTCTATGTACTCCTTTTGGTCTTACTATTGCTTCTAGTCAAGCAAGTTTTAGTGATTTTTGAAACCATAGCAAAATTTTGAAAAACCTGTTCTCCCAAGGCTAAAGTGAGAACAGTGTACATTGAACAAACTTTGATTCTTATTTTAAATCACCTTATTTTCTCTGAGGACCAAGCCAAAATGGGAATATCTAGAATGTATTTTCCTCCCTTCTTCCCCGGCTCTGTACTGAGCTAGCAGCATCTTTGAATGTATATTAATGTATGATTTTATGCATGTTTATTCAAGATCAAAGAGATTTATTCCCAAGTGAGTGGGTTTAGAATAGGAGCCTTAGGATGTTTCTGCATGTACTACTGATGTCACTTCATCAAGGAAGGAAGCAGGATCAGAGACAGAAACAAAAAGGAAGGAGGGTTGTTACGGTAGTAGGATTCCAAGCCCAAAAGACAATAAGAACTCTGTTGGGTCAGACCAAAGTTCAACACTTTTATTTCCAACAATGGCCTGATATAGACACAATGGCCTGACATAGACACATAGGCCGTTTCCGCACGGCCGTCGATGCGCCTCCACGCCGGCAAGAATTCTGCCGGCGTGAAGGCGGAGGCCGTTCGCACGCACGTGTGCAGGCGGCCTCAGGAGAGGCCGGTGGACGGCAGGCGGCTCCAGGACGGCAGGCGGCTCCAGGGGTCGGAGGACAGCGTGGGCGGGGCTTCGACGGCCAGCAGGCCGACGACGGGGACACGGTGAGTCGGACGGGGAAGGAAAACAGCGTGTTCCCGGTGGTGCTATTCGCACCGCGCCGCCGGGAACATGCTGTTGCGGGAAAAACAACCCTTTAAAGGGTTGTTTTTCAGGGCGGCCTGACGCCGCCCTGGGGGAGGGGGAGCGACGCCAGGTCGGCGCTGCTGCTTAGCAGCAGCACCGCCTGTGCGAATGGCTCCCTGGGAACGGCGTTTTTACCGTTCCCAGGGCGCCATAAAAAGGCCGTGCGGAAATGGCCATAGACACAATTGCTATGTCTAGATTTTTGTTAATATCCGCTGTTCAGAAGTTATCTACTTGAAATATGGAGATACCATTTCATGAATATTTTTATAAATTTACAGAAAGTAGTACCATAGAAAAACAAAATGTTGAAAAAACAAAACTTGGAAATATGAAGGCTAAGTATAACAGTTCAGCATTTCAACTGTACCACATTTAGAAGAATGGAGAGCTGTGTAAACATGTGGCAGATGTATGCACTGCATGAAGCACATATTATTGTCCTGAACATACTAAAGTTCCTGACTTGCAGTTGCTTTTGTATATCCCAACTTTTGTATTTTATTTCTTCATAGTCTGACTGAGATGTAACAATAAGAATTGATTTGGGATGATGACAAGTTTGTCTATATCAGTGATTAATCTCCATAATCCTTCTGTATAAGTTAAATAGGACTAGTGCTATTATAGATATTTGTGAATCCAAATGGTTGCTTGCAAGTAAGAACATTATACTTACTAAAGCCTATTGCCTACTTAATGGACAACTTCAAAGAATTCTAAATGGTCCCTGACTTGGAAATCCCAGCCTAGCCAGATTTCATCAGATTTCAGAAGCTAAGCAGGATTGAGCTTGGCAAATGTTTGAATGAGACACTGTCAAGAAAAACCAGCATCATAACATGGAGGCAGGTAATGGCAAACCACCTCTGAGCATCTCCTTGCCTTGAAAACCCCACCAGGGTCTCTAAGTCAGATGTGACTTGATGGGTTTGGGAGGAATGTGAGGCACACTTTTTCCTTTACAAAGGCCGTGAGTCAGTGACGTAGGTATAGATTTTTTATGGGGAGGTTCGGGGGTGAGGCCACACCTCCACCCACCCCGGGGTGTGGCCACGCCTCCACAAACCATGCCCACGGCCTCAGTGCTTATAAAAGCAGCTCTCTGAGGCGAGGGATGGGAGACTCCTGTGACCCACCCCCCTGCCCCCCACCAGCTGGGCTCCCATCTGGCAGCCAGCAGTCCTTCTCTCTCCCCTCCAGTGCAAAATCTGAGGTTAGCGCACATACCCACCTACCATGGGCAGCTGCTGTGATGCTGGAATCCACCCCCAAACAGCATCACTTTCAACGGTGTTTAAATTAGGGAGCCCAGATTCTCCTTTTAAATCCATTTTAAAGGGAGAATCTGGGGTCCCCAGTTAAAACAACATTGAAAGAGATGCTGTTTTGGGGTGGATTATCCCCCACCCTAAAACAGCATCACTTTCAATGTTTGAACTGGGGACCTCAGAGTCTCCCTTTTAATCCATGGCGAAGGGGGTGGATTTAAAAAGAGAATCTGGGGAAATTTGGGGGAGCCTGCTGTCAGGGGTACAATTGTTAAGCTAGCAGCACCAACCTTCACAAAACCTGGGTGGTATCAGCAGCAGACTATCCTGATGATACCACCTAGGTTTAGTGAAGTTTGATTCAGGAGGTCCAAAGATATGGACCCTCAAAGGGTAGCCCCATCTACTGTTAGCTCCCATTGGAAACAATGGAGGATGGGACACCCCTTTTGGACCCCCTGAACAAAACATCACCCTGAACAAAACATCACCAAACTTGGTTGGTATCATCAGGAGTGTCACCTAACGATAGTCTGAAATTTTGGTGCCGCTAGCCTAAAAACTACACCCCTTGCAAGCCAAAAACCAAAAAACACTTAAAAATGCAAAAACCCACAAGCGGGGGGCAGAGCTTCAGACATGCAATAAGGGGGTTTGAACCTGAGAAACCCCCCTTACCTACGTCCTTGCCATGAGTGGGTCTTCTACAACAAAGCTGTGCTTCTGGATTCCTCTGACTTGCTCCCAGGACCCCCCATAATAGCTTTAGCTCAGAGACATGATACAGTGCCAATTTCTTGGGTAGTTATGAAATGGGAGGCAACCTATGTCCATATGACAAATCATATAAGCATTCTATCAGGAAAAAACATTGATTAACTAACATATACACCCACTTTGTTTTTATTCAGCTCTTTCTTCTATATAAAAGCTGCTCATTACTTTCACCCAAACTATGCAGAGGAGCACCTTAATAGTTGCATAGTTGTGTGACTGAGTAACCTTGTGCCTTCGCTCTGCCATTTCCACTCTGCCATGGCCACTCATTTTGCAACCTTGTGCCTTTCATAATCTCTCAGCTTCACAAGGTTGTTATGAGAATAAGGTGGAGAAGGGGACAATGATGTAATAAGTCTCTTTGCTTCCTGAATAGGTAGTAAAAAGGGAATATAAATTAAAAATAAATTAGAAATTGAAATAAGTTTTGTGCCTGAATGGTCACACTTTTGCTTTGCCACCTCTTTCTTTTGGAAATAGGTAAAGAGTGTTTGGGCTTATAGTAACAAATCAGAAGATATATATATATGTGGAAAGAGATAGATATAAAACCATGTTCAATTATTGTAGAATTCATTTACCCTCTCCCCAACCCTCCATTCTCCTCTCAATGTGTTTGTGCAGGTTATTTTTTCTGAAGCTCAGGTTAATTTTTACTGAACTTGTTTTCCCTACTGGGGATCAAAAAGTTCTCTATATCCAGAGGATCTCTCCTGCCCTCTACAGGAAGGTAGAAAAGGTCAAGGAATTTGTGGAATAATGTTGGTGGTCAGTAATTTATGTGGCCCTGTGGTAGTCTACTATTTTAAACCAACCATTTGCTAAGTTTTGTTAAATCTTTCACAATTATTTTTCTTCTGTTGCCACAATAACTTTTACATTCTTTGTTTTGGGACTTTCTCAACTATCTTAAGTAGCTAAGACAAAGGAAAGAACAGCAATCTATTTTAAAACACTCATCTTACTTTTTCTAAGGGAGTGTTTATACACCCCCCATATCCACTGTCTTAAAGAGATTTTTTAAAATGTTAAAAATCTTGTCACAAATGGTATACTATTACCATTCTAGTGTTCCTGAAAGCGTCCTGATAGAGAAAAATTCTGACAGTCCAATTACAAAGTAATAATTTCTTATTTGTTATTATATTTCAACATGGTGAATTGATATGGTGAATATTTTGAGTGAATTTAAATTCTAAAAATCAGCTTTAAGAAATAGACTCTAATGATATTATATTTTGTTGAAAATTTGTTTAAAATCTGTACTACATACATTTTACTCTAGTATTGGCAAAAAATATATTTTATCATATATATTGTTTCATATAAAATCTCAACAGTTGGCTTCATCCAAACTGTGTTAATCTTAGATGGATTCTTAATTGTGCACTATTAATTTACAAAAATCAAAACAAAAACTATTGTGTTTGTATTACAGTGGCTGGACACCCAGTATTAAAGACAGCTGACATTCGAATTGCTGGAGACTTAGTAGCTGCATCAATGAGAAAATGGAAACAAAAAAATCGTGGGTCTGCATCACATTGTTCATTACTAAGTAACTAATATAAGATGTAGTTCAAACCCAGTGGAAGTAAATGTCAGCCCAGTGACTCGATAATCCTGGATTGCAACCTTAATCTCCAACTTCATTATCTTCTGATGAAAAGCAAATAACCAAAATAGCTGTCCTGGGTCAATACTGTTCATAGGTTGCTATAAGATTAGAAGCAGTGTCAGCTAGAAACCTAATTCATCAGGTAAACTGAATCATTTGGATCACTGCTGGAGTAAGCAAGATGTTATCCTTCGCTTAATGTATAGCAATGTATGCGACTAAATAAATGGTTTTGCTCATGAAATTTTATAGCTGTTCATGAAATTATTTTGTATTTTTAAGAGGAAACAAAACTTTCATTTGGTTATGTAACCCAGTTTTATAAAACACAGCATAAGGTCATTGAATAGAAGCCTTTCCGTTGTTAGTTTTCTATAAATAAATTGGCACTTGATCCTCATCAAGGAGCAAGAAATATTGGATGTGCTCTCTAAATGTCCATTGTGAGGGTTTTTTGGAGGTGGGGAAGCTATCTACCTGATAGAAGTCATCACTTATATGTAAATGAACTGTCAATGGTTTGCCACTGTTGGCAATCACTGGACTGTGAAGGGTATGTCTTAATAAGAACCAATGCTCTTCACAGACTTTGATTTACTGGAAATAAAATAGAAAAGTCCTCTGGGATTACGAAGGACACTTGTTTCAGATAAAATGTCTAGACAGTAGCAATATATCTGGAACTTTTATTATAGCAAAACTGCAAATTAGAATGGAGTGCAGAGAAAGTTCCTGTGACCCAGTGGAGTTCAGAAACATAGCTTACTGTTGATCTTCCTTCCCCAACACCTAGACCCATATTAAGGTCATAAGTATCAGAAGAATACAAAAGAACAAAAAAAAGGATTATATTCAAGCTTTCAAAGTAGTAATTCTGAAGTTTCCTGAATGTTCTATCATCTTATCAATGTTCTTACTTCTGTTGAGATTATCAAAAACAATAATAATACATAGCAGATATGAAATAATTTTTCAGTATAGGAACTTTTCCTGTCAAATTGCTAACCCAAACTCTATTTTTGTTATGTCTAATGGTAGAAATAATCAAAAGCATTCAGATTTCATTAACACAGAAATACAGTAGTGTTAGCTAAATTCTCTAACAGAAAATGGGAAAGAGTCAGTTAAGTGTTCTGAAGTTAGTTTATTGGCCAACTGTAGTAATCGTTTTAAAATTTATCTTGACCCACTGATTATGAAAAACTAAAAATCTGGAAATGGTTTTGAAATTATTGTAACATGGTTTGGAAGAAGTTTGATGACTTTACTGATGGCAAAATGCTCCTTGTGTCAAATACTGCAGTGGTTCTCAGTATTTTTGAGTATGAGGACCCTTTTTAACATAAAAAAAAATTGCTGATCCCCACATAATAGTAGCTTTGATAAGACATATTATTAGTATTCATTGATTGAGAAAATATATAATAATAAAAAGAACAAAATGACAACACTTAGCACACAAATGGATCCATTTCATACATAATTTCTTTTCTGCTTGATTGCATGAATTATAATAATAGAATATATTACATATTGTAGTTCTATACCTCAAAATTTGCTGGAACTTTATACTTCCTACAGATATTCTAGCTTAAAATTTGAGAAATTGCCACAAGGTCTTCCTTATACAAATTTGTGAAGTACTGTTTATTTCAGCCTGTGGAGTAGAAACCCAGTTTAATTTTAGAGGTTCCGAGGTTTGCTTCTTCTGTGTTGCCTTAGCCATACATGTTCAGGTTCTGTGGCGGTACATTCAACTTTTATAAAATACCTATAAATGATATTTTCTTCCAAACTGCTTGTTGAAGAATTCTGTCCTTGCTGTTTTGAGATATCCTCTGGGCTATTTATACTCCTCTGTGCAGATGGTATCCTTCTTTTGAGATATTCCTTGAGCTGTTTGCTTTTCTGTGCAGATGTAGTTCTGCTATTTTTTCCCTCAAGATATCATCTCCCAATATTCAGCTCACTTGCCCATTGTTTAGTTTCGCAGGAAAGCTGTTATTTTTCAGCTGAGAAGGACTCAAAACAGTTTTTTAAATAAAATGAATTCTTTAAGCTGTTTTTAATTTCCGATTCCATGGACCATGCTGACAGAGGAACTCCTGGGTTTGTTTGTGTTACAGCTGAACTGTTCAACATTTACCCTACAGCTGAAAAAAAAATTGACTATATCATAATATTGGAAGTCACTAGTGGTATAAATATCTGTACTCAGAGTAAGGAAAATGATCTCCACAAGCACCATTGAAGCTGATATATATGCAAAAGTTTATATTTTAATGGATTAGGTAAGATTGCCAAAGTACTAACAGTGCCAACATAAACAGGGATAACTTTCTAAGTACACTGATTTCAGCGGGCATAGAAGGGTATTACTCTGCTTATGGTGGAACTATGTATCTACTTTCCTTGAGTACAGAAGACCTCCTTGTGCTGCAGATTATTGTACTATTGAGACCTGTATCCTCTTGAGCCTTCCACTCATTTAGAAGACAAATTGCATATCACACTGGTATTATATTTGTCCATGTTTTTTTTCATACATAAGCAATCTACTCAGAGTTCAAAGATAATAGCTACAGGAACTTCAAGAAATATTTTTGGAGTTTTGGTGAGTAGAGACTTGTCATAGCTGAAATTCTCTTTCATTAGACAAGAAGCAACATAACATGTCATCTGACCTGAAAATGGATCTGAAACAATGCATCACATCGGCTGATAATTATGTGCTGTACCAAAATGGATATCATAGCCAATGAATAATTTGCTATATGCTACATATAAAGGCAAGAAGTCCATTAGTTAGATCAACCCTTACAATTGGGATATTGGTCACATTCCAAAGTATGGTTCAGATTAAATTACATGACATAGGAACAGTCAAACTACCCTGTTAATTTTCTTTTGTGAAAAGATTTTTACTAATACTATATAGTAGTTTTGAAATTTTGGGGTGGAGGTTGTATTTATAATTACAAATGCAAAATATGCATGAACATCAGCTCAGCAATTATAGGTCTTTTTGTGGAGGCAAGAAGAATCCCCAGTTCTTTGCTGTGTCAGGATGTGCATGACCAACTAGATGCTGTGCACATGATTCTCCTGAGAGAATGCCTGCCCCTTGAAACTAGGGATGATATCAAATTTCATGACAGCTCTGGTTCAGTTTGAAACTTCAGGTTTCTTTTACGGTATCTTCAGGGAATGAAACTGTGTTCATCCCTTTCCCCAACTGTATTAAAGAAATTTGATAGGAAAAATGCTGTTTAAATGGAAACCTGTTTTTGGTTCAGTTGATGGTATTAGAATGGTGTAGACCACAGGTGCCAAACTCGTGGCCCTCCAGATGTTATGGACTACAGTTCCCATCATCCCCTGCCAGCATGATGCTGGCAGGGGATGATGGGAACTGTAGTCCATAACATCTGGAGGGCCACGAGTTTGGCACCTATGGTGTAGACAATAGGAAGCTGCCTTATACTATTGGACAACTGACTGATTTAGCTCAGTAATGTTTAGCCTGATTGGCAGTCACTCCTTAAGGTTTTCCTCCAACCTGCTAACTAAGCACCAAACTACACAATATGTTTTTACTGAGCTTATTTTCCTTGTAGTCCCATACGCAGCTGTTGGGAATGTAGTTTTTGGCCTATTATGCATGTAAAGCTTATCTTGGGACTCTTCTGTAGGCTTGGAGATTCGGGTGCACCGAATCCCGGATTCAGCCCACATCTGGGTGAATTCGGGCATATTCGGACCCAAATTGGCCTGAATATGTCCTGCCCAAATACGAGCCGATCAGAATGCCTCTTATTCGGGCTTGTGCAGTATGAGGGGATATCATGTCTTTTGTGTGGGATGACTTCCTGAACCTGCTGAAGGAAAGTGGACATGGCTTGAAAGACAGAATGTTCTCAGCCACTCACCAGCTCAGCTCTATCTTACAGTCAAGGAAAGTCATGTAACAAGGACTTAAATTTGCACATTTTCCAACTTCTATGTCTTCAGTTTCTGCCTGACATCCTTATTATATATCAGAAATTGGTCGTGATTCCAGAGATGTAGTTAAGTTAGTTTGTTGCAATGAAAATAATGCTATTTTAAAAGTCAAGGCATTTTTATTCTAGCACAAGCATTTATGGATTAGATGTAGTCCAGATTGTTCACAAAATTCCTGTCCCAAAGTTAAGTTATGATACCAGATTAGTGTCTAATAAGATACATTTTCATTTGAGATCATATTTCTAATTAGTGGGCCATAGACATTTCAGAGAGCCACCCAATGTATCAGAGACCAATTTCTCCATTGTGCAGCTGTTTAAGATTTATCATTTTAAGATACCCTAATAGGGCCAGAATTCATTGATAAGCTGCAGAATCTTTCCTCAGTAAAAAAAGCTATCATGGTCCAGCATTAAAAATGCACTGATGTTCTCCTAATGGAAACTCAGTATGTGTCTTGTTAATCAGTACAAACATATATGTATTTGAGTAATTTTATCATTTCAATATCCAAGGGTGAAAATGTGGCAGACGTGGTTACTGTATGTGGGTGTACAAACACATCCTTTCCAAATTATTGAAAAAATTGTGGAAAAATATCTGTGGGTGTTCACACTGGACAGTGTAATTATTATTTTCAAAAGATGTTAAAATAGCTTCAGACATTGAGAAGCCTTGAATTACACATGATGCTGGAGTTCTGTGTTGTATTATTAGGTCTTACAAAGCAGCCATGCAGAAGGGAAGGGGCAAGTAGATTGTAACCAGAGTGGATCCCCATATATCCACACAATTATAGAGGGGGAAAAGAGAATTAAAAGACTTTCAGTACAATCGGGGGCAAGGGAGGGAAGACTCATGGAATTGGCATGAGCTCATGCTGATGTGGGGCCCATTTCACCAGGGCAAGTGGCAAATGTGCCAGCGGAGGGGGGAAATAGGGAGGCAGGTGGGTGCCTCACATCTTGGTGGTACCCAACCAGGAAATAACCCCCAGATCCAGAACTATGCTGGCACAGCTGAGAACAAGTTAGGGGCATTTTTGGGGGCACAGCCAACCTTACTTGGCTTCCGCCTGGATTTAAGCCTGGGAATGCCCACTGTGAAGACATCTTTCTTACATTACCCAAAGGGTGGCATAAGTCCATTTGCCATAATGGGCACTTTTCAGGCAGCAACGGATTTTCTGGTGCTTGCTGTCTCCCTGTGCCTCCTGGAAGCCTTCTGGAGGGAGCATGGCAGCATGGGACTCTTCTGTAGGCTTGGAGATCCGGGTGCACCAGAGGGAGGGAGGGAGGGAGGGAGGGAGCATGGCAGCATGGCTGCAGTATCATCCCTGGCTGCCAGAACCTTGTGGATTTGGCTATATGGGATGCAAGTAGAGGTGGGATCCAACCAGTTCTCACCACTTCTCTAGAAGTGGTTACTAATTTTTTCTGAGTGCCGAGAAGGGGTTACTAAAGCAACCTCCCTGACCAATAGGGACTGGAGGTGTGTGTGTGCAGCGGCGCCACTGTTTGAGTCCCACCACTATCGGAACCTGTTATTAAATTTTTTGGATCCCACCACTGGATGCAAGCAGTATAGCTTGTGACAATTTCTATGTAAAACTTAAATAGGATGGTCACCAATTATTTCTGACTGTTCTCTGTATGCTTATCTTGGTTACATTAGACTATAAAAAGAAATCTCACAGATTGCTCGAGCATCTGATGGTTTTTTTGCACAGTAGTCAGTTCTCATCTAACCAAATTCACACTGGGTGGCTTTAGGGAAACCATTCTGCCTTCATCACCATCACCATCTTCATCACCTTCATCACCTGAGCCTTCGGGGAGGGCAGTATATAAATATCAATAATAAATATCAATAATAAATAAAATATTTGGCAGCCAGTGTGATATAGTGGTTAGGCTATGGGCTGGGAGATGAGGCAAATCCCCTTTCACCATGACTTTTAGGCAAGTGGTTTTTCTTTCTCTATCAGCCTAATCTTGTTCATAAGGTTATTGTGACAATAAAATGTGGGAGGTTATAACTATGAATGCTGCCCTGAGCCCCCTGGAGATGGAGTGAGATAAAAACCCAGTGTCAGATGCTGCACAAGGAAAGATGCAACCCCCCCGCCCATTTCTTGGGGCACCATTCAGTTCTGTGCTCTGTTATCTACTAGGCTCCATCCTTAGACCTAACCAGAAGCATGCAAAGGAGCCATTCTGAAGCTATTTTTACAGCATCATTTTTGCTTCCCAATCTGTCCCTGGTCATGGGGAGGGGCTCCTATCATCCTTTCCATGTCTTTTTCCCAAGGTTAAATGGCCCCACTAGGGAGCTATTTGCATAATTTTAGAGATGTAGCTTAGAATATTTGGCAGAAGCGTACCAGGGGCAAATGGCGCCCAGAGACAAATTGTCTCCAGGATGCCCCCCAGGCTCTGCCCCCACCACCCTAGCTCCACCCCTGATGCTCCCAGGCTCCACCCCCACTGACCTCAACCCTGCCCATGTCACCATGGACATGGGCAAGGTCTAGGGTGCCCACCTCCCCCCCAGACTCCTCCTGCTGGCTGGGTTCCCAGCCAGCAGCCTGCAGTCTCTTCTGAAGAGAGGTAGGAGTCCAGGGTGGGGTTGAGGGCGCTCAGATGGGTTTCAGGCACATAAAAATAAAGAGACAGCAGGACTTCCTGGTCACATGGGGGGCCAATTTTGCACCCCCCATGTGACCAGAAGAGTGGCGCCCGGGGACAAGGGGTACCCCTTGTCCCTAGGCAGATACGCCACTGATATTTGGCAATAAGTAGCTCCAAGGTTATGCAAATAACTTCCCAGTAATGTTCTTTTGGGCTCAATAAAAAGGCATGGGGGAGAGACCGGAGCCCTCCGGGGATCGGGCGGTATACAAGCCGAAATAATAAATAAAAAAATAAATAAATAAAAATAGTAATGACATTTCCCAAAGTTGCAATGTGACTGTGGGAAAAGTGCATTGGGTCTGAAGAAACAGACGCAGCTCATTAAAAACACATTGTGTCATTTGGCCCTGAGGTTATTTAATTGGACATCCCAGGCACTGAACTTGGTATGTTCTGTATACAAAGCACATTCTATACCTCCAAGTCAGGGCCTTTCTTCAACTCCTATGTGGCTTGTCTTGTACATAGGAATGTGCTTTATCTGTAATCACTGCATGTTACTAATCACCAGCAACATGTTACAGTATACTACTGTTTTCTGAATCGGGAATACTGAAATATTTGATGCAGACCATCATGTCTTATTTGCAGCTTCAAAGATTCTTCCTTTGTTCTTCATACATACAAATATTTTGACAAACTTTAATCTTGATCTGAATACTAAGTGTTTCAGAAACCTCAGGGAACCAGGTAGGCACTTTTTCAACACTCTAGTCCCACCAAAATGCAGCCTACACTCCATAAACACAGACAGATTGAGAGATGGACTTTTTCATTCATGTATTTTCAGATCTAAAAACAAAAGTAGGTAGACCTGCATAAGAAATGATGCACTTTTTCATGGAAAATCCTAGTCTGTCACCCTCAATACTGTAACATTTTTTCAGAAAGATTACACCAACTGCTTTTCTATCTATTCTTTAACACTGTGCCTCCAAGCCTTACATTGTTATAACAGTTTTCAGCAGCATCTATCTTGTGTTCAAGTAGGTGCTATATTTAGAATCCATTTTCACTGTGTGCAGAGTGCATAGTATGCTAGACCTTAATGTGTCCTTTATGTACAGGCTAAAGAAACAAGGAAAAATCTGCTAAAATTAGTTAAACTCTGTACTGCACCCTTGCCCACAGGCAAACATACAAAACAAGTTTCTGAAATTTGTACAGTATTTAGCATATGCACTAGTAATACAACACACTTACTACTGTATCTATTGAATGTATGTACTGAAACAAAACAGCTCAACCTTGCACTGCAATTATGGCAAACAATTTTCAGTTGTCACTATTAGTTTATTACAACTCAAGTGCTGGTTTTATTTATCTGATTTAGTGATCTACTCTATATAGTGTATGATTTACTGTACAATTTGTGCTGCCAGCTATCCAGAAACTGATGCTGAACGATGCTGCCATTCTGACAAGGCAAATATACTAGTTTGGATTTCTCCACTTCACTATAAGTATGTGTTTGATTCTCCTTATAGAGTAGTACTCAAAGCTACCCTAAGGAGAGTTACAACCCCCCTGGGCAGGATGGCTGCCACATCTGGCAAACCTGCAGCAGGCTTCGCAGACCAGATTGGCACTGGGAGATGTGCATGGTACGGGGGGGGGGGGAGCTGCCACAGCTAGTGACTGCACAGCAAGCTCACCAGCCCAGGTCAGCATGAGGGAAGGAGCAGCTACTTTGCATGGTGAACCTGCAGCGGGCTCATCAGCCCAGACTGGCACAGGAGGAGGGGGCTCATCAGGTCAGATTGGGGGTGAGGAAGGGTGGCTGCCTGGATCTATAAACCTGCAGAAGACTCACCAACCTAGAAGGGCACTGGGGGAGGTGATTGACATTGGTGGGGAGGGGCAGCCACAACTGGTAAGCCTGCAGCAGGCTCACTATCCCATATCAGGATGGGGTGGGCGGCTACCTTGACTGGAGAGCCTGCAGCAGTTTCACCAGTCTAAATTGACATGTGTGAGTGTGTGTGGCTCACCAGGTCAAATTGGGAGCGAGGGGAAGTGACTGACCAGAATGGCAGTGTAGGAAATGGCCAGCACTGGGTTGGTGGTGGTGGGGGGCTGCTGCAGCAGGTGGCTCTGCAATGGACTTGCTAGGCCAGATCAGGAGGGGGGATGGGTGAGTGTATGGACTGGCTGGTTCCCAGGTCAGATTGGTTGTGAGGAGGGATTTCCTTAGCTGGCTCATAGGCCAGAGAAGCCCTTTCAAGGGACTGGATCCAGCCTCCAGGGCTACATGTTTGTCACTCCTGACTTAGGGTATATACATGTCCACTTTCATATCAATTAATTTGCATGTTAAAAATAAGATCAGAATCAAGCCTATCTAATAAATATGCACCATCAAATATTTTATGGTGGCATGAAGATGGACTGCAGCAATCACACCTATACTCTTGGCAGCAGTGGCATAGCACCAATGGGGCCGGGTGAGGTGCGACACCCTGGGCAGAGCAGTGGAGGAGAATGGCTAAGCTGCGGAGGGGGCGTGGCGTGGCGTTCCAGGGCATTCCAGGGCGGGGTGGGGGCAGACGGCTCCGCGGCAGGGGCGCAGGGAATGCGCACACCCCGGGCATAGCTCTTCCTCGCTCTGCCTCTGCTTGGCAGACATTTTGTGTGAAGCATGATTTGGAGAAACAATATTGGTGCTGAAATAAAAAAACTTACTAAGTATAATAAGAACCTCTACATGTTTATTTGATAGCTGCCTTTCCAATTACTTTTCATCTCTGGGGAAAATCTATTAGCATATTTTTCCTTCTCTAAGCTTGATTTTCATCAGTCTGGTTGTGTTTTTCTAGTTTGTGGAGAACTTCAGTGAAAAGTGTGTTATTTTATGGCTGAGGCCAACCGAAAATCATTGGCATAACAAAACTGCAGATTTTACAATTTCAGTGCAGCTGCTCCATGACTTTTAAGCAACTGTGAAAGCACATTGTTTAAAGTGTGTTTATGAAGGCTGATGTCTGGGCCTCCTCTTCTCATCATTTTTCCACAACAGCCTTAAAAAAAACCTTGTAAAATCAATAATGAATAAAAAGCTAGCAATGTTAATAAACTACCACTTGACCTATCTTCATTAATGATTTTTCTATAAGAATGTAAAATTTTATATATCTATAGATACACACGCACATGCGCACACACACATATTTCACAGAAGCAGAATACAGTCCTCTGCTATGATTAACAGCTTAATACTATTTAAAATGCCTGTGGGTCTTATGAAATAGAAATATCGTATTATGCATTAAAACTACCACAGTAAAGTATTTTATGTAATATTGACTGTGCTTGACTAATTGTGTACAAAACGGAAATACATTTTCGCCATCTATAACTTCATTGGCCCGTGTCCCCAGAAAAGTAAAGTGAAAGAAAGTGGGAGGAATCCAGGATTAACCCCAGATTCCTGGTTGAAGCAGATGGTATCAATTGAACTCCATCAAGAATCAGTAGAAGATTTGCCTGATCTACTCCACTTAGGCCCAGCCACAGAACCTCCATCTTGGATGGATTCAACTTTAGCAAACTCTGCTTGAGCCATCCCACCACAGCCCCAGGCACTCAGTCAGTGTACCTGGGGTAGTGTGTATCCCACTGTCCATCAACAGAAAGATTTGGGTGTCATCAGCATAATGGTTATACCCCAGCCCAAAACTCCGAAAAAGCTGGGTGAGAGGGCACATATAGATATTAAAGAGTACTGGCAAGAGGATTGCTTCCTGAAGCACCCCACACAACAGAGGGTGTCCCCTAGGCCAGTGGCACAGCGACAGGGATGAGCAAGGGGACTCAAGCCCTGACTGTCACTTGAGTGTGTCACACGGGGGTCCATTTGGCCACCAGGCCCCACTCTCCCCCCCATGAGTGAGAGGTGGAGCATTGCTCTGCCTGCTGCCTTCCCCTGTGCCCCTCCACCCACTTCTGCTCCCACCCCCATGGGCTGCTGCTGCTGTATCCACTGGCTGGCCACCTCCACTGCTGCCATCTGCCCACTTCTACTCAGGCTTCTATCGCCTGCCTCTCCCCTGAATTTGGAGGTGCCCCACTGGGGGCTGGGCACACAGGTGAGGTTAGAGAGTACTGCAGCAATTTTTAGCTGCTGCCACATGACTTAGCAGCTGGGTTGGGGATGGGGCATGCATCTCTTTCTCAATTCAGCCAAAGCAAAGCAAGCATTCAGCATGTGCTTCAAGGAAATGGTTGAAGTAGAAGAAGAGGAGCAGGAGTTTGGATTTTAACCCCCCTTTTCTCTCCTGTAAGAAAACTCAAAAGGGCTACAAACTCCTTACTCTTCCTCTCCCCAAAACAGACACTTTGTGAGGTAGGTGGGACTGAGAGAGTTCCAAAGAACTGTGACTAGTCCAAGGTCACAGATTCATGAGTAGGAGTGGGGAAACAAATCTGGGTTACTCATGTGGAGGAGTGGGGAATCAAACCCCATTCTCCAGATTAGCGTCCAACTGCATTTAACCACTACACCACATCTGTAGTAGCTACATCCTGAGACATGGAGAGGCTTGCTGCTAAAACCACCAAGAATACTCTCCATGAGCAATGGGTCTATTTGGATGGAGTTGGGAGGAAATGTCCTGAAGGCTGGCCAGCTCATCACAGAATTTTCTGTCACAGATTTTCTGGTCTAAAAGAAAGTATCACTTTGTGTAAACACTGAGAAAAAATTTCTTTGGAGTAACAATCAGTTTTTATTTGTGGGGAGCTGGAGTGGGGTAGGATGTCTGCTATTGTATTGTGACAAAGCTCTTGCTGGTTTTCTCCTTGCATGCTCCTTGGGCCAACAGCGATGGGCACCTTCTTGGGAGGCTGGCACAGCAAGGCCAAGCAAAGCCAGGTCTCTCTCATGCCCCAATTCAACCTCCAGCCATGCTAAATCTCAACTTCCTTCATCCCTCCATCACTAGAAATGGCACTGAGCAGCTCCCCATTTCATCCCCTGCTGTTTTTGGTTAAAAAGCTTTCAACTGGGGAGGGGGCATATCATCACCAGTATGCTTACAAATGAGATTGCAAGATCTGGGAGAAACACGTTGGATGATATTGCAGCAAAGTTTTGCTATCATGGAAATCCTTTGGGGCTCTCGTACTTTGATTCACTAAGAATTATTAATACTAGGAGTCATTAGAGCAGAAAGGCATGCCCAGAAACTCAAAAGGAACAGCAGACAAAAACCGCTGGTGAAAGTGAAGGGAAGCAAAAAACAGATACAGTTAAAACCTCCTCTGTCTGAATCTGTCTTTTGAAGTTTGATCAGCATTGCTGTTTGCTGTGCAGTGGGGTGGGGGCAGGAGTACTCTCTTTTGCACTAGCCATAATAACAGAGTAACTTTTTGCTTTAATAGGGAGTGGAAGGGATTGTGTTGAATGTCTTTAGCTGTCAAATACCCAAGAAAGCCTCCCATGAACTTGCCTCTCATATAATGGTTTTTGTTTGTTTGTTTTTAATAGCGCCCAGCAGGACAAAGGGAAGAACGAAGGAAAAGGGGTTCAGAACAGGGGCCCCAACCTTTTTGAGCCTGTTGGAACTTTTGGGCTGCTAACACAACAGACCCAAGCCCAAAATGGCTGCCAAAAGAGGCACAGACAACCACAAAATCTCAGGGTCTGGGATCATGCTGCAATCTCTAAAAGTAACCTTACAATATTTCCGGCAGAAACTTTAACAGGATACCTTTTAAATGAACATATTGTTTAAAAATATTTTCTTGCATATGCACAGCTTATTTTGGTCACACAGTGAAGATCTTTGTGCTGGGGTTGGAGCAGTTGTTGAAGCCATTTCGTAAACATCTGTACAGCCAACAAGAATTTCACTGGGCAATCAGAAGCTCTGGTATACAAAAACCCCACCAGCTCTACCCGATTGCTAAAAACACTTGAAGGGGACCAGAAAAGTTTCTGTAAGTACTCTGATTATTCATGTTATCTATACTCAATTTTTCTCACCTAGACTGATGGTGGATTATACAGAACTAGCAGTAAAGACCGCTGTAGGGTAAACAATATTGCAGGTCTAGATAGGGCAGGGAGTGAGGGCAGGCAGGGGACAGATCAGCAGGCTGGTGGGCTTGCTGGCGATGGTGGGGGAGACAGGTAGGGCTTGCTGGGGGTGGGAGAAGGCAGGGAGGGCTTGCTCAGCCTGTATATCCTCTGATCCATGAATAGGGAGGCTTGCTAGGGGTGGGGGAGGGAGATTGTGAGGGCTTGCTGCAGGTGGGCGAAGCTGGGGCGGACTTGCGCAGTCCATTGATCTTCTGATCCACAGGCAGGGAGCCTTGCTGGGGGGTTGGGGAGGCCGGGAGGGCTTGCTGGGGGTGAAGGGAAGGTAGGGAGGGTTTGCTGGGGGTGAAGTAGAAGTGGGAAGGCAGGCAGGGAGAGCTTGCTCAGCCCATGGCAGTGATGGAATGCTCTCCACCAATGGGGGAGGGTTCGTCATTGGACATTCAATTCCTTAGCACTTTATTATTGGTAAGATGAGTTAATACAATCAAGAAGATGGGACAGGATGATGTAGTGGTTAAGAGCAGTGGATTCTAATATGGAGAACCAGGTTCGATTCCCCACTCCTACACATGAGTGGTAGACTCCAATGTAGTGAACCAGGTTTGCTTCCCTACTCCTCCAGATGAAACCTGCTGGGTGACCTTGGGGAGTTACAGTTCTTTCAGAACTCTCTGAGCACACCCCACCGTGGGCAGAGCAAGCGAAGCCAGCTGCAGAATGGGGATCCAAATCTGGATCTTCCTATTTCTAGATCTGAACTTTAACTAATACACAGCATTGCCTGGGCACTGGGAATATTTGAAGAAGTGATAAATAAGCCAATATTATTGTACAGTTATACAAAAGATGGGATTTGGATGTTGCAGGGTGGGGCACACTTTCAGTGCTTATCTTGTGTACCATTTTCTGTAGCTACAACCCTACCTAGCACTACCCTTGGAGGAAAATGTCAGCCATTGAAGAGTTGTCCCACAAATGCCTATGTCAATAAGGTGGTGGGTCAGACCATAAGTAGATGCATTAAAATCAACCATGTCAAATGATGCTTGAAAGGCTGAGTAAGAGCAGCAGTGCTGACCCGCCCCAATCCAGCTGTCTTCAGAGGTCATCTGTGAGGGTGCACAGCACAGTCTTTATCTTGATGACCAGGCTGGAAAGCCAGAATGGAATGGCTCAAGGGGGTGATGTATCATCCAGGAATAATACGTTAGTTATTCTGATCACTTGATGCTGAAGCCTCAGAATCAGTAGTTTCCAGTGCAATCCTAAGCAGAGTCAATGGTCTTAGAAGGATTGCACTTCTACACAAGATTAAAACAACAACAACACAATGCTGCATGTTGGAAAGGGATGAGATCATCCACATTCCATGCTGGAAATTTCCGTCATAAGGACTAAATATTCCCTTCTATATTATATTGCAGCACTCTAATATTGTTTTAAAACTGAAAAAGGGATACATGTTAACCATGTAAAAGTTTTTTAGTATAAATATTCACAGAATAGAAACACCAGAGGTCCCCACTGTCTAATCTTCCCATAAAAATTCAGCCCCAAATATAAAGGTGCTTACTAAGAAGTTTGCTTAGATTTGAGCTGAAGTATACACATGTGGTGACTGGATAAACAATGCTCTCAGTTCTGAAGAAAGCTGTTCTATTTGGAAAACAAGGGGCAACGGTTTAATGAGTCATGTCACTATGGACCAACACCATCAGCATAAAGAGAATGTTAAATTTTCCTATGCAATATAAGCAAAATTAAATTAGAAAGAAAGAAATGGGGGGAAAGATAAAAGATAAATAGTTCATATAACCTCTGGGATTTTAGAATCTGGATTTCGGGGGACAGGATAATAAAAAGTAGTGGAGGAAATGGAAAAAAAGCAAGAAACAAGGGCAACAAGAGATGACTGTCATTGACAGCAAATACAGTTATCCAGAGGCGTTCCTCCCATTGGGCAAAGTGGGCAGTTGCCCAGGGCACCCCCTTGTGGTGGGCGCCAAAATGCAGGTTTGTTTGTGGGGTTTTTTTGTATTTTCAGTGTTTTTTTGGTTTTTGGTCTGCAGGGGGCACAGTTTTTAGGCTAGCAGCACCAAAATTTCAGGCATTTTTCAGGTGAGTACCCCATCCCCATTGTTTCCAATGGGAGCTAATAGGAGATGGGGGCTACACATTTGAGGGTCCATAACTTTGGACCCCCTGAACCAAATTTCACCAAGCCTGGGTGGTATTATCAGTAGGGGCTCATGAAGATACTCTGAAATTTTGGTGTTGCTATCTTAATAATTGCACCCCTGACAGCAGGCACCCCCTAAGTTTCCCCAGATTCTCCTTTTAAATCCACTTTAAAAGGGAGAATCTGGGGTCCCCAGTTTAAATAACATTGAAAGTGATGCTGTTTCCCCCAATTGGGGGGACTGGATACAAACCATAAAATGTTTTCATAGCAGTAATAAAACATTTTGAAAGCATTTTGAAATTGTTTTCAAAAAAAATTTTCTGCTGTGTGGCATGGCCCATTGCTGTGTTCAGATTTGTGAGTTGGGGCATGTTCTATAAAGTGATGGTGACTTTGAAACGACCTGGTGGAAAAAGTCATTGTCTGGTCATGTTGGGGGAGGGTGGCTGGCCATGAGGGGGCATCAAACTCAGGTTTTGCCCAGGGCTCTAGTTTGCCTAGGTTATCCATCATCATACTTCATTTCAGGGGCAAATGTTGCTATGTTATCCATCTGCTGTTATCCATCATCATACTTCATTGCAGGGGCAAATGTTGCTATGTGTAAAAACACATGACTTAGCCTGATGTTCTCCTCGGGATGCCAACCTCCATGTAAGACCTGGAGAATCTCTAGACTACAGAGACCAGTTCCCCTGGAGAGCACAGATGTTTTGGAGGGTGGGTTATATGGTATTGTACCCCACTGAAGTCCCTGGTCTCTCCAGACTTAATCCTAAAATCTCCATGAATTTCAAAACCTGGGTTGGCTAGGGAGGACATAGCAATCCTAAATTCTCCTGAAATTACAAATATCCACACTATAGAGATCAGTTCCCCTGAAGGAAACAACAGCTTCAGAGGGAAAACTTTATGGCATAAGCTGATTGAACATCCTCCCCTCCCCAAACTCTCCCTTTGTACTACCACCAAATCTTCAGGAATTTCCCAATCAGAGATGGCAACCTTTATTGTAAATCTCTTTTACTCATGGATAAATTACAGCTTTGTTCCTGAAGACTGAACAGGGTCAAGAGCAGACTACAGGGAAAACTCTCTGTTCTACTTGTGGCCTATTGAAGGGGCTGAGGAATTATGTTGTTTCCAGCATATCTGCCCTCTCCTTCCCCCCTCCTTTCTTTTGGATGGTGATACACAGTCACATGTGCTTACTTCTGTCTTATGGACAACAACTTCCCACTCTTTACAGGGCGAAGGAAGCATCTTGATCCATGCCCATCAAGGCTGGTCATGGCCAGTGGTGATGTGGTACAGCACCCCATGTAGGACACTGTCAACCTTTCTCTAAAATCAAGGGTATTCACAAAGAGGCAGTGCTAAG
The DNA here is from genome assembly GCF_021028975.2 of Sphaerodactylus townsendi. Lineage (NCBI taxonomy): Eukaryota > Metazoa > Chordata > Lepidosauria > Squamata > Sphaerodactylidae > Sphaerodactylus > Sphaerodactylus townsendi. The sequence continues at coordinate 47,362,243 of NC_059434.1, forward strand.
ACCACTCTTTAAAAAGCCATCTCTGAATCCTTTGAATCCAACAACTGCCCAGTTTTGAATTTATTGTTCTGGCCAAGATAGTTGAGAGAGTCATAGCAGAACAGCTGCAGGTGTATCTGGTGGAAACCTCAGCTCTAGACCCATTGCAGTCTGGTTTCTGGCCTAGTCATGGGGCGGAAACTGTGCTGGTTGCCCTCACAGATGAACTCTGACTCCAGCTAGATTGAGGCAGGTCAGCACTGCTGTTATGAGTCTTAACATCAGCTTTTGACATGGTTAATCACAACCTTTTGACACCGCCTCACCAGCACTGGAATCCACAGTATCCTCATTTTTACAGGGATTAGGACAGTGGGTGACAATTGGGGAAAGGATGTCCCAGATGTCCCTTTCTTCTGAGGTTTTGCAGGGGGCTATCCTATCCCAATGTCATTTAATATTTATATGTAGCTTTGGGCTGGGCTGCCATCAATATGCTGATGACTCACATGCTGGCTTCCCCTTGAAGCTGCTCTGGAAACTGCAGCTGGTTAAAATTATAGTTGTGAGGATCCTTACAGGGACCCCTGTAAGAGCACATATTTGACCTGTGCTTCGCCAGCTACACTGATTACCAGTTGAATTCTAGATCAAGTTCAAGGTTTTGGTATTAACCCTCAAGGCCTTAAGCGATCTGGAACCATCATATCTAGCAACAAGCTCTCCTCATACTGCTCCCAGAAGGCATTATGTTCCTCTAGTAGTAACCTCCCCAGCCCAAAAATGTCTGGCTCTGATCTTGGCCTTGGCCGGGAAAGGGTGGGATAGTAAGTCAAATAAAACAAACAAATAAATAAATTTGGGCTACGCACCTGACTGACACTGGTAAGCAACAGCAAGGAGGACCTGTGTCGTCATGTTTCTATCACGTGGCACTGGTATAGGCAGGAACTCAGCTTTAGAGGATAAGGTTTGAGGTATGAATACCTTCTACCAAGGCAAACAGCTGGAAGGTGGTTCTGGCTGTTTCCTAGGGGAGTGGCTAAGAAAGCACATGTCAGGACTGTGCTTGCACCATTCTTCTTCTCAAGGTCCCCTGAAGATGAGTTTGGTAGCATTTGTCAGCCACTCATATGCCAGCTTGCCAAGTTAGAAGTTGTATCCTTTTTTCCCAGCAACCTGTGAGTTGGCTTCCTTTCTTTTACTAAGGCACAAATAATTTGCTTTTATCTCACCTTAATGCCCTCCTCATCCCATGGGAAATTTCTTTGGATTTCGAGTGTGAATTAAATCCCTACAAATGCAGAGTCATGTTTGAAAGTTAACATTTTTAATGAAAGCAGACACCTCAACCAGAGGTGTGATATATAAAAGAAATTTTTAACTGCATCCAATTTAACTTCTAAATGTTGGTTTCTTTTTTTAAAAACCCAGAACTTTAAAGAAGCTTCAATGCTTTAAAAATATAATTTACCCAAGTTACTTGGATAGCAACTTAAAATCCAGACAAACAGCTTTTTACAGCAATAGTATCTCCTAGTGAATACAGTATAGTTCTTTCATTGACATCAGATTAGCTCCTGGAGCCAATCCAGACTTAATTGAAGACAAGAAAACCTGATTTACTCAGTCTTCCATTCATATCTGATCAGTTTCCAGATTGGTTGTCAATGGAAGTACTGTATATGCAAAAGCCACTTATTCTACAATTCCCCCATTCACAGTGTACTTTCTCAAAAGCTTAATGTTCATATCCAGTTGCATCAGAGCCTCTAAGGATAAGCAAAGAGAATGATATCCTTCTGTTTGTTAATAAATCCAGCTAAGTATTTCCTAGAAAAACATGCCCATGTAGCTTCATTGCTATTTATACTCCACCGTTACAGCATAAATATAAAATTAAAACATAAATTTAAACATGTAATTTAAAACCACAGATCCCAGTCACATTTCTGTTCACAATCTTTCTTCTCTTTGATGATCATGTTATCATAAAACACCCACTTGAGTCCGTTAGTACAGTTCTTTGGAATTTAGTCCAGTACTAGTCCATCAGTAAGATAATAAATCCAGCATGTTATCGTCAAAAAAAGTCACCTATGGACGTTGATGTCTATATGGACCTATGGACACAAGCTCACTTTCCATTAGTTAGTGGCACTAACAGGATGGGTTCTTCAAAGATGTGATGTAGTCACTCTGAATGCATTCCCCTAATGTCGGAAATTAATATTACAGCTGAAAGTCACATTACTGAGGAAGAATACCTTTGAAAACGGCACATTAAACGCATTTTGATGCGGATGATTCTCCTTGTTCTTATAAGGATTGGACCGCCGTTTAACGGATGGTGAGCTTGTGTACAGGACAGCCACGTCCATAATACTGGACTGAATTCCAAAGAATTGTACTAACGGACTCAAAGGAAGTACATGTTTATGAATATTATTGTATTGAGAATTACCATGATAGTCTATCTGTTTATGAGAGAAGGAATGTGGTTATGGATGTTGATATATGTATGTTATTCATGATATGTTATTATTGTACACTTGCTAATTAGGGTATAGTTTGCACGGGGATTAAAATACGTAACAGTAAAAAATTAAAAGGTTTTTTAAAAATTGGCAATCCAGGAAGCAACTGGGAATGACTCAGAAATGGAGGCTGTAAAATGACTGCAAGTTGTGCAGCACACAGTGGGGTGATTCCTCATGTGTAAATGGAGAAATGTGAGAAGACTCCACTGTGACCCCACTGCTGAGTGAAGAGTCTTGGGGTAAGTGCTCTATGTATAATGGGCTTCATGGTTTTATGAAGATCTCTGTGCCTCATAAAATTATCATTGTTGTCCTTGGGAATGGAACAGAGGACACTCCAATGGAGGTTGCTAAAAATTCTATCTATGTTACATTTTATCCTCCAAAGAACTCAAGGTAGTCAACTGTTCACATTTTATTCGAAAATTTGGTTAATTTGGAGGAATCTGTCCTATGTCCTCCAAATTCATTTGATTTAATAAGATTCATTCCAATTTTGCTTGATTTCATCAGATCTCAGAACTAATCAGGATTGACCATGGTTAGTATTTAGATGAGGAAGTCTATGGTCTGTACAATGGCAGGCAAAGGCAGCATCTGTTGCCTTGAAAACTTTACAGTGTCACCATAACTGTGACTTGAAAGTACATTCATTCCAACCACCATTCCAACTTTAACTAGGGGTGGTACCTATCAGTAATACAGAGATTTACACTTTAACTGGTAGGGGGAGAGGTAACCTCATAGTAGCCCTGAGATTTACAGTAGTTACTAATAGGCTTCTAGATAAAATTAGAAATGCTAGAGTTTAGTTAAAAACTACTGCGGGCTGACTATTGTGTGCATAAATATCACATCATTTCTTGTCATTTCTGAACAGATATAGCAAGTCTCTTAAAAAATTGTGCTTGACATGAGGTGAAATGATACAGAGAACCTGTGGTCAGCCATGATGGCCTTTTTACATGGAAGAATTATTATTTGATGTTACTCTCATTAAAAGCATGCATGTGTGATGTGAACTCACCAAAGAGCATTCTGTTAATTGTACCACCTGCTCAACAAACTTAAAATGGCAGTGTTTGTTGAGTATAGCCCTGAAGACTTGGCAAAGCTCAAGCTAAAATTTCATCCAGGAAAACCTTCAGATAGCCATTTTATAGCAGATTAAAAGGGGGAAAACTGGCAATGTGATCTTTCAGAAAACAATGAACTTTTGCAGCATATAGCATAAGCCATTATTGTGCTATTCCTGGTTTTAAAAAATCACTATTGCCACAAGAAAGATCTAGGTATGGAAACAGTATCCCACTGGCAGTTTATGAATGTGTCTTTTAAAATTTCTTTTTGTTTTCCTGTGTTGTCACTGTAAGCCTTTTCATTTTACCCAGTTTCAGTGCTGGTATTCCCAGTTCATTTTTTTTCTTTTCCATTATTTATATGCTGTTGACACAAAAACAGGTGTCATCATTAACCAATAATTCTGCTGAATTTTGTCAGCATGAGAGGGAGAAAGACATCTGCTTCCTAAGCTGCAAGAACCCATGTCAAAAATTGGGAATTTTGAGCTGAAATGGTCTCTTCCTGAAAGCCTGGGCGCGTGCCAGAAATGATGCGCGCTGAGAGTAGCGCGCAGCAAAGGGGAAACGACCAAAGTGGGGAAACGGCCACAATCACAATAGTCACCAAAGTTCAATTGCAGGCTAAAATGGTGATGGAGAGTGGGACATAAATTCCTATTGGGGGCACTAGTTCTTGTATGCAGAACTAGCTTTGCAATTGCAGCTCAATAGGGGTCCCAACTGTTGAATATATTTATTTTTTAATCTTCTCTAAATATATTACCTGCATGTGCCTGGAGTTATGCATTTGAATCAACTGAATTAATTATAAACCTTCATTGTTTCTCATGAGTCTTTTTTTGCAATTATAATCAGTAGCTGTTGAAAATGTTCTGGTATAAAGGAAATAAATGTTGAAAGGAACAACAACAACAACAACAACAACAACAACAACAACAACAACAGGAATAAATAATAATACATGAGAAGGTAACTAAATACCACGATTTGAAAATCGAACTTCAGATACTATGGCACAAACCAGTTGAGGCTGTCCCAGTGGTAATTGGAACCCTGAGCACCATTCCAAAAGCACTGGGGCAGCACTTGAAACATCTTCAAATTGACAAAATTATCATCTGTCAGATTCATAAGACAGCCCTGCTGAAATCCACACAAATACTATGCCAATACATTGCAACTTACTAGGCCTCTGGGTAAGGCTCAAATTGTAATGGAAGGTCAATAATCAGCTAAAGAACTAGCAACTGTGATATCAAACATAATAAAAACTAAGATCAGATGCCAATACCCTGAAAAACATGAAGGAACAAAGATTAAAGAATGGCAAGATCATGAAACAACTATTTAGAAGGTACTGGCTATACACTAGAAGGTACAGACTAGAAACTCGAACAATTGAAGAAGCGCTGAAGATCACCAAACAACAAATAACAGTAGCATTGAAAGATCTGAAGTAAGAAACATCCAGTACAGACAAAATCAGCAATTTCAATCAGACTAAAGGTGTTTCTATCAGTCTCAACACAAATATCAATGTTGAAAGAAAAAGACCCCCAGAGAAAAATGCAACACTTCAGTTTTGGAAATATCTGTGGAAAAAAAGAGAAGGATTACAACAAGAAGATGCAGTGAATAAGAGATTTTGAGAAAGGTGTTGGTAAAAAACAAATGCAAGAACTGGAAATAACTTATATGATAAAACATTGAATCAATAAAGCGAAAAACTGGACGGCACCTGCACATGATCAACTTTACAGCTTTGGCTCAAATACCTACCGGTAATCAGTTTGCACCCGACAATGGCCAAGCAGTTCAGCGAAACTATGAAAAATGGTGAAATCAATGAATGGCTAACAACTGGGAAGACATACTTAATTCAAAAAGATCTGGCCAAAGGGACACCTGGAATCAGAACCAATAACATGTTTGCCTACAATGACACTGTAGATCACTGAGAATGATGACATAGAAATGCCTGACTGCCAACTAATCAAGTACAACCAAAAGGAAGCCTATAATATCTAGGCATTTTGCAACTGGATAACATCAAGCATCGGCAAGTGAAGACTGTGCACCCAGAGCATCAGGAAAATAATGAAATCCAAATTGAATGGTGGGAATACCATCAAAGCCATCAACGCCTGAGCCATACTCATCATCAGGTACACCGCCGGAATCATAAACTGGACACAGGCTGATTTGGATGCATTGGATAGAAAAACGCAGAGGTTTTTGACAATACACTATGGTTTACACCCACGTAGCTATAGTGCTAGACTATACCTTCCCCGAAGATCTGGTGGCAAAGGGTTACTGCAAGTAAAGCAACCAGTGGAGGAGGGGAAACAGGTGCTGGCTGATTATGTGAATGAAATTCAAGAACAGGCATTGATTGAAGTGAACATGCATTTACTGAAAGTCCAGAGAACCAAACAGCAGTACAGAAAAAATGTGATTAAAAGGAGGACCAAAAGCTGGCACAACAAAGCATTGCATGGCCACTTTTTAGGGAAGATTAAGGACAACGTGAACATTGAAAAGACCTGGCTGTGGTTAGCAGCTGGAACTCCAAAAAAAGAAACCGAATAACTGATTTTAGCAGCTCAAGAGCATGTGATCAGGAAAAACATGATCAAGGTCAGAATCAAAAAATCCTCAGAAGATTCAAAGTACAGATTGTGCAAGGAGGCCAACAAAACAGTAGATCAAGAAAGTGACCATCATCAACATAGCGGTACCTGGTGATAGTAGGATCACTGAAAAAGAACATGAGAAGGCCACTAAATACCATGATTTGAAAATCAAGATTCAGTAATTATGGCACAAACAAGATGAAGTCCTCCCAGTTGAACCCCCCCCCCTCAACTCATACGCGAGTGAGGTGTATTTTAAAAAATATTTTAGGGTTTTTACTTTGTTGGCCACCAGTTTTTAAGCTAGCAGCCGCAGTTTTTAGGCTAGCGGCACCAAAATTTCAGGCTATCATCAGGTGACACTCCTGATGATACCAGCCAGGTTGAAGTTTGGTTCAGGGGGTCCAAAGCTATGGACCCCCAAAGGGGGTGCCCCATCCCCCATTGTTTCCAATGGGAGCTAATATTAGATGGGGCTACATTTTGAGGGTCCATAACTTTGGACCCCCTGAACCAAACTTCACCAAACCTGAGTGGTATCATCAGGAGGCTCTCCTAAAGATACTCTGAAATGTTGGTACTGCTAACATAAACATTTCTCCCCTGACAGGCACCCTCAAATTTTCCCCAGATTCTCCCTTTAAATCACCCCCCACACCTTTTTGAGTGGATTTAAAGGGAGAATCAGGGCTTACAGAGCTAGTTTACTGTTTTTCTTTGAAATAAATATTCAAAAACATTTAACCTACTGATGCCTCAATTAATGTTATTGCCTGCTGCATTTTCCATCCTCAACTTATACACGAGTCAATAATTTTTCCCAATTTTTTGTGGTAAAATTAGTGCCCCGGGTCAACTTATACACGAATATATACGGTACATAACTCTTCAGTAATAAGATAATCAGAAAATGAAGCATTAAACTGACAACATTTCAACCATCCTTGGTGAACCTTACAGTTTTGCAGTTCTGGTCTCTGAAATGTCCATAAAGGAACGCCTCTCCTTCTGTTTATGTTACACTTATTGTCAGAGTGGTCTTGCTGGGTTTGTAACATGTTTATTTAAATAAGCCTTGCTCATAGAAAACACATGGTACTTTATCATTAAATACCTTGCAAAAACATTCTGCAGCTGCTGTTATTATACACCTTTGTTGCCTGTTTGAACAAGCAGATTGTTTACAGTTATCCTTTAAGAAATCTCTTTGCTTTGGTGGCTTGCACAGTGTGATCACTTTGAGTCCTTCATTAAATATAGCTCATTTTCTGTAGTTTGGTAAGCAGATTGTTTAGTGCTTTTTAATAAATATTTTTATGTCGGCAATTTATATTAATGTGTCCTTTCCAGCTAATACTGAACTGTGCTAATTTCAGACAGAAACTGGCTACCTGTCAACTGCATTAGAAATTACACAGCTTTTCGGCAAAATGTCCAAAAAGCAACAGAAAATTTGTTTCACAGGCAAATAAATTTTAAATAGGAAAGTCACAACACTAACTGTTTGATGTCAGAGAGACTTTTGAAAGTGTTTCTATGCAATGAAAGTTTTCAAAGAGAAACTTACTACTTTCTCATTGGAAATCTGTATGGCCTGCTTTCAAAGTGATTGCCAGATATGTAAAAATGATGTATCCTTGTGGACTTTGCAGGCCCTCACCTTTAACCACATTCTATTAGTGCACCAACAGTATAAATCCAGGCTATATGTATATGGACATGGCAACCTATTTTTAAAATATACACTGTTTTTAAAATATACACTGGCTGTTTACAATGTTAAATGGGTAATTTTTCTTCCATATTTATGTTGGTCTTTTGAAATTCAAAACCAAGAACTGCTAGAAGTGTGTAAGTTAAAAACATTCACGTGGGAAAGATCTGAAGCTAAAAACAGGAAATAATAACATTCACCTTAAGCCTCCCATCTTTGAATTTATCCTGCAGTGCACTGCACTGCAACAGAAGACAGAAGAAAGCAGCCTGCTCTGATTCTTTTTGTGGAATTGGATGGAACGTTTCAGTGGAAACTCATTAGCTCGATGTGTGTAGATGTCTCTGCCAGTCCTTCAACGCTCCTGTTAGGAGCCTGGAAATTTTTGTATGGTGCAAAGAAAAGAGGGTGGTTGCAATCCTCTCATCTTTCTCTCTCAAACAGCCACTAGGAACCTTGGGGGACTAGAGAGAAGAGCTAGCTGCACTTTTTAAAGCAAGAGGAGTTGAAGAGCAAGTTCAGTTGGAAGATGTGCCTATTAATATTGGTCTAATCTTAAATTTTAAGTAGGAGTCACAAAACTAGCTGTTTGGTGTCAGACAGACTTTTGCAAGACAGATGTACTTGACTGCATGAAATACTTATGGGCTGAGCTTTGCATTTCCCCACCTCATCATGGTTGGCTTTCAACTGCTGCCAAATGGGTGCGGGGTGTGTGTGTGGCGCAGGGCAGTGTTAGTGACAGCAGGGTAAGTTATAGGGGCCTGTCAAGCTGTAGTGGGCAGAAACCAGGGTTGCCAACTAGATATTTGGGGGTGGAGCCTGAGGAGGGTGGTATTAAGGAAGGGGAGGATATAATGCCATAGGGTCTACTTTCCAAACAAGCAATTTTCTCCATTCTCAGATATTTGTCACACCTGGGTCCCAGCACATATCTATTGATTTTAATTATATTATTTCTATACTATACTGTATGCTAAATTTATCTACTATAGTATACTACTTTTAATCTACTCATTTTTAGTTTACTCCTTGGGTTTTTTACTGCTCTTCAAGAATGTTCTGTTTGGTCTCCTGATTAGACAGGTTTAGCTGAAAGACAGGGCCAGCCAGTGGTGGGATCCAAAATTTTTAATAACAGGTTCCGATGGTGGTGGGATTCAAACAGTAGCGCTGCCGCACAGGCACACCTCCAGTCCCTATTGGGCAGGGAGGTTGCTTTAGTAACCCCTTCTTGGCACTCAGAAAAAATTAGTAACCACTTCTAGAGAAGTGATGAGAACTGGTTGGATCCCACCTCTGGGGCCAGCCCTGATTCCAGCTTGTAGAAGCATCATTTTGTGATCATTTTAGTCAAAACCAGCAAGTGATCTGCAATACTTTATTTTATTTACACTATTTGTAGTCTGCTTTTCTCACTTGGACTCAAGGCAACTGAGAGTGAATCAATGAAATCACCAAGATGGGATATTTAATAAAATGTGCAATAGGATTAGGGTTCTAGAACCAACCAGAAGTCTAAAATCAGAACTGAAGCAAAACATAAATATTAACATGGCACATTAAATTATGCAAACATTACATACCAGGATCCTAGTCTCAGCAAGCTAAACACAGTAATATAGAGCAGTGGTGAAGCCACCAGGGGAAGGGGGGTGCACAATGCACCGGGCTATCTCACTAATTCTTGGTCAGCTGGCTGGGAGGCATGGAAAAAAAACTTTCCTCTGCCCCCCGCAGAGTCCTCCCTTTACATTCCCCTTTCTGTAGGTGCCCCCCATAGAGCACTAACCCACCAGGTAGCACACCCCCTTCACTTACTTTTAGGAATGGAACATCCGAGAGAAGAAGCCTGCCTACGTCGCCTGGGCCTGGTGGGAACTACATTTTCCAGGGCCTCCTGGGAAATGTAGTTCCCACCAGGCCCAGGCAATGCAGGCAGGCTTCTTTGGCCTGCTCCTTTCCTAAAAGTAAGTGGGATGGGGGGCCGCGGGGGGCGAGGGGCCATGGGGCCCCCAAAAAAGCCAGAGTGTGCACCGGGCACACTCTGGCCTAGCTATGCCTCTGAAATAGACCACAATCCCTAATAATTTATCCAAGTAACTTTGTAAATCCTGTAGTACAGTACCAGCCTATTGGCTACTGGCAATATCCATGACACAGAGAGGCTATCTCTCTGTTCACCATTAAGGGACAGATAATGAGCTGATTTGGTGGATATTTAGGCACCTTTAATTGTTACATGCCCTTACAATTTTTTAACACATTTGAAGGCTTAATTTTTTTCGGGGGGGTTCTGTGTGGTTTCCGGGCTGTATGGTCGTGTTCTAGCAGCATTCTCTCCTGACGTTTCGCCTGCATCTGTGGCTGGCATCTTCAGAGGATCTTAATTTTTTTATTTAAAGGATTTATATGCCATGTTTCTAGAAGAACAAGTAAAATAAGATTAAAACTAAAATGAATCATTCAAATAAATCTCAGTCACTAAAAGTTTCCAGCAGACATACTTCCATCATCATGAAAATAATGAAAATGTACATCTATATAAAAGTAAGTCAAAACTGTGCAATCTACTCCAGAACAGGTTGCCTTCTTATTCCTGGGATGTCATTGACCAAAATGACCTTAGACTAGTCTGAGCTACAGTACATCCATTTCATTATGTTTTCTAAATATTTTGTTCAGGATTTCCACAAACACATCTAAAAAAACTGTCAGGAGAAACACAGATTATATTATCTGCCTATTGAAAACACTTCACTCTAAATCCCCAGATGATATAGGTGAAAGGTTTCATGTAGAAATAGTATGCAAAATGGGCCAAAGTATAAATTTCACATGATGAAACTGTCCTTCAGTGACACCTTTGGAACAAACAGCCAACTGGAAGCAGACTCCCCTCTATTCACAACTTAGCCAGAAGGCTAGTGTGGTAGGGATGTGCACCATTTTTCTGGTATTTTCTGGATTTGGGTTTATTGTCCCTCCCCCCCATCAGAAAAAAAAAGCTTAATGCCCATATCAGTAATTTTTTCTGGCTTCTTACCAGATATATGAACATTTTCAGCTCTATTAGAATCTATGGTAAATTGAGAGGCAGGCTCTGGGTGGGTGTTTTTCAAGGTAGAGGGAATGAATTTGCAGCATAGCTGCAGGTGACTCTTCTTAGAAGAAACCCCAAGTTTGGTAAAGTTTGAGGATGGAGCCCCAATTTTATTGGCCACCAAACAAGGTGCCACCATCTATCCAATGGTGTTTTCAATTGTTTTCAATGAAAGATGAGGCGGCCCTGTTTTCCAACTCACTGTTTTCCAGCTCACTCTCCCCAACATTCCATCAGCTCTCATTGGTCACTCTTATGGAAAAGCTGAACCTACCCTGTCAATCACAACATCCAATATGCAAAATTTTGAGGAAGAAAAACCAATCTGCGAAAATGAGTGCAGTAATTGGTCTCCATTTGACAGAAATTCAGAAGGCTACACAAGACACCCTGGTCTCCACATTTTGCAAAGATCATCTGTGCTCAATTCTAGCACTGTATCTGAATTAATGTGTGAGATGCTGTACTAATCAAATCCAGATGTCTTATGACTAAAAGGCAGACCAGCAGAATGGTAAAAAAAATTATATGCTTGATTTAATAGGGGAAATTATCCCCCGAGTAAGATTTCTATGCTCAGAATAAAAATACAAAATGATTCATGCAGACTGCTTTACATGTTTGAGCTAACTCGGAGACACAGAAGTCTTGTGCCAATTATGGTAGCGACCATTAAATCATTGTGTGTTGATTGAACAACATATACTCACAGTACCTGCTTTTACTCATTCATACTAACACATGTTGATTTAGGTGCACTGGAGGCTAAACATGCTTATAATAAAATCAAATGTGATAGGGATGGCAATTCAGCTTGAATAATTGAAGGAAGTGGTTAATGTATATTTTGCACTGGAAAATCCCCTATGGTGGGGATCATTTGCAAATGCACAAGGGCAATGGGGTCAATGCCACTATCCTACTCAGTCTCTTACTTGCCAGCCCATCACCTCACAAGTCACTCCTTTCTCACATGCAACATTAAAAGCCAAGCTAGACATGACCATAGGGGAAAGAAGCTCCTGAATGTATACATGTGTTCACTCATTCATGTGAATTATGTTGGAATAAGCAACTTCTGCATGCCTGGACACTGGGGGGTGCTGTGTATCTCATTCTAACTGTGTTGTTGCCTCTCTTGTTTGCCCTCCTTGTCTGGGCCAGGAGACCACCCACTAACTTCCTTTCTTCCCCATGCTGGTCTCTCTCCTGACCTGGCCTTCGTCCTGAGCGCATGGACAATGGCTACCTGCCTTAGTGGGGCTTTCCCACTGAAGAAGTGTCTCTCTGCACACACGTGACGGTGCGTTAGAGCGCCCACTTGTCATAGGGAAAGTAATTCTTAGATTAGGGTTTCTTTCTGTGTACCTTTTTCCTGGAACAAAGATGTGAACTGGAGATGCTTGAATAAATGTAAGTTTTACCTTTAACATCTATCTCTTGAGAAGTTTCTATAAACTGCACTCACATACACTACTGGGCTGTTCCATAATTTTAAACTAAATCTACCAAATTATACCCTGCTAATATCCCTCCCGTCCCCAAACTATTCCTTTTCCAGGCTCCATCCCATAAATCCTTAGCTATTTCCCAACCTTATTAATGCCAGTGTGCACATTTTCTCCCATTGATATTGGAGAAATGTACTGCTAGCAACTGTTGATGTGGCCATGCACAGTGTAGATACAGGCCAAGAAGCATGAACATTTCTGGCTGTCAAGGTTTTGGTCACACCCCCTTTTTTTTCCTATGTGAGGTGCATTGTCTTTGCAAGCCAGCTTTTTAAAGCTGATCTGTTTTAACTTGTTTTATTAAATATGTTATTTGTATTGGCATAGTATATGTATTTGTATTATTACCTATTTGCTTTATTTAATTTATGATGGCCAATGACTAAATATAGTACATTTTACTTGACTTGCAAGCACAGTTGGATGTGTGGAGGTATTTGTTTCCTGACATATAGTAGTGTAAGTGTGCTGGCTGGCTGGGGTTGGTGTACTGCCATAGCATCACTGGCACTGAGGAGGCTCAGAGGCCAGGGGTAGCAACAGCTGCAACAAGGCCTAAGGCAGGGAGTTGCCCCTGCAGCAGTCCAAGCTGCTCAGCAGTAAACAGAGTTCAAACACAGACGGGTCAGGCCAATGAGAGAGTCCAGGAAACAGGGTCAAACAAGTCACATAGTCACATGCCAAGAAACAGACACACTGAAGGGAAAGTCAAAGTCCAGGTTGTTACAAGCCAGTCTGGGATCAATGCAGAGTCTGGGAACAGAATAATGGAGCACAGGCAGCTTTAGAAAACAGTATGTTGCAACCATGGCTTTGAACTTTCTGGCACTTCATTAAATCCATCTGGGCTACTTGTATGAGAGGGCTCCTGCAAAAACTTGGCGCACACTACTGCACAGCGTTGGCCCTGCAAACACATTGACCATCTTCTCTCCTTTAGAGCAAGTCTAAGTTTCTAACTACAGTGCTGTGCTGTGTCTGGAGATCAAAGGAACTGCCAGCCTATGGTTTCCAGGATGTTGTAAAGATATGCCAGGGTCTTCAGTGCTTGCATCAGTAGCCTGCTCAAAACTGGAGAGGGTTAAGAACCTGACTAAACCATGTTCCACCCCACTTTCTAACACAGCTTGATGCCACCTAGTTCCATGCTGGTATTAGAATTACTGGCATATCTTCTGAATACACCATCGTATCTTTGATTTCTACTGGTGTAGGGCTTACTTTCCATCGTATGTTATTCAAAGACAGAAGTGGGATGGTGTTGTTGTTATACCACAAGAAAACATCTGAAGACACGTAAAGTCAAAGGCCATTCAATAATGACATGCGAAACTTGACAGATATTAAAATGCTTCTTTCTCTCCTTTTTTCCTTTTATACTATACAGTGTATTTTCCAGGTGATATTATTGTAACAAAAAATTCATAATAATAACTACACTTGAGTTTGAAGTCATCCCTTCAGAAAAAAATACAGAAATATGTATTTCCTTAGTTCTGAACTGTAAAGTAATACAAAGTGCCTTCCATATTTTCTGCAGGGATTTACTGGAAGGTGGAATTGCCTGCTATGATGCTTCTTCCCAAGAGTTTCAGCTGTTGAAGCATCTTGAAATCTTTGTTGAATCCACATGGACATATATTGAATAGCACCAGCTTCTGGCTTGCCAACTGCCAACTGCCTCTCTCTTTTTTTTTTTTTAAAAAAAGGAAACTACTTTTTGCAAGCTATCCATCACTCAGAGACTGATGATATGGGCAGAATCAATGCACAACTCTGACTTTATCAATTGAGTTGCTAATAGAGATTTTATTTATAGAAATGATCTAGAAACACATTCTCATCACTGAGAAGCAAGCAGATGGCAGCTGGAGAAGCAAAAGAAAGTTTCTGCTTCCAGTGTGATAACAAATTTAAAAAGGTCACCTTCATTTTTTGTTGCTAGCTTTTGTGGTGATCTTCAGTATCCATAGAACTAATCTACTGAGAATGAAATTGGCAGGGACAATACCTTTTTCAGCATAAAGATGACATCATATTTGAGAGTTCATCTGCCATTTCCTGGATCATCTTTGTTCTAGAATGCCCCATTTGGGTCCTGGTGCCTACCTAGTTCTGTTCCCAAGGCACTAGGACCCAAGCAGAGCATTCAAAGACGGTCCAGGAAAGGTCAGATGAATTGTCAGATCTGGTGTCATTTTTATCCTGAAAAAGGTATAGAAAATGCTGGCAGTTTCATTATACTTACGGCATTATAATAGCTCTTGTGATACATGAACCAAAGAGTGACAATTAATATTTTATCAAATGCAAAACCATTTTTATTAAAAAGTCCTCCAGATGATTCAGATTTTTATATAATGCATTAGATCACCTATTGCTTTCCCCCTAAGTTAAAAAAAATCTGCTCATCAACTAGTGCTTGTTGCATCCTACAAACACATATAAAGAGCAAAGAACTATGATACAGCATTTTCAATGTATTTGGCACTTTACAGAGTTTCTGCATCTAAAGGACAGAGTTTACAGTGTTAAATGTTCACATATGGATATCATATGGATAGAGAGTATAGGCAAGAACTGGAACCAACTAACACCTGATGCTTCATCTCAGTTTGTGATTCAATTGTTGTCACTTCAATCCTTAGAACACTTATCCTTGGAGGAAGTGCCACTGAATAAAATTGGGCTTACTTTTAAGTAGACCTGCTTAGGGGTTGCTTTCTACATTGGAAGTCCCTTGACAATATCTAACTCAAGTGGAACTCTTCAAATTTCTAACATTTTAGGCCAAACATTCAAAAACTATCTACTTTTATGGATATCTATTTTTATGGTAACCTATCGCATCTGTTGCTGGAGATCTGAGGTCTTGTGCACAGATCAGTCATTTTCCTCCACCATTCTTCCAACTGGCTGAATATTAATATAGTTGGATTATTTTTAGTGATTTTTCAAAATATGTCTTTACTTTCTAATCATGGCTTTAGTTTGCACAACCATCTTCATTTCAAGGAATTTTCTTTTTAAGATGTCCTATTCACTTTTGTATTGCAATATCAATTACAATGGTAAGAATGTAATAGATTATTCACCACAAGACAGAAAGAAAAGAATAATTTTATACAATTTTAGCAACCAGCATCTGGATTTAATAACAAGCAGAGTTTGCATTTTTTTGGGATGTGTGACAAGCCCACTGAGGCTTCTCTAATCTAGAGTTTTAGCTAGAGACAAGCTTAACCACTTTCAGAAATGACTATATTTCAGTCTTAGCAGTTACTATCACCATTTAATGCATAATGCTGTTTTGGAGCATAAGAAAGCCAGCTTGGTGTAGTGGTTAGGGTGTCAGATTAGTACTTGAGAAACTCAGGTGTGATGAACCCCCTCACCTTTTCAACTGACTGAGGCAGGGAAACCACTCACTGACCTGTCTTCTCAGATTTTTCCCATCTTTTCCCCTTCAGGGACTGAGATGCTTAAGGAACGGTAGCATATGGTGAAACTGAAGCACTTTACCTCAGCCCAGAAGGTGAAGGATGTCCATTATTATAACCCTTCTAAGCAAACCCATTGATACATTGATGGGAAACACATAATAATACTGAGGCAAATTTAAAGCTTAAATAGAATCTATGGCCCCTTCCGCACACGCAAAATAGTGCATTTTTAAACCACTTTCACAACTGTTTGCAAGTGGATTTTGCCATTCCGCACAGCTTCAAAGATCACTGAAAGCAGTTTGAAAGTGCATTATTCTGCATGTGCGGAATTAGCCAAATATTTATTTAACAGAAAGAAGATGGGAAGTGGAGATAACTTGGAGGGAAGGAATGGATAAGGCATTAAAAATACACACACACACACACACACACAAGCTTGGGCAATTTGTATTTGTTTTTCAGGCACAGGTAAGTTTGTTGTTTCAGCTAGCTAAGATGTTATATTGATGTTATGTTTTCCAGATAGTACAGTTTCAAATATTTAAGATGTTACTGGCTTATAGATAGTACACTCAGGGTCTCACACAGACTGGTACATATACTCAATACCTTCACAAGCCTTACCAGTTAGAATTCCTAAAACTAAAATATAAAACATTCTCGGGGTAAAATAAAGCAAAACCCAGTGCACTAGACTACTGGTCCTAGGGATTCTTCCTCCATCTTCCTGGAAGAGCTATCCTTCTTTGGTTATATATATGGCCCTTCCGCCTGGTCCCCTCAATAACTCTCTACCAGTTCACTGAGTCTGATTTGCAAAGAATTCAAACTTTTCGCAATGTGTATTGGAGAACTCAGTATGATCACAGCAAGGAGGAGTCTGTCATTTGCAAGAGTGACTAAGGCCCCTTCCGCACACGCAAAATAATGCGTTTTCAAGCCACTTTCACAACTGTTTGCAAGTGGATTTTGCCATTCCGCACAGCTTCAAAGAGCACTGAAAGCAGTTTGAAAGTGCATTATTCTGCAAGTGCGGAATGAGCCTGAATGTTGATATTGACTGTTCAGTTCTTTGAAATCAAGCAGGCAGGATCAGGGGCATAACGAGGCAGCCCTGGGCAAACTGTAGCCCTGGGCAAAACCTGAGTTGGAGGCCCCCACTTCTGGGCGGCCACTCCACCACGACCAAATTTCTTTTGCACCAGGCCATTGGTGACTGCAGGGGGTGCATTTTTAGACATATCAGCACCACAATTTCAGCATATCATCATGTGACTGTCTTTATGCTACTCCCCAAGTTTGGTGAGGTTTGGCTCAAGGAGTCCAAAGTTATGGACTCCCAAAGGGGGTGCCCCATCCCCCATTGTTTCCAATGGGAACTAATAGTAGATGGGGGCTACAGTTTTGAGAGTCCATAACTTTGCCCCCCCCAAACCAAACTGCACCAAACCTGGGGGGTATCATCAGGGCAGTCTCCTGATGAGACCCTGAAAGCTTTGAGACTGTGCATTCAGAAATGTGCCCCTCTCAGCCTGCAACCCCCATTGACAGCAATACAGAAAACTCAATGCAATACAGAAAACTCAATGCAGAACAAGGATTCTTGGGCAAATTTCTGGGATGTTCCTGAAGGGGGCGCATTTTTGGATGTATTGGCACCAAAATTTCAGGGTATCATCTGGAAACTGTCCTGATGGGACCCCCCATGTTTGGTGCAGTTTGGTTTAGGGGGTCCAAAGTTATGGACCCTCAAAGGGGGTACCCCATCCCACATTCTTTGCTAAGGAGAAGGAAATACCCTTTTGAGGGTCCATAACTTTGGGCCCCCTGAACCAAACTGCACCAAACCTTGGGGGTACCATCATGACAGTCTCCAGATGATACCCTGAAATTTTGGTGATGATACGTCCAAGAATGCCCTCCCTGCAAGAACATCCCGAAATTTGCCCAAGAATCTTTGTTCTGCATTGAGTTTTCTGCATTGCTGTCAATGGGGGTTGCAGGCTGGGGGGGCACATTTCTGAAGGCCAAATTGTTCACAAACTACAGAATTGCAAAAAAAAAATTCAACTCCTTGTCCATGAGCCAAACCATAGGCTGTTCTAATGTCCTTATAGTGGGAAATGGGCCTTCACTTTGCAGAAATTCCCAATAACATATAATAGAACATTAAACTGCATGGATTTTTATATTTTTATTTTTAAAAACTGCATATATTTGTATATATATTTAACAACATTTTATTTATATTCTATCTTCCCCCACCAAACTGAGCTCAGGGCAGATCACAACAAAAATACATCAACAACATTACACATAGTAGAAATAAGGCGCATAAAATAAAACCTATATACAACTTAAAATAACAATAGCATTTAATCTACCACTTCCTGGTGTTAGACATAACTAGTTTATATGATAAAAAAAATAATGTACAGTACAGGGAGGCAAAACACACAACCTGTATACTTAAAACAAATGCGGGTGGGGGGGGGATATGAGGGAAGGTCTGGACAAAATCATTGCAAGGGGTAGCTTCAAGGAATTTCAGGTGTACTGGCCAGCTGATGGAATCTGTGTAGCTGTGATGATAAAGCCATCACTATCCACAGTCATAGGCTTGGTTAAAAAGGGCCATACATTTCATTATCTTTTGCTTTTATTTCCAAATGATTTTAGTTCATAATGACTGCATTGGTCTGATGAGTCATTGTTTTAATGTTCCTTCTCTTTTTTAGGGCTTTATATCACAGAACTCGATAGGCCAGGCTCGACCAATATCATCAGATCTCAGGAGCTATGCAGGCTCAACTCTGGTTAGTAAGACCACCAAGAAATCCCTGGATTGGAACTCAAAGCCTATCAGTTACAAACTATCTCTGGTTGTGGTGGGTTTTCCAGGCTGTGTGGCTTTGGTCTGGTTGATCTTGTTCCTAACGTTTCGCCTGCATCTGTGGCTGGCATCTTCAGAAGTGTATCTCAGAAAAAAGTCTGTTTCACTGTGTCTAGTGAGAAGGGAAAGTTTAGTGGGGTATATTGTCCATGTCCCAGGATGGGGGTCCAATCAGTAAGGGTTTGGGTGGAACTATCTCTGTTTGTTTCTTGCCTTGAAAACCCTTCAGGTTCATCATGTTAGCTGTGGCTTGATGGCACTTTTCACCACCATATCACTGCCAAGTGGCATTTCTGTGTGTTGTTTTAATGCTGTCTCATTTCTTAATGAGAACATTAATAACTTTTTTTAAAATTCCGTATTTCAATTGGACACTGGCAAGATTCTTTCAAGTTGCCAGAAGACTAACCTGTTACTCGGGTTACTCAGGTTACTGTTACTCAGTAACCTGTTACTTGACCTTCATTTCCCAAGCTAGCAGCCTCATGATCATCTTATATGTTTCAGTGGGGAAAGCAAAGACTGAAATAAAATCATTCAGCTGGTACACAGATGAAGTCATCCTTACCTGATTTTTCTAATTATGCATTTCTGCAGCCCAGAACAGACTTCAGTGCATAATTCTGGAAAAAGTGAACTGGCAGAAGAATTAGAGAACAGGGGAAAAAACCTCCTAAAGGAATGACAAAAACATGGACGAGAAAAGGGGGAGGTTTATTTTAATATGCTGAACAATATTCCAAAGCCTTTCATATTTCATTGCTAAATGGTATTTGGGTTCTCAGGAAAAGATGAAAATACTTGTTTGGAGATGGAAAATCCTGATTTGTACTTTTACTGTCTATTAGTATAATCATTACCTTGGCTGTGTATTTTCTCAAAATACCAGTGCTTAATGTCAACATAAGTTAGCTAGAATAAGGGCAGTAACTTTTCCTCTTCACATTACCTTGATCAAATAAACCACTTCTTCTAGAAACCAGGTATTGTGTTGAAATTGCACCAGATATTGTGGCTACTTTTTCTGTGGCTGATTGTCCAATTAGGAAATCATTAAGTTGGGGGGGGGGCAATATCCTGACAATACTCCATGTAGTATAATTCAAACCCCGCCCCAATTATTTCTGTTTTCATCCCATACATTCTCATTTCCTTGTCTGATTTATTTTTCACTCAAAAAGAAACCATGCTTTAAAAAAATGGTTAAAGAAACAATTCAACTACTTAAGTGACTGAGCAAGTGAAAAGATGTGTGCAATGACAAGAATGTTCCCAATCAGAAGAGTTAGCAACTTCTTCTAAGTGTGTGTGTGTGTGTGTGTGTGTGGGTGTGAAAGGCAGAGCGAGGGGAACTCCACCTGGGACATGCGCGTGCCCTGCACCTTGCTGTGGTGCCGCCCACCACGCCCCGGCCACAGCCCCTTCATGGCCTGGCCACGCCTCCACTGCAGCTCCACCCATGGCATTGCACCCCGTCCTGCCTCATTGGTGTGTGTGTGTGAGAGAGACTGTATTAACTGTACGTCTACTTGTTGTGCATCAGATGCCAAAAAGGAAGTTCAGAGTATCTGATTAGGTCATTCCATAAAGAAGAGTACACAAGAGATCAAGAAATTCTGCAAACAATTGTTGGGGGGGGGGGCAAAATGGCCTTCATGACTATGGCCACTTCCGCACGGGCGGAATATGGTGCCCTGGGGATGGCAAAAACGCCATCCCCAGGGAGCCATTCGCACAGGGAGCCATTCGTCTTCCCGGCTGTTTCTGGGACTGTTCGTGCGAATGGTACCAGGGGGATTGGGTCGGCGTGGAATACGCCGACCTAAGCCTGATCGTTGCCGTGCGGAAACGGCCTATGATATGAAAGTGTGGTGTAGTGGTTAGGAGCAGCAAACTCTGATCTGAAGAACCGGGTTTGATTCTCTACTTCTCCACTGCAGAGTCTAATCTTGTGAACTGGATTTGTTTTTCCACTCCTACACATGAAGCCTGTAGGTGACCTTGGACTAGTCACAGTTCTTCTGAACTCACTAAGCTCCAACTACTCACATGGTGTCTTTTAATGGGAGAGGAAAGAAAGGAGTTTGTTAGCCACTTTGAGACTCCTTACAGGAGAGAAAGATGGGGTATAAATCCAAACTCTTCTTCTTCATTACATCCTTCATTACATTCTTCATTACATCCACAATGCCATAAGACGGCCTTATGGAAAGCAGTGTGCATGGATGGAGGACAGAAAATAAAAGATTGTTGGTGAAGGCAATCATGGTGCAGTGTTTCTCAGCTGCTTTAATGGCACTGAATATAGTTACACGTACAAATATAGGTAATCGTATGCGTATGAAATGTATACTTAACTTAAAATGATTAAGTTCCAAGATATGTGGCAGACAGGAAGAAGAAGAAAAATGGTATTCTGCATTTAGGCAGCAATACTATGGACAGTTGTGATGAGTAGGTTTCATGGCAGAGTGGGGATTCAGACCCTGGAAAATGCTGGTTCTTCTCAATGAACAATGTTGAAACAACATGCCTTATGGCTTTGTAAAGTCATTTGAGATAATCAGGTGGGAATGAAATACCAAGAAAAATGCCTGGCCAGAGGGTGAATAACATGCTGATCACAATGTAACCTTACTGGACAAATGCTAGCTTGTTAGTGTAAACCACCTATTTGAAGGACAGCTCTGTTGTCCACAGTTTCCATCAATAGAGATGCACTTTCCATATGATATATTTATCACCCCTTCAACTAAAGTGTGCCCACAATGTTCAGAAAAAATATGGCAAAAAAGAGACCATCCATCTATCTGAAAGGTAAGTGAGACCTAGGACAGTTCAGCAAGGCCTGCAAGGTGGAGATGTTCTGTCAGGCTTAGGGTTGAGGAAAGCAACACTTCTCTTTGCAGGCTTTGCCTCTCCCCTTTCCTCTCCCTCCTCCCTGTCCTCTTCTCTTTTGTCTTTTCCCTTTCTCCTTCCCTTCCCTCTTTTGCCTTTTCCCTACTTGTTTTTTATCCAGACCCTATCTTATGCTCACCTTAAACACTTGCGGCTTCCTGTTCTGGGTCCACATGGATCTCCAGACCTGGAAATGAAACCATCATTTGATAACCATGATCAGGGAACTATTGTTGTTCATTGATGATCTAATGTTTTAATTATTTATATGACATTCATAATTTTAATTGTAATTCTGTGTTGTCAGCTTCCCCAAGCTTAGCTTTAGTCAGGAAGGGCAAGATAAAAATATAACAAGCAAATAAATAATGGACAGCTCAGTGCTATCTCTGCAGACTGTGTCAAGCTGCAAGGAAAATAACTTTACAGCTTCAGCTTTATTGCCCATCCTAAAGAAGTAATCTGAAAGAAAAGTAAAGTGATCAGAAAGTAAAGTGATCACTGGGTTCAAGAGCTAGTGGTTCAGGAATAACACTTCAATTTTTTTTCATTTATTTCATTGTTACTGTGTGGTTTGAACCTTCCTTATTCAGACAGGAAGAACTAATTGGCATTGTGGAAATTTCACTACAGACACAGGTAACTATAACCAGACAGTAATTTTGTCCTTCTGCCTTATCCTTTCTCAAAATCATTTCAGTTGTATGCTAACAGAAGTCACCCTGAAACCTCTTAAAAGCAAGATTTCAAAAGACATTTCTATTTTAACGTGTAATAACTTACTTCTAAAAATGCTTTTGCAGAACATCTAGTATTATTTCAAAATATCCAGGCTAATTAATTCAGAAATACATTTAGACTGAATTCCACAGCCTTCAAATAAAGCAATTTGCTGTGGCTATTGATGAATTATATCTAATTGAAGCAAGGTTAAACCAATTGAAATTGTTGGTAATAGTTACCTATATTTTTGAACAGTCTAATCTTCAATTACATTAACTCTTGGATAGACAAACAGATCCTGGTTTTATGTATATTTGAATAATCCCTTCCAAATGTAACCAAATTAGACTATGACATTTTCCCATAGAGTGGTACATTTACTGATTAAAAAACAACATGTTTTACGTTTTGTTGATAGCAAAACTTTTTGGCACAACTTTTTAGCTGCTATTTCCAAGCTCCCCAGGAAGTTATTCAGTGATTTTAATCTGTATTTCTTGAAAAATGAAGGCTTTCGGACTGGTCAATTTTAGATTAGATTTATGTTTTTCCCAACTTTATTTTTAAAAGTTTTCTAATGCCACTGCTGTGCAGTATGAACATTAGCTTTAATCAGTATCCTAGACTTCTATGTGATTTAATAGTTAAAGATGCTGGATATACCCAACACTTAAAAAAAACAACTCTTGTAAACTAGATATTGTATCTTCGCCTTTGCCCACAATCAATTGCTTTTAGAATCTGAAGTAAAGAGGGCCTTGAATGCGTAGGCTACCAACATTTTTGACACTTTATCTAATCTAGTTGGTTCAATTTCAACACAATCTAGTTGATAAGATGCTTATCGGTCTTTACCACGAGCAGCTGTAGGCCATTCTGATCATTGCATGATTCACATTGTACCTGCTTACAAACAAAGATTTAAAGCCACAAAACCAATAACTAAATCAGTGAGAACTTGGACTGAAGAGGCAAAGTTAAAGCTGCAGGCTTGCCTTGACTGTACAGACTGGAATATTTTTAAAGACACCTCTGCAGATTTGGATGAACTCACAGATACTGTAACATCATATGTCAGCTTCTGTGAAGATCTTTGTATACCAACCAGGAACTTGCGTATATATAGTAACAACAAACCTTGGTTCACAGCTAAACTTAAGCAGTTACGTCGTTCCAAAGAGGAGGCCTACAGAAAGGGTGATAGAATGCTGTATAATCAGGCCAGAAATGTATTAATAAAAGGAGATCAGAGCAGCAAAAAGAAGAAACTACTCTTGAAAAGCTAAAAAAATCAGTTTTCACCAAACGGAAACAGCAAACATGTGGAAAACTCTCAAAAAATATCACCGGGTTACAAAGCAAACCACCTTCCCAAGCTGGAAGGAAATCAGCAATTGGCAGACGCACCTTGAATGTGTTCTACTGTAGGTTTGAAAACAAATCTACAGTCAACCTTTTCTCCACAACCACCTCTATCTCAGAGCGCACCTCAACAATAGCCAAACTTCCTACAACTGAACCCATTTCATTGGGTTTGCACAACCCCCCTGGTGATTCTCAGAAAAGGAAGTGCAAGATCTATTTCATTTGAAGACAGAAGCCTGGAAAAGCACCAGGCCCAGACAAGATAACACCCTTCTTGCTTTTAAAAGTCTGTGCTGTCCAATTGAAAGTCCCCCATTTTCACCCAAATCTTCAACAAATCACTCAGAGATGTGCTATGTTCCTTCCAGCTTCCAAACACTCCACCTATCAGTCTCCAGTGCCGAAGAAGCCTTCCATCAAGGAACTGAACGACTACATCTCGACCAGTTGCTCTTAACATCTGTAGTTATAGAAAACTTTTGAAAGGCTAGTGGATGTACCATTTTGAAAACCATCACGGATCCACTGTTGGACCTCCTTGCAGATTCTTACAGCATTACCGAAAGCAAACAGATGCGCATACAGACGGATGCTGTTAATCATGGCTTTGCACTATATCCTACAGCATCTTTGAATCATGCCAAAGCACTCTTATGCAAGGGTCCTCTCTTTGTTAAGCACCCTTTAGTTCGTAGCATTCAATACTACTCCAGACCGGACATTCTTTCTAACCAAACTAAATCAAAGCTAGCAGTACCTGGAAAGCATATTTGTAAGTGTGGGATCACAAGCTTCCTAAACAAAGATAGGAAACAGCACTTGGGTGAAGCTAGGAAAAATTACATCAGACACCTGTAAAATGAGGCACAGGGGCCCCAAGGATGTATACTTTCACCACTTCTCTTCTCTCTGTATACCAATGACTGCATCTCCAAAGCTGATCCAATCTGTTTAAAATCCTGAAAATTTTGCAGTATTGATAACAACAGTGATTGGTCTCATCTTCGGTACTGTGATGAAACCAAGCATACAGACGGGAGGTTGAACAACTAGCCCTCGTGGTGCCACTGGAACAATCTAGAACTGAAATCAAGACACACTTAAAACCGTAGAAATGGTGGTAGATTTCAGGAGAAACCCTCCTATCCTACCTCCTCTCACAATACTAGACAACACAGTATCAATAATAGTAGAGAGACAACTTTAAATTTCTAGGCTCCATGACATATCTCACTTGACCTAAAATGGTCACCTAATATCCAAAAAATGTCATCAAAAAAAGCACAAACAAGGAGAATGTCTCTTTTCTGGGCGCCTAACTCAGGGAAGCTTCAAACTGCCCAAGGAGCTGCTGATACAGTTCTCTACAGGAGGAATCATTATTGAGTCTGTCATCTGCACCTCTATAACTGTGTGGTTTTGGTTCTGCAACCCAACAAGATTGACACAGACTTGCAGAGAATAATCAGAACTGCAGAAAAAAAAACAATTGCTGCTAACTCCTGCCTTCCATTTAGAGGACCTTGTATACTGCACGTGGTCAAAAAAAAAAAAAAGGGCTGTGAAAAAGTATTTACTGACCCCTCGCATCCTGGACATAAACTTTGTTTCTAACTTCTTACTCCTCCTTAAACGCCGCTACAGAGCAATGCACACTAAGACAACTAGACATAAGAACAGTTTTTTTTCCCGAATGCCATCACTCTGTTAAACAAAATAGCATTCCCTCGAAGTAATGCTGCTAAACTATTTATTATATACTCTATTATATAATTACTGCACTACTTTTTTTTTCATCATTCCTATTACCCATCTCCTCCCACTTCTATGACTGTATGACTATAGCTCTGTGCTGACATTTTATTTTATTTCTATTTTATTTTTTTATGATTTTACATTTTATGTTTTCATTACTACTGATTGTTTCCTGATTGCTTACTAGACCTATATGACAATCATTAAGTGCTGTACCTTATGATTAAGTGCTGTACCTTATGATTCTTGACAAATGTATTTTTCTTTTATGTACACTGAGAGCATATGCACCGGAGACAAATTCCTTGTGTGTCCAATCACACTTGGCCAATAAAGATTCTATTCTATTCTATTCTATTCTATTCTATTCTATTCTATTCTATTCTATTCTATTCACATTAGTCAAAACTTTTACTGAACCTTGAAAATACATCTGTGGTTGGACAACTGACAGTAAAATGCTGCCTCTGTACTTAAGTGCCCTTTCTATGTCCTCTGGGTTGTAGTTTTTCTAAGCAAGCTTATTTTTACATGTACTGATATGAACCATAGGCTGGCTGTATTCATCTTTAAAACAGTAGTCAATACACAAAGTTTTTAAAAACTACATGACACAACAATGAAGATAGAATTAATGGGATTTTTTGCTTCTTGTTACAACCAAGGTAACAAATACACAAAGCTTGCAATTAAAATACAAATTACCCTCCCCAATCAATTCAGGTTTTGATTTGAACTGTTAGATAAAAATCACTGTGTATATTTATTTACGTGGAACCAGCATTTGGCCACAGATTGGAACCATTTGTACATCTTATGCCTCATCTATAACCTCATGCATGCATCATCTGTAATCATCATCCAGAACCTCTATATGGTATAATAAATAGGTAGTTGGGATTGGTAGTTGGGATTGGTCCCACGGCTAACATCCCAGCACCAATTTGTAGTATATATTCTAAATAATTGTGGATTAAGTAGCAATGCTGCAGCCCTTGGACATAGCAGTGCAAACAGAAGATGGTGCTTAAGAATATGAAAATTTCCATATACAGTTTTCTATAGAGATTTGAGATGCCAGAATTCTAATGCTGTATAGATTGTATGCTATTGTATGGGACTGTGAAACTCTTTTACCGTGGCATCCACAGTACTATTCTGGCACTGTGAATCTCATGTAAATGCTTGGGTGCCAGTGCAGCCGTGGCAGCAGCACTCCTCCAGTGCAGGACCCTGTGCTGACAGTAAAGGGGTGTTCCTGGGGGCAGTGTTTGTATTTCAGAATATGAATGTAAATATCATGAACCCACTAGTAGCACAATGGGCTGCACCACTGTTTTTGCTGGCATATGTTTGCTCCAGCAAATGGGGGTGTTCCTGGGGGCAGTCATCTTATTGAGCCTTTTTGAGCCAGGAACACCTCCGTTTTCTGGAGCAAACATATGCCAACAAAAACAGTGGTGCAGCCCATTGTGCTGCTAGTGGGTTCATGATATTTACATTCATATTCTGAAATACAAACACTTATTTTTGATCTGTAATTTCAAAAGTTCCATTTCTGCTGAGTCTATTCTTTTCCTCTTGTTTTCGAGACCATCAGTAGGTTACATATTTGGGCAAGTGAACTTGCATGTCATTATATAGTCATATTGTCCCCTTCCACATGCTAATGCAAACATTTTCACTAACGTAAATAAAGCTGTTCATAACCTGCTTGAATGACTAAGGTTTTCTAGCGAAAATATGGAGCTGTTGGATCCTTTTTGCTTTGAGAGCCTATGAAGGCAAATGCATATGCATTATCTAAGATTTCACATTTATTTCCCAAGGTTATATTTTAGCAAGCCATATTTCAACATTTCCCAAATTACTGCAAAGCAATTTGTCACTATAGCAAAGTGCTTCTGTCCTAAAGCAGCCAAATCCAGTTCTCAGCATTGCCAATCAAAGGATACCCTTCTCTTCTTCCAAATGCCCTTAATGGCAACTTACAGACATCACTGATTCTATGTTCTGATCCACTTCCATCAGTAGTGGTAATTTCCACGAATTTCTCAATAGATCATATTCAGAAATATCATATCTTTAAGGTAAGCATCCTTGTCATTTAATGGATAGTCTGGGCTGTTTAGACTCAAGATGAAATGATTACATTAAGAACACAAATTGATTGTAGTCTACCTGGCTCTCAAACAGGAAATCATGTTATTTGATTAAAAGAAGATCTTCCTTCCACCTTTCTTTTTCTTTTTTTCTCTTATTGGCTCCAATACAAATGCAATATTTTGTGGAAAAAAAGATATGCAAAAGCATTTTCCTGAGATAACAGAACAGAACCTGCAGGGCAACCCATATTACATTATTTAGTGTCCATTAAAACATTTATATCGTGCTTCTCTATATAATCATATCTGAGGCAGCCTACAACATAGACAACAAACCATAAAACAAAATCATTAAAAGAATCACAGTAAACCATTTTTCAAACTAATAATAAAATGTATCATATTAAAAGAACAAGATTATAAATAATCTAACATTTGCATAACAACAAGACTAAAGCCGCAGTCTAAAACATTAAAGGAAAGAGCAGTTAAAGCTAGCTGTAGGAAGTCTAAAAGGCTTAATCAATCTGTATTCATCTAGTGCTTGGAAGAATGAAAGCTTGACACCTCTAGTCAGCCTCTTTGGGAATGGAATTTAAAGGCATAGCCATTACCACTGATAAGACCCTGTTTTTGATGCACACTCACCTGGCATGCAGACCTCAGTTGGTGGGCACATATATGACCTTTTCCACAAACCATTTACACTGAAACATTTTCTCCATGGACTTCCACACTGTCTCCCCCCCCCCCCCTTGATTGTGCAAATGTTTCCAGCCACATTTTCTCTGTTGTTTCTGAAAACACTTTTGCAGCAGTGTTTCTCACTAAAAGGTTCCTGAGCTGGCTTCCTTCACAATGCAATCAGACTGATACGTTCTTTCCCACCAAAACATTGAGCTGTTTTCCAATCCCCGTGCAAGCCATCAAATAAAGCTTCCCTCTTTCGAGGTGCTTGTTCTGCCATTGTTTTGATCCACAACCTCACTCCTCTCCCCAGTTTTTGTGTGTTTCCTCCCTGCCTCTGTTTTTATAGACCAGCAAATCAGCAAAGCTATGTAGCATTGCTGCAGTGAACGTGTGGAGAAGTTTGTTTTTTAAGTCACAGCTGCCAAAAAGCAATGTTTTGAGGAGGGAAGTGCAGACTAACATTGAGGAAAACAATGGGATTTTTAAAAAAAACCCTTCAAAACAGGGTGTGTGCTGTGTGCAGAAAAGTCCTATATTTAAAAGAAGGCAGTTCTTCACAAACTGATCCCAGGCTATGTAATGTCAGCTCTTGTGCTTGGAAGTAAACCAAAATGTCTAGCTCCTAGTCTAGTCTAGTCATCATATTTTGAAATGGTTGAAGTTTTCAAACCATCCCATTGGCACCCTGATGGGATGTGATCAGAACATGGAAAACTGTGGTCAGCCCTGTTTCTCATGATAGGGCTGCAGCTGGCAAACTAGTCCCCAACTCTACTGGTTGGTCTGACAACTATCTTTCTAAAAACTGTTGCTAAGAGGGCTATTATAATGTTAATGTTAATGTTAATGGTATTTTGAAATTATTTAAATGTTTTTATGTTTGCCACATTATGGACCCTGATTGGGTAGGAAAGCAGCACGGACATTTTAAAAATAAATAAATATTTCAACATCTGGTGTTTCTGTCCCTTTGGGATTCAAGCATTTTCTCTAAGTGTAAGAACAAAACCTTTCTACATTCCAAACTTGACTCCCAACTAATAGTTCTAAATGATCTAAATCCATAGTAATTGAACGTCAGTGTAAAAAGAGAAAGCTTCAGAAAGGTTTCAGGCTTAGAATAAAGAATTCTATAACTTTGGCATAGAGTGTTGCTACCAGCACTGTCTCTTTACCTGCCTTTGTATAGATTAAGTGGCACTTGTGAGTGAAACTATAGCCTTCAAATGAATATTTTAAAAAATACACCAATCTCATTTTTTATTAGGCTGGAACAAAATACAACTATAAAACCATCAGCTTTACAAAGAATTTTCCAAAAAATCTCTAATAAAGTACACTCACTAGTCTTATGGGCTATATTGCAGCGCAGGACCATAAGTACCCAGACCCACATTTTTAAAAAATGGCAGCTGGCTTTGACTTTTTATTTATCACCAGTCTTTTCAGTTAAGTTCTATGGTAAATATAAGTGATGCTGCTGCCTCCTCATTCATTCATAAACTTCAGAAGAACCCTTCTGTGACTCCTACAGATCATCTTCATTGCCAACCAACTTCCGACTGTCTTATTAGTCATCAAGCATTGTTGGTTGCACAGATGCTGCTGATGCATGTTTCCACTTTACATATCTATCCATTGAGACTTTTTTCTGGAATAAGCCAGTGCCATCTGATCATTTTTTTTAAAAAAAGTATCTCTATAACTGATTCATGTGGCTTATCTGCCGAAGCAGATTGTTGACATGCCAGTAGACTATGCAGTGTCTCAACTAAAGAAGCTATTTATAGATGCCTAACATAGACCTATTTTTTTGATCAGCTTGCTTCAAGTTTTTTGAAGAGTACTGTATGTGCTCTGTATTGTCCTTAACCCTTTTCAGAAATATCATACCTATATTTTGTCTGTTGCATTGGGTATTTACTTCTAAATACACTTCTCCCTTATAGGTTACTACAACCAACCATTACAATTTATTGGATGTCAGCTTCCAGTTAAGATGAAATGGTGACCTTAGATCAAGACAACTTTCAGTAAACATATATTTAGCTATCACACGTGACAAAACTAATTGCCACCATTTTACCATAAAACAGTTATTTTACAAGCTATTAAGTACTGATAGTACAAGTAACATGAATGACAAAGAGAGCTTTACAAGGGGTTTTTTAAGAAAAAAAATGAGATGAAACCCCTCTGATTAAAGGGCTTATGGTTTTGTTTAGCAGGAGGAATAGAGTATTAACATGTTGCCACAATTATTTAATTTGAATGATTTATTAAATACTTGTCCTGATTTCCAAAGCTGTATACAAGAAGAAAAATAAACTGTTAAAATAATGATGAGGGAATGGGAATGGGTTGGGCTCAGTGGTGGGATTCAACAGGTTTGCACCACTTCGGCAGAACCAATTGTTAAAATGGTGCTTGCAAACAACCAGCTGTTAAATTATTTGAATCCCATCACCGGAACCGGTTGTTAAATTATTTGAATCCCACCACTGGTTGGGCTGTGATAAACCCCACTGAAGAATATGGCACTTACTTCTGAGTATCTAAGTTTAGGACTCAAACTTCAGCAAGTCAGAGAAAAATCAACATAGTGTCCAATATTATAAGGGACATTAAGTGCTTATATACAATACACTGTGGTAATGTGTTCTAAGAATTTCAAAATAAGGATGCACTTAAGACAATTTGGCATCCCCCCCCCACATTTTTTTAATGTTTGGCCCTAAATATAGCAACCAGCTAATTCCACACTACCCCCAAGGAGGGTGGTAGATCAACCACAGCAAAACTGTTGTAAGTGAGAGGGTACAGCTGAATAAATCAACTTGCCACCCACTTCTGATTGGCTGACCAGATTGACAGATAGCCACTCATGTCTTGAGTCACACTTGAAGTTAATTGGAGCCGAAACAAACTGATCCACAGCATAATCTGATATGAATGTTTTTACTAGCTGTATGCTTTAGATATCTGCTCAAGGCGTACTGTTATTTCACATACTTGACATTTGAACTAAAACTGAATTCAGATGGTTAACTGCTTCAGTCATATAGCTGCTTAAATCAAGGCATCTGGTTAATTCATTTCATCAAATGACTACTGTGACAAGTGCTTTGTAAGTGGCAGATAGTGTATTTCTTTCATTAGTCACTATTAGTTACAAGCAATATATATTACAGTAAATCATGTGCAATTAATTTATGGCTAGATTTTTTTTAAAAAAATATTTACTTAGCCTTCAGGCTCTCAAATAATATATGAGTACACTGTGTTGTATAATATATGTACTTGTAATATACCCACCACATACAGTTTGAGAAATACTTTATTTTTTACAATGCACACATTTTGTGTAACATCTGTTACGATAAGATGCAGTAGATTTTGTCAAAATAGTACATTGGTGTCTCTCCTATTATGGGATGTTTGGAGGGTACATAAGGTATATATGCATGCTGGCTGCTCATTGATTTTATAATGCATAAAGAAGTCCACTAATAATAGAGCCTCTCTATATTATCACTTTTTATTTACTTTCCCTGCCCATCCCTCCTATCTTGGATAATTATCAGAAATCACCAGTGACCAAAGTTCTGTCCAGATATTGCCATGGTTTTCCAGTGTTTGCTAGTACCTTGGAATGTGAAGCTTCCAGAAACTGTCAAGTAAGATTGCCCTTTGTTGACCTTTCCTGCCCTTGGGCAGAACCCAGCCCTGTGGTTTACCCGAAGAGCTAATGTTTAGAGTAATGCTGAAGATAAATTCACACTGAATCTGACAGGGCATGCTGTAGAGGTCATTGGAAGACCTATGAAGCAACAGTGATAGCAGTAAAGAAATGTTATGTCTTTGCTACCAAAGTGTCTGCTAGTTCACAGATATCAAATTGTATAAGATATCTCAACTGCTGACTCCTAAATCTGAGCCTTTAGTATCTTAGGAACAGGTAATCAGTTGTGATGCAAGTCTTTTTTTTTTAATGGCAAAATCTCTCAAACGCATTCTGATTCTGATGCAAGTTATAACATTGTTCTGACAGAAGATATGTTTAAAGAGTTGTCTGATCCATTTGTGGACCATTTCAACCCAGCTCCCAAAATGGATGTCAACAGGACCTTGGGATCTATGGAGGTGACCACTTGTGCTCTGGATCCTTGCCCAACCCCAACTGAAAAAGCAGAATTATGTTTGGCTTTTTCGTCATCAAGGCTGTTCAGTTTGGCCAAATAGCCTTGGGAGGTTTTTTAATTGGTAAACTAAAAACCTGAGAAAAGCTGATACGACTTTTTCCAAGTTTTTAAGATGATTCAGTTTTACTGAATCACTATCCCAGTTGGCATTACTGACCTTGATGGAGCAATGGTCCATTTGGTATAGGTCAGCTTAATGTGTTCATACATTCCTGTGCTTTGAGCAATTTTCTGTCTAGTTGGAAACCACACTGTGGAACAAAGACAGCATTTGTGGCCTTAGTTGATCATCTTCACTTGAATGTAGACAAAAAAATGCTTTTTTGTTGTTTCTGTTAGAATTACCGATGGCTTTTGATACAGTGGATCTTGTCACCTTCTTAAGACATTTGGAGACAGAAGTAGGTGTCAGGGGATAGATATACCTTTGGTCTGGTATATTAATTCATTATGGACTTGTATCAAAGGGTTGCTATTGGATACCAGTTGTCATCAGTGTGGAACTTAATCTGTGTATGCAAATATTGATAATATCCTTACCATATTAAAACAAGTGCTTCCTGAGGCTTGCAGAATGCTGTAATCATTATTCAGTTAGTAAGGATAAGTACTGAATTTTACTTCAATATGTGTAACTAAGCAAGGATAGCTAAGCTCTATATTTCATTTAGCAGATTGACAGTGGCCAACTGGTGTTTTGATACAACAAGATTCTAAAATGTAACACCCAGCCCCTTCCAACCAGACTGTAACCAAATTTGTGGGGCAGTGAATTTTAAATCACTTTTGCTTCCTCACATGAGGACTTGTAACATGTTTTCAAAAGGAAGGACATTAAATATGGTGTTCCATTCAGAATAGTCAATTAGTATCTACACAGCCATGTTACTGGCCTAACAGGGGTAAGGGCTTTATTAAAGGGAATCTCCACCAGCTGCTAAGAGTGTAACAGCACACATATGGTTTTAAAAGTAGCAGAGGGGAATGAGCACTCATGTTGGCAGCAAGAGGGGCCAAGAGGAGATCTTTTAGACTGTATAATACGGGGAAGGAATTCTGGCAATGAATATTCCACAGAGTAATGCAAGAGTCCAAATTGAGTTTTAAATGTTTATATAAATTTGGTTCAAAATGCATACATACAGTAAGGCACAAGAGCACATACACACAAGTTTCTAGTATATAGAAAGGTTTGAAAGGTAGGTGGGAAGATAGAGGGGAATGGGAATTTAGTAGGGAGTAATACGTTACCTAAATTCAGCTTGCAAGAAGATCTTGTAGGTTAAGGCAAAGAATTCAGATGACCAGCATCTGGAAATCCAGGCTTTTAAGGGACAAATTCGTGTCTCACACCAACAAGCATCTCAAAGGGAGGTTCAAGTTAGCAATGAGCACTGGAGTTGGGGTGCATTTTCAATAGCACCTTTTATACCCTTTTTTTTTGCCCAGGTAGGCGTAGGAACAAGTGAGTTTTAAGTTTCCATTTTTTCTAAAATTCTCTGGAATTTCCCATGCTGGGCTTGCTGGGCTGAGCTAATTAGCATCTCTTCTATTGTTCTAAATACTCAGGACAATGGAAGTCAATTGCTCTTAGATTATATCAGTGATACCATGAATGGTTTATGCAGAGATACTTCTTACAGTCTCTGACTTCAGTAATCAGATTTGAATGAGGCTTGATTGATTCAGGATGGGATCTTGTTAGGAAGCCTCCATATCTAGAGTAAGGTTGGGGGAAATGCAAGGAAGCAAACTTTCATCGTTGCTAGAAAGAGATAGTGAAAATGCAGCAACTGGCAGTGCTAAAAGTGGCTTTCCATATTCTTTTGTCTTAACAGGTATCTCTTTTGCAAAGGAATTGTGGTAATCAAGATCATGCCCACAAACAAAATGAGACCTCCAGGTTATGCTGGAGTAACTCATTCATTGATTTAATCTTGCTAAACAGACCTTTTGCCTGGGGCCTGCTTTCAGCTTGGACACTCTGCTAACCACACAAAAATATGAGAGGTGGCTTCTGCCTATGTAGTTTAACAGGAAAATATTATGAAATAATATATATTGGGATGTCAAGGGCAAGGCTAACAGTCATAAGCTTTCAGACATAGGGGGGATGTCTCTCTTACAATTTAGAATTTAAGTCATAACTTATGAGATGAATTCTCAAATTCATTTGTTTAAGATAATACAAATGCATTTATTTGCCAAACCCAAAGCAATTATAGCAAAATATGAATTCTTGATCGGATAAAAGCCCTCTGTACTGCCAATGGCTTTTCCTAAAACCAAAAGAATTAATTATTTATGCTGCATGGATAAGGATAATTTGAAGCAAGCCCCACCTGAACTTAGAACCTAGTTTCAGTGTCATAGGTGAGCAATGAAAGTATGAAGTCATTGTTCTGTTCCCCAAGTAAAACAATTTTTGGTGTCCTGTACTTGGCCAGAACAGAGTGGGAGAATCACAAGCAAGGTGTAACAGTTTAAAAAAAAGGTTTATTGCTTAGAAGAATTGAGACCCTAACTGCTCCCAGGGTCTGACTAAGATAAAGTACTTGCTTGACTGGAACAACTTGAAGCTTGAGACTTTTATTCTTTCTTGACTTCTTCCAAGAAAGTCCACTTTATCTGTGCTTCCTCTTGGTTCATTCAGTGTCCTTTATCTGGATTCTACTTTCTGTTAACACTTTAACTTTATGCTCTTCAGACTATACACCATAGACTTAACAGATATTGCAGACTTCCAACTCCCTTGGCACCTTAGACTTACTGAGCTAAACAGGGGCATTGCTGAGTAATGAAAGGAAGACTGCCTCTAGGGAGATTTCTTAAAGGGAAAGGGTCTAACTAAAATTCCCTCCCTTAGAACATTATAGAAGAAACTAAACACATACTAGCTATAGGGACAACTGTGACTTAATAAGAAAATAATGAGAGCTTCTCTGGGGGCATGACAGTCATGCTGAGAACTTAGAGCAAACATGCTTGCCATATGAACATACTTTGTTCATCCAACTATGATCTACTCAAATGTTGAGCCTAGATCGATTTTTTGCTTCACTGCCACTTAATTCAAGTATCAAGCCAGGAAGCTGTGCAGATGTACTGTATTAATGGTAGATAAGTTTCATTTATTTATCTCTTGGCAGTTCTTATCATTGCACAATGGGTGAAATCAATCTCCATTCAAGGTCATAGACAGATCAAAACATCAGTGTACTGATCACTCAGTTTGCAGCGACACAACAGGAAGTAAAATCTAAATGATCTGAACTGGATGTATTGCTTGCTATTGGCAAGCCATCCCAGTAGCATTCTTACATTAAGAAATCTTAAAAGCAATTTATTTAAGTGATAGGAAGGGACAATAATCTACAACTTCCACAAACTGTGCAAGAATACACATACTAACAGTTCTATATCCAAGCAGTTTGGTAGCCACTCACAAATAAGAACATAAGAAAGAGCCTGCTGGATCAGACCAGAGTCCATCTAGTCCAGCACTCTGCTACTCGCAGTGGCCCACCAGATGCCTTTGGGATCTCACCTGCAGGAGGTGAAAGCAAGGGCCTTCTGCTGCTGCTGCTCCCAAGCACCTGGTCTGATTTGCAATCTCAAATCAAGGAGGATCAAGATTGGTAGCCATAGATCGACTTCTCCTCCATAAATCTGTCCAAGCCCTTTTTAAAGCTATCCAGGTTAGTGGCCATTACCACCTTCTGTGGCAGCATATTCCAAACACCAATCACACGTTGCATGAAGAAATGTTTCCTTTTATTAGTCCTAATTCCTTCCCGCAGCATTTTCAATGTATGCCCCTTGGTTTTAGTATTGTGAGAAAGAGAGAAAAATTTCTCTCTGTCAACATTTTCTACCCCATGCATAATTTTGTAGACTTCAATCATATCCCCCCTCAGCCGTCTCCTGTCCAAACTAGAGTCCCAAATGCTGTAGCCTCTCCTCATAAGGAAGGTGCTCCAATCCCTCAATCATCCTCGTTGCCCTTCTCTGCACTTTTTCTATCTCTTCGATATCCTTTTTGAGATGTGGCGACCAGAACTGAACACAGTCCTCCAAGTGCGGTCGCACCACGGCTTTATATAAGGGCATGACAATCTTTGCATACAAATGAAGTTGCCTAGTACTGTATCAGAACACGCATCCATCAAGATCAGTACTGTTTGTTCAGAGTGGCAGCATCTCTAGGGCGCCTTCCACACAGCGCAGGCAGACCAGGTTGCAGTCGGGATAAAGCAACCTGCTCTTCTGTTTTCCCATTCACATGCCTCCATGCAGGCAGTGAACGGAGCCTGCAGAACCAATGTGGGTTGCCATCACGCCTTTGCAAGGAGGCACAGATTTTTTGTTACTTCCCTCCCTCAGCTGCATAGCTATGTGGGCAGGCAGGCATGGACTGCCACAGCTATGATGCCATCCATTGGACCCTGCATGGCTACGCAGCAGAGAGACAGGACAAGGGCATAGGGGGAGAAAATGGCACCCGGGGCAAAATGATCTCGCCTGGCTTGCAATCACCTTTTTTTCCCCTCCCCACAATAGACATCTTGTGAAATAGGTGGGACTGAGAGAGTTCTGAGAGAACTGTGACTAGCCCAAGGTAGGCTTCATATGTAGGAATTGGAAAACAAATCTGGTTCACCAGATGAGTCTGCCACTCACATGAAGGAGTAGGAAATCAAACCTAGTTCTCCATATTAGAGCCCACACTCTTAATCACAACACTGTGCTGGCTCGCCATGCACAGTAACTTGTACAGCATAGTAACAACACTTACTGTTGGACAGGATCAAACCATTCACACACAATATGAATTGCCTGGTGAACATTCAGTTCTTATGACTGCAGCATGCAGTCAGGATGCAAGTTGAAAGGACAGCTGCTCAAGCATGCCTAGTAATAACATCTCACCATGTGCAGTTTCTTCACTGAGCAATTTACAGCTAACCACCATCTGCCTAGGTAACAGAACAAGCCTTATTTTGACTGAAGCAGATGAACATGGCTAACTGGCACCTGTCTGGAGTCTGGGAGATCATCTTCCACATTGGAAGGTAGGAAGAGAATAAGATGTCAATCACTGCAACAGATAGGCTTGAGACTCTAGATTTAGAAACTCCTAGCAGACTTGGCTTCAAGGGGATTGATTTGTATCTCACACACCCTCCATTTCACATTTGTGCCTTTTTTCCCTAAAATGTTTGAGCAACCTACGAAAACACTAGTCTGCACCTCCTCCACAAAAAGTGAAACTATGTGTGAGCTAATATCCCTCTCCTGAGACACTCATTTAATTTTTGTTAAAAAAACATGGCCTGAAACAGCTAACTGAAAAACATGGACTGAAACAGACTAATGAGAATGTCTTAATCTTTGAGGGAAA
Organism: Sphaerodactylus townsendi; assembly: GCF_021028975.2. NCBI lineage: Eukaryota > Metazoa > Chordata > Lepidosauria > Squamata > Sphaerodactylidae > Sphaerodactylus > Sphaerodactylus townsendi. The sequence continues at coordinate 47,400,286 of NC_059434.1, forward strand.
GAGGAGTTTTACTGCTCAAGTACACAACTAATGGCAGGGAAGCAACAACCAAGCAGAATAAGGAGGGGTCCGTGTGGACCTTTGCTTTCTTTCAGTCTAAAAAAAACCCAGCTATTGTGCTTTCCTTACACAGTCAGGTGGCAGAGGCTAAATATGGAGGCTTGGTTATAGCTGCCAGACTTTGGCTGGGAGAAACTGGCTCCATTCCAAAGAATGGCTGAGTCATCACATAACTCATTCACTGGGATTTCCATCTTCTCTTAGCAGAGCTAAAGAACAACTGAATGTTACTGGTGTTTTTCCTTATATTTCTCTTTCTTCTCCTTTGGTGAGGAGTTGAATGGCCTTCATCATTCAACCCATAATGCTAAAGTAACAAGGACAGTTTTACATGCTTTGCTTTTCAAGCATGAGAGTTTTCCTTCAGGCTTACATTAAGGCTACTGGGCCAAATTACTGCAGTGGCATTAGAGTACACCTCTTTGCTCAAGCAAAGGGCCTCTGAAACAGAGGAGAAGGGTATAAAGAGAAGCCAGAAGTTTTGCAACTAGAGAATTCCTTCGAGAAATGACTTCCTTTGTAACAGTTTTTGAGAAAATTATCTTTCAAAGAAAGGTGCCTGAGTTGAGGAACTCTATCCCAATAAATTTTTACCTGCCATCAAACCTGAGTTCATTTATGCACCAGTTGGACATGCTTTTGTTCTGTGGAGCTTTATAGACCACTGCAGTTGGTTTTTGTGGCCTCATCTTCATACTTCTGCTTTTACACCTTGATCTTATTGACCTTTTTGCTGATTTCTCAAGGATATCTATGATTCTATTCTGCTTTAATCATTTTGTTTTGCTGTTGTATTTTGACATTTTACTATTTCATTTTTTTTCATTTCATTTTGTAGATTTGTAGCCCGCTCTTCCTGCCCTAGCAGGCTTAGAGTGGCTATCAACATGTGCATATAAATGCAGTACGCTTTAAAATATAATAAAACATAGTAAACAATCCACAGTAAAACCCAGCATGTGCACAAACAAACCAGGGTGGAACAACTGAAATAATAGAAGGGAAAAGGAACAGAAGGGAAGGGGAAGGAGAGGAGAGGAAGGGAAGGTTAAGGTTTATATTATGTAATATAGAGAGGCAGGATATAAATATTTTGAATAAGTCATTTTTTCTGGCATGCCTTTTTACACTACTTTCCTACAACAATGGGCATTTTCCTGTCTGCAAATATCAAGCTACAACAGCACGTCCTTGATTTAGACTGTAAGCCTAACCTGGAGGATTTTTAAGGAGGTCAGAAGTTACTGGCTGACCTACTTTGATCCATTGTTTCCTGATATCCAAATCTGTTTGTTGCCTGTTTTGAACTTAATAATGTGCACTAAATCCTTGCCTTTGGGCTCCAGCTCCAAGAGAAGTTGCAGACCTGACACAAAGTAATTTTAAAGCAGATTGTTAGACACTAATATTTTTTATTTGCTTATTTACTTACTTTATTGTCATCTCATGGTATACAACATCCTCCATTTCATCTTATAACAACTTTGTAAGGTAGGTTAGGCTAATTTGCAATTGGCTTAAAGTCACCTAGGCCAGCACAAATGTTGGCCCTTTAAAGGCTCAGGCTAAGCCTCCCGTTCCCTGATGTGGGCAGCTGGCGCGCTGGCGCTTGCCCTGGCCCAACATAGCCATCCGTCTGCTTCTGCCCTTACTGGGGTCAGAATCAGAAACTCCGCCTGGCCCCCCTCAAGCGGCAACTGCTGCCCGTGGTGATTCACAGCCGTCTTTCTAACCACTGTACTACACTGAATCTAGTGAAATAAAGCTTGCATTAAGTGCTACAATTGGTTCTCAGGTGGTTTTATAACATCCATAAACGGGACCTGATACTCGTTGGCTGAGGGGGGATGCTTAGACTACTGCCTTGGGAAATTTTAATTGCAATGGCAGCTGATAAGTGTGAAAAGTGAATATTTATTAGTTTGAAATTTGCCTAATAGTCCTAGAACACCATCTTCATCACCTCAAATTGAGTCAGTTTTTCAGACAGTATTTCTAATGTGAATACATATGATACATTTTCCACTGTGAAAGGACTGCCGTTCCTCTGCTATCTCCCCAGTTCTTTCATTCCATCATTATCCATACTGATCCAACTGCCTCCCTGCTAGTTTCTTCCACCTGATAAACAGAAATGATTTATAACTTTGACTTTTTTGGTAATCTGTACCTCAAAGTAGTGTTTTGCTCACCTTATTGCTCATATATACTTGTTTTGCACCTTTCTGTTCCTTCAGGCAAATCTTCTACATATTCCCCTGACTCTATGGCTTCTTTGATATATAGAGAAATACTGCCCCAAACACATACTTCCCATTATGAAAAAGATTGTGCTGAACAAAAAGGTACCTCAAATTCAAATTCAGTAAATTTTGTTTTATGGCCTAGAGACTTTTTTTCTTTACAGGAAGAAAAATTGTTGTACTTTGGAGATATTATTTACTAATGCTATTATTAAAATGTAACCTTCTACAGTCCTAAGTTGTACATGCGTAACCTGCATATTTACAGCAAAAAATAAAATAAAACAGCTGAGATGCACTTGACTTCTCCCTCGTTTCCTCCCAATTCAGCTGTTCTTTGTATGCAGCTGAGTTCATTCAAAATGCACTTATTTAAGAAACTGAATTTAGAGCTCTGAAATATTAAAACATCCAACTGGGAAGGAAAAATGATTTATGTCCCCTTTGATATGCAGTGGAATTTTACCAGATGAATTTCAGTGAAAACAGGTTACAACCTTCTCTCTGTTGGTGGTTGCAGTAAAGTATGGCTAATTCAAATTTTTATTTCCTCACAAAGTGAGATTTTGGCCTGGTTTCTACTGACATCCATGGGAATTTCATGGTAAAACACACATACATTCACAGTACTTCATAAACATATGTTATGCTGATCTAGCAGGGATTTTCCCAAAGCCCTATCCTGTAAATTAAACATTGATTTTTTAGTACTTCTTTCTTCTGCAGTATATAAAACACTGACAAAAATCCCCATTAATATTTAAAATTCTGGGAGATTCAAGTTTTTGTTATCAGCCCATTAATTGACAAGTAACACAAGCTCTTCAGGAGTCAGATTTCTCTCATATTTTCCTTTGATATCCCAGAGAGCTTACTACTAAGCAAAGAAAAACATGATGGCTGCCTCTTAACACTTGTTCCATACTGTACCAATAAGCATTGATCAAAGGGAGAAAGATAATATGAGGGGAATCATTAAAAATATAGTGAATGCATTTTTAAAAACCCAATAACAGTTTATAAACTTTCATTACCCTTATTTATTACTCATCTAGATTCAAGGTTATCAATTTAAAACAGAAACAGAAGCAGCATTTATGTAGAACTTCACAGTGTTTGTAGCACTTCACACACATTATCTCCCTAGCACTTTCCTGAGAATAAGCTGAGTGCATAAAAGTTTGTTGTAATCAGGCTCTTAGCTTTGGGGGGTTAGTGGTCTGTACCAGGAGTAGACCTGAAAGTTAAAATGGTTGTATCTTTTTGGGAAAATGCTATAGAGTTGCCATAGGTTGGCTGCAACTGGATGGTACTTTCTACCACCAAAACAAGCCAAGTTGATTCGTGCCTGTAGAACTTCAGGTCAGGGACCATGGCTGTTTCTGCAAGGTACAATTACAATTGGGATACAATTGCATTACAATTGGTATCTTACAATCTGGGTCTATTTTATCCTGGTTTCTCCCTTTGCATGGCTGCCCCCCTTTTTTCCAGTTCTGGATAGGGCCTGGTATTGCATGGCAAGCAGAAACAAAAAATAATGGGGCACAGCATCACATCAGATTCTCACTCACATTCTCATATTTTTGTGGAAAACGAGACCACCCCCCCCCCCGTGATATGCCCATTAACATTTGGTCCAAAGTGCACACCTCCCTAGCTATGTCTCGAGCAACCAGTACATGTACAGAAAAGAAAACAGGGTCATTTTGTGACTTCACTCCTGATTAACCCAGGGGAAATGGCACTCAGTATATACCGTGAGCAGATAATATGCTTGGGGGAACGTTTCGAGAAGATCGGGCTTCAAGGGTTGGTGATTTAGCAGAGTTGAAAACTGACATGATGACAGGTACAGAGATCAGGGAGGTGGGTGGGAAAAATAAACTGGTTCTGCTCCCATAATGTTTGCACAGTAGTGGGTTCAGCATGGGATTTTTAAAAAGAATCACCATATTGGTGATTTTTAAAAATTCCTGGGTGAGGGAAATATTGCAGGGCAAACCCGCTTTAGGACCGTGAACCATGCGTACTTCTTGACCAAACGGGATATTTCCCTTGCTCAACCCGGGATATTAGGACCATGCAGAAATGACCCATGAGGGTTGCCAGCTCTGGGAGTGGAAATACCTGGATATTTTGAAGGTGGAGCTTGAAAAGGGCAGGGTTTGGGGAAGGGAGGGACTTCCATAGGGTATAATGTCATAGACTCCAGCTTCCAAAGTGACCATTTTCTCTGGGTGAATTGGAGATCAATTGTCACTCCAACAGGTCTCCTGCCACCACAAGGAGGATGGAAACCCTAGGGGCCACTGACTTCAGGGGTATCAACAATGGGATTAGTTTACCCATTGTTTTCTCCCACAAACTGGCAGACAACCATTCATGAGGTGACTCTGCTTATCATTGTTGTTGAAGGATTTGAGCCAAGTGGCCCCTGAAGCAATGACTGAGTTACTGGGAATTAGCTCTGCTTTTTCTGGCCACCAGTGACCCATTGGGCGTTGGCCCACTGGGTAATTTCCCTGCAAGTTAAATGACCATGCAGTTCCTATTATATGATTTATTTATGTAATTTCCAAATTAAAATAGATGTGTTTCTTTCATGAAACTGTATAAGATGGCATCCCTAGCTGCCAGCGAGAACTTGTTTGGTTCTAATATTCGAATTTCCAGTATTTCTTAAATCTCCTTTGTAATATTTTATAATATGTCTTCCATTTTATTGTCTGATTTTGGTTCATGAAAAGCACACATTTATGATCATTGCCTTTAAAGTGAATTCTTAGAATTTGGAGTGTATCTGGGTGCTCTGCTAAGAATGACAAATATGATTAGTACACACAATAAATATTGAAACAATCTTCTGTCCATTCTTTGGGCCAGCTTTTCAGAAGGATCAGAGGGCATCTCTTCTTTTAAAATTTAATGCTGTTGGTCTATCACAGGAGTGAAAGATCATGTGCAAAAGGTGACAGCAACCTCCCCAAATGTAGACTTCAGAAACATCAAGGAAGTGTGTGTGTGGTGGGGGGAAGTGGCAGCTTGGCTCACTTCACAGATTAAACAGAAAAATATAGGAAAAGCCCACTGAGAACCAAACAGCTGCAGGGTAAGTACTGTACACATAAATGACCTGAGGTCTTTACAAACAAGCCCAACAAGCCTGATGGTTATTTATTTGTTAAACTTTTGCTACCTCCTTTCAGGGGATGGCTGTGCCCAAGGTAATATGCGGTAAAAGTCAATGTAGAGTAACTATAAAAACAAAATTACAGTACCTATGAAGTCATAAAAATCATGCTTGAGTGACATGAAGTATATAAAATAACCTTGATATCTCCTGGGATTTATCCACAAGGCACTGGGGACAGGAAGAAAGTCTGCTGGCATTCTTCCTAGCCTTCCCGTAAGCTCTTGTGATCTAAGAAACTTCTGACAGCTTGGCAGCAGACATTTCTTAGGATTCAGCCTGTTGGGTAAATGAGAGGCTTACATTCTAGGCAAGCCTGTGGTTCCATTGCATTGACAGCAAAGCAGACTATGAAAATAATGTTTACTTTCACCAACATGGATATCATCAAACTTACCCAGACCAAAGCTGCAAATCCCAGAGTCTTAGGTAAACAGACACGTGTGAGTCAAGCAGTATACATGTACAACATATTCAGGACTCAGTTTATATATCCTTCCTATATTAATATGCATCTGTATTAATTTATACTAGGAAAGCCATTTTGCATTAAAAACCTCAAGATCTTAGCATATGCTGCTAATGAGTTCTTACTATTAATATTAATGATACTTGAAAGCATGTTTCATGTGGTGATGGAAAGTGCCATCAAATCACAGCTGACTTATGATGACCCCATAAGGATTTTTAGGCAAGTGACATTCAGAGATGGTTTGCCACTGCCTGCGTCTGCACAGCAACTCCAGTCCGAACCAACTTTAGTCATGTACTTTATACAGTGAAATTGTGGGTGGATGAGCTGCAAGCAGAGGAAATATCCAAGGAAAGCCTTCACCAAATGGCGGATGGCAGAGAAAATCACAAGCAGGAGAAAATGGGAGGTGCTAGCTGGAGCCAAAATAAAACTAAGAACTATTAGAAGTTAGGCAAGAAGAATAAAATGCTTCCTTGTTATGCACAGGGAAGGGGAAACTCCTTGACCCCATCTTGGGAAAAAAGATTGCTATTTTGGCATTTTCTAAATAGGTCAGGTTGAGCAGAAATAAATTGTGCTGAAGATGTCTTGGAGAAAAAGCTGTGCCGAGTTCCTCCCCAAAACACTTTTAACATCCTCAAGATATTTTATCTGTGCTGTGCCGAAATGATCTGGGTGTTTCCCAATCTGGATCTGGCAACCCTACCCTCCCATCTCCCATTGGTGCCCGAGGGTCCTGGCAATCTAGTCTGATCCTTAGCCTTCATGAAGCTTCTATTGGCCTAATCAAGACCCAAATTGTTTTGTGGAGGCTGTGCAAGGTACTTACCCTAGGGCACTTCTCCGGTTGAGGTTCCCAGAGCACTTACCCTGGCGGAGGGGTGTATGTGCTGGCAGGCACATTCTGCGGCCCTCCAGGACCCCCAGACATGGCACTGAGCACTGCATAAGCGCTCCTGCACTGCAGTGAACTTTGACAGCACAGCATGGGCATGAAGGCATTCCCAGGGTGCAGCTGACATTAGTCAACTTCTACCCTGGCTTTGCTGATAAGTACACTGCAGCCCAGGGCTTCAACTTGTGCCACCCTTTTGAGTGGTTTAAGTCCATTTAACCCTATGGAGGGCTTACCAGCAGTGGGTTTTAAAAAAAACATTTCTGCCTCCCTGCACTGCTGGAAAATCATGTGGAGGCAGTGTGACAGTGGCGCCATCACAAGCTGCCTCAAGTTGTGGATTGTGCTGTTTTTGTATGATCTGTGATGGTTCTATGCTGAAAAACATCAGAGTTTATGGTGAAATCATTTTAACAAACCTTCATATGGACATTTTTGCCTGACTGGGGCTTTTAATTTGTTTTGATTTGTGCTATAGATGATAATGATTTTTTTCTTTTCTAAATGTCAGTTACAGATGTGTAAAACTTGTTTTGCCAAATTTGCTGTTATTTGATCTAAATTCCTTTAGATGTTTTGCCTGAGAAGAAATCTCCAATTTACTTTGAATTCCATGGTAAATGAAACATAATTAACTAGAAGATGGACTTAACTAACATAGAAGTCAGTTGGTATTTTGCAGCATCTATGTCAGCTGGTTCTTTGGAGGCCTAAGTGCCATTAGTAACTTTTTGTAGCATACCAAGATAATGTGAACACCACTCTTTTAAAAACAAAATTTCCCATTACAAAATCACCGTGTTTTCTTCATGGGGTAATTTCAGGTTACAGGCCATCTGTGACACAGCATAGACTAACAAAACTCAGAATTGTCTCCTGATGGTAGAAGCAGCACAAGACTTCAACACATGCTCCATACCAACAAGCCAGTGACTGTGGAAAACAGAAGTCTGATTATTACTGTATGTTCCTGGTTCACTAGGAGTGAAATTGGCCACCCCCACAGTTCTTTATTCATGCCAAATAATCTTTTTTCAAACTCTTTAAGAGTTCAGTTTAGCTCCTTTTAACATTTCAGTGTAACCTTCCCTGTTCTCATGCCTTTTCAGGAGTCAATTGTGTTTACTGTATGCAGTAAGTCATAAGAAATATATATCACGTATGGGGTATGGTGGTGAATTTCAATGATGCTGTATAAAACTATTGAACATATAAACATATAAAACTAGGCTGGTGAATTTCCATGATGACGTATGAAACTATTAAACTGAACTATGAGTGTGTGTATGTAGGTAATGTTAATAATGGAATTCCTTTGTTAATGAGTGCTGTAGAATTAAAATAATTGCACCAACAAGGTTTCAAAGAAAGATTCTATATATTAAGCTTAAAATGCACAATGATTACATTAAAAATAGCACCAATGACTGAAGTTCAGAAAAATCCTGGTCCAGCACCATGCATGAGTTCAGACAGTGCAGTTCATAAAAATCTGAAGGAGTCATGATGCAAAAGCACAATCTGATTGAAAATTACAAGCACCATTCTTGTTTGCTTTTTATTAGGCACCCAAAAATTGTTCTAAAAAGCATTGCACAGCTGTTTTGTCCATAAACATTTCAGCACTGCTTTTTCTGTGGTAGTTTATCCTTCTGCTGGTGGTTATCTACCCAGCTTTCAGTGGTGTGTTACATCTTTGTTTTGATCCTGTAAAGTTCAGGACATATTTATATGACATTTTTTGTCTAATATAACTTTCTTTTATTATCTTGCCTGCCTAAAACCAAGTGTTCCAAATTGGATTGCAAATATTTTCTGCATTCATGCATCACTACGAGAATTGTAATTCAACCTATCAGGTCTAACAGCAACACTTAAAATGCAGCTGATCTTAAATGACACTATTTGTCCATTATGACCCTGGGACATGTGCAGTTCCAGCAATCCTGTGAATTCTGAACATGCCCCAGCAGTGGCTTCCCATCAGTTATGGACTGAACGATGCTACTCAAAATAGTGCTAATTTTAAATTGAGATTGTGGGAGTTGAGGGTTTCGCACCTTGAAAAAATGGGCATGATAAGCAGGGTAAAATCAGTATTTGAACTCATATAAACCCCAAGTGATTAAGAAAGCATTCCTGCTCCTCCTTTATTCCATAAGTTAACGTTTCCAAAGTCACAGAGAGCAAAATACAGATTTCACCAAAACCAATACTCAGCAATGAAATCTATGTCTTCACAACTACAAAGAAACGAAGATTTGCTAGTTGTTTAAAATGATATATTATTAAGAAGAATATAGCTGTAATCAAACAAGCACTGCCCTCGTGAAATACTGATTCTTTCCAAAATAATTGACCTTGAGAACGGATGTTATGGCATGGATAAGATAAAGAGCTGTGCCCCAGGAAGCTGCTGGCTCGATATTCCTTTCTGCCAGGAATTCACTGGGACAACTCGCAGCTTCTGTATCTTTCATCTGTTATTGTAAAGGTTACTATAATAAAATGCATTACGCTCTTAAAACTCTCCAAAGCATCATCTTCATCATCCTCACCCTCAATCTTATTTTGTTGTTGTTGTTTCCTTAACTGTATAACCAGCTGAAAAGTTTAGGAGGAGCCACGAAACGACTAAATAATTCTTTATGAATCGAGTACTACAAATATTTCTTAAATACATAATAATTTTTTTCACTACATTTCCATGTTCAAATGTGCACTTTCCCATTTATTTATGTTTTTATTATTTATTTCACACATAATCCACTACGAAGTATTCCCGTACCAGTCCTATTGGGATGAACAGAGGTATACAACAGTTAGTGTATTGTCGAAGGCTTTCACGGCCGGATTCAACTGGTTCTGGTGGGTTTTCCGGGCTATGTGGCCGTGGTCTGGTGGATTTTGTTCCTAACGTTTCGCCTGCATCTGTGGCTGGCATCTTCAGAGATGTATCAGACTTTTCAGACTTTTCTCTGTGATACACCTCTGTGATACACAGCCACAGATGCAGGCGAAACGTGATACACCTCTGTGATACACAGCCACAGATGCAGGCGAAACGTTAGGAACAAAATCCACCAAACCACGGCCATACAGCCCAGAAAACCCACCAGAACCAGTAAAAGTTAGCATGGCTTCTTTAAAAAATATCTAGTATGTGGTTCATACTGTAGGAAATTCATTTGGACCATGATTTCACAAGACTTATAATCAGAGCCTAATACATTTTTCATACTTTTAGAATTGCTTTATGGCAGCGAATCAAGGAAAACAGTTGTATAAGTTACAATATAAAATTTCAGCCACGAAGTTCTTTCTAAAAAGGTACCAATACATTATGTTGAAATATTTTCCAACTCAGAATAAATGCACCGTAAAGTACTCCCTGGGTGAATGGCATCATTATTTCATATGCTCTAATTGAGTGCTGATGAAGTCATTTTATAAATTCAGAAGCTGTAATAATGCAAGGAAATCAGCTGATTATTTTGGTGGACTGAGAAAACAGACCAGTGATGGCACACAAGCCACATTGGTTTCCAGCAAGCAACATTTCATTTGAATCAGGGTTGGCCAATGCTCATCCCCAGAACTAACCCCGTCCGTAGTATGCTTCAGATCCGAGGATACAAGTTCAAAAAGTCTGGCTTCCAGCCTCATCCATTAATTAATAGATGTATAGTCTATCTTCCTCCTAAAAATAACACCAATAGCAACTTACAAATGAATATTTGAAACTAGAAATTGAGCTTGCTTTATATTTCTAGTACACAATTCCTATAACAACTATTGCCAAGTTCCATCCCTCATGAAGACTCTACTCTTTAGTTTGTTTACATTGGTTCATATTTGTTGCCTCCTAGTGGCCAAGATGAAGATTGATCAGACTGAGCATGCTCTTTTTAGAAGAATCAAAGGCCGTTTCCGCACAGCACAATTATACCGGGTTACAAATGGTATCTTACAATCTGGGTCAGTTTTATACCGGTTTCTCCCTTTACATGGGTGCCCGTTTCTGTGAAGGAGTCAAGTTGAGACCTGGTGGAAATACTCAAATTTCTTTCGCACAAGCCCGGCTTTTTTTTGTTTTTACAACATAGATGCAGCACGCATGCTCAAACATCCCCAGTGTGCTATATTTTGATTGACTCTTCACCCACTCCCAAAGGCAATGTTTTGGGGAGCAATAATGTGGGAAAACCAAGCAGGACACCCCCCCCCCTTTTCTCTAGCTTTGGAAAGGAGCCGGTGCAGTGAGCCACATGGCAAGCATGTTGTGCGATACAAAGTAAAAACTTTTGACCAATACTGGACAGAGCACTATGTCCCAACCACATTTAAAGGTGTGCAGGAAACCACAGAATCAGACACTGACCTTCCCCCATGTACCAAATAACATTTGACTGGTCTTTGGGGCTGTCACAGAATTAAGCATCCTGCCAGGCAGACGTTTCCCCACCCACCCCTCCCCGGATCCCTTTGAGAATGTGAGCTGCAGGACTGGGCTGTCTGCAGCTCAGCTAGCGAGCGGTGCTTGGTGAGAGTGAGCTGCAACAGGGTGAGCATGAGGTAAGGCAGGGAGATAAGGCAGTGGGGGGTGGGAAAAATACATTGGTTTTACTCCGGTGGCCTTCTCATGGAAGCGATTCAACATGGGATTTTGGAAAAAGTTAAATATTTTAGTGGTTTTTGAAAAACCTGGGATAAGGAAAATGTGGGGAAAACTGGCTTTAGGATTGGGAACAGTGCAAACTTCTTGGCCAAACAGGGATATTTCTCTTGCTCAACCTGGGATATTTGGACCATGCAGAAATGGCCAAACTCTGTTATATCTTGGTATGCTCTCCACATAATTACACTAGTTATGATACACTGATAGTAAAATTCTTTATGCTGTAAGTTGAACTGCAGCACATTATTGGACATGGAAAGGTTACCTATGGAATTATGAAGGTGACTGATGTTTTACATTAGAGTCCTAAATGCTCCTGAAGATGCCAAAAAGTAATGTGGTATCCCTAGCTGAAGCATAGTGCTGCTAAGGTCTTAAAGGCGCATCACAGCTAATGTATCTGTCTTTAAAGGCCCTAAACAGTTAATGACTGGTTAGTCTTCTAATTGTTCCTCTATATGAAAAATACTTACCCAGTAACCAGCCAGCAGGAAGAGAAACCTGTCAGAAAATTTATATTTTTGCTTTTAGAGAAGTGTAGATGCAGTAAGTAAGGATAGTGGGGCTAATGGAATGGGGTTATATTGATTATTGCACCACATTCTGCTCTCCTTCTTCAAAACAAGTCCATATCTCTCCCTGTTTCTGAAGTTTGTGACCATGGCTGAAGCCTACTGGGTCTGCAACAGCTCAGGAAAGGCAACAGAGTCCTGCATAAATCTTTGTCAGGAAACAAAGGAGGCAGCTGTACAGAGCCTTTTATTGCTTAGGTTGATCCATCCCTTTTAGTCTCTATTGTTGTAAGGTCACAATTTCAAATGTAGTTGTATAAAAAAGAGTCTCTGACAGGAGGGGAAAAGATGAGCAAAGCTAGCAAGCTGAACAGAAGGCAATGATGCTGAATATAAAATTGGGGAAAGAGCAATTTTTTTTGTACCTAGCAGATGCTGTAGAGATCCTGAGGCTCAGGTGGCGGCAGCTGGTGTATTGGCAACATTATTCGATTTTCAGATAATCAGACTAGCTAGACTTTTGTGAAGGCAGAGCTTCCTGGCAGGTAGAAAAGCTGCATGCTATCCATGCTTTCTCAGGGTCAGGCTTATAGAGTAATCTTTCGTTCTTTCTCTCAGCTGAAAAAAAAAACTATATGAAAAATGCAGAAGGCTCACTGAACACAAAGAATAGGGAGAGAGGTTTTGTGTACTATTCTGTGCAGCTTCCTACCCAAGGCAGATTTCTACTTTGAGCTCTGTTCACAAAACATAAATATGATTCCTCAGATAAATAATGGAACCTGACCCAGTTGTGTGCCAAGTGACTCTTTCCCCATCTTCCATCCATTAAGAATGCATTGCTCTCTTTTATACTTTGGCAGTACTTGCATCACTTACTATGAATGTGCTACCAGACTGCAGTGGAAGAAAGACATTTGACCAGGATACTTGAGGGAACATCATGCAGGAGCTGCTGAGGTATGGTTGGACATAGTCAAGGAAAATGATATATTTTTTGTTTTCTACAATCAAAACTCTTCATAACAACACAGGTCTGAGGCGCTATAGAGGAACACAGCATTTCAGAGAAATCAGTATAAAAGATGCAACCTGAGATTGCAGTGCTAAGATAGATGTTAATGTTCAGCTCCCAGGTCACGTGTGGCATTGCAATGGTTCCTGAGGCAAATCTCTTGAGTTGTATAATAGAAACACTTATGCAACAAAGAATCTTAGTCTAGCTCTGCATGTAAGATTCCTTTCCAGTTTTTGTACAACCACAGCGTGTTTCAGAACTAGCCATTGTATATTATGCTGCAAACTTAGACTTCAGGGGGAATCAATAGATTACAGTGGATCGACCTGAACATGGTAAAGTTAACATATGAGAGTAATCAAGAATCTGTCTTTCTGCTATCTTGAACTGAGAGTTCTCCCCCTTTCCCCCACCCCCAATGTTTCTACATGCCCTTGATGCTCCAAGGCAGCACCTTGAATTTCTGCACCTTTGGAATGTGGCCATTATCCCCTTTTCACTAAATGAAGGACAATTCTTTTTCCTCAGATGACTGCCCAGGACATCACTTGGATCATATTCTGTTCTCTGACTAAAGCCACTGAAAACCCAGAAATGACAACAGCCCTGTCCTGATGTATCTGAGGGAGATAACTTCCACCATTGCACAGAAATAGAAATGAGACACATGAGATAACAGGTGTTTTAAGCAATAGCTTCTTAAAATTAAATGGTGTTCAGGAAGAAAATGCATTATATAAAGTAAAAGAAAATATGCAGAGAAAAAGTAAGATAAAAACATAAGCCATGATGGTTAGTTGCATTCAATGCAAAATGCCAGGTTTCCGCCTTCAACAATGTGATATGTGAATAAATCAGCCAATTATAATTTTTGCCTTCTTACATACTCACTAGTTTTACAATACCTATCAGTGTACATTGGTGGTTCAACATGATAGTGATGAACTTTACACTGACTAAGCTAGATGAGACAGCTGAACCATCATGGTAAACAGCCTCACCCATTCCACAAATGTCCTAAATAGCTGTGAAATTTCATCACATTATAAAAATATTTATGCACGGAGTGACTAGTATTAGGGTGGACAAGCTAATTACTCACAAACCAAATCTTAGCTGCAATGCCAAAGTTCCACTTGGAAATATTTGGATCCCAAATCAGTGGAAATTTGGACCCAGAATTCTTGTGCAGGAGATTTTTACTTACCTCCCCCTCCCCAGCCCATCTTGATTGAACTGTTTATCCAGAGATGGTTATGCACAGAACAACCAACCATGTGGTGCAGAACAGTATCAACATAAGTGAATGTGACCTCCCATCTGCACTGAGAGATGAATGGAGTGCAGAAGGGAATGATCATTCATATCTGTCTTGTGCCATGACAATTATAGTTCACTGGTTGAATTTTGATGTGCATACTCTTCAGATATTCAACACCCAACCCTGCTTATGTACAGGGAAATAAATACTTTAAATAAATTAAACATTTATTGGTTGGATTATCCATATGCAGTGGCATCCACCACCAGTCAATGCAAACAGAGCCTTCTCTCTGAATCTTTAGTGCAGGAGTCTGTGTAAATAACAGCTGTTCTGGGCTGGCAAATCGATTTCTGGATCAGGTTCCTAGTTTTTAGATATGGTATGTGATAAGATGAAAGTGTTTGTGTTAGGTGTGGTGCATATTTTACGTTCCAGAGTCTGTGATTGGAAACCAATGACTAGAAACCATTCTGTAGCCTCATGTTTTATCTTACAGCAGGTGTAGCCACATAGAGAAGAGATGGTCTCTCTAGCCATATGATAATCATATCAAATGCAGAGATTCAGAAAAATTATGGACTGTCCCAAGTGTTCTTTCTGGCTGGCCAGTTAGAGGCGCTGTATTAGGTTTGCTCTAGTTTTTCTTAAAATATTGTTTGCAAGGATCTCACTGTCTATTATGATGTTTGCATTCCCATATATAAATAGAAAGTATAGCAACTATAGTAACTCCTTCCTTCCTTCCTTCCTTCCTTCCTTCCTTCCTTCCTTCCTTCCTTCCTTCCTTCCTTCCTTCCTTCCTTCCTTCCTTCCTTCCTTCCTTCCTTTGGATTCAAGGAGGTTATGGTGTTAATTTAAAATCACAGCAAAATAGAGATAAAATAACTAAACCAAACTTTTTTGCTGCACAACCAGAGCTCCATTCTCAACCATAATCTCAACTATAAATCTTTAGGACAGAGCTAACCAGTGCATATTTGTCTTATGTTTTAAAAAGGCCATTGATGTTTGCTCATATCCATTATGCAAATTTTCTTTAAAACTTGTTCAAAGGAATTGTTTTATTATTTGCCCTTCTACATACGGCATTGAGTAAATACTCAAAAAGTCCAGACTCATTGTTAAATTCTTCATATTGCTGTGCTGGCTCTGAAGAAGAGTTTGGACTTATAACCTGCTTTTCTCATTCCTAAGGCATCTCAAAGTGGCTTACAAACTCCTTTCACCTTCCCTACTCCACCAAAAACAGCTTGTGAGGTAGGTAGGACTGAGAGAGTTTAGAGAGAACTATTACTAGCCCAAGGTCATTCTGCAGGCTTCATGTGTAGGAATGGGGAAAACAAACCTGGCTCACCAGATTATAGTCAGCTGCTCATGTGGAGGGCCTCCAGATTGGAGTCCATTGCTCTTAACCACTATACCACGCTGGTTCTCTGTGCAGGTATAAAGTTGGGGACTACTTTTGTCTCTTGATGTGCACGTTGCAAATATGTAATGTTTATAATTTTGCAAGGTCAATGATGTCACACTCTTTTGATTGGAATATACAGAGCTGGTTCATAACTCAAGCAACTCAGGCAGCTTTTTGAATTGACAAACAGGTAGGGGCAGCATGGAAGGAGGCACTCCTGACACACACCCACACACACCCACGCATATAACTGTGACCCTGCCACTATGGATGGGTCCATGGTGAGTGGCAGAGATGCTGCCTCTGAAGTCCACCTTGGAACTAGTGGAGGTGGCACAGGGGGAAATTGTGTTGACCAGTCCAATGGCTTCTTACAGGAACGAAAATTATTATTGTATAAATCAGAGCAATTGCCTGTATCATGTAAATTGTTTTAAAACTCAATAAAAACCATATTTAAAAAAAGAAAAAGAAAACTCTGTTTGGCTTGATGATGAATGTAGGAATAGGATGTGTAAGCAGAAGCATGGGACAAGTAGTGGAGTCAGCTTGCAACATTAATCTCCTCCACAATCTATTCTTATACGTTCAAAGTTTATTAAAAATGTTGAAGATTTCCATGACTGGGAAAGACATAACATTACCAAGTTTAATGTTGTAATAGTCAATGGAAATTTCATTACTTGAGAAGAAATTTCAGCAAGGAAGGATACAAGGTTGGAACCTTATATGGTTCCAGTACTATCAAGTTTAGGGATGAATGAATGCCTGCCAGTGTGGCTCATCTCCTGTTCACCAGCTGCAAACAGGGACCTGATAGGTCATCAATCTGTTAGACAGTATTCAACCGGTACTTCACTCAATTCCTTTCAAACCATGCAGCCAACAGGCTTTTTGGGAGTGCACATTCTCACAGTGTGAATGCTTGCCCAACAGAGTGTTCAGATCTCTAACTTGGTCATATTTCCAACTTCCCCAAATATAGTAGTTTGGGGGGTAATGGCAGGTTGGAAAACTACTCTCAGTTCAGCTAGAAGTAGGCATCTACATGTTTAGCAGCAATAAGAGACTTGCTGAGATAAACGTGGTCCAGGATGAATTATGAGAACGCTTATTGTTTGTAATTCCAATGAAAATTGAAAATACCATGAACCTCCAAAGATACATTGAAGCCAGATAGATATCAGAAACTGACTAGGTCATCTTGTGTTTTTCAATATTATATCAGAGACTCTCTGTTTACTTGGAAGTGTTTCATATTACATTATAGAAGCTACTTGCTTGTATGAAGTTGAGGTTGTTGCTTTGCTTTGTGAATTCACCTGATTTAAATTGTTCAGTGTTAGGACGAAGTTAGGACAAAGCTTGCTGGACAGTTCTGTTTGTTATCTGTATATATTAGTTGAAGTAAATTGGAAAAATATTCAGTCTGTTTTGACTGCTAGCTGACTATTATGCAAACATGGTTTTGTTCTAACCTCTTGCCAGCTGTTTCTAGTCATTCCTGGGGCCGTTTCTGCACGGCCCATTTTATAAGCTGGACGCAGAGAGGCCTGGCCAAAAGAGCGCCCAAATCAACGCCCAGAAAACAACAACCCTTTAAAGGGTTGTTGTTGAAGGCGTCTTCAATGGCGGTCGCGAACCGTGCGCCAGGAAGAGCGGCTGTCTCCCGTCTCGCCCCATACTCACGGTGTCCTCCTGCAAATTAAGCCTGCGAGGCGTCGTAGCCCATCTACACTGTCCTCCGACCTCCAGGGGTCGGAGGGCAGCGATGGCGACGCCTCGCACAGGCGGCGAGGAGGACAACGCGGAGTGGGGCGGCGGAAGCTGAGGCGGTTCGCGTCGCGCGAGCCGCTTCTGCCACCTGCCGACCTCCCCTTCACCTGCTTTCGCGACGCTTATGTGCAGAGCGAGGCACTTCCACGCCGGCAGAACTCCTGCGGCGTGGCGCACTAACCGTGCAGAAACGGCCTGGGCATTGTCTGCTATCTGACCACTTTTAGTAGCCATTGCTTCTGCTGCAGGTGGGGCCCTGCTGGGTTGACAAGGGTCCATCTTGGCCTAGCCTTGAGCCCTGCCTGTGCAGCAATTCCATCTCCTGTATCAGCTACACTAACCCATTCTTGCAGTCATCTTTGAAACCTCCTTAGCAGATGTAACAAGCTCTGATTTCCAGCTTGAGAGATTCGGTGTCATTTTTGGGACACCCACATTTAAGACTGGACATCATGGCGCAGCCATATTGTTTCAGGGATGGAGTGAACAGAAAATTAGACTGCAATAGTATCCCATCAATATGGGAAAAACTCTATTAGACTCATTGTTTCTTTTCTTTTGTTAAAATACAGAGGTCATCATAGTGATCTGCTGCATCTGCATGCTTCTTTGTCCTAAAAGTGAGCTTCATGTTTGTGATCTGAAACTTAAAATACATAGTATGAGAGAGAATATAGTCAATAGAAATAGAAATGAACTAGAATTTGGATCTTACAAACCCCAAGCAGAAGGTGCTCACATATGTAGAATTTCTAGCCCTTCTCTTTGTTCTCCAGTTCCAGTGCGATATCTGAGAAGTGGTTGGTCTTGTGTAGTTATGTAGCATGGGGAGCTATAATGTGGGTGCCTCTTGCTCTCAGTCATTGCATGTCATTACCTGGAAGCTCCCTAGGCCTTAGAATAGGAAACGAGGGAGTTGGATCAGGGGTTACCAGCACCCAAATACATCCTCTCCACCCTTGGAGTGTGGTCCTCTGGCTTAGGCCAACACCCCTTCTTGTTGTTCCTTAAATGATTCTGACCTGCTGCCATTAATTACTTCTAACTCCTGCCCATAGAACTCAGGTTATTATTTGTGCCAGAGGTTGGAGAATTGCCCTTTTAAGGTGCCAACTCCAGACCCACTTCCCTCTCCCCCACCTCATGGGCTTGTCACTGGGCAGCTTCCTGCAAGCCATCTTTTCCTCTCCCTTTTTCAGCCATTCGTCTGACTGTGGTCCAGCCCATTTTCACCAAGGGGCTCATAGCCAGTTCATTGCTGGCTGCAGAAGGGGTCAAAAGTAGGACTGGTAGTCTCTTTTCAGGCCTTTTCTTCCCTGGTGCCACAACTATCTCCACAATACTAGATGATAACATCATCCATTTGTTTCTCTTGCCTGAGACTTAAGAATAGGTATTGGGGATTGTTCCTTGCTGGGACAGGTGGCATGTTCTCTCAGTTCTTCTACCCTTCATCTCTGTTGCGGGCCTCCTGAGATATGAGGAAGTAGAAATGTCCCATGTAGCATTGGGCTCTTCAGTGGTGGCATGAGGTTTTGTTGAGACCCGGTGCCAGTTCTGGACACGTGTTTCCACTCACAAATGGTTGAGCCAGCGTTTTTGGTGCTTCAAAAAGCTGGGCCATATGGTCAGTGTTGCTGTGTTGCTGGCCTGCTTGACACTGTATTGTAAAGCTGAAAGGCAAGAGGGATAAATAACATTTCAGGATGTGGGCATTTTGGGTTTTCATGTGTGACATCCATACCAGGAATATGTGATAGCTGACCAGTGTAAAGGGGTTGTTTGACAGGTGGTATTTCAGGGCCCCTACAGCTTATTTGATGGCCAATGACTGTTTCTCTGTTGCTCTATTTTTTACTTCTGTCAGTTGCAACTTACAACTAATGAAGATGATGGGGCAGCCAGGTGTGCTTTCTTGTTCTCACCCCAGGAACTCCATATCTGCAGGGGGTCTCTTGAGATACAAGGAGATGGTAAGGGCCCTATGTTGGGCTTGCCAGTTGGGCTTGCCAGTGGCAGCATTGAGCTGGGGGGGGGGGGATCCTGCTGTTGAGGTCAGGCTGGGCGCTGGCTGGGGAAGTTGGGTAAAATTAGTCTTCCCAGTCTTCCTGCCATTGGAGCCTCCTGCACCAGTGCATCCTCTGCTGCTGGTTGAAGAGGAAGATGGAGGAGATTTCACCTGATTTCCTCCTTGATGTAGCCAACATCATGTTCGGTAGTATTTTGTCTACAAGTCTTTCTGTCATGACCCTGCCAGCACACATTCCAAACTCCCAGAACAGTTTTCAGAAATGGTCACTAGAGACTGCTGGGTAGTAAGGAAAACAGGAATAATCTGCATCCATGGCAACCATTGTGTTTTGTAGGTTTCAATCTCCCTTTTTTCTCTTTTGTTTTCCAGCTATGTACACCACAGTTTGACTTATTTTGTTTTACTTATTTTGAATTATTTAGTTAAA
This sequence comes from Sphaerodactylus townsendi, assembly GCF_021028975.2. Lineage (NCBI taxonomy): Eukaryota > Metazoa > Chordata > Lepidosauria > Squamata > Sphaerodactylidae > Sphaerodactylus > Sphaerodactylus townsendi. Next base: position 47,420,270 of record NC_059434.1, read on the forward strand.
TGCTAATTTTTTCTTCTTTGTTGCTTGCTGCATAAACTGCATGGTGAACTGCTCTCCCCATTTGATTAATTTTTAGTTAATAACACCATATGAGAACTGTTGTATTATATACTTAAATGCTAATTTAGTACTTGGCAACAGTGTAGAAGGAGAATTCTTTACTGTGGTTTGTTGAGGAACCTGTATGAGAGGAGCAACAATAATACATTTTTCAAAGTTACAGGCTATTGTTTGAGAAGAAAATTAGAGCAGGAGTGGTACACTATTCTAGAAGCAACAGATCCTTTAATCTTGGGCACCCTGGAAAAATGAATGGATGAAACAAATATGCATTTAAGATTAGGTTGTTAGTCAATGCAGCACATTGCTTTGATATTCAGAAGATGCCTGGCTTGCTTTTATGATGGCTGCCCAGCCAATAACACTGAAGAAAATAGGGAAAGTGTGTTTCTCTGTGTAGCATTGCTGTTGCTATCCAAAACTAGATTCAAAACCTCTTCACAAGTAGGAAAGGAACAGATATAGTACATGCGGTGAATGTCTTCCTTGCTGTACATACATTCCTTGCTATATATGTACATTCAGGCATGAAATTTGCAACCAGACAATGGCACATAACTGACTATAGCCAAGCCAAGAAGCTTGGTTGAACATGGACCACACACATGAAGCAGCCCAGTAACAAGTTCAGGCTGTTGAGTGTGCCTTGGAAAAATAATACCCAATTCCTACCCTAGCTATTATTATGAGCAGAGCAAATCTGTATTCCAGGCCTGGTAATTACAGGATTTAGCACCATCCCTAGTCTTCATGGTTACTTTAAAAGTTGGGTTTCTTTTATACTTGTATTTTTCATTTCTTTTAAACCACCTCTTCTTTAAAGGCTACCTAGAAATACGATATATTAAATGAATGCACTTGTGTATGACAAAAAATTCAAAATCCAAAGAGAAATGTAATATTAAACTGTAGTCTCTCTCTTCCATCACTTTTGATATTTTTTTTCTTGGAACAATGAGCCAGAATTTTACTAGATCTTCATTAAAAATTTATAAGACCTGCCAGAGACCAAATAAAATTGTTCCACCTCATAGAAGCTGACCATATTGCATGAAAGGCAGTTTAGAGAACTACCCTACCTTTCACATAATACCCAGGTCAAATTGGTAATATGAACATGAGCTACCCTAGGGTTACCTTAAAGAAATGGCAAATAATGCACAGTACTCTTTCACTTCTGGTGTATGCACCTGTAGGTAATCGCTGTCCATATGCAAAAGTTTCTCCTGGGCAGAGAATGGAAAACACCATGACTAATGTGTTTGCATTTGGTTCCTTATAACCCAAATGCAAAATCTAAACAGCCCTTGTTACTTTTCATTCTACTACATATGAAGTGAATTATATAGTCAATGGCAAAATCTCAGAATGATTGAAAATCAGATGTGGTTGGCTATTTTTTCCCTTTTAGAATTTGTGTTTTGTTGGTTAGGCTGTGCATGTTGCAAGTGCCACTTTTCTAAACTGTGATAAAGTTCCAGCATGCAGTTAAAAGCTTCCTAGTTTTTAAAAGTAATTCTGTTGATTTTTTCTGTGAATTGTGCCTGTCAAAAACTTTACTGCCATTTTTTGGGGAAGCTGTAATTTTTTGAGGCCTCTTCAAAAGCAACTTCATGTGTATCACTACAGTGGACTACCAGGGGCAACCTGCCTTATATACTCATTGAACCCAATTCTTTTTCATGTTTTTCTTTATTCAGGGCAAAGTTTTCTCCCAGGCCTGCTAGTTCCCAAGAAACAACTGCAAAGAATTCACTAAATAAGCAAAAACATTTGAAGACTTGTAGAAAAGAGCAAAAGTGCATTAGAGCATTGCAACAAAGTTCTGGGCCTCAGTACTGGACACTGATCTCTTATGGATAAAGCATAATATTATAACATGGTATTAGAGAGACTACTGTAATTTCCTTTCTGATATAATAAAATTGCTTTCAGATCAGGAGTGAAACAGATCAACTGTCTCCCTACACACACCAACACATCTGCTCCACTTCTAAACACGAGCGTCTAAACATCACAGAACTTCCATGACCTCTCTCTTTTCCAAGCTTATTTCATTGTTTGTTTGAACATAATGATAAGAGAACTCTGCATAGAAATCATCTAGCCTACAGAAAACACTGAGAACTTAAAACTGGGTCATGCTGCAGGATCAGCAAGGATTGCAAAAGGAATGTGGTATTTTAATGGATACTTCAAAATGTATGGAATGGAGGCAGAGGGGTAATTGAGAATGGTAACAGTTCAAAAATGGAAATAGAAATAATGGATTCTCATGAAGATAAATAGGGGAAAAAAGAATGGGGAGAGGAGGATGAAACCATGAATATGAATTTTAAAAGCCTTTAAGTGGTTTTCAAAATGAAAAAAAGGGAGAAAAAATAAGACCAGCCCATTTACAAGGCCAGTGAGAATAGTGAAAGGCACAAGATATCTGAGTGGGTGCAAAGCAGGCATGAGTAGAAGGCAGAAGGGTAACTGAGAACAGTGAAAATTTAAGAAATAGATATGTAGCTAATGGAGTGCTAATGGATAAGTAAAAACAGTGACTGTGTTTAGGCTATACCAGTGACCAAGGGGAGAAAACTGCATGGAGGTGAGGTAATCTGTAGGTTTAGAAAAGAAAATGTGAATGACAGAAATGTCGTCCAGTACAAGAGAAAAGAACTCAGGGTGTTTCAGACATAATAAAAATTATAAATGACAAAACACACTGATAAAGTACTAAAACAGCTTCAAATGCTCTCCTTTTTCCTACACTGAGAACAGAGGCATATGGAGGGAAATGGCGTCCAGAGACAGCCGTTCTCTGGGCACCTGCCACTATACATGGGGTGGGGCTTAGGGCCGCCCAAGCCCTGCTCCCAGGCTGAGCCCCTGCTCCTGGCTCCAAGCCGGCAGCCCCTTCTGCCCTATCTTCTGGGGAGAGCAGATGCAACTGCAAGGTTCCGTCCTTGTCTCCTTTGGTTTTATAAGCATAGGGGTGAGGCCCCACCCCAAACTTATAAAAGCAAAGGAGACAAGGATGGAGCCTTGCAGTGTGTCTGCTCTCCCCAGAGGGGAGGGCAGAAGGAACTGCCAGCTGCCAACTGGGAGTCGGGGGGAGGCTTGGGAAGGCGGTGTCCTCAGGCTTCCTTGACCCCACCCACTTCAATGATGACGTGGGCGAGGCCGAGGGTGCCCAAATGTGACAAGGCAGCAGGACTTCCTGCTGCCCTGCCATCTTCCTGGTCACGTGGTGGGGCCAATTTTGCATCCCCCATGTGACCAGATTAGTGGCGCCCAGGGGCAAAGGGTAACCCCTGTCCCTAGGCAGATACGCCACTGACTGAGAATGCTGCTATATAGGAAAACAATATGCATTTGTTGTATTAATTAAAAGGAAGACCCAAATGACATTGCCATCACGAATGTACAGGATACAGGATACAAGGTGTGAATCAGTTTCCAATTTATGGGGTCATCATACATAAAGTTTTCTTTTTCCACTGGTAAAGTTTTCATAGGTAAAGTTTTTTTCACTGTTCTGCCATCTATGTAGTTAATATGTTAATCCACATTTTTGTTTCAACAATCCCATTAAAACAATACAAATAACAAAAAATAGCAGTAAAACTAACAGAAACAAAACTGTGAAGTGAAATGATCAGTTTTGCATGCATTATCTCATCTGGTGATTAATGCTATGTAGGAAGAATAAGTTGATCTCATTCTGTTTGGTGTCATTCTCTTAACACCATCTACCTCACAAGATGTTTTGTAGGGAGAAGAAGGGAAAGCTATTGTAAGCCACTTTAGGACGCCTTAAAAGTAAAAAAGAAAAAAGAAAGAGAGAGAGAGAGCAGGATATAAAAGCCAGCTCTTCTTCTTAATGTTATGATGTTTTGTGAGGGTCTTTTTTAATTTATAGAATTGCTTTTGACTCTTTAAAACCTAACAAATTTTGAAGTTTCAATTGTGAAGAATGCTATAAAAATATTTCCATCTATGGGATTCTGAAAAAAAGAGTTTGCTTCAAATATTAGGGAATTTCTTAACCATTTTAGAAATAATCTAAACATTATGCTTGCTTTTTGTTAATTATGTCATTAACGATGAATTTAAAGCCAGGCCAAACATTCTTGATTACAGATTATGTTGGCTGAAATGCATTTTTTTCCAGTCTTAATATACAGATAACTATTGTTGCACTTCCTGGCATCTGTGCCATGATTCCTATGATTCAAATTAAAATAGTTGAGTTATAAATACCCTGAAATCAAGTTTATTATGGAAATCCTACTGGCAGTCTCTCTTCAGCTCTGTGGCTGCAGAAGGTGGGCCTGAACATGCTATATGGGTGGCACTGCAAATTGGTGAAAAAGGATAACACACCAAGAGCAATTTCAGATAATAGGCCTCAAAAATGAAGTGGGCATTAAATATGAATTCAGTTGTAATCCCAGGAGGTTTCATGGTGCCACCTGGGGGTTGGCAACCATATTAATAGAAATAAAATGACATGTTAAAGAGAAAAAGATAAGGGTTGCAGTTGAGCATTTCACAGAGCAAATTGTTTTCATCTAGAATGCAACGCACCAATAACCCTTAGGAGAGAAATTCCTTGGTTTCTTTTCACACACACACACACACACACACACACACACACACACACACACACACACACACACACACACACACACACACAAACTAGTTGTAATGCTATGCAGGCTGTCCTTACAGCTTGTTTCTACGGCTCTCTGGTGAGTTAGAAAAAAAAGCAGCAACATGCTTACCGGATCCCCACAGCAGCCCCAGCTCTGGACGCCATCTTGGAATTGCCGTGTATACTCAAGTATAAGCTGAGGGGGATATTTCAGCATTAAAATGTGCTGAAAAAGTTGACTTATACTCGAGTATATGTGGTATGTTGATTACAGACTGATGGGAAAAATCATGCCAGGCAGATGGATGAAAGTGAAATATTATTCAGAAGTTACGTCTATACTTACCAACCTCCAGCGGGGGTCTAAAAATGTCACAGAATTACAGCGGATCCCCAGACTACAAAGATCAATTACACAAGAGAAAATGGCTGTTTTGGAGAGTGGACTTTATGGCATTATGCCTCACTGATGTCAATTCCCTACCCAAACTCTGCTTTTTTCCAGGCTCCATCCCAAACATCTAAATCTCTAGTAATTTCCAAATCCAGAGATGGCAACCCTAAAGTCCCCCTTGTACGGACAACTTTTCTCAGATAGTCAGTTGCTCTGTTTTATCAACCATTTTTGATAAAATGTCACAAGGCTCAATGATTAATAATTCTGGGATTTTATAGGGCTCCAATATTATATCTGGTCATTTATTTTTCAGATATCCAGAGCAGATTTATATATTCCCAAGATAACACTGAAAAGAGTTCAGAGGTGTCTCACAACCTGTTTTTATCCTTGCCGGATAACATGGGAGGGGGAACTTACAGACTTCCTTGCATGGAGTACATGCTTCATCTTTCAGAAAAGACAATGAATTTTCCCTAGACACAGTCATTTTCCCTAGATACAGTTAAAAAGATCAGAAGAGGAAACATGTTTTCATGCAGTGCTTCCTATAAAAATGAAGTACTGCCTAAAAAAAAATAACATTAAATCAGTAGTTAATGTAAATTCGATATGTTATGTAAAAAAATCACTGAGCAGATTGAGAGAAAAACTCTCATTTGGGAGGCAGGTGAGCTCATGCCAATGTAGGATGGAATTCTCAAAGTTTAGGATTGTAGTAAATGGCCAGGAGATGGATAGTCACTTAGGTATTGGTGACATATTTGTTCTCTGCAGGACAATAAGCTCTACTTAATGAGCAAATACAGAAGCTATGGAATAATTACAGCTGATGTATAAAAACTACATTCACAGAATTTACATTACATGACAGAATTTTCTTTAAAGCAGTGATTCTCAATCTTCCTAATGCTGCGACCCTTTAATACAGTTCCTCATGTTGTGGTGACCCCCAACTCTAACATTTATCCATTTTACAGATGGAGAACACTGATGCAGAGAGTCTTAGGCGACCCCTGTGAAAGGGTCGTTCGACCCCCAAAGGGGTCCCGACCCCCAGGTTGAGAACCACTGCTTTAATACAGTTCCTCATGTTGTGGTGACCCCCAACTCTAACATTTATCCATTTTACAGATGGAGAACACTGATGCAGAGAGTCTTAGGTGACCCCTGTGAAAGAGTCGTTCGGCCCCCAAAGGTGTCCCGACCCCCAGGCTGAAAACCACTGCTCTAAAGAATATTCTTCTGGACCATCTTGTTTGCTTGTTTGTTCCTCTAAGTTTGTGTGAATGGTGGGAAGATCATCTTTGGCCCACCTAATTTTTTCACCAAATTTTCCATTTTTTCTCTTTTATACCATTTATACATTATATCCTACTTTATGACTTAAACACATACACATAAACAGCATGTTTACACAACTACCACAAAAACAGACATTTTAAAACCAAAGAAGTTTTTTTTCTATCATATTTTCTATCATGTCACATCCTCATGTTTCTATGAATGATCACAATTTTGTCCTGAGAAAAAAAGTCAAAGCAACTCAAATTGCCAGTTAAACCAGAACTATAACAAAATTAATACACATGTCTATTGTCTTCAACGGTTTACAAAACTGGTCATATCCAGAAGGTCTGTGGATTTTAAGTACTTCCCCCTCCCCCCAGTCTCCATTATACCTTGACAAGAGTACCCCTATCAGGGGTATATCTACAGAAACCAGCTACTGTGGCAAGCTGTCAAATTGTGCCCCCTAACTTTTGAGCAGAGCTTGGCACACGCCCCCTGGTATTAAGGAACTTTTGACCACGCCCACCAGCAGATACCCTCCGGACTCACTCATTGCCATAATGAGGAAGCCCTTGGGTGGGTGAAGCACCCTCCATAGCCAGGCATTGCTTAGCAGCTGCAGAGGTATGGCAAGGCCCTGCAGCAAGAGCACACCACCCCATAGCTAGCCCTGCAGCCAGATGGAGGTCATGGTGCCTGCCAGGCCAGCATTCCAGTGGCAGGTGACATTGGTATGTCAAAATACTTGGAAGATGGTCGCCCTGCTCACCTCATAGCAATCAGCCTCATCCAGCTCCCACTGCTGTAATCGCTGCACCAGAGTCAGCAATCTGGGCCTAGGCACCAGCTGCACAGCCTGCCATGGAGGAGGAGTAAGTTGCTGTAGCATCATTGAGCTACATCTGGACTGTTGGTGCTTATTCAGCTCAGTACACCGGGTGGGTGGGCAGACTCCCCATTGTCCCCCTTCCAAGCATCTCCCAACCTCCACTGCAGTATGTCTGATCTCCTGCTACTGCTGTGACTTTCCCCCTGCCACACTGTTGTGCCCATCCCTCCAACAGGAGAAAGCCAGGGCAGACCAGCTGGGAGCCCAGCAAGGGTGGGAAGGAGACAGCCTGCTGTGTTGTTTCCTTACCCCACCAGCAGGAGCCAGCAGGGCAGACTAGCCAGGAGCCCAGCATGGATGGGAGAGGTACAGGCTGTGATGCCTAACCTGTGGGTGGAGGGGACAAGTAGCTAATGCACCCCCCAATGACCAATGCAAGTGGAGCCTGGGAAGAGAGCCCCCTTCTGACCCCCCAAATCCACCTCTGGCCCATATACCTTTATACCCATTGATCACTTTTGAAGAATAGCTTGGGCATATAAAAAAATTCTAATGGCTTTTATATCTCACTTGTTCTCTTCAAGGCATTTGAAAAGTTTCTTTTGATAGTTTCAACATGAATGACAAATGTTTTGTGCCCAGTAGAGTATGTTGGACATCTGCCAGCTCTCCATATGAGGAAGTACAACCTTCATAACTCTACCACAGAGCTAGTATTGTCCCTCCAACTTCTGAAGTCTTTAGTTAACTTCACTGCAGAAACTATTTCTGTCTTTAGCAGCAAGAAACTTGCTAACCTGTTAACCATGTGTTTCTTCTTCTCAAAATGAAGAGGTAATAGAAAAGTCTACAAGACAAGACAGATTGTATAATACTGTGAGATGAAAGTTGTGTGATATAAAGTAAGATGGGAAAAGGTCATGATTTACACATGTGTGTATAAATATACCCACATCTCTGCACACTTGTACAGCTAATGCACTACTAACAATTGCATAGATCATAGGCCTTGAAAGCTTCTTCTCATACTTCTAGATTGTCCTGGCAGATCCTGCTAGGACATCACTCACACATCAAACATTTTTACAGATGTATGTTATTAATGACTATGCCAGTACAGAAATATATTTTCTACAAAATTTTCCATATAATGTTCACTCTAGCTTTCAAGCACCACTTGTAATAGAGGTACTTGAAAAAAAATCCAAAGGAATTTTGCACATTAAGTCAGGGGGCTCTTCCGCACATGCAAAATAATGCATTTTCAAACCACTTTCACAACTGTTTGCAAGTGAATTTTGCTATTCCGCACAGCTTCAAAGAGCACTGAAAGCAGTTTGAAAGTGCATTATTTTGCATGTGCGGAATGAGCCAGAGAAGAGGTCTGAATGAGATTGTTCTTGATGACTATTGTGGGCAAGGCAAGAAATTTCACCATAGCCTCCAGACCCTGGCCAGTGTACTGGAGAGGTATCTGGCCATTCATCCATCAACAAATACAGCTGGATGCTATCTGCATATTGCTTGATAACACAGCTTGAAACTCTGGACTAACTTGGTGATGGGCTGCATGTAGATGTTAAATAAATTGAGAAGATTATGCTCTGGGGGACTTGACACACTAAAGGATGCCATGATGATACCTTCTCCCCAGCACAACTGTGTATCTTGATCTTGGAGGAATGAGACCAGCCACTGCAAGACTGCCCCAGGTAGCCCAGAAACGTCTAGGCAGTAGGGTTGGCGGTTCGGCCCCTCCCGAACGGCAAATCAGGCCGAGATCAGCCAGTTCGGAGGGGGTCGGAGGGCCGAGGAGCCGAGCCTGCCCCCTCCTCACTAAACGCAATCCGAAGTTGGCCCTTCCCCCGAGCCAGCGGCTTCTCCGAGCCAGCCTGGGGAAAATAAAATTTAACTCCTTCTGGCCCAGCTCCGCCTCCTGGCAAGCTTGGAGACTGGCCGAGGCTTCAAATGTAAGCAGGACTGAGCAGCTTCCAAGTAAAAAAACAAAACCCAGCCCTACTCCGCCCGCCAAGCGCCCGGCTCCCCCACCCCACTCCCGCCCAAGTCCCTGCAAGCACCCACCCCCACGCAGCCTCATTTCCCACCCAGCCAGCGCTTGAAACCCCAAGACCCCGAACTCCCATGCGGCTCCTGGCAAAGTGGCGATTAAGGATGAGTGGGGCTTCAAACTACAAAAATAAAAAACCCACCAGAATGGTCCCCCACAAAGTTTCCCACCCAAAGACCCCCACTTACCCACGGTGTCACTGGGCCTTTCCCCACTTACCGTAAGCCCTTCGCTACTTGAGGAGAGTAGCACGGGGTTCCTTCTCCCTCTCCGCGGCAGGGGCCACCACAGCGCCTTCGCGCCCGCTACTGCCGCTAAGGCCTTTCCCCGCCTGCAGTAAGCCCAGCGCTGCTTGAGGCCAGTAGCGCGGGGTTCCTCCTCCCTCCCCACGGCAGAGGCTGACCACAGCGCAGCCGCCCCCCCGCTGCCGCTGGGCCTTTCCCCACTTGCCGTAAGCCCCGGCGCTGCCAGGGGAGAGTAGCGCGGGGTTCCTTCTCCCTCCCCACGGCAGGGGCAGCCACAGATGCAGCAGCCCCGCTGCTGCAGCTGGGCCTTTCCCCACTTACCGTGAAGCTCCGCGCTGCGCCAGGAGAGTCAGTGCGGGGTTCCTCCTCCATCCCCACGGCAGGGCGGCCACAAGCGCAGGCGCCCCCCCCCCGCTGCACCGCTGGAGCCGCTTACCGTAAAGCCCCGCGCTACTCGCCAGAGTAGTCGCGGGGTTCCTCCTCCCTCCCCATAGCAGGGGCAGCCACAATACAGCCGCCCCGCCGCTGCAGCTGGGCCTTTCCCCGCTTGCCGTAAGCCCGGCGCTACTTGAGGAGAGTAGCGCGGGGTACCTCCTCCCTCCCCACGGCCGAGGCCTGGCCACAGCGGCTGCCGCCCGCTGCAGCTACCACTGGGCCTTTCCCCCACTTACCGTAAGCCCCGCGTTACTTGAGGAGAGTAGCGCGGGGTTCCTCCTCCCTCCCCACGGCAGGGGCGGCCACAGCGCAGCCGCCCCGCCGCTGCTGCTGGGCCTTTTCCCACTTACCGTAAGCTCCGCGCTACTTGAGGAGAGTAGCGCGGGGTTCCTCCTCCATCCCCACGGCAGGGGCGGCCACAGCACAGCCGCCCCGCCGCTGCCGCTGGGCCTTTCCCCACTTACCGTAAGCTCCGCGCTACTTGAGGAGAGTAGCGCGGGGTACCTCCTCCCTCCCCACGGCAGGGGCGGCCACAGCACAGCCGCCCTGCCGCTACCGCTGGGCCTTTCCCCACTTACCGTAAGCCCCGCGTTACTTGAGGAGAGTAGCGCGGGGTTCCTCCTCCATCCCCACGGCAGAGGCGGCCACAGCGCAGCCGCCCGCCCCGCTGCTGCTGGGCCTTTTCCCACTTACCGTAAGCTCCGGCGCTACTTGAGGAGAGTGGCGCGGAGTTCCTCCTCCATCCCCACGGCAGAGGCGGCCACAGCACAGCCACCCGCCCGCTGCGGAGGCCTTTCCCCGCTTACCGTGGCCCAGCTGCCACTTGAGGAGAATGGCCCGGGGGTCCTCCTCCCTCCCCACGGCAGAGGCGGCCACAGCGTGAGTAAGCCTCACCGCTGCCGCTGTCGTGATGCTCCCTCAGCGCCCGGCACCCCGGGCGCTCTTCTGAGCTGCGCCTTTTGGCGACCCAGCACAGAAGCGGGGAGTCGGGTGGACGCCTGGACGCAGCACCTGGGATGCAGCAGCTGAGAGCAGCGCGAAGCATAGGGGGGATGGATGGGAGTGGGGAAAAGCCCACTATCCACAGAGCTTCTCCACTCCAGTGGAAGGTAGGACAACACAGTAAGGCTGGAAGAAAAAAAGTGCTGGGGGAAAAAGAAACAAAGCAGAGAATCCACATCCCCAATGTTAGAAATGTGGCAAAACAACGCTTTAACTGAAAAAAAATCAACTTACTTTAACTGAACAACTAACTAAAACTTTTAATAAGTTGTATGTAGTGAATTCCACCTGCCTGGGGGAGTTTCTTACCACAGTGCCGCCCTTATGGTTAAAAAGCATGGATCCTCCCAAGGATCCATATGGTTTTTTTCACTTAGTCACCCAAAATCCACCACCACATCATAGCACAAGTCCTTAGACACATGTCTGAACAAAGCAGTCACACATCCCATGCTTCATGGCCCAACAGTGCCGCAAAAACATGGTTAAAAAGCATGGATCCTCAAGGGATCACGCATGGTTTTTTTTTCACTTGGTCCTGCCCAAAATCACCACCACATCATGGCACAAGTCCTTAGACACATGTCTGCACCAAAGCAGTCACACATCCCACGCTTCAAAGCCTAACAGTGCCCCAAAAAGCATGATCAAAAAGAATGGATCCTCCACGATCCTAATGATTTTTTCTCTTGGTCACTTTAAAATCACACTAGAAGCATCACACAGTAGCACAAAAATCTGTTTAAAAAGCAAAGGTTCCTCAAGGATCCTTTGGCCCCCCCTCAACCAAACTGCACCCAAACCTAGGGGGTATGATCATGAAAGTCTCCAGATGATACCCTGAAATTTTGGGTGTCTCTAGCTTTAAAAAAAATGTATTGTCGAAGGCTTTAAAAAAAAATGGTTTGCATTTTTCATCCCCTCCCTCGACATTGGGTGATAATGGACCACCTGTTTATTGGGTCCATAACTAGGGCCCCCCTGAACCAAACTGCACCAAACATGGGGTGTAGCGGTGGGAATAGCGTCTAGAGGGAGACACCCTGAAAGTTTGGTGATGATACCTTTAAAAATGCGCCCTCTGCAGGCACCCCAGGAATTCCCCCATTGAGAAGCAATTGAAAAAATTCAATGCAAACCACAGAATCTTAGGCAAATCACCAGAGTTGCCTGTGAGAACTTGCGGCGCATTTCTAAAGGTATCAGCATGAAATTAATGGGGAATCTTCAGAATACTGTTCTGATCATGCGCCCCAAGTTTGGTACAGTTCAGTTCAGAGAAGACTTATGTTATCAGACCCTCAAAGATAACCCCTATATTCCATTGGCTTCCATTGACAGCAATGAATGGAATATGTGGAGGGCTATCTTTGAAGATCTATAACAAGGCCCCCCCTAGAACCAAACTGCGCGAGCTTAGGGTGCATAATCAGAACAGTATTCTGACGGTACCGTGATATTATCCTTCCAAGTAGCTTCAAAAATGCGCCACCTACAGGCCAAAAGCAGGGAAAAACATCAAAAAAATAAAAGCGAACCCGAGAATCTCGGAAGGTCAGTTAATATCCGGGCCTGGCAGGCTCCAGATATGGGGGGATCCGATACATACATCCAAACTGGACCCGAATCCGAACCGGGGCCGAATTTTTTTCCCATTTACCAACCCTACTAGGCAGTGGACCATAAGGTCATAAATGACAATGTCAATTGCTGCTGTAAGATTGAGTAATAACAGCAGCACTGACCTGCCCAGATCCAGTTGTCTATGGAGATTGTCAGTGAGGACGAGCAGCACAGTCTCCATCCCATGGCTGGCCTGGACCTGAAATGGGTTCAGAGCTGATGAGTCTTCCAGGAAAGCCTGGAGCTGTTCATTCGGCCACTGGATGTAGAAGTTTGACAATAGTTTTCAGGAACCTTCTGCCTCTGATAGAAGCTTAAACAGTAATCCAAGATTAACCTTCTACCTTAGTGATTCTATTCAATGAGTATTTCATTCTAACAAAGGGTGTGCTAAAAGATGGCAGGGAGATTGCAGAGAAGCTGAATGAATTCTTTGCATCTGTCTTCACCCAAGAGGAGGTGAGGAACATTCCTGCACCTGAACCAAGCTTCTTAGGAGGCGAATCCGAGGAACTAGCAAAGATAGTGGTAGACAAGGAAGAAGTTCTGGCAGCCATTGATAAACTAAATGTTACCAAATCCCCTGGCCCAGATTGCATTCACCCAAGAGTTCTTAAAGAGCTCAAGCATGAAATTGCTGATCTTCTCACTTTAATATGCAACTTATCCCTGAAATCAGGCTCCATCCCTGAAGACTGGAAGATGGCCAATGTCCACACCAATGAGAAATGCTTTAAGAAAGGATCTAGGGGGGACTGAAAGTACAGACGAGTCAGTTTGACATCTGTTCCTGAGTAAATTAGTAGGAATCTATCATTAAAAGATAAAATTACTATAAAACATGTAGAAAGAAAGCAAGACCTGCTGAGAAAAGAAGTCAGCATGGCTTTTGCAGAAACAAATCCTGTCTTACAAACTTACTAGAGTTCTTCTTTGAGGGTGTAAGCAGGCATGTGGACAGGGAATTGAACCGGTGGACATTGTCTACTTGGATTTCCAGAAGGCTTTTGACGTAAAGTTCCTCACCAGAGACTGTTGAGAAAACTCAGCAATGAAGGGAATAAGAGGGGAAGTCCTTATATGGATTAAAAACTTGTTGAGAAACAGGAACGAAAGAGTGGGTGTAAATGGGGAAGTTCTCACAATGGAGAGATGTCGGGAGTGTAGATCCCCAGAGGATCCGTTTTGGGACCAGTGCTCACTAGCCTATTCATAAATGACCTGGAAGTGATAGGGGGTGGGTAAGCGTGGTGGCCCAAGTTTGCAGATGATACCACCAAATTATGTAGGGTGGTGGGAGAACACTTGAGGATTGCGAAGAGCTGCGAAGCGGACCTTGGTAAAGTGGGTGAGTGGGCTCCGAAATGGCAAATGCACAGTTCAATGTGGCAAGGCTGTAAAGAGTGATGATGCACATAGGGGCAAAAAATCCAGAGCTTCACGCTGCGCTACAGGGGTCCACAGTGCTATCTGATGCGGAATAGGAAAGGGATTTAGGCGTCTTAGTTGATAGTTCCATGGTAATGTCAACTCAATGCATGGCAGCTGTAAAAAAGGCAAACTCTATGCTGGGGATAATTTAGGGAAAGGAATTGAGAGAATAAAACTGCAAAGATTGTCATGCCCTTATATAAAGCAGTGGTAGAGCCGCGCAGAGTACTGTGTCCAGTTCTGGTCGCCGCATCTCAAAAAGGATGTTGAGGAGATAGAAAAGATTCTGAGAGAAAGGGCAACAAAGGATGATTCTGAAGGACTGGAGCACCTGCCCTATGAGGAGAGGCTTGCAGCGTTTGGGACTCTTTAGTTTGGAGAGTGAGGCGGCTGAGGGGGGATATGATTGAAGTCTACAAAATTATACATGGGGTAGAAAATGTTGACAGAGGCCCATATACTTTCTCTAATACTAGAACCAGGGGGCATTCATTGAAAATGCTGGGGGAAAGAATTAGGACTAATAAAAGGAAACACTTCTTCATGCAGCGTGTGATTGGTGTTTGGAATATGCTGCCACAGGAGGTGGTGATGGCCACTAACCTGGATAGCTTTAAAAGGGGCTTGGACAGATTTATGGAGGAGAAGTCGATTTATGGCTACCAATCTTGATCCTCCTTGATCTGAGATTGCAAATGCCTTAACAGACCAGGTGATCGGGAGCTACAGCCGCAGAAGGCCATTGCGTTCACATCCTGCATGTGAGCTCCCAAAGGCACCTGGTGGGCCACTGCGAGTAGAAGAGAGCTGGACTAGATGGACTTTGGTCTGATCCAGCTGGCTTGTTCTTATGTTCTTATGTTCTTACCCAAAGTTCATGACAGTTGTAAAAGAGGTTTGTAAACCCAGCACTCTGTAACGTGGGAGATAAACTAATGTAGTACTAATTTATGAAATAATTTCAAACTATAGACTTCTGTTTTCTCAACATTCTCTGCTTTGAGAAAAGACAGACATCAATGAATGTTTTCCACTTGCATGTGATATATATAGCATTGGCTGAAATGAGCTATATATAGCATAGATGAAATTTAGAACTGCCTCTGAAAGTTCATTTTGTTCGCCCTAATGATCCAACGCTTTGTCTGTCAGCAGCAGAGTAATGGAGTCTGCAAAGATTCCTCGGGAGCAAGAACCCACCTAATAACTGGCCACTGGGATCTGCTGTTCAGAGTAGCTGTTAGGATTTGCAAGTGTCTGTCACAATCCAGACAACAAGGGGTTAACTGTGTGCATGTTAATTAGCTAGTGAGGTCAGTGTCTTGCTATCAATTCATTGATGAGTCATTGGGCAGTTAATCCGACATTGCTTAGGTGAGGCTAAACCGCGTAGGTCAAGAGAGGTTATAAAGTTAACTATGTTTTCTTTGTCTCACACACACGAGATTTTTCTTTGCTACCTGTAAGATGGATTCACCTTAAGAGGTGAATGCCTAGGCCACATGTGGGCTCACATGTGCCTAAGTTCTGTAACTAAGTTTGTACTAGAATAGTAAGGATTTATTGTGTTTATTCGATGTATACCCTACCCTGATTTAGTTAAGTAAAGTATTCTTTTTTATAATCACAGCAAAAGTCTCCTGGTCTTTCCTCTCACTCTGCTTATTACCCAAATAGGGAAACAATTCCCCAACAAAAGGTTATGGGGGCCCAGACAGCTTACTAGCTGCGAGGAGACCAAAGAAAAGAGATTGCTGTGCAGATTTTTAAAAGGAAAGTTTTTTTTCTCGCTGCCTCAATCGGAGGTATCTTGGATTTACAGTGGTACTTTTGAATGGGAAGAAGACACAAGAAGAGGAGCAACATGTCCACAGCAGACAGCACATCCGGATTTTCTACACGTAATGCCTGTACAGGTCACGTAAGTCAAGCCCCCAGTTTGCCACCGCTAAGAAAACTAGACAAAAATAACTTCCTCATGTGAAGCACCTGCATGTTCCAGAATTTACCGGAAGTCAAAGGAAATAGCGTATGTCCTAACAGGGAATCCGCCAGGGCCTGATGCCGGCGATAGAGCCCAGAGCCAGTTTAAACGTGATGATAAAAGAGCCTTACTCTTCATATGTTCATCTCTGGATGGATCTGAGGCTGCTTTAGCAATGGATTGCAAAACTGCACGTGGTCTATGGGAATCTTTAAATGGTAGATATGCATTTGGATCAAGTCAATTTGTCAGATCGCTCAGGCAACAACTGTATACTTGCAGAATGTGCTAAATGGAGTTTTAACTGAGCATCTACAATATATAGGAGGATTGAGACACATCAAATACAGGCAACAGGAGCTACATTGCTGGATATTGATTTTCTAAGTGCTTTACTTGTGAGTTTGCCAGAACGTTATAACTCTCATGTAGCTGTGCTTCAAGCTCGTGATAGAGTTTAACAGTGGATTATGCCTTAAATTACTTAAGAAATGCTACGAGGTGGTCTTAAAGAGAAGTCAGGACTCTCCAGGAAATGGGAACTCTGCTTTGAAAGAGATGCATGGTGTTATTTTTTCAAAAGCAGCAGAAAAGGGTCCCTACGTGGCTTCTGACTGCTGGTCCAAGCAAGCTAGCCATTCAGATGGTAATAACCCTAAACAAGAAAAAATGCCTGGAAAGGTAGAAAGGAATTTCAGGAATGAATCCTCTGAGCAAAAGAAAAGGGGAGGTGGAAAAATTCCCCTCCAGCTCCAAAAAACCTTTTGCTAGTATTGACTCCTGAACCCAAAGGAAAAGAGAAGTGGTTTCTGTTAGACTCTGGCGCAGGAAAGCATGTTTTGAATGACAAAAAAGTATTTTTACTGACTTGAAGCCATGCAATGAAGTTTTAACCCAAGCTACTGGGAGCAGTTTTTGCCCCGAGGGAAAAGGATCAACAAAATTGCACTTTTTTACGATGAAAAAGGAGAAATGATATCGTTTACTTTGAAAAAGGCTTTCTATGTCCCAACTGCTGGGGATAATCTCTTGTCTATAGCAAGCTTTGTAAAGGCACAATGTGAAATTGTTATGAAGGAAGAATATTGTCTAATCATTGACAGGGAATTAAATAAGACATTCCGTGCTGAGCTCCATGGCAATTGTACTATCTG